>NC_141908.1:24614750-25274000 GCF_057802395.1 Ceratotherium simum simum
TATACTCTAAATCTATCTCAGTCTGAAGTATATGCTGATATTTTTAAAGATGAAGATAAATTCAATAACATTTTATTTTTGTTCAAAAACTTTTTATTTGAATTCCGTTTTACTATTAACATATCCTTTCATCTATTAGATCACAACTCTCAATTTTATTAGAGAATTCAGATATACTTTCATATGATCCACAGCACTGAAATATGCTTAAGATATTCAAATTTGTGTAATCACCTCTGAGGAAGTATTTGGCAATGTGATGATTTTGCTCTTTTAGAAGCTTAGACACACACGTCTGACTGAAAATTTTTTTAATGCAATAAGAAGCCTGAGTTATAACTGAAGTGGAGAGAATTAGGCTGTAGAAAATATAATTAATTTCTGAAAAGAAAATTAACTCTTTGACTCTGATCACTTTACAATTCCTTACTTTACTTTCTGTTAATATTATTCTTTTTAATATACAATTATAAAAAAAGAATACATCACAAAGCTTTTAAATAAAAATAAAATCTCTTATTAATTATTATTACACATGTATTCATAACTGAAACTAAGAATCTGCTGGCTCCTTAATTGACCCTGTCAGAGTTCAAGGCTAAGAAAGGAAACTCGGCCAAAGAAGGAAGACCTTTAACTTCTCGGTCTGAATCTGTCCACAGAGCAAGAGTAATTGAATGTCCATTTAAAAAGAAGGAAAAGAGTTACAGACCCAGTTGAACTATGGTCTCCTAACATCCTCACCACTTTGGATTATTTTTCTGAGATTGACTCTTTTCCCAATATATCTCTTCATTTCTGGTCTTGAATCCAGTTTACTTCAGCCCTTAGGTGGGGAACTGGCAGCCAGTAAACCCTGTCAGGCCTCCAGACAGGTTTTGTTTGGCCCATACATTGTTGACCATACAATGTTTTAAAAAGCAGTGGCTGACTTTGAACACTTTAAACACATACAGATGTGGAATGCTTCCTGAAAAATTGGGCTTTTGGTGACCTAGGACCTTTTCTTACACGGTAGCAATTAGTTTGTGTAAATCTGTCCAGAGATCAGACATGTATCTCCAGTTTTCTACAGTTCCTTCTATTCCTTATTATCTTAATGACCCCAACATGAAGGACAGGTTACTCTTTGACTTCTTAGCTTCCATAAATATCCTTTGTGTTACACTTAGCCTGTCAGAATCTGAGCTGGAGACTTCTGGTTCAGTGGTTTCTTTCTTGGCTCCATCTTGCAGTCTAATTCACTTGATTGATACCTTGATGCTGTTTCCCGATCTGAGTCCTTACCTTAATCCTTGATTTTTTCCTATTTCTTTGTCTGACATTTCATTCCCCCTCCCCAACGAGTTCTATTAGAATGTGTTAGTTCTAATTAACACTTTTTTAATTTTGAGATTTTAATTATCTTTGCTCCTTTCATTAATATATAGTCATGTGCCACATAACCACATTTTAGTCAATGATAGACCATGTATATGATAGTGGTCTTATAAGATTAGTACCATATAACCTAGGTGTGTAGTAGGCTATACCATCTAAGTTTGGGTAAGTACACTCTATGATGTTCGCATAATGACAAAATCGCCTAAGGACACATTTCTCAGAATGTATCCCTGTCATTAAGTGGCGCATGACTGTATAGGTAAACCGTTGACCACTATAGGATTTAGATGTTGATTTTTAAAAAGAAAGAAACTTACAAGAAAGTTAATAGTATAACTTCATGGAAACAGCATTAAAAAAAATTTTCCCATGAATACTTCCTACTAAAACATTTGGCTGTAGAAGTTTTACTTCAAATACTCTTTGTTTAAGCAAAGGTTCAGAGAAACGAGCTTATAACCCTGTATGATATCAATTTACTGTGACAAAGACTTCTCATTTGTCCTTTGCTCAAAAGTACTCTTTTCTACGAAATATATAATTGTTTAAGAGCCCAACTTCAAAGTCTAAATGTATTTTTTTTCTAGTAGTATTTTTAAATAAAGCACAATAGTTGCAGCTTTGAAATGCATATTGAGTGTCTCTGGAAATAAAATTCATGCTTTCTCAATAACTGATAAGATTATGGTTGAAAGAAAAGACAGGGTATAGGTTCTCTTTGAACTTTCACTAAAACTATGAAAACTTTAATATTTCAGTTGCGTTGTTCCATAAATGGACTCACCCCGGCAATGTATTCCTTCATCATACCCATCTGAGCAGTCCAGGACACCATTGCACAGTTGGGATAAATGAATACATTTGTTGGCACCAAGGCAAGCAATGTGATTCAAGGGGCACTTGATTTCTACCTCCTCAGGACCTGAAAAAAAGGTAAAAAGGAACAGAATGATGTGGGTTAGCTTCACTTTTTTAATACTAAAACTCTTAAGCATGAGAAATTACTAGCATTTATTTATAAAACAAAACTACAGAAAATACCACAGGAGGGCATCTCTGATTTTCAGAGATATGGAAATTAGCCCGTTGTGATGAAAAATCTAATTTTTAAAAGCTGCATGTGAAATAAAATATTGTGTAGTTTTTCAAATAATGCATTAAAAACACAAGTATTCTTTTCAACCCTTAAAGTAGCATGGATTTAAAATCTGAGGCTTGGTTTGAGTCATTGTTCTATCTCTTATCCTTAGATAAGTGGGCAAGGTAAGTTCCAATTTTCTCAACTGTGAAATATGGATAATGGCAACTTCTTGGCAAGGATCTCATTAGAATATCAGGTAACATAAACAAAAAGGTTTTAGCGGAATTTAAATGAAGTTGTGTCAACCTAAAAGCTATTTTGTTTTTAATCTCTTCTTTAGAAATATAAAGAACAGCTAGTTATATACTTATTTATATATGGATTCTTTCGTTTAAAAAATAAAATCTGTACTGAATAACTATCATGCAATAGAATTTGCTAAAGCATGAGGAGGCGATGATGAACAGAGCATACTCATCGAGTTTACCTGCTGATAGTAACCAAACTTTATATAATCACCCTTTGTGTTTTTAAAGATACACTTAAGTCAGGATATCGAGTCTTTTCTCAAAGTTCACCAATTTCAGTTCTTTATCAAACATCCAAATTGTATATTGTTGTATCTAAATTTCAAGTTGCTAATTCTCAAATCCTAGCTATACTTCTTCTATAGGCACTCTCCAAATTCCCATAATGATTTATAATCTTCCCTAGCTCTCTCAAATCCAAAGTCCAGTCATACCATATGACCACAATCACATATAAATCTGACACTGATTATTGCGACAGCCCAGACTCTACTGTCAGACACACTTAGGATTTAATCATAGTTCTGTCAGTACCCATGGGACATTAATTTATTTAATCAACTAAGCATTAGTTTTCTCATTTGTAAATGGAACTATCAGCTGAATCTATGTTGTAGGATTGTTGTGAATGTCAAAAGTCCCTATTGGTGGCAAAGCACTGAGCACTGTGAGATGCAGACTAAGAGAAGGAATTCAACGTGTGTTAATCATGTAAATAAATGCAGCAGAGTGGAGTTGTTAACACACTCTGGAGCCAGATTCTTGGATCCAATTCCTGGTCCCATCACTTATAAACTGAGTAACTTGGGCAAGTTATATACATTCTCTGTACTTCACTAGGTTGTTGTGAGGATTATATCAAAAGCTCTTAGCATTTCTTCTGACAAGCACTAAATAAGTGTTTGCTGTTATCATAGTTAAGTAAAGAATGTTCCAAGAAGGTGAATTGCCTATTGGTAAACACTTAAATCTCATAACTTTCTTTTCTGTTGCAAGCCCCAAAAGAAAAAAAAAAAAACAGCTCAGAAAATTTATGTTTTAGGGCTGCCTGGTGGTGTAGTGGTTAAGTTTGCACCCTCCACTTTGGCAGCAGCCCAGGTTCACCAGTTCAGATCCTGGACTGATGCACCACTTATCAAACCATGCTATGGCAGCATCCTATATAAAGTGGAGGAAGATGGGCACGGATGTTAGCCCAGGGTTGGCAACAGATGTTAGCTCAGGGTTAATCTTCCTCAAAAAAAAAAAAAAAATTATGTTTTACTTTATTTAGTTGAGGAAAAATAATAACAATAATGAAAATACCAACCTAACATATTCTAGGATATGCAAAATTATGAGAATTGCTGGAGTTAGTGATATAATAGAATTAGAAAACAAAGAAAAAAGAAAACAAAAATATTACACAAGAAAAATTTTTATTTGATTTTGTATGATGCTAAAACACTTTCAGCAACACAAGTGACCATCAACAGATGATTGGATAAAGAAGATGTGGTATATATATATACAATGGAATACTACTCAGCCGTAAAAAAAGACAACTCGTCCCATTTGCAACAATATGGGTGGACCTGGAGGGTATTATGTTAAGTGAAATCAGCCAGACAGACAAAGATAAACACTGTATGAGCACTCTCATATGTGGAATATAAACTAACACATGGACAGAGAGAACAGTTTGGTTGTTACCAGGGGGAAGGGGAGTGAGGAGTGGGCACAAGGGGTGAAGGGGTGCATTTATATGGTGACTGACAAATAATAATGTACAACTGGAATCTCACAATGTTATAAACTATTATGACATCAATTAAAAAAAAAACAGCTTTCAACATTTTGTGTTTGGGGGATGTAAACAAATTTTTATGATGTAGGTTTGCTAGGTAAAGTGTTGCCACTAACAGGTTTCCCTGTATTTTTCCATGGATATTGATACAATTAGTGCTATACAAGGCTATTAGTTTTGTCAAACACCTGTCACCCCAAATGCAGAACTCATTGTACTGTAACATGTCTCTATACATTAGTATCAATATTTGTTAAAATATACATTTATTTCCATATATATAATTAAAGTACAAATACACAAATTTAAATCCAAATTATAGGAATAAAACTAAGTGAAACTCTTTTCATTGAGAGTTTCTAGCTATTGAATCTTATATTTGTAAGATTAATCTAAATTCACTTTTTAAATAAAATTTAAAAATACAAATTAGTTTTGAAAAGGTGTAAACTTCTATGACCAACAGTCGTCACAAAGTACTTCTTTTTAAAATTAATTTGCTGATTCTTAAAAACTTGAAAATATGCATCCTTGCATAAATGTCAAAGTAGTGTTTAGGCTAGATATATTTAGATCTCTCTGTAAAAATTCCAAAAATAACCCACAGAAAGAACCTGAGATATTTTAGGGATTTTATAGAGAACAAAAATGACTCAGTATTTCTTATAAAAAGCAAAATTTTTAAAAAAGTGATACACTGTCAGCTCAAATGAAAGTATGATTTTTCATTTTTAAGATTGTCAGGTAACTGATGACCTTGATAGAAGGGGTGAAATGCACACCTGATGTTCAGAAGATGTGACTCAGCTACTTACAAATTTTGAGAAAACAGGAAAAATGTTTGGATTTCTCAAAGGCAATATATAGAACTATTAGTTTCTTCCTTGCGGTAACACATAGGGGCAAAAGAGAAATTTGTTTGGAAGAATGAGAGTTAATTGGTTACAGACTAGTGACTATAGTCTTCCCCATCTTTGATATACTCTTGTCTTGATGGATTGTACCTTAACCAGTCCTTCTCAAATTTTCATATCAAAGCACATTAAGACAATGATAATGTTTACAAGATACACTGAAGTAAATAGCAGGAATTATTTGTAGAGGTAGCCCCAGGTCTTGGGAACTAATCTCAAAACTGAGGGGATCAATATCTCAAACCCCCCCCCTTTTTTTTTTTTGTGAGGAAGATCAGCCCTGAGCTAACATCCACACTAATCCTCCTTTTTTTGCTGAGGAAGACCGGCTCTGAGCTAACATCTATTGTCAATCCTCCTCCTATTTTTTTTTCCCCCCAAAGCCCCAGCAGATAGTTGTATGTCATAGTTGCACATCCTTCTAGTTGCTGTATGTGGGACGCGGCCTCAGCATGGCCGGAGAAGCGGTGCGTTAGTGCGCGCCCGGATTCGAACCCGGGCCCCAGCAGCAGAGCGCACGCACGTAACCGCTAAGCCACAGGGCCAGCCCTCAAACCCCTTTGACCAGTGCTGGGATACTTCAGTTGTAAAACTGCTAAAACTAGTATTTTTTTGTTGTTCTTTCTGGAAAATGGGGACAGAGATGGAGCAGTCTGAGAAATAACAATTCCTGCCTCAACTGAAATTCTCCCAGAAACCAGGCAATATGGGTTTTTATTCTACTGTCGCTTCAGGGAATAATCCATCCTTGATTCCCAATGATCATTCGTGCAGTAAAGGTATGTATATCCCATGAGGATATTTTAGGCCGTCCTATAAACGGAGGTAAGACTCAGCCTGATCACTATCTCTACCCATCTCCCTGTGTGACAAGGAGAGGCATGTGATAATGGAGGCTACATGAATTCCTGAGAATATGTCAATGTTACATTAAATGATTCACCTCACTTAGACTTTTAGGCATTCAAAACATTTCACAACCAGAAGTCATAATCTGGACATAAATGGAGTAAGGTTGGAAGCTCCCTGATTTACACAGAATTACCTCTATAGTATGTTAAATTATGAGGATTGGGGGGGGGGACTGGGAGATGGACTCAGATGATAGGGTAGCACGTGAGGAATTTCAAAACAGGACAAAAACATTTCAAAATGGTAACAAGTATGGTAGCCCTAGTGAGAATATCACTTCAGGTTTTAGTAACACACATTCAGAAAACATTCCCAGTCCCTCACATCTCATTTTAGGTGACCTGAGCAAGGTAGCAGAATTTAAAACATAGTAATTAATTATAAGAAAGAAAAATTCTGTCATTAGTAAGATTTAAAATATATCAACACAGGAGAATAGTATTTATATTTTTAAATTTTTTATAAGCCTTGTCCAATTAGTTGAAATAGGTTTCATTTTTTAAACTAAACCTCATTTTACAAACAAGCCTTTTAGGATAATTCAAGAATAACGTGATTCATCTGTACATATTTGAATGCTCAAATTATTTTTAAACATAGAGTCACATCTTACTCTGTTCAGTAAAAAGTGGTAAGAAAGACCTAAGCCTTATCAAATGTCTTTTCCAACTGAAGATAATTGAGATAGTACATTTTGTGAAGGAGTAGAGATTTTTCTTCTATAATAGCAGATACAGTTAAATATCTGCACTTATTACTTATATCATCATATCTTAGCAGGACCAGCATCAATCCTCTCCCCCAAAGTTAACCTCTCCATCTTACACTGTATCACATCCCACTTTTTGAGTTTTGTTTTATCAAGATTTGTTGCTTGCTTGTATTTCTCCTTTCTATCTTTCCAATGGTTCTAAGTCCTCTGCCTCCAATCTCATTCAACTTTCTTAACCTACACTCAAGAATAAAGTTACTTTTGCTGACTTAACTTTCCTTCAAGGGCCATCCCATTTTTTCCTACTTTTTTTTTTTTTAACTGTTAAACTTCTTCAAAATATAGACTGCATCTGGTGCATTCCCATTCCCTTCTCACTCTAGCCTCTGCTTCCAATACTCTGTGAGCTTCTTCTCCCCAAAGTCTCCACGGTCCCACAAACAGTGAAGCCAGAGGCATACAGGGTCCTTCAAACACTGACCAGAATTCCTCTCTCTTAGATACACTTTCCATCATTCTTTCTCATGCCTCTTATACTCTAGTCACACTATTATTGTTGCAGTTGTTGTTATTTATACCAGTCCATGAACACACATGAATGCATTTCACACATGCTCTTTTATAAACTTCCTCCTGTCTCTGCCTGGGAAACACAAACATCTAGTACGTGCACTGCCTGACATAGAAGAGGAGAACAGGTGCTCAATGCACACTTGTTGAATGAATGCACGGTACATTTTAACTCCTGGCAAAGTTCCACTTTCTTTGATATACTAGAAGTTACCTTTTTCCACCATCAATATATTCTCAGAATAAGCTTTACAAATGCTACTTTCACCCAATCACTATTTTCAAAATCATGATCATCTCAGTTACTGGCCACAACAAAAACCAAACTCCTTGGCCTGATTTCATCATCTAATTGAAACTTAACTAGCATTATGTACAACTTATTTTCACTACTTATACTTTACTTCATGCAGTGTCATCTTTCACTTCCCTAAATTACACCAGATGCTTCCCAGGTCTGGGTTTTTCTGTATGCAACATCATCATCTGGAAAGTAAACCTTCTCTTTGTTTTTTACTCAACAAAATCCTTCAAGTTCAAGCCCAAACTCTGACCTCCCTGTCAAGTTTTCTTTGTGAAAAATAGCACGATGTAGCAGAAAGGTTATGAGTTTTAGAGACTAAACCCTTGCATTAGAGTTTTTATCTGCCATTTATTAGTTGTCTAAACTTGAGGAAAATATGTGACCTCACTGAGGCTCTTCTTTCACATCTGAAAATGGGGGTAACAAAAGTGTCCATCTCACGTGATTGTCATAAGGAGCAAATGAAATCATGGATTGGGAAGCACTATACAAATGGGAGTTATTCTGTAGATGTCATTGACCCTACTTTGTTCTCCGAACTTGTAAAGACATCGTTTATATCATGTTTTAATTTTTTTAACAAGACAAACTTCTCTGTATAGTTTATGAATGGTATTGCTGCATGCAGTGTCACATATATTTCTTGAGGCACAAGTCCTTTTATTTTTTATTTTACTCCTCTCCTTTACAATATAAAGCGGAATGTAGGAATAAAAACATATTGATTACTAGTTGACGTAAAATCAAGTAAAAAATAATTTGGTATATAAAGTCATCACCAAAAAACATAAGATGCCCTCAAAATTCAAAAATTTTAAATTATTCAGTTCTGGTTCTGGATTTCATTTGACTGTGCCTATCCATTCACTTAGAAGACTGAGATTTGATTACATTTTGAAGAATTATTTGAAACTCGACTTCTAGTAAAGCCAGCACTGATTTAAAAAAATACTGAGGAACACGAGAACTATATCTATTGATACGCTACTTTACAACATGTAGCTTTTGAATATTGAATCCTGTGGAGATTTTCTATTTATTAAATTGAAGATACCACCATTTCTAAGAATCTGTGAAAATTGCTTTAAAAATGAACTTTTCTAGAATTACTTAAAAACAGTTTTTTAGTGCCGTTATAACTAAGTAATATATTAAGATTTCTGGAGCACCATTAACCTGATTGCAAATGCTTAATCTTTTCTATCTCTATGTTTTCTTAATTTTTTTTAAAGAATGCTTTTATGCACAGTTGGATTCAGTTTCTTGGAAATATTACAGACAGACTATCATCTTTTAAGGGGAAAAGGTAATTTCTTTGTAATTAAGTATATAGAAATATTGCATTATAAAAGCTATTATTATTTTCATAGCTAAGAGATCAAAATAGAGCAATATAGGCCACTTATGAAAACTCTAAAGCATGTGAACCATATTATTTACTCCATATTGTTTGGGAAAATTAGTATACAATGTAAAGATATTTAATATCATATATCTATTTAATATTAAACATGACATTGGATCACATAATATCTTTACACAAGTAATACAACTTTCCTAGAATTGTGTTTATTTCATAAGATCCTATTTTCAACCATAATTCATTTTTGCATGTGAGCTACTTCACCTGACAAACTGATATTTTAATTTAAGTGGAGAAAATGAAAGAAATTTATAGTATTTCAAAGAAAATTAAAATTGGATTTATGAGTTTCAACTTCTAAATAAAACAATATTAATTGATGTCATTTGTTAGAGTAATCTATAGGATTACACTTGAAGATACAGAAATAAGAACCTCTAAAGACACATGTGCACTCAATCTAATAGTTACTCACTCAAATTAAATAGTTTCTGTTTAAAATAGGTTCTAGTAATGGCTTGTGTGTTTACGTATTTCAAATGAATGTTGTGAGGATTCAAGAACTGGAAAAGATGTAAAGGTGATTGGTTTTGTCCGGCTACACTAGCCTTAAGCCATCTCTGACATCTGTCCTATTTTTAAAGGCCCTAGGGAAGGAGGTTTTTCAGATTTGATAACTAGTTCCAAGGTTTAAAAATCCTTTTCCTTTAGTCCTTACTCTTCAGAAGTCTCAACGTAGAAAAATTCCTTGCATCTAACATACAGAGCTTTATTTATGTATTTAATATATGAAAAGCATGCCTGGTCACCTGAGGAAGACAGTCCATATTAAAGCAATTCTGCTATAACCAAAGTCACCATTGTGTCTGCTGTTATGAGTGTGAATAAATGGATGGTTAGTTAAGACTCTTTTACTGAAACTTTCAGGATCACATATGGAAATATTGTTATGTTAAAATAGAGAGTTCTATATTTCTGTGTGTGTGTGTATGTGTGAGTGTGTGTGTGTGTGTGTGTTCTGCTAACTTTAAAATATATCAAGTGATTTTTATCAGTTTAATTGGCTTTTGGCATCTGAATCCAACAAATATAGGTTGTCATAACATTCTCCTGCCCTGAAACTGTAAACATTTAGAACAGTCGAAATTGGCAAGTGAAAAAATATTGTATGAACATAGCCAAAGTATTGTTGTCATTATTATAAGAATTTTCTCAGGTCAATGGACTGTCTTGCTGTCTGACCTTCCATTTCAGGGCAAATAGATAAGAAAATAAATGAAATCACTGTTTTATGAGTGATTGTCATTATGCATTGCCATTCATTAAATCTAGTGCTAATGGAGGGAATTGAGCTTGGATGATTAAAAAATCTATTAGGTGTTTTAAATGCTCCTTTATTCCTCTCCATGCATCTGTTCTTCACATGTTCCTTGATTGCTGGATCACTCCACTCTCTCAGTCAAAAGGTCTAGAAAGTCCTTTTCCCCTCTCTTCACCTCAGTTAAAATACACTTGTATGCTTTGTTAATCTCTTAGAGCCCTGCTCCTTGCTAGCCAACTTGATAAACTAGGTGCTATTTCTTAGAGGTAATACATTTGCATTTAAACAAGACTCGCACAAAAACACTGGATTAACTCTACAGATTGGAATTTTGGGCCCTCTGTGAAAATGACAACGGTATTTTACTTAGAGAAAAAGGGGCACTTCATTGATTGATATTCATATCACACTTCTCGGTAGCAATTTTGTTGATTTGTAAAGTTGGCTTTCAACTCTTTTTTGAAATGAAAGAATACGTATTTAATCAATGAAGCGAAAAGCATCTATCTTCAATTTGCAGCAATCCTACTGAGTTCTCCAAAAGTAAACACATGTTCTAGTCATTTCTTAAAACTTCTCTATGAGGAAAAGGTTTACCCAATGTGCAGATAAAGTAACTAAGGAAGGAGAAGATGAAATATTTGGTAGTATCTTTCTTCTGAAACACAGAATAGAAGAAAAGTATTTCATTTCTAAAGTGAATGCTTTTTCCTGTTGTTCTCTGGGGTTACTTTACCTATGTAATCTGGTGACAGCTCCTGAATGTGGTTCTGAAGTTCAGGCTTACCCAGTTTGAAGCAGAGATTACTCCCTAGTAGGAAGTATGTTAAAGACTGATGCCTGACAGGAAAAGACGAGCCAAATTCAGATGGCTCCACACATCTCCCAGAGAAAAGGGGTCTTACTGCAACAAAGGGACAATGAGTGGGAGCTGCCAGATGGCTCATCCACATGTCAGGACAGCTGAGAGTCATTCCATCTTTGATTCCACAAATGTTTTAGAGAGTGCTTTTGAGCCAAACTCTGTGCACACAGAGGCATGGCTATTGCCACTCTTAAGAGGGATACATACATATTCTTGAGAAATTGTTAAAAGAAAAGGATTATTTTTCCATCTCTTCTTTTATAGGCTAAGATAATAAAAGGTTAGATGCAGGTCCCCAATTAAGGCCTAAAAACCAAAGGCAAGTTAATTTTCAGGTGATTAATGGAAGAAAGGATTTTGGTGGTATGTTGCCCAAATGATAATAGTCAATCGGTCAAAGGAATTCTAAATATATAAAGCATTACCCAAACTCTTGAAAGACATTATTTAATTTCCACCCAAAAAACAGTAAGTAACAAAGCCAACATTTGATGACTAAATATATAAGAAAACCAAACTAGTAAACATAATGTCTGTACTTCCTTATTCTCAGATTAAGAACAAATAAGAAGAGTTACTTTGAGGATCCACTAGATGACAAGCATCATTTCTCATCCAATTAGCTCTTCACCATAATTTAGACAGGATGAAAATAACTTCATAAAAACTGGAGAACATTTTTATTTTGTAGGGCTCACAGCAAGACAACATTAAATTATATACACTGACTTAAAAAGAAAACTATCTTTCTAATTTATAGAGAAGTTTGCTCCATGACTCTTGGTCAAGCAACCTCGATTCACTGAGATATATGTAGACAATGAGTAGAAAGATCTTTTCTAATTCCACTGGCACATTCATCAAAATAAAAGTTATTTAATAGGAGTTATTCACTCATTATTTCATTTGGGAAGAAAAAGCCCTGATATTTGCTTGGAATGAATGGGTAAGAGAAAAATGGAGAAGAGGGAAAAGGAAATAAATACATGCCTTAAATCACTCTATCACATTTTGAAAAGGAATTCTTTGATGTATGTGAAAACAAATAAACAATTGTTTGGAAGACCTGATTAGCATACAAATTGTTTTACAGTGAGACGGACTAGTTAGAGCACATGCAGTTAATCGTCTTTCACTGGAAGAACCATGTTGCAAGATGTGGTGATTTTTATATAAGCCAATTTATACTTGAGAGGAAGACAGAATGTTAAACAGCCCAATATAAAAGCCATAGAACAGTACAGACATTCTTAAATATAACAGCCTTGACTCACTGCTAGAGTGTATACATTGTGTATTTCAGACCAAAAGTGAAATGTTATTGACAAAAGATATTCAAAATTTAATTTTTATGCCATTCAAAATGCTAACTCTGACAATGATTTTATGATGCACTTTTAATGAAAACAAACTGCTCTTTATTGCATTCTGTAAAAGTAGTATTATATTAATAGGATAATTGCTGTTCACTGAGTACTTCCTTTGTTCCAGGCTCTATGGCAAGCACATAACGTCCATTATCTTATTAAATCCTTACGAGAACATTATGAGTTAGGTATTATAATTGTTATTATATAGATGAGGAAATTGAAGACTGCAGAGGTTAAATTTCTTCTTCAAGGTCACAGAGTCATAATGCTACTATTTGAATCAGGTATTTTATGTCTTGAAAATCTAGTTTCTTTACTACTATGTTATATTGTGCTACAATCTCAATCCTGTGTAACCAAGAAACAAACAAGGCAATGAAGCCTAGTTATGTGTTTCTGTGTGTCTGTTTCTCTCTCTCTTTGTGAAGATTACAGAAAGATCTTGAGGAAAAAGGAAGAAAATCATGTTAGAAGTCAAGATGTGAAGCCATGCTATGTCAATATTTAAACAGCTCTTACAGTCAGGGGTAATACCTGAATATTTAACTTTAAGAACAGTTGAAATACCCTGTACAGGCCACAGCTTCTACAAGTAACATAGAAGGGCAACTTGAGGGGACTCTTGGCCAGCTGTGGATAACCCGTGATCTTTTGCTATGGGACCATCACCAATTCTAGGTGTCCAGACCTGTTTGACCAAGGGGAGAGAGACAGGGACAGGAGATGGCAGATGGGAGGCATGACAGGCTGAGTGACAGGCAAGTAGCTTGAGGCACGCTAGGATAGCCTCTTTCTTTGCCCAATTTGGCTTGAAGGAGCACGGGATTATTTGAGGGGTCCCAGGAGGGCACTGGGTAGCAGCTGTTTAGAATCAGAATAGAAGTGTTTCAATATTTTATCAACCAGTACAGTTGTAGCATGCACACCAGCTAAATAGCAGTCATACTTAGAGGAATTTGTATTGTCTATTTTCAGCAAATTTGAACTATGACCATGGTTCCCACATGCTTTGGCTTGATGACAGAATACTTATTCACTATGACTCTAGATTGTCCTCAGTAAACACAAATAAGTTTTCAATGATATGTATTGGTGAGGTAAAGCCCAAGTCTTCTAATGATCAGCCAACTGAACCATAGTACCAAACCCTTCCTTTAACCATTTAATCAGTCTTTCACCACATGCCCATGTCCACTTTGGTGGGGCATCCTCTGGATCAAGCAGATTGGCCACATGTCAGTCGTTACCTCTTCCTGATAAAGTCCTGCTACTTCTGCTACTTGGCACAGCTTCAGTGCCTGGTTTGCTTGGCAGGAAGGAGCCCAGCAGGAAGGATGCCAACATCACAGGTTCAAATACCATATGGTATAATTATCTGCCTTTCTGTTTTTTAGCCACAGATTTTTACCTCCAAACATCTGCCACCCATATATCCTCTTCGTGCTAGAACTGACACAGGGAAAGTCTGTATCTTTGAAACAACACAAATCCCTAAAAGGAAGAATTGATACCACTTAGGATTTAATTGCATATCTAAAAGGATGGAGCCTTAGCCAGGCATGAGTTTGAGTTCAATGTGCCAACACTAAACACTCAGCCCGATTCTCCTTGGGATACCCTGTGAGGAATCACTACTGGGCCTTTGAGGGTATATAACTGCTTCAGTTCATTAAATAGCACTTTGGCTCTCCTGTTTTAAACTGAGCTGAATGTCTCCAGTTTCTATGAACAATTAAACAACTGCTAAATAAACAGTATTCCGTTAATAGTGACTCAGCAAAAGAAGTTTCTCTTTCCTCATGGAAATCATCGACTGGCAGTAGCCACTTCTCTCAAAATTTTCTAAAGCAACTACTCCTTTCACGGCATACGGTAAATAGAGGTTTATGCCAAGTAAAAGAAGAATACAGAAAACAATGCGATTGAGATTGAAACACACACATACTAGCACACAGAATCATCACATTACTAATAGTGTTAATGAAACTAACCCGCTAAATGATAGCTTAATGGTCTGAAAAAATTAATGAACTAGTGATATCTGTTGTTTGGATACTAGAGAGGAATTCCTTACATTTATGGACAATTTTAATGATTTATAAAATTGCAATACCCTCTTGAAAATTTCTTTGTCTCAGGAAGAAAAACAAAAGAAAACAGCGACAAGAAAAGGAATTTTCTGGTTATCAACGTTAAGGATTATGGAAAGATAAATAATCTCATATGTCAACCAAATACCACAGGTAGGCTTTCATACTCTATCACTCTATTCTCTTTGAGGGACTCCAAAGCTGGTCAACTTTACACTGAATCCTACTACAGTAAATATGTTGTAGCAAGATTTTAGTGAGTCTCACCTCCTCCACCAAACCTTTTTTGTCATATATATTTGCAAAGAAAACCACTGATTTATTTTTGTTGCATCTGCTCTTTCTGACCGTTCATACCTATGGTAATGAACAGAAAAATGGTCAACGGGACCTGAAACAAGAAGGAAGAGGAAAAGCAAAGGTCAACAGAAATGTGCAGAATGAAAAATCAGGCATCGGAAAACAGAATTGACCCAGTTTTTATCTGGCCCTAAATTCATAATATGGCTTTTGAAATTAGTCTTTTCTGTAGAAATTTGAACAGGCACATGCAAATGAAAAATTTCCAAAAGTACAACATTTTTTCATTTTTAAGTTTAATACTTATTTATTCTGTAATGAATTCTAAACTACGCATTTATTACTTCAATACCTTTGCTACATGGAATCTGATTGAAATCTCATTAAAAATGCACCTTTGCAGACTTGCACACACACACACACACAAATCTGGCAAAATAGGAAACAATATTCTGCTACAAGCAAAACTATATATATCTGTCAGTTTAGGAAAATATACAAATCCTTTACTGCAGCATTTTCCTTTTGGCTCCACCTATGTTCTCATTATGGTATTATCTGATGAAGTTGATTAATGACCACAATTAAGGCAAAACAGCACAGTGTTTAAGATAGAAAGAGTAATCCATAGAATTTCTTTAAGGATGCCTCATTTATATGTAAAGTTGTCATGGAAATGCTGTGTCTTATTAGAGTACTTTATTTAAAACTGAGATATCTAAAAGCTGCCTTAAATATAAAAGCATAAAATTACTCTAGAATAGTGTCAACATTTTGATATTTTATGCTAGAGTGCATGAAGGATCCGTCTTCTTTGATGTTATTGAACGTATTTCACCATTTTGCTACTCTGGTCTGATTTTCATGGATTATGTCTCTCATGAACATTTCCACACATTTATACTAAACATTTCATCAATGTCACACTTAGAGCCATACTATATATTCTAAGACAATGCTTCCCAAATTTTAATGGGCATATGAATCATCTAGGGATATGCTTAAAGTGCAACTTTTGATTCAGTAGATCTTGGTTGGGGCTGAAATTCTGCATTTCTCCAAGCTCCCAGGTGATATTAGTTCTGCCACTGCACTAAGCAGCAATGTTCTAACACCTCCAAAAAACAGATTTCAAATCCAGTGCCCATTTTCTAGAAATGTGTTCAGTGAAATGGATTCTAAACAAATGGAGCACCTACTTTCGTTCAACCACAAATTAAACAAAATGTCACTTAAAAAGGGGCAGAAACACATAATTTTAAACTTGTTATTAATATTAATACATTGGCACATTCTAGAAATGCAGATCTGCAGCAAATTTGTATGATGTTGTTTTTGGGAGAGCATATGTATTCATATCCTGAAAAAAATCTAATCTTTACCCAGAGATCTTATATTGTCAAAGAAGAAGTAAGAAAAAAAAGTCATGAATTACAGAATAGGATACTAGATATAAAAAGTGAGAAATTATGCAAAAAGTTCTTGTTTTCCATTCTTTGTTTTTAGAAACTGAAAACTGATAGTGTGAAAGTACAAATGAAGAACAGATATCAGATCTGACAGCTTGGTTAAAATTGTATTAGTCATTTCTCGATTTACTGCATAGGATAAGTCAAGGATGAACAGCTATAACAGCTGTGAGTCAGAACTTGAGACCTGAGAAATATTAAGGCAGGAGACCAACTTCCATTTTATTTTCAACTCCTATATATAATATAAATATGTATAAATATAAATAAATCTATATATACACACACACATATAATTTCCCCCTGCTTATTTTCCTTCTACATTCTACCACCATTTCTTCCCTTAATTTCTCAAAATTTCCTTCTGCGAAAATTAAATGGCTAGTTTAGGTCTCTGAGAAACTGATGCCGAGGATGTTTCAAGTACTTCATTGAGACCAACCACCTTCTCTGCTCTGCTACCTGCAATTCCTTTCACCTCTACCACTGCATGTAATAACAGTGCTTTCTTCATTTTTTAATAAGTTGTTAGAGAGAACTACTCTGAATTCAATTGGTGTCTTAGTTTAAAGCTATAAAATGACCTAGAATAACCAATTAAGGAGGTGCAGGGTTTTTCGCTTTCTGTGTGAAGTGAGGGCAGAGGCGAGGGTCCAGGAGAAAGAAGTAGAGAGATGATAGAATAAGCACTGCAGGATGATTCCTGTTTGGCCAAACTTCTCTTCACTTTTCCCTAAAACTGAACTGCTATACAACCGCTTAAAGAATTGAATACGTGTCCGGTAGGCTTGAGCTCTAATGCAAATCTACTGAACAAACTGCAAACTGCAAAGCACTAAAGAAAGAAAAAGTTGATAACTGTTGATTTCTTTTTACTTGGTAATACGAAATCATAAGTATTCAATCTTTAAGGCTTGTTGTTAGTGCTGCCAAGTGGAGTCCGACTCATAGAGACCCTGTATACAGCCGAGTGAAACCCGGCCTGTCTTTTTGCACTATGCTCTTGGCTTCCGGCACTGTATCAGACAATGCTCCACTGCTATTCATAGAGTTTTCATGGCCAGTGTTTTCGGAAGTGGGTGGTCTGGTCCTTCGTCCTCGTCTGGAAGTTCCGCTGAAACCTGCCCACCATGGGTGACCCTGCTTGTATTTGAAATGCCGGTGGCATAGCTTTCAGCATCACAGTAATACTCAACTTCCACAGTATGGCAACCAACAGACAAATGGTGTGGTTCCCTGACCGGAAACGAAACCGGGCCGCGGCAGTGAGCGCAAAGTATCTTAACTACTAGACCACCAAGCCTGGCTACCTTTAAGATATTTAACTTAAATTTTTACTTTTATGAAATTAAAATAACAAAAAAATTAATATTTAGGAGGTAAACTCATCCTGAATCTTTTAAGAAATATTTCTAAAAATAAAAATGACATAACACAGTAGTACAACAAACCTTAGAATTACTCAAAGATTATGTTACTATAGAAGTATTATGACTTTTCAAAAGTACCTCTCTAAAGACACGAAATTTTTGGTTTCAGAAAATAAAAAAAAGGAAAAGTTGAGTATCTCAGAACAAAACATACCTGTATAACGTTACCTAAGATACTATAAGATTATGCTAAGATACTATAAAGTGTTCAAAACTAAGGGCATAATTTATGACCCTAATAAAACATAGCCCTTAAATGGCTTAAATTGCTGAAAAAGAATAGCGCAAATAATTTGCAAGTCTTTTTTTAAATAGGGAGATTTTGTTTGTCTGAAATTAATGTCTTCATCTGTAGCACTTTAACAACTTGTTCTGTGTACAAAGTTCTACTGAGAGATAAACGTCTCAGATGATTAAAATCCATCATTTTGTTGGGTAAGGTTCTGAGTAACATAGTTCCATAGGCTACAATTCTGGACCTTTTTTCTTCAGGACATTTTTTTGATGTGAGTGTCAGGTCACTGTCATTTTGAAATATAAATCCTCTTGCAAGTTTCCTACCTGGTAAAATAACTTTTCACAATGGTATCCCTTTATATCCTTCACTATCTATTATGGCATCATTGAAACTGCTGGGAAAATAAATTTTTACCAAAGGTTCAGTCCCTCAAAATGAGTCCAAATCCTGTCTCTAACCCTCACACCCCACTCTGCAAAAGGGCTGCGTCCTGGCTGGCACTCAGTGCAACTGCATTATGGCCCATCTCTTTTCAGTCATTCCAAGGAGAGCTTGGAACACCCTCTCCAAATCACTTCTAGTCAACCAGTTCCTCCAGCTAGGCAGCTAATGTCTCCCACAACATTCTCCACATAATGTCTGCCTTTGACAACTCTATTGTTGTATGATTTTGCTGTAAATATCCCTAAAATTCAGTTATGGCTTCCCAGCCAGGGATTGGATAGGCAAATACTAGCACCCAATCTGTTCCATCTAGGCTCTATTTCCTCAGGCCCTAAGCAAAGTTGTTATAGATTGCATTTTCAGCAATGTCTCCTTACATGGTTTCATATCTTTGCTCTGGTCTGAAAAACTACAGAAGAGAATATGTTGTTTAATTCAGAAGAAATGCTTTCCCTTGAAAATGATATAGCTAATAACATTGACTAAGTGCTTCCCATATATCAGGCAACGTTCTAGAGCCCTTTGGAATTAACTGACTCAGCCTTCTGATCAATATTATGGGGCACACTTATTATTCCTGTTTTATAGGTCAGGAAACCGAGACCCAGAAGTTAAATATCTTGCCCAAAATCATAGCTATTATTTTGTGGAATCAGGATTCAAACTCAGACATTTTGGCTTCAGGGCCCACATGATTACCCACAATGATCTACTGCCTGTGAACTATATTGGCAGAGATCTCTTCCTTCCTGTAATACTTATTCCACTTATATGTTCACAAACCGGAACTTTGTGCCTTTTGACCACTTTCACCCACTTCCTCCATCCCCTAACCCCCACCTCTGGCAACCACCAATCTGTTCTCTATTTCTATGAGTTCATTTTTTTAGATTCCACATATAAGTGAGATCATACAGTATTTATCCTTTTTTGTCTGACTTATTTCACTTAGCATAATGCCCTCAAGTTCCATCCATGTAGTCACAAATGGAAGGTTCTTAATATCACTGTGGAGAAAGGTCTGGATTGGCTCTGTGCAACATGTCGTGATAGTCAATTATTTAAATAAGAATTCAGATGTCACATTTTTAAAATTCCCAAAATGAATGAAGATTAGGAACATAGCTAATTTTGGGGATATTAAAATGTTATTTTTAAGCCAGAGAAAAAAGAAAATTAACAAAAAATAATGTAAAGCTCCAATTTGGAATAAAAAAATAAAATATATATGATTTATTTTAGCACTCAGCGTTAGCCTGCCTTAATAGATGTAAATTTTTATATATAATTTTGATTTTTTTTATTAGTAAAAAAGATAAAGCTATCCCTTTCTTCAGAACATCTTTAGAGTACCAGGTATCATATTAAAAAATATTAACAAATATTTTTCATTCCATAGAAGGGAAATAAAATGAGTAGAGTCTGGGAATTATGCATTTAAGTCAATGTTTGAAAAATTGAGATTTTCCTGGGTAAGAAAAGCTAGAGAAGGAAGATTATTGTCATAAAGATTATTATTGAAGGAAGATTATTGTTATATGAAGAATTCACAATGGAAGAGGGCTTAGGCCAGTGGTTCCTACAGAATTTCAAAACAAAGCAGGTTTTGATCCACATTAAGAAAAGACTTGGGGGGCCGGCCCCGTGGCTTGGTGGTTAAGTGAGCGTGCTCCACTGCTGGCGACCCGGGTTCGGATCCCGGGCTCGCACCAACGCGCTGCTTCTCTGGCCATGCTGAGGCCGCGTCCCACATACAGCAACTAGAAGGATGTGCAGCTATGACACACAACTATCTACTGGGGCTTTGGGGGGAAAAAATAAATAAATAAAATCTTTAAAAAAAAAAAAAAAAGAAAAGACTTGGGAACAAAAAATAGATCTATATAACAAGGGCATAGGTAGTTTCACGAGGAAAGGAATTCATTGTTTCTAGAGAAATTGAAGCAGGTGGGGGGTGTCTCATGCTTAAGGACAGTCTAGAGGTACCTCCTCTATTGTTTGGAGATGAAGAATGTGATCCCTGCAGTTCTCCCAACAATAGGATTCTGAGAGCCGCTATTTCCTTCGTTTTTTACATAGCTTCCCCTTCGCTTTGCCTTTTTTTTTTTCCATTTCCTGTAGATGATATACTTATATAAAACAATTTAGCCATTCATCCTGAAGCAGAGTCTCATTTTCAGAGAACAAGAAAAATATGTTTCTTAATAAATCTCCTAAGCGTAATATGGCTTCTCACACAGTTGGCCAATAATGACAATAATCCACTGTATTCCCTCTCTTTTTTGATAGACAAATATTCCTTTGTCATTTAAAAAACTTTCATTTTCTTTGACTTTGGTGAATTGTGGCAGCTCATAAATTTTATGTCTCAAATATTTTATTTTTATTTATAATGCACTGATAAATTCAAGGTAGAAAATAGGTGGATATGGTGTAACTTAATATTGGAATATCATAAAATGACCCCATGAGTCCCGTATTATAAGAACCTACAGGATTAAAGTTCAATAGCATATTCCCTTCATGAGTTCTGAGTGCATTAGAGGTGAAATCATAATATACTACGTGGAAAAAAAGGCAATGGCCTATATATAGCTTCCAGTGTCCAATCAAGCATTTGTCATTGATTCCGGCTTATATTTCAAGTGCTACAGTATAATTAAGTCATTTTAGACTTTGAAGTTAATAACCCATGCAAATTAAATTTGAGGAGAAAAGTTACAACATTTTGTTATTGTTGTTGAAGTTGTAGTCCTGGTAACGTGAAAAGATTTTCTGGAAAGTTAACCTTGAAATTAGTAGTAAGCTGCTGTACATGAATGAAGCTATGCATTGTAATTAGTAATCATATGAGATGTATTCATAATGCAGTCATGACAAAGATCTAAAAGAAATATGCATTGTACAGTGTGACATACAAAGTTACAATTTTTGAAAAATTTTGGCTGTACCTGAAATTTATATATTCTCTGGCTTATGATCGGGCAGAAATAACTACAGATCTGGAGTCAGATGCCAAGGCTTGGCTCTGGCACTCCCAAATTATATGACTCTAGGAAAGTCATTTAAACAACCTACGTCTCATTCTACCATCTGTAAATGTTGACGAAGCGGGGCAGAGACAGGCACTATCTAACTTCACAGTCTAACTTCACAGCCTAACCTGTGAGGATAAAATGTAATAACAGATGTGAAATACTTTTTAATATCCAAACACTCCAAGCAAATGTAAGATTTGATTATACTAGTCAAATAGTAGATCTACCTGGTTGGGGAGTTCATTTCAAAATATTCCATATCTTTACAGAATAAAATACTAATGTTGGAATTTTTTTCAAATATTCTTTAGCAACACAATATCCTTCTAAAGTAATGAAAAGTGGGGGCAACAGAATAGTTCTAGATTCTCCCCAAGTGGAAGACAAGTCATTTATTTGCATTTGACACAACAAGGCTGATATTCTAATATCCCGGTCACCTTAAACTAAATGGGAATCCCCCAAGTTTTAGGTATTTGGTTTTCCACGAATATTTCTATCTTAACTTGTATTTTTTTATCAAAATACTCCAGCATGCCTGAGACCTGACAAAACTACCTGATTTAAAAGAAAATGTTATTTCTTGTGGGAATATATTTATATAGGGATAGATAGATTAGATAAATATCTGAAGTATCACCATTAAGAAAAAATTTAGCCTATGAAAAAATATTTTATTAACATTATTAAAAAATAGGACAGATAGGATAGTGAAATTTCAAACTTAAGAAGCTCGTAATTATGTTCAATTAAATTTAAAAGTCAATTTTTAAATCTTTAAGGCTATTCTGCACCTTACTGGTAACAGTGTAAAAATGGACTAACCTCACCCATGATTCACTTGAACCCAAATCTTTAAATGAATATAAATAGAAAAATAGCAATTATGGCTTTTATCTCAAAGAGAAAAACATTAGTTCACTTTATTATGAATATATATATATACATACACACACATACATGTTTTTTTTTCCCCTTTACTCTGGAAATCTGGAAACAACTGATAAAAGTTTTCTCTAACTACTTCTGCTATATAACCTACTTCCACCACTTCATGACATAAGAATCTGAAATCCTATTATTGATTGCCAAGTTTGAATTTAAATCTGGTACATTATTGATAGTTAAAATAATCATAATGCAATTATATATGAAAATTCTACCTGTAAATGGACTGCATTAGTAACACATAGAACACCAGCTTTATTCATAATTATATCCTCTTCCTGTGAGTATGATTTGCATTGTGCCAGGAAAACCTTCCCTCTTCCCCTCATCCCCTCCCATACTTATAAAGTGAGGTCCCTACTCCATATCTCTTCTAAAATATAATATTCTGAAACTCGCTCATACCACAATATGAATGAGCTCTTTCATTTGCTTTTCTTCCTCTAAATAACCACAGAATTGGAGAACTGGGCAGGTCAAAGGGGCTAAGAGAGAGAGAATGCTTAAGGTAAACGTCACCATTTGAAAGTTTTGAAAAGAGAGACAACCAATAAGCAAAATATAGTGCTGCTCGGTACATGTAGGTATTCAGGTATATCCTAACACTAAGCACTTTACTCCATGTATACATAGGAATATATTAGAATTTTAATTTTGTTTCATTAGGTCATTAGCTCCAAAAGTCACCTTGGAAACAATTTAGGCTACTGGATTTCTGCCAACTCCAAATAGTATCTAATAAATTTACAACCATCCTGGTGACTGGCGTGTTCAAAGGAAGGATATTGTACAATACTTTCTGTTTGCTGGCAAACTCATATATGTTGTAGATGATTCTCCAGGGGCCTCATATTAATTAAGCCTGTTTTGGAAAATGAATGAACTTATTGATAGTGCTATGGCATTTAAAGACTGTAAGTTCCTCAAGGGCAGGGGTGATGCTTAATCATTTTGGATCACTAGTGGGTAGCACAGGATGTAAAATATTCAACAATCATTAAATATTAATAAATGAATTCAGTTTAGTCATTATTTAGCATGCAATTGATTTACAACTCTGGCTGGTAGTTAGATCCCATTAAAGGTAGAGAGTAAGTTTACTCTGTGAGAAATGGCTCCATAAAACACACACCCATACACTAATTGATGCAATCACTTATGTTTATAAATAACTCACAGTAAGCAATAATTTGAAAATGGGAATTCCAGCCAGAGAACAGACCTATAAGAAGTCAAGGTAGTAACCAAGCTAATTGCAGTTTGTCTGCAAAAATAATGTGTTACTAGATGGGAAACAGTTGGCAGGGAATCCACAAAATGGGTGCTCGAGGAGCAATAATCTGTCCATACGGTTATCACCAACAGATCAAGAACACTCTGGAACCCATGGCATAGAGTCCCTACAGTAGAGATGGATGCCTTGGACCTGTGCATTCCAAACGGTAGTTACTGGCCACATGTGGCTATTTAAATTAAAATGAATTAAAGTAAAATAAAATTAAAGATTTAGTTCTTCCATATTTCCAATGATCAATAGCCAAATATGTCTAGTGGCTAAATATTGGACAGTGCGGACACAGAACATTTCCCTCATCACAGAAAGTTTTACCGGACAATGCAGCATTAGACCAAAGGTCTAAAATAACTTGCATTAGAGGCAACATTTTGAATAATTGTCATGTTTGAGAAGAATAAAATCTTCTCTCTCTCTCTGTCCTCCAAAAATAATTTAAATAAACTCACTACTACTATACTAATGCAGTAGAACACTGCCTCTCAGAGTCTATAAAAGCTCCAATGGCTATGACATATTCTTTTAGTTTCATTTAAGCACTACTCTTTCTCCCTTTAACCATCCTTATATACTCACAGGAAAATATTTCTCAATTTCAGTGAACTCTTTTACTTTCCTATCTTGATGTTATGTTAGGCCTCTTACTGCTTTCTCAGAGTAACACATTTTAATATCTGTTCAACTCAAATATTCTTCTGACATGCACTGCTGTAACAGTATGCATACTTGCTTGTTACAGTATGTAACAAAAATATATTATACTTAATGATTCAAGTTGACCCCATACCTGTGAATGTTCACATTGAAGGTGTGAATTGAAATCTATATTGAAAAATATTACAGTAGGCCTCATAACTTTATAACAAGAGCCATTAAAATAATTCAACACATGCCCTTAATATTAATTAATTACTATTAATATTCTGTCCTCACCAAGAAAAATTATTATATCTTAGTTTTCTAGTTATAAAGTAAGTTCTTTTTTAATTAATTACTTTTTTTAATTTTTGTTTTTACTGACGAAGATTCGCCTAACATCTGTGCCAGTCTTCCTCTATTTTATATGTGGGTCGCTGCCACAACATGGTTGGCGAGTGGTGTCGGTCAGCACCCAGGATCCAAACCTGTGAACCTGGGCCGCCAAAGTGTAGCACACCAAATTTAACCACTAGGCCATGTGGCCGGCCCCTAAAGTAAGTTTTTTAAATGGAAAATATGTGCTAATTAACTGATGCACACCATCTAGTCTGTATTTCTTTTTTGAGAATTAGTAACATTCTGCTTTATAGAACAATCTCTTTCAAGACTGTCAGGTGGGTTAATTCCTAAGGAATCACCTTCATTCTCCAGATGTTCTAACAATATCAAAGTGTTGTGCTCTTGTGAAGCCTTGTCTGAGCATCCTGTCGGCTTCCCTCTGTACCTAGTTCCTGTTTAACTGCAATTCGTAGAGTGCACTTGTGGTTGCTAAGACTCAGTACACCTTTCCCAGGACTACTAAGTATATAATAATATTCTGATTCCATTTACTGAACACCCTCTATACACCAACCGCTGCCCTTAGTTAGAAGAGAATACTGAATTCCAAACTTCTAGAACATTGTTCTGTCTGCTAAAGACCGTATCATAACCTAGCTACTTGAGAAGGGTCACATTCTTAGCTATGCTGATAAAAATTCATAATCATTTGTCATTGTGATTATATAGAGAAGAAAATTCCCTTAGTTTGCAGAAAAGCCTCAAAATGTTAATATTCTTTCCCTTTGGAAAGACAAGACATAAGAGCTTGGTTAATGGATTTCTTTGTGACTTAATACAACATATTAAAAGCAGGACTTGTGACTCTTGAATAAAGAAATGAATGTTTTGTGAAGATGGTCATTCATCATTAGTTATAAGAAGTCTATTTGTAATTTGAAGTTTTCATTTAATTAGTGTCACATACTTGAAGGCTGCCTTGTGTCAACTGTTGTAACGACATGTTATCTGTTCCTTCTACAGCATAGGTTCCTAACAAGCATTTCAACTGCAACAAAATGATAATGAGAAGAACAACAGAAGTGTTAATTACCTATGCAATTAAAGTGCTTATATGCGCACTAGTGTAACACTCTACTGTATTTACATCTCTAATGGCTATTAATCTTCAGTTGGAAATGCCTATTGGCATTATTTATAGCTTCACAGTGAAATTATGGGAAGAGGTAACGGCGGGGCTTTTATAGGCTATGTCTTCATAGTTTCAATCTAGCCAGCCAATTTTTGTTAAGCAATATACTCATTCCAGCTCTTTGTATCAGTATGTAATAATATAGACATGTTATCCACCATAAATTGCATTTTTTTTGGCTATATACAACCCAGGAAAACTTTTCCTTCTCAAAACATCCTTTGAAATCTTTAAGTATTTATTGAGTCTTTTTATGTTATTAAACAGCGCACGTAGGTAAAAAACACTGTAAGTTATTAAGCACAATAGGCTTAAAAAATTAAGATATAGTCTTAATTGCCTTTGGAATGTATGGTATCTAAATGAAGATTCCAACTTCCTTGAAATCCAACCTTTCTTTCTTTTCTTCTTTTGCAAATTCTCATGACATGGGCTACATATAGGTGGTGTTCAATAAATGTTAGCTTAATAAAGTTACTTTTTAAGAAGATGCTTAACTCATCTGAAATTGAATGTTCACCAGGTAGGTAATAGCTATTGAGAGTAGGCTATTACTTTTGAAGAATATAGTCCATTATTCTTACAGACATTTCATAGCATCTTGTCTAAAATGTTTAACAAAGGATTTTGAAAATAAGATAAAGCCTTAGAAGATCTTTAAAATTTGAAATATACATTTACAGAAATATAGTTTAGTATAGTACAGATATACAAAAATGACTAACTCAGGTTTTTGTTGTCAATGTTATTTGTTTAGCACAAAGCAAAGATTTTATCATTAAAGCAGAAAATCAATTTATGCTAAACAATTACAAGAAATTCCATGTAATGACTTTGTTTGCAGCCAACAGTTTTAAAAAATGATATAGATATTTTCCAATTACAAAATTATCCAAACACAAAATTATTCATATCTGTGTGGGGAAGGGATATCTAATATAAATTCGTTTCCATTAAAATTATGTGTGAGATTTGTTTTTTCCTATGCAGTCATGCAGTAAAGCTGGCAGTGAATGTTCTTCAGGAGAATACAAATTTGGCATTCCAAAAGTATAGGCCAGTTCATCATGGCATACATTAAACTCATCAGAAATATGGAACTCATGAATATATTTGGAATACATAATTTTGAAATTCTAGTGGTAGTTTTTTTTTTTTTTTTTTTTTTAAAGACTATGTTTTTTGAATACGTAGTGCCCTTCAGTGTGCTTGGAACTTTTTCAGAACTTGTTTAATTCATTCATCACAAGTTAGCTTCCATCCTCTCCAGTATACAAAGAGAAAACTGAAGCTTAGAATACTTAAAAAACTGCTTCCAGCTCACACAGCTAATGAGTGACACGCACAGGTCTTTCTACTCCAAGTTTACCTTACAGGCTCCTCATACACTGATGTAGTTGCCTCTTGGTCTAGTAAATACAAAAAGACAATCATCCTGTCACACAGCTTTTTTAAGAGAAGGACAGTTAAATACTTTTGAAAATCATCAGTAATTACTAGGAAAAAGCATACATTTTCTTTTCAAAGAGTAAGAGATAACTGAACAATGTATTCATTATTTTTAGAGCCCAAGCAGGCTTTGTATACTTCTAAGGGGGAAATACATCTTACTAACCATTACAATGATTGGTTCATTTCCCCCCTTAAATTTTTTCCATCGCAGTGAATGGAGGTTATGGGAAGATAATTTGTCCTGATATAAAGCGCTTTCTCTAACAATTAGAAAAGCATAAAATGGAATTGACTTCTCCCTGAAATTCTGATTCATAGTCAATGACATGCAGAGTATATTTATTGAGGAGTTACAGAGTTGAGACTCGATAGGGCTGTAGAGTGCATGTATTGCACAGAAAAGAGAGAGTGGTATGGACTGCCTTTGTAATTCTGGGTGTCTGTGTTTCCAATTTAGGGAGCTTTCAAAAAGACATATATAACAGAGAAGGAGAAAGTATAAAAAGGAAAAAAAAATTGCCTCAAGCAGGAAACACAGCCTACTTTTTATGGAAACTTGAGATACGGCAAATTTGAAATAGTTCGAGTAAATATAATAATAAAATTTCACTTCAAGCAAAAAAAAATGCACATAAATTCATCAAGAATCATACCTTTAAAACTGGGGATGAGAAAGCTAGAGACCTTCAAGTTATGTCATCACTTTGTGGTTGTGCTACTCAGCCTAGTAAACAGGAATCTCCGCCATTTTGCCAGCAACAGGTAAACAATACTCATTCTGCTTGCACCAGAGCCTCTGTGAGTGATGCTCATGACTACTGTGTTATTTTAGTGTCCACTGTTACTGTAATTTTAAGTCATTTTTTAAAAATCTGAACTAAACAATATCCAGATAGTGGCGGTCCTAGAGCTTGAAATATGCTTTTCCAAATCAAACTTTGGAAGAGGTGTTAAAAGTGATGAAACACTATCAAAATATTCAAACTGTGCAGTTAATCCAAGAACAAGTACACTGAGAAATAGAGACAATAATGCTGAGGAATAACAAAACAGAGTAAAGCAAAATACACTGTAATGGTTGTAGAATTATGTCCTCCAAAAGAACAGTGCCCCTTCTTTACATGTATTCCTACAGGAAAATTAGTCACATATAATGAAAATATTGATTTATACAAGATGTTAAGGAACAGGTCTCTGCTACTGCACTGTTTTAGACTAAGAATTTTTAGGACTCCTAAAGGACTTCATGGAGTGATGAGTGTTATAACTTAGGATCAGTTTCACAAACTGTATCATTCTTTTGTCCTCCATAGTTCAGAAAACTTGCTAAAGAGGAAAGCTAAATCTAAAGAATTATTTGGGGTTGAGAAACGACCAAAAAAATTATTTCATAAATGGAAATGAATATATTTCTATTTATACTATATTTCTGTATATAATATTTCCATTAATATCTGTCTGAAATATCAACCATAAAGCAAAAGATAATAAATTTGTCTTAGAAAATTATTTGATCAAAAACTAGTCCTAGGTTATCAGTTCAGCAATATGCGCACGCGCACACACACATGCTGAATTGATATTTGAGGATATATACATGTTTTAAAGAACTGTTTTAAAGAACATGTATTCCTATTCCTAAAATCTTTTTTTCTTCCCCACCAAGCAGTCTCTTTTAAAATAAAGAACTTCCAGTTGAATATCCATAATTTTCTGCTGAAATCTAGCAAAACAAAAAAAGATTTTTCAAATCTTTAGTACCTTAAGTTTAGGCAGTATTTTATGTTTACAAATATTGAATTGTCACAGGCTTTTTCCCTTTCACCAGCACGTGTGTTGGATAGGTCAGATATACTATCCATGTTACAAATGCGAAAAACAAATCTCAAATAAAATCTAAAATCCTTTCCATGTCCATGGGATCTCTCTTCCAGCACTGTCTCAGATGTACAAAGGATTCAGAAGCTCACTGAATTTAGGGCTCTGCTCAAGTCACCTTCTCAGAGACACTTTCTAGAACCACACTAACGAAAACATTTCTATTGCGTTATCTTCTCAGTTACTGGCTTCCCCCTTCACCCTGACTTCTTTCTTCTTAGTACTTTCACTATTTTTATATTATGCATTTATTTGTGTTTATATTACCCCAAACTTTCCTCCTGCACCGCACCTTCCTTGTCCAAACACACACAGACACACACACACACACACACACACACACTCCGGCAAAATAAGAACCTTCTCTTTTTTGTTTAATTCTGAGAATAGAGTCTAGTACACATTAGACTACCAATAAATGCGTTGGATGATCTGTCTTTCCAAGGTAACAAGGTCAGAGTAGCCAGAACTTGACTCTAAGTTTTCTGACTCCAAGTTTAAGGTTTTCTCCACTACATAGTACAGAACTGTCTTTCCCTCAAGGGGTTGGGCTAGAAAGAGAATCAAAATCTGTGGTGCAGTTATAAAAGTATATAACATCTTTCTTCATTGACTTAATTATAATTTATATTTCTCTAATATATATTTTGTGGCTGACTAATTAGGGATACAATCTTTTGTCTTCAATCAAAACAGAAATTTCACAATTTTATGAGCACAAACACCTGGCTTATCCAGCATAATCCATCTTCCTCACAGACAGCATTCTAACTAGAGAAGGATTTTCAGTTAATCACAATGCAAAGTATATTTTCTTAGATTTACGTTTGAAATTAGTGGCAGCTGCCCACATCAATATTTTAAGGAGAATTCCACTGAAATGTTGCTCCAATTTAAAAACTCAAATATCTATCAGGATAGTTTTGGGATGCAGAAGATATATTTCTAAATTTTGTCTTATTGTAAAATATGTTATGCTTGTGGGAGACTTTAAATGATGAATTTTCGCTGCCAGAATAAGTTATGGCTTTTATTTAGTTTGCCTGCTATTCCAAACTCCTTGTGTCTGCTCAGTGCGTAGCTGCTTACACTTCCTCCAGTGTGGCCTAACATTTGTGGTGAGACCTAATGAATATTTTAGCAAATCAAAGAACTTCTGGCCAAAAGAATAACTTTAACTGTGCTTATGTTTCAATTTATGGTCCTGTAAGAAAGGGAGGGATAATTTAATAATTTTCAGTTGGCTTTGAACTAATGGCTTATTTTCCTGTGAACACTACAAATAAATTTTCTTATGAAGCATTTTTTCCCAAGTAATTCACAAATGAAGGAATCAGCTACTTACCGAATTTCCAACCAATTGGACACAGTTAAACATTTTGATTAACAGACTACATGGGTAAAGTAATAATCACAAACAGAAAGTGCAAATGCCAAATGCACAATGATGCAGAATTTCTAAGTTTTCTTCTTTTTCCCTCACTCCGGAAAATTACATTTATTTATTCTATATAGAATGCAAGATTTCATCAGATTATGCTCTACTCTCTCTGTACTCATACCTTAATAATAATAATGATGGTGACGGATAATAATAGGTTACATTTTTTAGGCCCTTACCATGTATTCTGAATTGTACTAAATGCTTCAGATATAACCGTTTATTTCTTACAACAGCTCAGAGGAAGTGAGTTTTTTTAATACTAATATAGAAGATTGCTGGTAGTCCCCTCACACTGTTCTCCCCATTTTTCCTGGGCACATGGCCATCCACAATTCCCAGCCCCTTTTGCAGCCCAGTGTGGCCATGCTACTCAATTCCTGCAAGTGTAAGCAGAAGTTATATACATAACTTCCCAGGCATCTTCTAAAAAGAGATTTGTCCCAGACTCACTGTCCATTTCCTTTTCAGTGTCAGAAATTGATCATGACTAGAACACTTTTGGAATTACATGTTGAGAATGGCAGAGCCACTCCTCTAGCCTAGGTTCCTGAATGACTTTATGGAGCTGAGTGCACCTGTCGGTTTGCCTCAAACTGTTACGTAAAAGGGAAACAGATTTCATTTGAACCTCTGTAATCTAGGATCGCTTTGTTACAGCAGCTGAACTTTTACTTTAGTGAATATACCTGATATTACACATGAGAAAACTGAAGCTGAGAAAAGTATAGTAACCTGCTCAAGATCACACCACATATCCATAGTACATCTTCATTAAAAAAAAAAATCTTTGAATGGGTAATTGACCAAGAAAAGTCCCAAAGTAGATTTGACTGAGTTTAATATGAATTTTCACATTCAGCCCTTTCGTCAATCTCACACTATACCTGCCTATGTATTGTAGGATAGGGAATAGCCAAAAAAATCCCTAGATTATCTTGATTAGTAAATTACTGCATTGAATATTTACTAGGACCTTCCTAAAAACTGTCAAAATAATCCACTTCTGGGACGATCTGTTTCTATATCTGTCCTCCAATGTATTCACCTCTATTATAATTGTCTTAGCTCCTTAGCCTCAGCAACCAGCACAGGATCTGGTATATAGGATATCCTTGGTAAATGTTTGTTTTCTTTTGAGAAAATAATTTAATAGTATCACTGAATAATATGACTCACTATACAAATTAAAAAATCATTGGAGGCTAACTCAGAATAGAAAAATTTGGGTTCTAGTAGCTTTAATTTGATTATGATTAACTTTTTTCTAGAATTTTTAAAAGTTATTATTTAATAACCATCATCTTGGCTTTTCTAGAAATTAGTTTCTTAATTTTAAACTACTTTAACTTTATTTTTTCCTCTAAATGAATGCCTGTTGGAGATAAAAGGTTAAATAACCTTATAAATGAGCAAAATTATGAAGGTTGACTTGCTGAAATTCATATATATTTACATTCATATTAAAAATAAGATCTAAATTTCAGTGACTTTTAAATGAATTATCTAGTCAGGGCAATAATCTACTACTTCTCAGCAATTGCTTTTCTCCTTGGTGTTTAAAATCAGCCTTGAGTCTTTTTAATATCTGCATGAACCATGACAGATGACTGGTTATGCAAACATACAATTGAAGACAGTAGGCATGATGATTCTGAGAGAATTAATTCAAGACCTTTACTTGATTTATTTAAAAAGGAGATATACCCAGGGTCTCCTTGCATCAAAAAAAAAAAAAAAAAAATCAGACCCTAGACAAGGTCTTTCAGGGAAAGGTCTCAATTCACGAAGAAAATTGTCCTCTAGTTTATAGTTACCAAGTGTGAGGCTGGAACCTGCTGGAGAGGCCATGGAGAAGGTTTTTTAATTATCATCCTAAAAACAGTCATTAGTTTCCAAACTGTAGGAGGTGACTTTGCATTTTTATTTGCTGAAATCCATTGGCAGTAGGATATCAGCTATTGTTACTTTTATAAAAAATGTAAAGTACTAGAAACTCAACAGATAATTATTAGTCAACAAAAAATATGGACAAGCTTTGCTATCTGAACATTTACTAGAGGAAACATTTGACTTTAAAAATTCTGACAGTGAATTTTTACTGTGGCTTTAAATGCTAAATGGTAAGACTATTCATAAAAAATATGAATTTACTTCTTAAGTTTCTAAAGGCCAGTTTACAAGGGGAAAGGAAATGATACATAATTAGCATGACATTTATAAGAAAAATTTAAAGAGTTTATCATGGGTAACTTAACAAGGTGTTAATGAGTGAGAAGTCACATTAACATGAACACTCAAGTGAACTGTACTTAAGAATGTTCTCATGCATGGAATTATGGGTTAATACCTATCAGAGTGTGCAAACAAAAAGAAAAACTTACATTCAGCTTGCAGTTAGACTCCTATTTTGTGGAAACAGAACAGTTTAAAAAACTCCTATATTGATTTTAAGGCTTTTAAAATACAAAACAGAAAATACCAAGATGCAAGGCCTATTTTGTTTGGAATTATGTGGTGCTTCAATTATTATTAGAGAGATTTTATCTAAAATCTAAGCCAACCTATATCAATTTCTCAGCACTCTATTTCTGGCCAGGTTTCTATGATTGGGTCTGAGGAATTTTCCAAAGCTATGATGGCTTTTAGGAACAATTGCTTTGTACTTTCCTCTTTGTGTAACATTCAGAAACATTTCAAAGTTATTGACTTCTATCTCCAAATCCATATAGCAGGATAAAATATGAAATACTGATGATGCTCAGATATCTTGTATATATACATTATATGTATATATATTTTATATATATGCACAATGATTCACTATTCTCATTATTTAACTGAACCATTACTGATGTCGTAAATACTAATCACAGTGTTAGGTCACATAAGTCCTTTTGGCTTAGATCTAAAATCCATAGATCCCAGCTATTATTTTCCCAGAGTACCTTTAGTTGAACAAATATATTTATTCCAATCAAAATGCAAAAATAATGAGCTTGATCCAATATGATTGATTTTCATTAAATCTTAAAAATTTAACCTGGAGCTGGCCTGATGGTGTAGTGGTTAAGTTTAGTGCACTCCACTTTGGCGGCCCAGGTTGGTGGGTTTAGATCCCAGGCATGGACCTACACCACTCATCAAGCCATGCTGTGGCAGCAAACCACATATAAACTAGAGGAAGATTGACACAGATGTTAGCTCAGGGCCAATCTTCCTCAAGCAAAAAGAGGAAGATGGGCAACAGATGTTAGCTTAGGACAGTCTTCCACTCCAAAAAAAAAAAAAAAAATTAACCATCAAGGTAAAATTAGTGAATTTATTTCAATTTATTTTTTTTCTTCAGTATACATCAAAGTCTCTATTCTCTCCAACTTTATACAGCTGCAGTATAAAAATATTTACTTTTTCATGTTGTGTTTACATGAGGGACTACTTTTGTTATAATTTTAAAGGCAGCAAATCATAAATGATGGGCTTATAGCAGCTCTCTTCTTTTCTTGACCTATCTATTGACCATATCTTATAACAGAAGGAAGAGAACTTCACACACACAGACACACACACACACACCCCTACACCCATATTCACTCAGAATGGTGTGGAGAAGAGATGTCTAAATTTTGATCTCAGACCTCAGTCCTATTTTTTTCCCCCTCCCAAGGCAAGCTCCCAGTTGAACTACTCAGCTTTACTACAGCTCTGTCCCTCATCAGAGAAGTGTTCATTGTAAATTTTCACTGAGCAGGGAATGCATCCTTGAAGTCACTGTGTGTGTAGAACATCAAAATATCCTACATACAATAGGAGTTATGATTATAGAAATTTTCTGATTACCTGGGACTCCATCTTTTGAAAATCTCAGTTAAATTTAATTCTGAGTTCTTCTTTAACATGAATCAAAATGCAAGAAAATAATATCATACCAGTATATTTGTTTAAAAGCAACTTCCAAACCAATACCGTCATGCCAATGTATTTGTTTAAAAGCAGCTTCCAAACAATCTTCTACAATATTTATCCCTCTAGAAGAGAGTAAATATATGGAATGATTATTCCAGGGAACTATCAGGTTTTAACCAAAGATGTTTCATTTGTATTCAGGAGATTTTACTTCCTAAGATGTGACATGGACTACCACAAAAAAGGAAATTTTATTTAAAGGATGTGGGAAAGCTTTTGTAAATTAAAAAAGTAATCATAAACCTCCTTCCTTTGGAGCAGACTATGGTACTGACAAAAATTGCTCAATGATTCGTGTATTCATTCAACAAATATTTACTAAACTCCTACTATGTTCCATTGCTGGAAATGAGGAGGCAAGCAGCAAAAGATATGGCATGTGGAGCTTGCAAAAATGTAGAAAAGACAGACATTAATAAGCAAATGAATGAATGCATGGATATAAATTGAAGAAGGTGATCACAAAAAGAAGTTGTTTGAATTCCAGACAAGTCTGAAGCTAAAAAATGTGCAGGAATGACTCAGGAGAAGGAGAGCGCAGAAAGGCCTTAAACAACAGAAGGAGACTGCCCTTACACAGGTCCAAGGGCAGAGGTGGGGGAGCTTTGTTGACACTTAATATCTGGAAGTTAAGAGATTTCCATCAAATTCTTGAGGTGAGGTCAGAGAGTTGCATGGGTCAAAGTGGTTAGTAAGTTATATATAGAATCATACTTAATAATTTCTTTAAATTAAGTCATATTTTCCTTGAAAATAGGCTACTTTATTTCCTCACAGAAAATTTTAAAGAAAATTTCAGGTGAATATAACTCACCTTGGGAGTTTTCACCAAACAACGTTACTGTAGATACTGAATAAGAGACTTATGGGGGGCTGGCCCAGCAGTGTAGTGGTTAAGTTCATGCACTCCACTTCGGTGGCCCAGGGTTCGCAGGTTTGGATCCCGAGCACAGACCTACACGCTACTCATCAAGCCGTGCTGTGGCAGCATCCCACATACAAAATAGAAGAAGGTGGGCACAGATGTTAGCTCAGGGCTAATCTTCCTCAGCAAAAAGAGGAAAGATTGGCAAGGGATGCTAGCTCATGGCTAATCTTCCTCAGCAAAAAGAGGAAAGATTGGCAAGGGATGTTATCTCAGGGCTGATCTTCCTCATCAAAAAAAGAAAAAAAGAGACTTAAAGCAAGGGCTAAAAGTTTGATTTTGGTTTGTTTTGTTTTTAAAGTATTTAAGGTTTTTTCCTATAATTTTGTAATGTTCTCAGAGTTATCACTTCCAACATAATAAAAGACAGAGAGAGAAGAGACAGAGAGAGAAAAAAAGAGCGAGAGAGAGAGAGAGCGCGCACCTGTCACTGATTAAATATTGAGTCAAGGCACCTGCGTTTCTTCCCTCAGCAGTCAAGAGTGAGACAGATATTTCCATTGCAAATAAGACGATGAGAATATGGGGGAACCAAGCTCACTGTAACTCTCCCTGTCATGGAGATGGGCTTTTCATAAGTTTATTATTTAAAGGATTCTTTCTCTGCAGTGAGAGAAAACAGTGCTATCAAGACTATTTATTTCACATTAGCTAAAACGACTCCTTCAAAATATTTAAATAAGCCAGTCAGCCTAATAAACTTAACTAATAGTTACTGGCTTTACATGGATACCTATCAATCAGGATGTGCTCGGATCCACAGCTCTTCAATGTCAGACATAATGGCCATCATAGAAAGGCAAATAGAAAAATGTTCAACTATTTGTGGGGCTTAAGTCAATGATATGATGCAACATTTATTGAATTTAGTTTTTAAGCAATGCTTGCCTACTTCTAACCTAAAGCATTTTCAATAAACAAATAATATTCATTGCTGAATTCTCAGTGAAATATGACCAGTGTCAGGACAGCATTTTATTTGTGACAGGCAGTTCTCCCACATGGAAGGATTCAATCATATTTCACTTGTATTTACTTCAAAATAGTTGTGAAAATCAAGAGAAACCTACTAAAACCCAAATTTAGAAGTATTGTCCAAACCTGGAAAATCTTGAAAGCCAATGGCAAACTTTATAAGTCACTGGAACTTTCTGTGTATGTGTGTGTGTGCACATGTGTACCCACATACAAGGTTGTTGAATGTAGGGATAATGGAAATTTAGATCGAGTAGAGAAGAATGTAATTCCTTAGTTTGGCAGCGTTCTTTCTTGCCAACAGCCTCATCTATTAGAGCATCCTAAGCGAAGAAATAGGACAGGCGGCTGTTAAATGCTTGGCATTTCCACATCAGATGATCTTGTTTACTAAAATCCCCCTTTCAGAGACAAGAGAAGAGCCTTAAATTTCCTCTGGTAGCAAAGCCAGACAAAATGAGAAGTAAAATGTATGTATATAATATTTCTCTCATCCTGAACGGAAGGTATTTTCCATTTGATTTTCAGAAAGAGGCTGTCACATTTTTTCTTACCACTTGCCCCATACAGCTGCCATTTTGGGCTGCAACAATGAGGCCAGTGTAGAAGTAGAATAAAGAAACTGGGCGCATTTGGGTTTGGACAATAAATTCATTCATGGCTCTTTCAGTCTGGAAGATTCTGAGACTTTAGCAACATAGTAATTGCTAAATAAGAATAAGGCAAATGGATTCTGATAAAGGCCAATACCAGTGATTTCAAAGAAAGGGAAATACTGCAAGGTGCTTAATTGTGCAAGGCTGTTCCACGGCGAATCAGGAGTCTGTCAGAGCGTCCTTATCAAAAATAAGCAGGATTACTATTTCCTTGTAAAACTCAAGGTCCTGAACTAAAGCCATTTAAAATAGATGCATTTCATCAAAGGAAAGGGGGATGTTTTTAAAAGTTATCCTTGTCTTTTTAACTTTCTATTCATTCTATCTTGTGTTTTTCAGGCCAGTTTTATTAAAGGAAATCCTAGATTTGGTTTCAGAATACACTTCAAGACAATATCTTTCCTGAACTCTGACCAGCTAGCTCAATTATAACAGCAACGGTAAACCAGAAGAGGAGAGGACCTAAAAGGATAAATTTATCTCCACTTTATATTTTCAAAAGATTTTTGCTCTCCTTGATGATAGAGATCATAAACTGCTACCCGAAAAGCGAAAGTGAAGTATCTGCAAGTCTTTACAATAATACATCCTTAAAAAGTGCTGTTTTGAGATTCCCTTCGTTTTTCTTTCTTTTTTTTCCCCTTTCTTTTTGCTATTGTCGCCCGGATGCGTTTACAGGAAAAAAAGCAGGGCAGTGTGTGGTTGGCAGCCTTTCCTCCCCGGGTCCCTTTATCTGATTCCCTTGGTGATGGCGACTTTTCTATCCTTTTTTTCTTTCCATCAGCGAAAGAAGGAGGGTACTTAAAGTGATAATACTTTAGTGCACAATTCATGCTCAGCATCTCTCTCTCTCCCCACTTGTCACTAGTCTTGCTCTAGGCACACAATTGACCCTAACATAGAAATAAATAAACGAAAATAAATAAAAATTAAACAGTACTTATGTGCTCAGAATGAGTGGGGGATGGAAATGTTATGGGAATGTCACCTGGAGGGTGGCAGTTACGTGTTCTTGGGCCTGACACTTGCTGCATTCCCGCTACCTTTTTATCCTCCATTACATGAGCCCTGTGCATGCGGCTTTCTAGTAGCAGGCTTTCAGAAATCTCTAACAACATCAACAACCACTGCACATCCTTCACATCTTCATCCATATTTTCAAATATATAAATTACAGCTCTTTCTTCTTCTTTCTCCTCTCCCTGCTCCCTCCCTCTCTCCTTCCTTCTTTCCTTTCTCTAAATTTTCAGAGACTATGAGCTAATAGTGTGAAAGACTGAGGAAATTGGTGAAATTTTTATCCTTACCCGGAAGTAAGTACTTTCTTACTTACATTGCCAATGACTAAATACAGATTATGGATTATGCCGATTGCATGGTTTTAGATTTGTTTTCAGACATTTATTAAGTGTTTCTGATATATGTATCTGAAATATATATCACGTATCTGGGAAACTTTTCTCCTATTGTCTTTCTATTTGTTATTTATTTTTCATCAAATATTGTATGAAATCCAATTAGAAATTTAACATTTAGAGATATAAATTGAAAAAAGAAATCAGTAATATCTTCATCTGTCAGATATTTAATTTTAACCTATATTTTCCAATCTAGTTTCCATTAAGGACAAGCTCCTCAATCTAGGTCCAGGAACAATGATTTTAATTATAGTTAAATTTTTAATGCATTTTACCAGTTATAATATGTTTCTAACAAATATATACTAGGTAGTTATATGTGTTTGGCATCATGCTGGGTTTTAGAGGCACTCAATTGCATATTCTCTCCTTTTCTTCACAGAGTTTGCATCTTTAGGATAGAGCGAATGGTTGTTATTTTTGCCTGCCCAAGACCACAACATCAATTCCATCTTCTGACAATAGCCCCTGGTTTTCCTTTGGTCCCTGTGGTCATGTTAAAACAGGCCTGTGTAATCATTTTACTCTTTCAGCCTTAGGTTTGGTTTAAGAATTAGCACACAACCTAAGTTTGTACAATAAAGGCAACCTCAGGATCTGGGGTGAGAGTATTGAGAAAGAGATGCTTTCTTCTGTGTGAGGTCAAAACAAAACAAAACTATCAGAATGTAAGCCTGGAGCTGCCGGTAGCCAGATTTTCCCCTCTGGATAGAACCAGCCTCAGAAGGAAGCCATCCTTGAGGAACCAAGAAATAGAAAGAAGCTAATTACTAACCACACATTCTGAGGTTTTAGATCCAGACATGCCTTAAACCATAAATCCTAAAATTTTATTTACATGATCCACTAAATTCTTTTTCTTGCTTTAGCCAGTTTGGATTGGGTTTCTGTCATCTGATTAATAAGTAGGAAAATGAGAACACTACATACATTATTCTAAGTCAGAGTTTCTTAAAGTGTGGTTCACGGGCCAGCAACAGCAGCATCTCCTGGGAACTTGTTAGAAATGCAAAGTTTCAGGCCCCACTGCAGATCTACTAAATCAGAAACTCTAGGAGTGGAGCACAGCAATCTGTGATTTAACAAGACCTTCAGATGATGCTGATGCCCTCTAAGTAATGCTGTCAAGTCTGAGAACCAATGTTCCAACTCACCTGTATCTAGAAAAATGAATGTAAGGCTAGACTAGATCCCTCTTTCGACAGACGTTTCAGGTGCATTAAGCAAACATCATCAGCTGAGAGTTTGGGTAAGATCCAGAATAGAAATCAGATTTGAGCAGCAGATGAAAGGAGAACCAGAACATGGTAGAAGAAGGAGAACGTTGCCAACACATTAGTTTCCCCTGGACCTTTAAAAAAGTAAGATGGAATAATTCATTCACAAAGGTGCATCTTGAAAATCAGACCTGATCTTTATCTTGGGCTGATAATATTTTATGTGTCTCATAAATCAGAGAAACTGCTGACATTCAGAAAAGCAATTGTGAGCTAAGAAAGAGTCAGATCTGAGGAGATCTTTGAAAGGTGAATAGGATCAATAGGAGAAGCCAAGGGTTCAAATACTGGAAACGTAAAATATGTCCGTATGAGGCCATGTGTGAGAGGCTAAGATGAGGTAAAGCCAGGAGCCAGGACTGAACCAATGAAAAATTGCTTTAAAAAGAAAAGCCCATGTTTGGCAAGGTCCTTTGCCTTCTGCAGGCTGCTTTTCACAGTCTGAACGTGCTTTCACCTTATCTGTGAGCAACACCACTTGAGCGGCTGACATCTGTTTCCATCCAGCCAGAGAACCTCTTGTCACCAATGAGCTAATAACATGGACAGAGATCCAAATGACTGTCAGATCTGCCGGGAATCAGTATTTTTTCAGGTTTCAGTGACCTCCTCCGCCCTGGAGAACAACTCCTCTGTCACGAGGGCTTTGACATCTTCCCTGACTACCAGCTTTTCTTCTTCTCTTAATACAGGATCAACTTCTTCCCCAAAAAGGTTATAGTAGAAATCAAGGCTAAAATAGTTACTAAAAAATGTAACAATGTTAAGTGCTGTAAATCTTCAAGTGCTTAGCGTATGAAAGAGAAGTGATAATGATATTAAGTAGAATGCCAAATGAGATTAGTGCATTTTAACATGCTATAGGAATCCAGAACATATAAATATTCTATATTGAGTGCTGGGTTTTTTTAAATGTCAATGCAAACTAATTAAGAACTTCGATTTTCTGTTAGAGTTGGCCAACTTGAGACCAATTTCAAATCCTTATTTTCCAGGTATGTTAAACTCTCTAAACCTCAGTTTCCTTATCTGTAAAATCCTAATAATGAGAGTAACTGCCAAGAGCTATGATGAGTCAATGAGTTAACACAAATGAGTGTTTTGAATAGGGCCCAATGCCCATAAGAAATCAATAAATTTTTTATTGATTTATTCACAACAATAATTAAAATATTTACAGTCATATATGCTGTTTTGCCCGTTAGACAGACTACACCAAAATAAAAACCTAGAGATGACAAGTTATAAATAATAAAAGAAATTCTCTTTCCTTTTTTAACATAAATTACTGCATACTCAAAAATAGAAAAGAACAGGTTGAGAGAACTCTAAATAATCATCCAGAGCAGTTTTATACATTTTATTGGCTGCTCAGGAAAGCAAAAGGACACTTTCTTAGTGTCAGGAAAAATGAATTACATGTTCTCTCTGCCACCATAATAGCCGAGTGAGGTCCATTACTGGCTTATGATTCATGGATTCTTTTAGAAATTTAGCACATGCTAATTGAACACCCACTGTGTGCTGTCACTGCACAGGCTCTAAAACTAAACCAATGACTGTCACTAGTAATTGTCTTCAGTGAAACCTGCAATAAGATCATTTGTCTGGTAAAAGAGATTAAGTATCAATTATTTTTCAGCATACATTTTTCATTGCAGTGTCAAGTATTTTAAATGTGATCTCTGACTCCCTAAAGCACAATTTAAGGGCACTTGAATTATCTTATACTATAGCTCTTTTGAACTTCTCTTTCTTCCACTATATTGTACGGTCGTCGGGGTTAAGGTATTTTTTATATTCCCTGAATCTAGCTCAAAGCCTTGTGCACAGTAGGCGCTCAATAAATACTTTATTGTATTCCACTGAAATCTGCCACGGAAGCTATAAGGAGATGTCTATTATATATATTATTATCCTCAGTGCCTATGGTCATGTTATGTTGCCTTTTTTTACTTTAGCAACTAAGTGGCTTACTAATAAATTATTTCTTCTTCAGTTGTTGCAATAGAGTATATCCATGGAGAGAACACTTACTGACAATAGACTAAGGTTCTTTAGAACTCAGTTTAAGTCTTGGCTCTATCTGGGTAATCACGATCAAGCCACTTCTCTGTGCTATAATTTCTCCATGTATAAACTTGAAATAATACCACTGGCTATTCTTAGAGAAAAAAAATGCAGGGCTTATGACTATCAAGACAAAATGAAATAGTATTTGAAGGAATTTTTAAAAGAAAAAACAGTGCTATTTGATGCAGAATGTTATTCTCTTACTTTTCAGAGGAAGAATCTAATAATGAGCTACACTTTTACATCACACTTGTAAATGCATCCTGTGTGATGCAAAAGTATATAAGTAGGTCGTTTGGCTTAGAATATCTACTTGCTTTTCACCAATATTAACTGCTTTCTTTGGATCTGGAATATTTTTCATATTTAAGAGTTCCTTATAAAATTACAATCCTTGAACTAACAACACTTTGACCCAGAATCAGTTAACCTCTGGCATATTAGTGGGTTTTGGGTGATGTTTGAGACAAAAACATTGGAGTCTCAACAATAAAGGCAAAAGCAAGAGAGAAGAAAGATGATCTGAATGAAAAGAGAAGGAAACTTAAGTTTCTCTCACTTTTATCGAATGGACAATTGACATTGGGTTAAAAAGTCCCTAGGAATTATACCTGTGTAGACAACTAGAATAGGCTACCTCTTAGATTTTTTCCATCTCAAATATTTTTCCTTCTTTATTGCAATAAACTGTGCAGAAGATTTTTAACGGTAGAGTTCTGATTATCACTACTACTGTCACCAACAGGAAGCAACTACTGAGGGTCTTTTAATGCTAAAATTAATCTTCCTGTAAAATGATTTTTGCAAGAAACTCTGGGAAGTTGGAAACAGTTTGTTAAATGCTTCTGCATTCACTGATCACTCATAGCCCTTGTCAGAGCAAAAGCATATAAGAATAATTATATTGGATTGATCCTAGATAGAGTAACTAAAAGAAAAGGAACTGATATGCCATATGAAGTTATTTCACTGATCATATGAGAAAACACTTACATAGTGTTGAGTAACAGGACTGTTTGTGCAAGCACTTTACATATATTAAGTAGAGTTGCCAGATAGAGAAAATAAAGAAATAAAATATCAAATATTTATTTAGCAAAGAAATAAAATGAAAGAAAACCCAATTAAATTTGAATTCAGATAAACAACAGTTTTTTATTACAACTATGTGTCATACTAAGTAAGTATTACTTATACAAAAAATATATTTGTCATTTATCTGAAATCCAAATTTAGCTGAGTTTTATTTTATTTCTTTGCTAAATCTGGGAACTCTAATACTAAGTCATTTAATTTCATACAACAACTTAGTGAGGTGAGTATTATCATCATCCACATTATTATAGATTTAACGAGACACAGCCGAGTTTGAGTCTCTATTCTAAAGCTACACAGTCTGTATGTGGCAAAGCTCATCTCCTAAGCCAGGTGGTTTGGCTCTAAATCTTTGTTTCTAAGTGTTATGCATACTATCTCTTTAGGTTGCAGAAATGCTGTTTAAAAGATGACCATAGTTAGATATTTCCACAAGTGCAAATGAGAATGACTTGAGCAAAAGCATATGCAATCAATGTTTCTTTTTAGTAGCATATGAAATGTTTTCTTTTAGCCAAGCAGTGAGGTATGGTCAGACCCAACTTAAAAGGAAAGACAAAAATAATTAGGCAATGACCTTCTAAATTTTCCAGGTCTCACAGAGTATAGGCAAAAATCTAAAAGTCCATTTAATCTACCTTGCAGATTCGGAATAGTTTTCAAATTCTTGATCCAATAAATGCTGATTATCAACTAAGCACCACTTAATATTAATTACTCTATTTTGACAGTAAAACTAAGAGTGGCTACTTGAAGCTCAGATTCTCCAGAACTTCCCTGTGTCTTTACTTTTTATTGGGCAGTGTCCTGCACTATCTTTAATACAATCTGCAGAGCCCTTTGTCACTCTGACAAGTTCTGAACTCTTCATTCTTGCTTGGATTATGTTTCATCCTGACATCCCAAGCCTTGCTTTCTAATCTGGCACAGCTCATGCCTCTCTTTTCTAAACTGTTTGTCTTTATCTTTTTACTTTTATCACTTCTTCTCTTGTCTTTCTGAGCCTTCCAAAATTTCCACTTTAACCTGCTTCCTACCAATTCATTTCTTTTCTTAATTAACTTCTTTTCTAATATTCATACATTGATTTGCTTTTCTCTAACTCCCATGTTTGTCTGTTTTCTACTCTGCTCCTTAATCCTACCTTGAAAAGAGAACAATTAAACTAGTCTCCTAAACCCAGTTTTACCATCCCATTCTCCCTCCACGGTGGGTGGATTCTGAAGTTTGTCACACAGAATTAAAGATATCAAGTGCCTTTTAAAATATTACACATACTGGGCCGGCCCCGTGGCTTAGCGGTTAAGTGCGTGCGCTCTGATGCTGGCGGCCCGGGTTCGGATCCCGGGAGCGCCCCGAGGCACCACTTCTCCGTCCAACGTGAGGCCGAGTCCCACGTACAGCAACTAGAAGGATGTGAACCTATGACGTACAACTATCTACTGGGGCTTTGGGGGGAAAAACTGAATAAATAAAATCTTTAAAATATTACACATACTGCCTTCTGCTTGCTCTTCTGTTTGATTATTTAATTGTAATGTAGGCCTCACCATCATAAACCCACTAGGAGTATATTTTGTCAAGTACCCAGAACAACATCAGTGCCTGGTGAATGGTTACTGGAAGAACAAATCATCACTACACTTAATTCTTTGCTCAAGCTACTCAGACCAGTATTGCTTTTCCACATTCACTAGTATCTACATTTCCTGCATTTCTTTGAACACATAAAAAGAAATGGGAGTAAAGGGTATAGGAACAGTTTAGAGAAATTAAAATTGTGTTTGTGTGTGCATGTGTACAGTTTCTGGAAGGTTTTAGAAGCCAGAATCAAGGAAAAACTTGCAACCTCAGCTTTTTGGGTTCTGCAGTATCAAGACTAATAGTTAATTACAGATAGAATCATATGACTACATTTTAAATAACCACTTAATAAATTATTGTATCTGATCACCTAGTAGACACCAAGTATGGGAGTTTTTTTGTTTGTTTTTTTTAAGCAGAGCCCCATTGCTTCTTTCTTGGCCAAGACTAATAATCCCTCCTCTACATATGAAGATGGATGTATTCTTTGTTTAAAGACTAAGGTGTTTATCTTTTAGCAGTCTTGCAAGGGATATAATAAGGCAGGTTTTTTATTTACTTTAGCTTCTGCTTGTAGTTTCTTCCAGGTAAAGACATGACATACAGGAAAACATCATTTCTGGTCTTCATATCATCAGGTAGACAAATGTAGGCATTTTCCATAAGAATCCTCCAATTCTAGTCACAATCAGAGGAAAAATTAATAACTCTTCATTTATTTGCCCACCACTATAGATTTATTATATTAAACCATATACATCTGCTGATAAATGCAACTGTCTTTCACCTACAAAAATGAAATTACATAAGATTCAATTCAGTAATTTAGTTAATAAACATTATTGGAAACCTATATGCCAGACACCCTATTAATTACTATTCATACCAATATAATAAATGGTGTGTTTCTACTTATAAAAAGTATGAAAAATATACTATGCCATACAGTAAATGCTAGTTCTAGAAAACAGAATTTTCCAGGTAACTGAAATAGACCCTTTAAAAACCAGTTTTAAAAAATGTTCACCTGATTTTGTTGCAAACATTTCTAAAATATACTACTGCCTTTCTAGCCTTCTTAAATAGAGGAAAAGTTAATCCAATCTCGATAACTCAGGGCTATAGTCTAACTCTCCCCATATTTATATGTAGTTTGTATAATATGTTTCCTAAATTTATTCCTCTGTGGTCATTGTAATGAACTCAGTAGCTCAGATGAGGTCTATAGCGTTATTTGTCCCTCTTCTAAACCAGACATATATTTTTGAAAGTTGTGGTATTGGCCTCCAGTAACTGACTGTCTTCTATCTTGGTCGTCACTTCTTACTGCTCATTGCCCTAGATTTCTCTACTTTCCCTTCTCTGTCCAATGGCTTCTTTCTGGCCTACTTTGACTTAGACACAAGACATCCAACTGTGTGTGCTTTGGGTGTAAATTCAGATTAAATGGGTCCTGAGTGACAACCTATGAGATTCTCCCATAATGCGTTAGGTAGATTTCATAAATATCTGTTGTGGTTTCCCAGGGGACTTTGGGATAAATTCCCAATAGTGTAACTGGTTAAGAGACCTCCAGATAGGTTAAGTGTTACTTACCACCATTCATAGAATATCAGTGGAATATCACAATAGCACAGAAGTTAGAAGGTGTATTTTTAAGTGTATAAATAAAATAGATATAAAAGAGCCAAAGTTTCTCTAGAGAGCCTCACCCTCACCAATGAAGCAGCCACTAATCTTTGAAGATTTTTACAAAAATACATGTACAAATGCATTTACACATACAATATATTCAAATATTTCAATATATGATAGATATGTGATTTGACTTGAGTATATGTAATTTGGAAACTTTAATTTTCTTCACTATAAATCTTTGTTTTCTGTATTTAATTACAACTGGAGTAAAATCTAATGCAACTCTACCCCTGGAAATGTTAAGTCAACTGAAATCAAGCTGTTGCACCTCTAGAGGAACTGATTGAGCTACTGAAAGCCGGAAGAAAACTCAGGACTGTAGTTATTGTGAGAAAAAGACAGGGCCGGCCCCGTGGCTTAGCGGTTAAGTGCGCACGCTCCGCTACGGGTCGCCGGGGTTCGGATCCCAGGCACGCACCGACGCACCACTTCTCCAGCCATGCTGAGGCCGCATCCCACATACAGCAACTAGAAGGATGTGCAACTATGACATACAGCTATCTACTGGGGCTTTGGGGGGAAAAAAAAGGAGGAGGATTTGAAATAGATGTTAGCTCAGAGCCGGTCTTCCTCAGCAAAAAGAGGAGGATTGGCAAGGATGTTAGTTCAGGGCTGATCTTCCTCACAAAAAAAAAAAAAAGAAAAGAAAAAGACAATTATCTCTATGGCAAGGTTTATAATAGTTTTTTGAATTCAAGTACTATTTACCTTCATTCACGACCACAGATAAATATCTACCATTTAATAACAAATAATAATTTAAATGCATTTCAATTTTTAGTGTGCACAATTCTTAGCCCCAGATGTTTGTCTAAAGCACAAAGTATTTTAGATCCTGACATAGTAGAATGTTTTAAATTATCCGGAAGGCCCTCAAGTCTGTCTGTAGAATTGTGTCCGACTTTTTTTTTTACCTAAAACATGTTTGATGACATTGACCTTGTGGCCTGCTCCGTGGCCTGGCCTTGTGTCAGTTCATTACTTGTCAATTGACACATAATCTTACTTAAGTACTATGATGTGGTACCTAAGTACCAGAGAGATACAAAAACTTAAGGAAACTTTCCAACTCTGTTTTCGTGATTAGTCTAAGCAAGTATATTTGTGCTTTCTAAACAGAGAAAATGGTTTCAAGAAAGCAATTCCATTTTTAGTTAGCTGACATTTATCTTTTCAGAATCTGTTATATATTTGATGTGAAAGATATGGTGTTTGTCCTTGAAGTGGTGTTTTTCTCATGGAGAAGGGAAAAATGTAAGAAGAAAGAACAGCAGAAAGTTAGGGAGAAAAGAGTGAAAAGACTCATCAATAAACATCTTGCGACACTGAAACTTATTTTAAATTCTCATACGTAACACCTACATATATAGCTCTTTAGGAGTCACCTTGAACAACTTCTGAGATAAGATAATCTTTATTCTATCCTTCAGATATTCCTGGAAAATAAAATTGACTTTGATTTAGGTATGGAATATGACTTCCCTCATACTTGGCTTTTTCTGTAAATTTTCTATTTACATTCCATTTTACATTGCAAATGAATCCTGAAAAATATACCACTATTTATCATATCAACCTTTATTATTATTCAGCAACATATACTGTTTAGAAAAAATACTTCTTTACATAAAGGATCTTGGTAGCGAGAAATAAAACACTACCGTCATTTTTTAACAGCTGGTGTTAGTGTGTAGCACTGAGAGCTTGCTGAATATAAACAAGAAAAATGATCTACTGTACAAACCACATACTGTTTATGTGGTTGTATATAGTGGTGACGACAAGCAGTAATTTCAAAGCTACTTCGTAAGATCTCATGCAATTTACTGTGAAAAATAATGATATATTGCTTGAACACCTTTTAAACCGTCACTGAATAAAAGGGAGTTAATGTGAACTTTTAAGGTGAAATCTCATAAGCATTGTCATTCTAATAATAGCAATCTGATTACTTGGAATTGTAATTATATAAGAGGAAACCAAGGTCTTTGTAATAATAGTCCAAGAATATTGATTTTCTAGCAGAAAGCACTATTTTATAAGTGATGCAGTGGTGGATTCTAGTATAGGTAACGTCTACGACTGTTTTCCAAATAAGGTTGATTCATTAATAAAGTTATAGGTTGGATTATTTTTCCTCTCTGGAGAATGAGAGCATGCAAAATAGAGAATGAGGTTTCTATAAAAAGGTCATTATCACCAAAGAGCATTTACTGCAGAGAGGTGACAGAACAGAAGAGAAATGTTCTTTCCACCTGCCAACTGATTCTATCTCTGACCCTTGGGTAATGGTCTCTGCAAATGCTTACTTGAAATGTGTATTCATTCTTCATTCATTTCTCTGTCAACAAATGGTTATTGAATATCTCCCATGTGCACTGTTTTAGGTGCTAAGGATACAGCAGCAAATGAGTCAATGTCCCTACTCTCATCAGATAATAAACAAGCAAAACCACCAATAAATTCAGATAATGTCAAATGCCATAAAGAAAATAAAAGAGAATACCAATATAGAGAACTTTAAGAGGTAGGGAGGGGACAAGTATCAAATAGGGTGATCAAGAAATGATCTCTCTTAAGAGGTATCATTTGAGTTGATGCCCAAATGATGGGTGAGAGGTAGCTGTGAAGAAGAACATTCCAAGCCTAGAGAATAGCAAATACAAAGTCCATGAGACAGAAATTAACATAGGATGTTTGAGGAACAGAGGAAGCCCACTGGAGCACAGGAAAAAAAGAGGAGAGTGGCAAGAGAAAAAGTAAGAGACGCAGGCAGGACTTGAACGTCATGTGGGGCCCTAGAGCCATGCCAAGGTGTTTGCATTTTGTTCTAAGACTAATGCTAAGCCGTTGGTAGGTTTTAAGCAAAGAAACATCATAATATGATTTGTGTTTAAAAAGAATAATTAAGTTAAGTATTTCTACCAAGACATGTCAGAAAAAATATAAAGAAAGATGGGATGAGAAGGTAGTAAATATAGCTTTATTGGATGGATGTAGCTAAAGAATATAGCTGCATACCTGGGAGAGTTACTCCAAGGATAATTAACACACTTTGGGGAGAGAGTAGCAGATCTACTTCTGGAACCAAGTCATTTCCTAGTGCAAAAAAAGACTCAAAATTTGTTTTGTTATCACCTGAAAATTTTCCCACATAGTTCTGACTCTTTAATTTAACCTCTAAACCTGAAACCTGTATATCTGTTTTTCAGGGAGCTCCTGAGATATTGAGCTTTTTCAGATAACATATTAACATAACTTGGCCAATATCTCCTTTTCAAATGGTATTACTACAGACTAAATAGCACTGATATGAATGTTTACAGCTTCATAAAATTGACTGTGTCATGTACAATGGAAGCTGTGGTTGCCTGCATATTGTAATATTATTGCATTACAGAAAGGTAATTGATTTGCTTAAAACGTTGCAACAATAAACCATTTCTCAGAAAAGATTGCTGCTTAACCAAGAGCACACCAAAGTCAATATAGAAAGACAATTCAAAGAAATTACATTTTGATCTGTTTTGCAAAGCAAGCTGGCCACATTACGTGAGGATGGATTAGACAATGTAAATGATTCAGCGTGGTCAAACCATTATGAACCACTTCTGTTTGGACAGACTCAGGGTTGTAATTAAAATCAAACCCAAAGAGAATAAAAACTGTTGAGTATAGATGTCAGAATCTTTTGTAGGAGCATAGCACAAGTGTGTGAGATGGAGGCATTCTAGATCTTACACTGACATTCCACTATACTTAACCGTGTTCCTTCTGTTGAAAATTGGAATTATAACTGCTAGCCCCTGACTGGAGTTTAACAGACTAGAAAAGTCACTGTTTGTACTGCTGATTTTAACCCTAGTCATTCACCAATATAGTATATTGGTAACAGATAAACACAAATGCTTATTGGACTAGCTCGAGAAGAATAAATTCATAGTGTTTGAAATATCTGTATTATTTCACTTGTGATCATATAAGTATCTTTAGTGAGCTCAACTAGTTGTATTGTTGTCATCTGAGCATCCATTAGTCTAAAGAGATGATCACATCAATATCATTGGTTTCACATTTAAATAAGAGTATCTGTTCAGAAATCAAATAGAGTTTGAAGAGTTCAAGATGTAGCCCTAATTGGGACTCATTGTCCCAGATGCTTTCTGGGCTCCTTCCTGCTAGTTGGGATTACAATGCATGAACTTAATAAACTTAAGTATATTAATCTTAAGCAAAGTTAATCATGCCATCCATACTAATCAATGATATATGCGTACCCGAACATATTCCAGTCTAGAAAATAACAAAAATTAGCTATATGATTTGAAAGATACATTTGCATTACCATGTCCAAGTTAGAAGATAGAGGAATCATTTTAACAACTCACTCTAATTCATTTTCCTTTTTTTTCCTAGCATGGACAGTATTGGTCTTTTAAGTAATATCAGAGCATAGATAAAGTAGTATTATCTTCTGACACAAAGGATGAGTCGTTCATATGCAAAGATGAATATACCTCTTTACTCTCAATAGGGCACTGAATCATTCTTTCATATTAATGGATTTTCTCTAGAACAACATGCTACCTTTTCCAGGACCCCTCATAACTAATGGCATAAATTTTCAGAACAGCTATTTCGAATTAAAAGAGGAGCTCACAGCCTATAATCAAAAACCATTGTAAATGTGTGGGATATTCAGAGATCAGACACACAAATTTCACCTTACCAGCTCAGGGCCTAAATCGACTGAGCTTCCTCTCCACAGACAAACACAGAGTCAACACTTAACTCATCCATAGTCATACGTCTAAGATGGCAAACGTAGGTTAATGAGAAATAAAATAAGATTCTAAATCTTGATAATAACCAGCTAACATTTTCATTGAAAAAAAAACCTGGGAAAAATTTCAATACTGGGATTATTTTCTTAGAAACTGTTGATTAATACTTTCATAATTCATTAGTGTATGAAAGATAGAGCATATTTTTATATAGAGAAAGCAAGCAAGCAATAATCTTCTTCATTTTTTTTTCTTATAATTATATGTAGTACTATGCCAACTGTTTGCATCTTTTCATGAGAACTAAATGCTGAAAGGAGGCAATCTCTGTTTTGGCACACAGGTGCATTTATGTGAGTATACGTTTATACATTTACTTGATAAGTCAATTATGGGTAAATACTATTTACACGTTTAATAAGCTGAATGAAGTTAGCCTCATAAATAAGTTTATTCTCACCTGAAATCCAAATTTTAAACAAGTATTGGAATCTCCTACTCAAATGAGGACATCATTAACCAATATTGTCACAAATGGCTACTGCTGCTTGACTGTCTTAGCCACTTGAAATCTCTTCCGCTCGGGATGAGGTCTATGTAGCCATCATCCTGTTTCTCTTGTTGCATTGGCTCAAGTCTGAGGGTTTTGGTGCCTAATTGCTTGCTTGCCTTTATCGTCAAGTTACTCCATGACTGTGAATGACATCCTGATTTTCACCTACCATTTGCCAAGTAAACAGACCTAATGTTTGTTTTCTACTCAGGTTTATGCTGTAAGAGCTTCAAATGTATGCATCTATTTTTGTTTTTGTTAAACTTTTTAAATTTACACATTATATCTGAAGGTGTTAGGAACAAGCAATGTGTTAGCAAGAGTGGTTAGTCATTGTCTCTTTCTCTTATACACACACACACACACACACAAAATTTATCACAACTTCATTAGGTTCCAAAACATAGACCTGTGTTTTCAACCACTTCTGGATCACAAGGAATTAAAAGGGAATTGCAGGGGCCCGCCCGGTGGCGCAGCGGTTAAGTGTGTGCGCTCCGCTTCGGCAGCCCGGGGTTCGCAGGTTCGGATCCCGGGTGCGTAGCGACACACCGCTTCTCAAGCCATGCTGTGGCGGCGTCCCATGTAAAGTAGAGGAAGATGGGCACGGATGTTAGCCCAGGGCCAATCTCCCTCAGCAAAAAAACCAGGAGGATTGGCATCGGATGTTAGCTCAGGGCTGATCTTCCTCACCAAAAAAAAAAGAGGAATTTTAGGGTAGTCCTTCAAAGAGCAGATGCTCTAAAGGTGTGAAACTCACTTGTCCTATAATGTAATGGAACTGGTCCATGAGAGTTCAAATGAGGACTGAACACCAACCAGAACTATGAAATGGAAAATAAAATGGTGCTGATTAATGAGGGGCATTAGCTACATTCAAAATTATTTTAAAGCTTATGTAAGTTATTTGTGGGTTTCCACTTCCATTGGAAGATTCACATCATTCCCTTGAATATTCAAATATCACAATATTACAAAGGCTTTTAACAGCCCATTTTTACTTTTTAAAAGGCTGTTAAGTAACTAATCCCTGGGAGAAGCATTTGGTAGTTTTTCAGTGTTATCTAAATCTCTCTTGCTATGAGCATATTAATTCCAAACTCTCTCTTACACAACACAAGTCATCGCTCCTGAGGTCTAAATAAGCCACTGTCTTTCCAACTCAACACACACAGAATAGGGAAACAGATTTGTGTAAATATAAAAGTTCCAGTCAGGGTCTCATTTGTACTTGCTGCCTATTTCGTACCAGAATTATATACCCTGAGATAGGGAGCTTTTTACTGGTAGTTGGCAGTTGCCCAGAGGCTGCAAACTAAAAACAGAAGAGGGAATTCTGTACTGCATTTTAATTCTCTTCAGATTTCAAATAGGGCATTTTCTTTTTGGTCCTAAACCCAGTACACTTCAGGGCATGAGGCTGAGATAGAAAATCTATGACCTCCTCACAGAAAGACTATACTTTCAATTTTTTTCAGCCCCTTTTTGTCTCCTGGTGGTTTGGTATATCTTTTTTGAACACCAACACTTTTCCTTTAGTTTCTAAAATTGGTTTCTAGCATTATGACTTCTCTTTTCAAGGGCTGGGTTGTTTTTAACTTTTATCCAGCCGCCAATTCCTGCCGAGGCTCTCTAACACAGCTCTGTGCTTCCCAATCATTTTTGCTAGTCCACTTCTAATAATTATCTGACTGCTCTATTTTCTCTTACATCACTCTCCTTAGTGTCTGCTGGTAACACTTAAAATACGCAGGCTTGACTGAGCAGACCTCTCTGTGACCTGCAGTTCTTCCTCAACTGGGTCCATGCTTTCTAATACATATCTCTGGAAGCAATCTATTTTTACAGTAGTTGTTGAATACTTCCCTTTCAACTCTTTATGCACATAAAATCTGGAAAAACTTACTATCTATAAACTTTGCAGTATGGTATTAGTTCATGGCTAATATAAAAGCTACCACAGAGGAAAATGATGGGGTAATATCCAGACTATTACTGTTTTGTAAATATGTTAGAGCTCAGGGAGATAAGATTCTAGATTCTCCTGTGAGCTTTTTCTACTCCAGGGATCTGCCATTTCTAGGATTCCTAATTTTGAGATGGTAGTAAAGATGACATAAGTAAATTGGACTGAAATGTAGGATTAAGGCTTTTCTTTGTAGGGTAAATTAACTGAAATCAAAATGAAAGGAAGGATCTTTCCTGTTGAATAAACTATTCCTCAGGTGAAAATTTGATACTTTTACACAAAAAAGCAACTTAATATGCCTCATAGGAGAGATTTAATAAATTACCATCTTGAAACTCCTAATGATGCCCCAGTAATCTAAAAAGGTTAATGAACCTCCAACAGTATCTATTTCATCACTTCAAAACCCACTTGGACAAGTTTTAAGAAGCCCCCTTTAGATGTGAAACCATATGAGCAGTTCTCAAATACACTCCTACTCCTACATGTGTAATCGTTAATTACTTTATCAACATTGACAACTGCACAGCCTAAGTATATACCTAGCCAGCCCTGGTGATCTAGTGGCTGGGATTCGGCACTTTCACTGCCATGGCCTGGGTTCCTTTCCTGGTAAGGGAACCACACCACCCTTCTGTCAGTTTTAATACTGTGCAGTTGCTGTGATGCTGAAAGCTATGCCACCTATATTTCAAATACCAGCCGAGTCACCCATGGTAGATACATTTCACTGGAGCTTCTAGACTAAGACAGACTAGGAAGAAGGACCTGGCCACCTTCTTCCGAAAAAATTGTCCATGGAAACTCTATGAACAGCAGGGAAGCATATGTCTGATACAGCACCAGAGGGTGAGAGGATGGCTCAAAAAGACTGGGCAGGGTTCCCCTCTGCTATACACAGGGTCATTAGGCGTCAGAATCCACTCAACAGCACTAACAACAACAAAGTATATACCTATTACTTATAGAAAACCTACTCATTTAGATATATCAAGTTATAATCTCACAATAAAACAACATATACAAAAACAGAACTCTCAATATAAATGCAATATTATTTAAAATTCAGTGTAATAATACTTCTTTATAACCAGTAAATGTTGAAGATGGACTATATTGACCTACGTTTGATCCAAAGGTACAACACTTCAAAATTTTTATTTCAACCATCATTCCATGAACTGGGAGTAATGTTTTATAAACAAATAGTTTAATTACTTTAAGCTATTTGAAGCGTATGATCATTCATTGTGGCAACCTGAATGTTGACCTACGTTTTCCCACATTTTTATCTAATGGCTAGAGTTTTAAGATATGTGAAATATCACTAAATTAAAGTTCTGGAGAGCATCAATGATAATTCCAATGACTAAACCTGAGAAAACATTTTTATGTACTTTTTTATGTACATTTTTTATGTAACTTTATGTACCTCAACTTTATTTGCAATTAGCATATTTATTTTTTCTGAAATGAACCCAATAGTTTTTCCATTGATGGTAGCTTTAACTTGTACTTATTAAATGGGCCTTTGCGTCTTTCTGAAGAACATTATAAGCTTGCATTATGGAATTATAATAAATGTTTTGTGAATGTTCTACTGAAACTAATATTGAATCAATAATTAGGGTAGCAGAAGTAATGAGACACAGATGTTACAGCCATATGGCAGAAGTAAAGACAAAGGAAATTATCAACAAAATAAAACATTGCTAGAAGTCTATGGGAGGGTCAAGTTTCACATCCAATCATGTGCTAGCACAACTTTTCAAAGCAAGTTGCTAAGGATACTGATTAGAAGCTTCTCTAAAAGTTGAGAAGCTTATTTTGGGAAGCACAATGAACACTTAGAGACTTATTTGACCAACACTGTAACAAAACTGATTGCAATTTAAGAGATAAATTGAAGGAAACATGACATTAAAATTTTATTTCTTATGCCAAAGAAGAGGAAGAATGTGAGTAAATTACGAGCCTGACTTTTAATTAGAATCAATGAAAATACGCGATCAAAGTATCTGTGCCAGAGACCAGGAAATTAAACTGTCAGGAGGACACACAGTTTTGAAATAGAAAACTTCGTCACCAGTTCTCCTTATACCCATCCTCTTGCTATAGTCTGTAACTGAGAAAAGGAGAATGGGAAAAGAACAGGAAAAAGAATAAAAACACTGCTTTTCAAGGGACACTAGTAAATGATTGTTCCAAAGGTAAGAGTCACAAACTGGTAGGTTAGAGTACATTCTGTCTTGTTTGAAACATTACTTTATCACAGAATTACAGAAGATTAACTTCTTTCAGTATAGTATGGATGCCTTTGGATGTAATTTGATTTATCAATATGTTGAAAGTACACGTGGGCAAAATTTAAAGAATGAAAACATATGAATTAGGAGAGACATATCAGAGAGACATATTTATCAAAATTATAGTTATCTTTCTCAATGGTTTCTAGGAATTTTAGACAAATAAAACATAGTCAGCAGGATGTGGCATTATTATTTATTTAGAGCTATGAAAATAATTGATATTTTAATACTCAAAAACATAAGAAAAGAAAATGGAAGAAGTAACTAGATTTCATTGGCTTTCGATCGCTCGATGTGGACAGATATGAATCAGGATTTTCAAAAGGAAGAATGAGACTGACTGTTTAATCATTGTTGTGTAATGCAAAGAATATTAGCCAAAGAAAATTGATTTGAATTTCAATTCTTTATAAAACTGTGTAACGTTAGGTAAGTCATTTGATCTATTTGAATCTCAGTTTTCTTAATTTTATAATTAAATAATTATACTTTATAGTATAAATATTTATTGCCATTCTATGTATCTCACAGGCTTTCAGGGAATTTAAAATCAGATTGTACCGTCACAAGTATTTTGAGAATTATCACAATATGTGAATGTATGATGGTATTATTGCCACTATGATAAAGAACCAAACTGAGAGAGAATGAGAGGTTTTCTGATATATGGATGCGTTCCAGGACCTCACTTATCTAGAGTGGAGATGGGGCTTATGTATACAGATATGTCAGACTTCACTCAATAAATATGTACCTTTTCAGACTCCATAACAATCCCTTTATGGAATTCCATCCCTAAACCTGTGTCTCATCAACACAAGGTATCCATCCACTTCCCACCACAAAACTCTCTAAAATAGAAACTTTCTCAGAAAATTGTGCCCTATGCCCTGAAATCCACTCACAGTATTCTATTTTCTCTCTTAAATTTTAATAGGTCATGCTGATATGTAAATTTGTTTCTGTGTCTACTGGACACACATATGTCTATATATGTTCATATACATAGGATGGCAAGGAATCCTAGTGTATTTGTGCAGGGAATCCATGTAACCACCATTTGCTTGCTCTGCTGAGCATGATTTCTGCAAGTGCTAGTATCTCAGAGACTCCCAAAGACGTTCAGTGTCAAACTGCACAAAAAGGGGAAAGTATATTATATAATAACTTGATATGTTCATTTGTCTTCAGTTATTATTACTCTGTGAGCTTTAGTGCAAAAAATGCCCTCCTTAGCTTCCATAGTAAATGAGAAGAATACAATTGTAAAGTGCACAGCTTTAACAGCTCTTTCCTGGAATCACCACTAATAAGCCTTTTCAGCTTTTTTCATTCTACCAAATCATCACTCATTACTCTAGCAATCTATTACAACTGAGTTATGAACCTCGGATCATTCAGACTTTGGAAATATGGTTCATTTTTAAAACTAAATACAGATGGGCCAGTAATGAATCCACATCTACTTACAAATAGTGTCTTTCATCCATTAGTCTCACTAGAGAAATAGACATGCTGGAAGAAACTCCTTCTGGAAGCAATTGCTTTGGAAATAAGACTTGAGTGTGCACATACACGGATGTTCAAGAAGCTACATGTTCTTGGCACTCAAAGTTATATTATAAAAATAAAACATTTGAGGAATTATAAGCCTGTAAGGATTATGATCAAAACAATAAACAACTTATCAATGATTATGTGATGACAACATTCCTGAGTTGAAACACAAACTCTGTACAAATATCAAGAATTTGGTGCACAGAGATAGTGGTGCTTCAGTAAGCTGTTCTCATAGATTTAGCTCAGGATATAGCTCTACAGTAGAACTGGATGTGTTTCCAGCATTGAGGGAAAGGGAGGCAACATAGATATTACAATTCAGCTCTTCCTCTGGTTATTTTAATCTGCTTTTGAAAACTGGCATATTTCCAAAGCAATTGATGACATAAGTTATACCATGTACATGATCACACCAATACCTTTGCTATTTCTGGTTTTCTCAATCAAATCATATAAATAATTTAGTTGTTCCCAATTTCTAATTCTCTAAGTATTTTTGGTTTTTCCAATCTAAACCTATAAAGAATTTTGTGTGTCTTTTTTTCTAATTGTCTAGGTATTTTTGACTATAAAAGCCTATAAATAATATTGGTTTTTCCATCTTCTAATCCAGGTAATAGTTGCAGGATTAGATCAGGAGTCTGCAAACCTTTCCTCTGAAGAGCAGATCATAAATATTTCAGGCTTTGTAGGCCATACATTCTCTACTACAACTCTTCAACTCTGCCATTTAGTATGAACTTTCATACTATATGAACTACTTAGTCATAAACAGTATGAAAATAAATAAGTATGGCCCTGTTCCATTAAAACTTTATTTATGAATAATAAAATCTGAATTTCACGTCACAAAATCCTTTGTTTTTTTCAAACATTTAAAAACATAAAAACCACGGGCCTTACAAAAGCAAGCCATAGGCCAGATTTGGGCAGCAGACCATGGTCTGGCAAGCTATAGATAAAGCGAACACAAAATTACAGAAATTAAATGAGCCTTCCAGACAAAAAAATAAAAGTACATTACTATATCAAAAGCTAGGCTGCTCATGTAATAAAATAGTATTTAAATTTGTTTTTTGATTAATAGTCCATCAAGAATTTATCACATATATTATTTCATTGAATCCTCTCTTTCTACAATGGAGAAATGGTGACTCAAAAGCATAAAACAATGTGCCCAAAGTCACACAACTAATATCTACTGCAAACCTAGGAGGAGAAAGAAGTCAAAATTCTGGGAAAATTTAACACATGTTGGGGAGAATGTAGGTCACTTTTGTATAAGAACCACAAAAATGGTATACCATCATGTTGACTGACATATACAAAATTGGTCACTTTCAAACAGTATCATCATTAACAGATGCATCTATAAGTGTATTAGATTATGCCGTTTAATTTAGATTTGAAAGGAAAATTCAAATATGCCCATATTTGGCTAGCCTTAATTTTTGAATTTTCAAGAGTGTAATATCAATGACAGTTGAGTTAGCCAAGAAAAATATTTAGAGTTATCAGATTAATAACCGGAACCCCATAGGAAGCCAAAGACACTGTCATTATTGAGGTGCTCCTGACTTTCTTTTTAGAAGGCAACACTGTTGTAAAACAGTGCCTGATTCCTAATTTAATTCAACAGCAATTTGGAATTTCTAACTTGTATACCAAAGGATTTAGTTAATGCATTTAAAATTTGAGGCAAAACATTATTATAATAACTGCCACATTATTATGATGAACTTGTGTTGTTATGGAATCATTGAAATATAGCTATTACCTGGATTCTTTGTACTTTTTCCAAATTTCCTCTGCTAAAAATCTCCTGTGCTCATATATTAACTTGCCAATACTATTCTTCTGAAAGTAATATTAAAACGATATGTCAGAGGCAATGAAGCATTCCCTGTATTTTTAGTTCTCACAAAGAGAAATATTAAAGAACACTATGGTAGTTGGCATGAAATGAAAATAAAATGTGTATAGGATATCCTATGAAGCTGCTCAAAAACATAACATGAAAAAAATATATCCAATATAACACTTTTAAATTCCAAAACACAATCATTCAAGTCAAACTCTTCCCTCAAAAAAGGACCATTTAGGGGCTGGCCCAGTGGCATAGTGGTTAAGTTCACGTGCTCTGCTTCTGCCGCCTGGGGTTCGCAGGTTTGGATCCTGACGTGGGCTTACACACTGCTCATCAAACCATGCTGTGGCAGCATCCCACATACAAAATTAGCTCAGTGACAATCTTCCTCACCAAAAACAACAACAAAAAAGGAGCTTTATGATTACAAAGCTTAGTACACAAGTCCACCTAGTTGTTAAAAACTAAAAGGAAGTTAATTAGGTTATGGGAGAATTATTATAATCCAGGTAATGTCCATTCCTTCTAGAAACACTTACTAACTCCCCAATATTTTGCTATATGTGGATAGAAGCATAATCAAGAAAGTAGATCCTGCCACCCAGGCACTCATCTTTTGTTGAGAAAGATACGCAAACAGATTTATGTTTCAATTTTAATGTGCTTTGGAAGGAGAAGACAGATGACTAATTCTGCTTGTGGCTGTCAGATAAAATGACATTTGAGATAAGTCCTAAAAACAGTAATTTGGAAAGACCTGTTTAACCTAAAATCTTCACATTTATAGTAGCTACTACCATATCTTATGTCCAGCAGATTCATAAAATATTTGTTGTTGGTGAAAATAAACATGTCAAATTTCATCTCTTTTATCCCCTTTTGTTATAAACACTCACACATCCAGATTGAGCACAATCCTGATAGTTCAATTCTAATTCTCAGTTTTGGATATTCAATAATACACATGTTGTGAGTGTTATAATTCAAACAAGATCTACTTGTTCTTCCTTGCAATCTATAATGTAGAGTTACCTTGAAGTACTTCTGTGGCTTAAATAAATATATACTATATCATTTTTTAAAATAGAATATATACACAAATACTTAGAAATGGTCAAAGACTTTTTATGTAAAGTAAATGTGAAAATAATATCCATCTTTCAAAATTGTTCTCAAAATTAAATACAATAATTTAATGCAAAAATTTGGGTGGATTCTCACACATAATAGGCATTTTATGGGTTTTAGTGTTAACTTCCCCATTCTTTTATAATTTCATATTTAGAAAGAATATTAAAGACATTTATTCAAACCTTTCATCATTTTTTAACATAAGATTTTGTGGGTAAAAGTATATTGCTTTCCTTCTCTTCACACGATCTTTAAGCAAATGAATATTATGACTTTCTGAAATATGATATTTATCTTTATAGTAATGGATTTCTACCATAAATCTGATATAGGAGGTTGGTGTGCTTTGGTTTTTACCTGACCTTTTACCTGAATAAGAAGACATTACAAAAAATTAGACCCTCTAAGTATTGCAGTATAATTTGGAATATAATATTGCTAATCATACAAAGATCTAGTATTAAAATAGAATTAGCACTGATTTGGAAGAGGTAGAACATCTTCAGACTCTGTTCTCTTTCTCTCATTTTAGGGCAGGAGAGTGTGGAATGACTTTTTGTTTTCCTTTTATTCCTACTAATCAAGTTAAAATAGCTTTGCTAAACCCTCCTAGTGGTCTTGCAGCCCTGCTGAAAACAAGACTTACATAGGGAAGGTTAAAAGTCTCAGATAACTATTCAGGTATTAAAAAAGAATGAGTACTTTATGTACTGATAGAGAAATATTTCCAAGCTATTTTATTAAATGAAAAAAGCAAGATTATATAACAGTGTGTTGCCATTTGAGTAAAGACTAAATATATTTATTACCCATGCAACATTAATGATCTCTATAAGGAAATATAAGAAATTAATAAGATTGCTTGTCTCCTGGGGAGAAGTCTGAGTACTCAGGGAGAAGTTGTAGAGATGTGACATGCAACAACAGAGAAAGAGTCAGAGAGACGTGGTTTGATGGCTTTGAAGACGGAGGAAAGGGACCAAGAGTGCAAGAATGTGGGCAGCCTCAAAAAAGTGGGAATGGCAAAGAAACACGTTCTCCCCTAGATCTTCCAGAAAAAAACACAGACCTGCTGGCACCTTGATTTTAGCCTAGTGAGACCTGTGTTGAACTTCTGACTTAGAAGATAGTAAATTAATTCATATGTGTTGTTTAAGCCACTAAGTTTGTGGTCATTTGTTACAGTTGCAATAGAAAATGAATATAGTTAACACCTCAGTGATGCCTCCCTTCACCTCTTGCGAGACCCACCATCCCAGGCCCCAAACCGAGGTAAGTTCTAACCTATGCTGATCCAGACACAATTAAAGAAGAATCTGATAAATATATATACACACACACACATACACACACACACACACACGCACTACATCTATCCATTCATTCGTTGATGGACCTTAGGTAGTTTCCAAGTCTTGGTTATTTTGAATATTGGTGCAATGATCATAGGGGTGCATATATCTTTTTGAATTAGTGTTTTCATACTCTTTGGATAAATACCCAGAAGTGGAATAGCTGGATAATATAACTAGTTCTATTTTTAATTTTTTGAGGAATCTCCATATTGTTTTTCATAGTGGCTGCACCAGTTTACATTCCCAACAGCAGTGTATGAGAGTTCCCTTTTCTCCACATTCTCTCCAACTATCAATATCCCTTATTTTCTAATGGCTCCTAAGTGGATTTCTTCAGTTCTGATTTCTTTTGTTTCTAAGTTTGGATTTGCAATACTCTCTTGGGTATACTCTCATGGTTGTCCTACAGATAGCACAAATGAAACACATCCAAAACTGTGCTGTTTAACTCTTAAATTTGTTCCAGTGTTTTTGACTAGTAGTATCGTGTTTCAGCATGGACTAGGTTATCTCAGAGATATTTTAAATGCATTCCTCTACCTACACATGCCATTGATTTCACCTCTGTAATGTCTCTCAGATCAATATAATCCTTACATCCTCACTTCTAATATTTTGGTTCCAGCTCTCAATTTCTATTTTTAGTAATTTCTACAGCAGGCTAATAATTGGTCTCCCAATTTGCTTTAATTCATTCTTTCCACATTGCAAGCAAAGATAGTCTTTTAAAACAATTATCTGAACATGTATTTTCCCAACACAAAACTCTCTGATGATTCCCATTGCCAACATAATAATGTCCCAATTCTTTAGCCTGACACTTAAGCTCCTTTATAAGCAGGTCCAAGGTACTTTTTCAGTTCTACCTGTTAGCATTCCCACTTTCATTAATCTGCTTCTCTCTTCAATCACTAAAGACTACTTAGTATTTTTCAAGCACAATGGATTCTCAAGACTCTGCGCTTTGGTTGTTGTGTTCCATCTAGCTGGTACGCTACCTCTCCTACTTCACCTTTCCTGTACCTTTAACTTCATGCTCTTTTCAAAGGCTCTTTCTCTTTAAAATCTTCCTTGATTCCTTTGATCTGATTAATCCTTCATTCATTATTTACTTATTTTATTATAGTAACTATGGACCAAAGATAAGAGATGGTTCCTGCCTTCAAGAGGACTTGTTGTTTAGTAGAGAAATAGAAATAAAAAATTATATCCTAGGGGCCAGCCCAGTGTCATAGTGGTTAAGTTGCATGCTCCGCTTCGGGGACCTGGGGTTCGTGGGTTCAGATCCCAGGCACAGACATACACACTGCTCATCAAACCATGCCGTGGTGGTATCCCATATACAAAAAAGAAAAAAAATAGAGGAAGATTGGCACAGATGTTAGCTCAGGGACAATCTTACTCACCCCCCAAAAAAAGTTACATCCTAATATATATTTTGTTCTAAGATTGGTATGTATTATGAACCGTGAGCACGAAAGGGTGCAGGGTGGGGGCAAGGGGAGGAGGATCCTGCTCTGCTGGGTGTAAGAGTGATAGGGACTTGGAGGAGGGAACAAGGAAGACTTTATAGAGAAGATGACATTTGCCTTTGTGTCTTGAATATACATGAAAGAACAAAAGTTTCAAAGTCACACAGAGGAAGCCTGTATTTGAATCCCAGCTATGGTACATATTTAGCTATGTAACCTTAGGCAAATTATTTTACTCTCCTAAACTCAACTTCTTCATCTTTAAAACAGTGACAATGATATGCATCTTCTAGGTTGTTATGAGATTTCAATGAGATGTTGCTTTGCAAGCATCTGGATTAATGCTCAAAAACATATCTGTTGTCTTTACTATTGTAGTCTTTATTATCCTTATCATTTAGTTACCATGATTGAAGGATGACTAGGAATTAAACAGGTGGATAAAATGGAGGGGGCTCTGTTTCAAGTAGCATGTGCAAAGGCACTTAGGCATAATGCTGAAGTAGATGTGGATTAGATAGGGTCATACTTTGGAGCCATTTATCTTGCTTCTGAAATGCTTACTTGCTTGCTAGCTACCCAAAAGACATGCTGACCTTTGAGATTTTTTCTCTTTTGTTCATTGTTAGTGTACTGCTGAGATAACGAAATTCAGTGAAATCTTTCAGCTCAGTATTTCCAATAAAGATCTTTGACCTTGGGTAGGATTTCTTTGGTACATGACCCCAGACTTGTTCTGCCTGATTGTTAATCCATGTCACCGTGCTGACACAGCAAATCATTTTGTTGAAGTACCAGCAGGGTGCCTTTGATACATAGGTACACATATAAATACTGCTTGGTGATGGTGCACATGGTATTGCTGAATAATAAGGCATCCTGTATTTGTGTGGTTGCTTGTGGCAACAAAGAACGAGCATTTTCTGATTGCAGGTCCTAAGATCTTAGAAATTTCTTTCCAGTCTTTAAAATGATGCTGCATAATCTTCTGAAAGATGAAGTATTCGCTATCCTTGGAAGCACTGATGAGTTAAAAAAACAATAGCACGCAATTGGAAAGATGTATAATCATCAACTATAGCAGTAGGTCATGGTTTATTACAATGATGCATTACCAAGTCATGTACTTGAGAAAGATGTAATAGCACATATTCAACTGAAAAATGTATTATATAAAATCAGTTGTGTCATTTAGAAGGAGAAATATAGTAGGGTAGTTAAGAGCACAAGCTTTGGATTTAGACAATCAAAGGTTCAAATCTTGATTCTGTTGGTGGTTATAAGAACTTGGACATCGATTCTCAGTATCCACACCCCAAAAATGAGCAGGATAATAATGTCAACCTCATGAAATTTTTTGAGGATAAAATGAGACATTGCACATTAAGTCCTTAGAATTGAATCTGGCACAGAGTAAGCCCTCGATATTAGTTAACTCTACAACTGAGGCAAGATGTACAGCAATAGAGTACTATCACATTATCTTTATACATTTAACAGACGACAATAATTACAATTATTAAAACTTTCTTTGGAGAAACTCCCAAGGAAATAATTTTTTAAGCCCAAATGACTGGTAGCATCATATGCCAATTCCCACACACCTGACCAGACAACCGTGTTGTTTAGATTCAATATTTCCAAACTCTTGATGCTGAGTAGTTTTTCAACAACTGCATGCCTCTCTTTTGATATGAATATTCTAGTTAAGATTCCACAGTGTAGTAAAGAACTACTTGCAATACACTCTCCGAAATTCTAACCTTTCCCTTCTTATTCCTTCCATTCATTTTCTCATTTTTTTACTTGAATGGTTCAGTGAGGAAGATGGAGAAGAAAAGATATTTGGCATCATTCACCTATTACTCAAATTAAGGCTGTTTCTGAGAGGGGGGATTTAATGATGACACTGTTTTTCATCAGTAGCTGTTCTCTTAACTCAAGGAGCAGTTTTTTACTAATAAAAGAGTGAAAAAACTAGTGGTAAGTGAGTGGGTTGAACATTTGCTTAATTTATGAATTAATTAATTCAGAAGTTTACTTTTCATATTTAATTTATGGACATTTCTTTCCCTAGACTTGGAGATGCATTTTTCTCTTTCTCCTTTCACTTACACCTTCAGCATTAGCAAGAATCTATTTTAGCTCTTTCTATGTAATTGGACTCCCTTGTTTTCCTTGCATCTTATAGCCAGCCTCAGTAGCTATTGTTTGAGAACTTCAAACAGAGGGGAAGTGTCATCATTTCTTTCAGCAAAAACAACTTTCTTTCCTATCATAGATAAACTACCTTTAAATGTACAAATTTGAGTTAGAACCAACACAAAACAATCCTTCTACATATATTTTGTCATTGACTACTTTATATGTGCTTTATATTTGGCTTTAACTGGATCTATTCATTCAACTCTTACTGTCAAAGTCTTAACTAGTTTATTCTGAATGATGAGATTATAAACAGTTTTAATTTATTAGTTTTCATTTATCTATGTTTTATAATTTTTTTCAATAACCATATATTACTTTTTCAATAAGAAAAAAGACAAATAAAGTACATTTTTTAAAATCTGTACTTTTTAACTTTCCTGAAATTCTTTGGAAGTGAATCTTCCTTATTTCACCTCCTAGAATAGGTTCTCTGTAGCCACATTTTAATCCTTCTCATTTTACAATATGTAGAAATATTGTCATTTGTAAACAGATTTTAGCTCCTCTACTAGAAAAAGCATCAGATGCAAATCCATTTTGCAATTTCTCACAATACCTTAGAGAGTGGTTCTCAAAAAATATGGTAATGAAGAGTGAATCTAGAATTAGAATTAATGGCTCTTTATTATCCAAAAGCTTCAAGTTACCCTTTAATAAAGATATGTTTTGGCTATTCCTTCAACCTCTCCACCTCCCTAAATAATTTTCCACTTCATTTATTAGACATCTTACCTCTCCTTTTTTTCTAGATTGCCTTCTAATCTTTTATTCAAGCCCCTTGATAATTAAAAGGAAACACATTCAATTCAAATAGGGTTGTTTATACCACCAAAATAAGAGTGCATAATCTAATTCCTCTAACAGCTTTTCTCTGTATCCCATCCACTCCTTCAAATTCTAGAACAAGTTCTGACTCACATCCCCCACTTAAAGTGCTTTAAAAGCATGATCTAATTTATGATGAACTTCATTAAATTTACTCTTTTGGAATATAATTTTACTAGGAGAAAGTATTATTCATCAATATATAATCTGAGTAGTTACAAAAGAAAAATACTTCCCATTAATATGAAACACATACGCATTGAATAACTAAATTTTTCCAAAAAACATATTGCAAAATATTTTTATGTTATTTTAAAGCCTTTGTGCTGGAGATAGGAAATAAGTTATTATGATTTGCAATCTTAAGAATTATGTGCAAAGGATATGTAAATATTACATAGATCTTTATTTCTTGTTGATAAGGTTGCACTTGGACACTGCAGCTAATAATTAATTGTGAAATATTAAATAAAAATAAATGTACAGACAACATGTATTGGGACACTTTTTTTAAGTGTGGTTTCCAATAGGCCAAGGTTAATTTATGGTCAATGGATATTATAAAAAGAGTTTCTTCAAGTCTTCTATTTCTACAAACTCTCAGAGAATGATATTATTATACTCTAGATTTAGCTTTCAATTATCCATTGTAGAAATGAATAAATATCATCCAAGTTTATACCAAAAATCTCATTCAGTTAAATGAATTAATTTTATTGACTTCTTCAAGAATTTTTTATCAAAAGCCCTCAATCACCAAAAACTTACTGGTTAAAAAATTGGGGCAAAATTAAGAAAAACAAAAGAGTCTGTATTACTTTCCCTAGAATAAATTCAAATCTAAACTGCACCATACTTATAATTGTCTACAGCACTTCAAATGAGCAGAAAGAAGCCATTTAGCTTAAATCAACCCCCACACCCCACTTTTGACTCCCAAAGTTTGCCCCTATCAAAATACGTGGGTGAAAATGACAATCCCATGGGAAGATACTGGTTATTTCATCTGTGGATTGATATATCCTAATATTCTCATTTAATGAAAATGGCAAACACCCCATTGTCTCCAGAGCCAATTTTTTGTTCAGGAATATTCTTGAGTTTTTTGATTATGGATTTTGTGCACTTATAAATAATTAACAAGTTCTTAAAGGACCCCTGCCCCTCAAATAGTTCACTATTTGACTGTCGGCAGCAACTGGGCTTCCAATGTATTTTGCAATTGTTGTGAGTCTAATTACAGTGTGATATTTAATACAAAATTCTAAGTCTTTCTTTTCCTTAATATGAATATCAGTAATTCATTAGAAACCTATTATCAAGATAATTATGTTCCTATCATTTGTTTCTTTCTGAGAAATGCAATATCATTGCTATCAAGGAAACTAATTAGGTTAGGGGACAAAGATCATTTTTTATTTCTCCAAACTGTAGTTAAGTCTTATATTGGTGTCATGAATTATCTCTAGTGGAAAATGACAATTCCTTCATTCCTAAGCACTTACATTTTTGGAGTCCAAAGGTCCAGCATCTCAGCATCTCTGAGTGACACAATAACGCACTCTCACATTACGAGTATTGAAATGGAACAATTTTCTGTGAGTCTAGGATCGTCTTTATAACATGTTTAAAACACTTTTCATAGATTCCAAATTTAATTTGAAGTAATAATATAATCAGAGTAGAAATGATCATAAGGGGAATTAAAGTTTATCTAACTGGACTAACTACCAGCTACACAAAATTTTTCTCCAAATTAACTAATATTTGGTTGTACTGCCCTGCTTTAGCACTGCTAGTGATAGGAGACTCACAACCTTGTGATAGAGTAAACATATGATAATTTTAACATGTGATTATTAGTCGTAGCAATTTAGAAATTCCCTTTGTATTAAACAAATGTTCCTCTCTAAAAAATGCAGGCAGTTAACTAGCTTGAAAAAAGAAGTATATGTGGCATTACCGGGAAAACAGGTTCTGGGATTCTCACATGTGTTTAACCAATAGAAAAAAGTCTGTTGGGGCACAGTGGAGACAGGACCATATTTGAAAAAAAGGAGAAGACCTCTGTTTCGACGGTACCACAAAAAGAATACTAACAGAACAGATAAGAATACTTGAATGATGAAGAGATTTAGAAACTGTCATTTAAGAAACATTGAAAGAAGAACAAAGTGAGGTGAATATGTACAAAAAGCAATGCGGAGAGGTGGTAAGGGCTGGGGGAAGAACTGGTGATTTTCCCTGGGAAGTGCCAGGCTTATCTTGTCTAATGCCAGTCGAGCACCCGTGAATGTACTTTATCAAACGATGAGTAGCAGCTCAATATGGAATAATTCCCAAAGACAAGGACTGTCTCCCTTCCGATGCAGAGTGCTGCCTATAACTGATAATGTCCAAGCTGAGACAGGATGAGGGATGAAGAAGAGGGGGTTTTCTAAAAATCTATTTTAATTTTAGGAAATGCAACATTGCTGCATAATTGTTCAAGCTGCCAAGCAAAGATTTGGTAATAAAATCTTGAGGGTATCTGTGCTAGATGAGAAATGAAGTGTTTAAGATATGAGTACCGAAGGGAAGAGGTGTTGGGGAGGGAGGGTACTAAAAAGAATAAGTCCCTGGAGTATCTTCACTAGTTCTCTTTTAAGTACACAAAAATATTCAACCATATGTGCATATTTGACAAATTATACCAAGCTTTTTCTCAGTCAACAGGTAAAAATCCAGATAAATAGCATAGTATAGTTGAGGAATCTTTCATATTGCTTTTTTAAAATTAGTCTGCCATGTTCGTTTTGAAGTATGTTATTATGTTTACCTTAAAAGAGCTACTTTGTAAAACAATTTCTTTTGAGAGGCTAGCTAGGGTTTCAAAAACCAAGTCTCTGAAAGGAAAGTGGTCTTACTCTTGATTAGCACATCTCCAGATGTGAAATTCAGTTTCACACAGGAGAATGAGTCGGCCTAAGGAGAACTTTAGATACAAAACAAATCTGAATGGACACCATTATTTTGAATTGAGCTGTGTCTCTCAGGCTGAATAAAGAATAATGGTAAGAGCGACATTCACACTGAGCCATGTTGGTGAGAAACCATACCCAGGGTATAGACAGAATATTCTGTTTACACCATAGAAGAAGGCAGTCCAAAACAGAGAAGCTGTGAAACCCAGAAGCTTCTCACATAAAAGAAGAATAATCCATTCTAAGGACATTTTTACCTAGGTGGCCCATGGATACGCGACAGCTAACAAGGCCAAAACCAAATCCGTTCTCTCCCTTTCAAACCCTCTTATAGTATCAAATTATGTATCTTTGTTTCTCAAAATTCAACCAGGAACTCACTGTCACTTTAGTCAACTAATATTTCCTAAGCACCTACCAAGTGACAGTTAATGTGCTAGGTACTAGGGAATGAGTGGGAAAAAGACATATACCACCATAAAATTGTAGAGTTTGCAGTTCATGTCCTCAAAATTGCTTGCTTCTACTATTGAAAAACACTTCTCTACAAAACCCATCTCCATTTTAACAAGTGCTTCCAACTCCAGTCTATCTTCCACAAAGCTGGAAGAAATAATTCTTCAAAAAAAAAAAAAACACCACAAAAGATCATGGCACTTCCCTACTTGAAATGGCTAGTGCTTCATGAGGATAAAACGGGAACTTTTCATCGCAATATTCAAGATTTTTTATAACCTGGCCTCTGCCTAAGTTTCTCGCCTTACGCCTTCCTAAAAAAAACTCTAGAATCACAGAATTCTTTATCCTTCTCATAATATATCTTCTTTTTCATTATTTCTTTATTTTTTTCTGCTTGCAATTCACCTGCTGCCTTCTTAATCTGGTTAAATTCTATTCACGCTTTAAGGCACAGCACAAGTGTAATACACCTTTTGAAATCTTCATCAATACCCCAAGGAAAATCTGTCACTATCCTTTCTGGGTTTCCATGGAGAACAGAACCGGCCTCCACGCTTGACCTCTGAGTGCAATCTCAGGTAATTTTTCTTCTAGGTCGACTTTCTTTACCTCTGAAGCTGAGGTGACCATTCTAAAACATCTTACACCTGGCTATGTTATACATTTATTACATTGTAGTATAATTAATTATGTTTCTCTATCTCTACACCACAGTATATGGACCTACTTAAAGACAGGGTCCATAGCTCATTGGTTTTCATTCATGGTGCCTAATACAGTGCCTGATATAGAGTAGGCACTCAGTATGTTTATACTATCAGGAAAAAAGGAAAGGGGGCAGGGAGGGAGAAAGAGAGGAACCCATTTCTCTTACCAGAATTCAAACCATATTTAATTCATCTTACAATATGCCTTATTCCAGTACCCAGTTATATCTTACATTTAGCAGGGTGTTTAATATTTTCTGTATGACAGAACTCATGAACAAAACTGATTAAAATTAATTTATTCACAAGGGTTTCAAATGCTGATATGGAAAATCATCCAAGATATGTGTAGTGTGATAAGAAAATTGTAGATCCCATTTGTATAAAGAAATGCATCAATAATATATATGCATTTGCATAGAACAGTTCTGTAAAGAATAAGAAACTGCTCACAGTAGTTTTCTTGAATAATGGAATGGAGGATTGGGGAATAAGCTTTTAAAATTGCTTTATATCATTCATATATGAAAGAAAAGGTATACTTACACTAAGACAAATGATGTGGATAGTAGCAGGAACACTGCAAGTTAAGGCAATTTCAAAATGCCTTAATTATGTATTTTAAATTTCTCTAAAAGATAATATTTTCCTATAACCTATAATCTTTCTAAGCACCAAACATAGCACTATTCTTACAAACATCTAATAAGATTTATTTTAGTTAAAAAAAAAAATGGCTGCATTGAATAAATATCCTTTTACTCCTCAACAGTTAGTGGTCTGGAGTAGTGCTAACACAATGTGCTCTGCAGAACTGCAGCACCTGTGTGCTTCTTAGAAATCCAAATTGAGGCCCCACCCGAAACTACTCCCTCAGAATCTTTAGATGGTTGGACCCAGGAATCTGTGTTGTATCAAGTCCCTCAGGTGATTCCAACGCATACTTGAGTCTGAGTAACACTGCTCTCCAGAGCTATATTCTTGAGAACTTTACAACCTAACAGCACCATCTGTTGGTAGTGACTGTCCCAGAGCCAAGACACAAAGTCCCAAAGGGAAATATGTCCAGTCAGTATTTAGCAGCTGTCCTGCCCCATATTAAAGAATGCCTGATGAAAAGATACCTACTCATACAGATGCACACAAGATTCTCTCTGAGAAAGCTTACAGCTTATTAGAGGAGATGTGTGTAAACAAATAAACAAATATCATCACTTTTTTTTTTAAGTACAAATAAGGAGCTGGTGGGGCACAGAAGCTGCAGCCATCAGGTAGATCAGAGGAAGTCAGAAAATGCTCTGAGGCAGTGGTGACATTTAAACCAAGTATTGTCAAAAAATTTAGCCACTATTATGTAAAAAAGTAAATGAATAAAAATAAAACAAATTTAAAAATTGAAGCCATTACTTACTGAGCACTTACTATGTACAACACTGTTTCTGGGGCCCTGTCCCTGGGCCTGAAGCTATAAGACCTTCAGTCCAGGCCAAAGGAGAGTAGCAGGCACATCCTGGGCATTCAATAAATCTCTGGTTCGATAAATGAATAAACATGAAAGTATCACGTATTTGGTTAAATTCTTCATAAAAGAGTAGGATTTTTAAATTGGTGTCTTGCCTAGAATTTCTGCAATCAAAAAGGACAAACGTCATTATCTGAATTATTTGTGTTATTTTGAAAAATTGCCTTCGTGTTTTATAAAATTTTGAATAATTGTTAAAATCCCTTAATAAAACCTCCTACACTCTTTTATAGTAAGCAACATTTATGACGTTTTCACTGGGTGTAGAACACTGTATTTTATATATATTCCATATGTTTATATAGACTATAATAGTCTTTGAAAAGGCAGTTCGACATTCCAAATTATAGGCACTTCCAAAAGCACTTTCTATACTAGGATATTAAAGTGAGTTAAAGGGTAAGTAAACCAGTTTTTAATATTTTTAATTCTGCAGAGTTTTTGTCAAGTGTAGCCATTCCATTTTCTGTTGGTTTGTGGCCACTGCACACATTCTGGAGTTTTATGGCCTAATCCACATCTTTATCTAAACTAACGTTTATCATAATAATCGTTATTGGTGATGACCAGTGGGCCGGCATAATCTCAATGTTTTCATGTTATCTATTAATATTAAATCTTGTGGTTCACTTGGGACTACTGCAAATAGGTTTATGTGTTCACTGCCAGGATTACATTAGGTAAAAACGAAGACAATTAGCTGTACTTCCTCGTAAGAATGTACAGGCATTAAAGCACCAACGCTGAGCTACTTGCCAAAAGCTACCCTAGACAAAGCACAGAGCAAATCTATAATAATGCCAGTTCGACAAGTATCTTTTGGGAAATCATTCACTTTTCAGTCAGAATTTAGAAACAGGGCATCCACTGTTAGTGAAATTTAGTCACTGTTAACGGTTTTGATTATTAGGGTTTGAAAAATAGGAAACTTCTCCAGAAGAAGGACATTCTCCATCTGCAAGATACTGAATGAAACTTCATAGAGTTTCAGTTACATTTTCACCAAATCCAGATATTATCTGATTGATTTGATTGGGGGTATTGATTAATAACTGTATGAAAAATTCTACTAGAAACTCCTTTAATTAGATGGGAGCAGATCCTTACATGATTCAAAAACAAATACCAAATTCACAAAATAGCTTCAGAGGTTGATATTGGTTAGGAACATGAGATTTGCAATCAGACAAAGGTGGGTTCATTTTTCAGTTCTGTACTTTACTTAGCTGTGAATGGAGAGGTTCATTTCTACCCAAGGGTGTGTAAATATTAGACAAGCACAAGTAAGCACTCAATAGTATCTCTGTTTTATAGATGAGGAACCCAAGTCTGAAAAGTTAAATAATTTGCTCCAATCCCATAGCAAGTAAGCAGAAGTTCCAGGCTACAAACCTACTCTAGCTGACTCCTAAATGCATGTTGACTCTTATCTCCTACTCCTACCACACTGTGCTGAAAGTCCATATGTAAAAAGAGAGACACAACCTTTTAAAACATAAGGAGGAACAGGAACCAGCCCAGTGGTGTAGTGGTTAAGTTCGCGTGCTCCACTTTGGCAGCCCGGGATCCACAGGCCTGGATCCTGGGCATGGATGTAAGCATCGCTTATCAAGCCATACTGTGGCAGGCATCCCACATAAAATGGAGGAAGATGGGCACAGATGTTAGCTCAGTGCCAATCTTCCTCAGCAAAAAGAGGAGGACTGGCAACAGATGTTAGCTCAGGGCTGATCTTCCTCACCAAAAAAAAAAAAAAAAAAAATAAGGAGGAACAAACATTCAATAAGCAATGGAAAAGAAATGCAGCCACCACAGTTTGGAGAAAAAGATGGTGTAGGAAACCATTTGGAATCTGTGTCTTTTTTCTTTCATACTTCTGAAATCAGGCTACTTGCTTTTCACTTATTATTTTTTCTTAATTATTGATATTCTAAAAATGACAAAGGTAGCACATGCTCACTGAAAATATTCAAACAACCTAGAAGTTTGTAAAATAAAATAGATGTCTGCCCTCACTCTTTTCCCTCACCTCTTTAGACCTTTTCCATTAACAAATGGGTAAAAGTGTATCATTTAAATGGAATATTGTTCTGCGCCCACCATTTTCTTCTTATAAGATATCACTCCTCTATTTGCTTCCATTTCTTTTCCCAGAGGATTGGGTGTAATGTGCTTATTTCTCAGTCACTCTACTCTCTGCTGATGTTGCTCAACAACAACAACAAAAACAGTTTAAATAGCAAATACCCATAGTAAAAGAGGAATATTGAGAGAAAGTTTCATAGACTCATTGATTTCTGCGCAGCAGAGAAGACTTTTTCTGTTCCCAACAAAATGCCTGAGCTGGCTAAAAAACAAACAAACAAAAAAACACTGCCACTCAGAAAAAACAGAACAAAGAAGAATGTACACAGAAAAGTAATTCTTGGGCTAACTGTCTACATTTTATGGAAATAATGTACTGAAGAAAACAAATTAATATTTCAGTACTGCATGGATCACTATAGTAACATATTGGGAAAACCATGGGTGATAGAAATTTAAGAATTTTTTATAAAGTATTTATGAATAATTTCAGAGGCACTACATTTCCAGTCTCCTTGGCAGCTGAGTGTGGCAACATGACTAAGTCCTCATGAATGGAATGTGTGTAAATGTGATGCGTACAACTTTCACATAAGTTCTTTAAAAGAAAACCCACGTCCCACAATTTCTCCCCCACTTACCCATGGGCTGAAATGCAGATGTGGTGCAAAGCTAATCCAGAAATCCTCAGAAATGGTGAGCCACAAGAGAGAAGGAACCTGGGGTAACCTTGCATAATAGATCTATCTCCTCCAGACAGCCCACCTACCGCTGGACTGTTGCATGAGAGAGAAATAAACTTTTAATTTGTTCAAGCTATTGAAGTATTTGGACCTTTTCATTACAGCAGCTTTGCATATATTTTATCTAATATGTAAACAGGTACTTACGAATTGGGAACTTCCATAACCAAAACCTAATAGTTGGGCTGTGGGCAGTGAGGAAATAGATCACCCTTATTCAGCCATTGCCACATACAGGGCAACACAGTTGTTTTGACTAGAATGTGGAAGTGTGCTGGCTTTCTCTTGCTGCTACTAAGCAAGACTCAATAAAATCAGGCAAGAATTAAAAATTATCTTGTTTGCAAGCAGATGAAAGAAAAAATACCTCTGCTCTAAAGGATGCTCTCTGCCCATGGCCTGCAACCTAATTAACCAGGAATCTGGAAATTTCAGGCCCTGCAGGTTGGCAAAGGTAACTGTGATCTCAGAGGTAATTTATGACTTGTTGCTCATCAAAACTCCTCTTTCCTGACTGCAATGCTCTTTGGAATTCAAGTGGTTCCTTTTCTAATCAGCGTTCTACTATGTACTTAGCCTTTAGAGTATTTTTAAAGGGGAGCATAGACGTGAACTAGTAGTTCTCAAAGGTTCAATAGATATGAATTAGTAGGTATATACCTACTTAAGGTGGTACCTAACCTTAAGGTGGTAATTTACTTCTCCAGAAACCTATGTTAGAGTGAAGCTATCTTAGGAAAGGTCACTTGATGACATCTCAATGCGATTCAATAGGCCGTATCAGGAAAATAAGGCAGATAATTTTTTTCCTCAGCAAGCTAAAAGAGATCAGCTACAAAGTGCCAAAATAATTGTTAATTGAAGTACCATCACCCTAGAAAATTAAATCACTTTCAGTTCTCTCTTCTTCACGCAAGATGGGATTCTCTACACCTCTTCACAACAAAGGACTTCATAGTGAAATTGTGAGCTAAGTCTTGCATAGCCCTACACAAGTACATTCATTTGCAGTTTAAATTTACCTTGAACTTTTAAATTCAAGATGCTTTGTCCTATTATATCATGGCTACAATGCCCAAAATTAAAGCACAGATACAACAGTAATGCAGGTAAGAAGTAACTCAGCTAAGATCAATCTTAACTTTAGACCAAGTTAATGCACTAATGAATTCAGGCAATCTCTACTCAATATCTTTAAGCCCTAAGTAGGTCAACAGCCTGAAAAATAGGAAATTGTCCTCAGCAAAAGATCGAAATATCAAAAATAAATATGCTGTTCAGTTCTTATGTTTTTAACACAGCTCTATGTATCAGTTCAAGGTCATAGGGGATAAAATATCAAGAATTGATAAATAGAGCTAACTCATTTTGTCCCAAGCCCACAGACCTGAATGTTTTTTGTCAATATTTTTGCTCCTAATTTTAGCCCATATTCTCAATATTATCTATTATTGACCTTAAGAAACTTGAGAGGAAAAAGGATTACTAATTTTTTAATCTAACATTTTGAATTGTTTTGATAAATTATTTTCATACATAAGAATTTGTATTAATATTTGAAGTTTGGCCAATTACTTTTAAATGATGATTTAAAAATATTCTCCATCACTATTATGTTCCTTTCATTTCTCAAATTTAAAGTTTTTTACTTCTTTCAAGAATTTGATTTTTTCCCCCTAGGAAGTTATTAAATGATGACCCTCAGAGACAAATGTTAGTTCTATCAACAGTCTATGATTGATTTCCATCAGCAGTACATCTGACAACATTCTTGTTGTTTAGCTTGTCAGTGAATACGAATACTGACCACATGCTCATTATCAGAATTGAAAGAATATATCTAAACCAAATGGAAATGATACTGATAAAATGAGGTATCATTGTATGTCAGGTTAGATTATGCCTCTTTTTGCTTACCAGATCCCACTAGAAGTAATATCACTTTGTCCAATTAGATATATCATTATTTTTAAAATGCTTTTTTATGGTCAGAAGTCAACAATAATTTGGATACTGGATACTTATTGTAATTTTAAGATGAAATGCCTTGGTATCATAAAGTAAATTTGTTCTGAATGGGAAATAGTATCATCATTGCCAGCAAATGCACTGAACATTGTAGGTGCATAATAAATGATAATTTTAATGATTATGAGGATAATAAAGTAATTGGAACTTGGGGCACAATTGTTCTCAACTGCCGTCTAAGAACCTACAATAAATTCATTTCAAAAACACATTTTTCTATTTACCTATGTAATACTGCACAATATTAATGATTGTTTTATTGTTGTTGAATTTAGGCCCTTACAAATACATGAAAAGTTCAAGATGGAAACAAAATAATTTAGTACAACTTCCCTATTTTACAATTAAAAAAAAAGAGCCCAGAGAATTTAAATGAATTTCCCAAGGTCAAAACCTTGAACTATACCGCTAAGTTTGGACTGAGGCCAGAGATTTAGATATGCCATAAGTTCTCCCTCCCTTCGAAAGCATCCTGCCTTCTTAACTGCTTTAAGTCTTAGTGTTTACTCCTTTGACACTTGAGACATTCAAAAAGGCAAAAGGATGGTTAAGAAAAATACTAGAAGATGCATTATCTATAACCATTCATGATATGCTAAATTAGCTACCTAACTATTCGGTCTACTTTAAGATATTTAATGTATCCAACATTACCGTGCACTATGTCAAAGGAACATTAACTTCATTCTCCTTTCCCTAAGGCAACCTGAATAGGAAATAAACAAATGTGCACCAAAGAAGAGAGTGTGATACTTTTTAAAAGCAATCTTATCTCTGCATTAGTACTTAAATAGCTAAGCCGCTGAATTGCTTTTCCAATTTACTAGGCTTGTGGGTTTTCTACAACACTCATGCAGAATATACATCCTGTACACATTGCATTTTATTCAACTTTTCCAAAGGGAATTTATATAATAATTCAGCTGATCCTTTCTCTGGCTCACTTAGCTAGCTTGGATCAGTGGATTACAGAGAACTTAGGCCTAAATCTGGATGAAAGTCTGTTTATGTTTTAGCACACTGATAATGGATTATTCTTTAGCAGAGGGGGTAAAGGAGGATGATTTTTGCAGATGATGCAATCAACGTGATTTGATAAATTGTGGACATTAAAGACACTATACATTCTTTAAAAAATAAGGTACCTTTTGGTTAGGAGTTTTAATAGAAAACTCATTAACTAGTTGAAGGTCAGAAGACTGAGTGACAATCAAGCATAATCAGTATATTTGAATATGAGTCAGGAAAAGTGTCAGGAAATATAAGCTATACTTTCCTCATAATCATTAACTTCTGAATAACAGGGAACCCATTATAGTGTTTTTGGAATATACAAATTCTTATTTCTTTTTCTTCACACTTACAGATAAATTTGCTACAACTAAGACCTTCAGAAAAAGGTAAGAATTTGCAATTCAAAGTGAATAATCAAAGTGTGAATTAACTGGTCTAGATTGTGGGTTATAAGCAGGGTAGAACTTGGTCAATGATTGCAAGCTTTTTGAAATGAGGGAACTTATATTTCTAAATATTCCTAACAGCAAAACCATAGTAGACAATAAATGTTAAATACAATTCTCCTTGATGATATCCATGGCATTTTTTGCTATGGCATAGATTTAGGTACACCATGTGTCATCATGTTCCTGAAATGGAACTCCATACAATATAATATCTACTAACACTGAAATTACATATACCAGAACTTGAACCAACTTCCATAAAGCCCAAACATTTTCTCAAATACATTAACATTTATAGAGAAAGGTCTGGGCCTATTTTATCTCAATATATTGGTTTATCTGTGTTCAAAATTAATTTAAAAGTTTATATAGCAAACTAGGACAACTTGTGCTTCAGGGCAGGAAGGCAGCAAAGATGCCAATCCTGGCAATTTAAACCTCTTGTCTTTGTGAATATCCCTGTTTATTACCCTGCTGCATTATCAATTTCACCTTTTTATAATGATCTGGCCATTTTTACTCCCAAGAACACACACACTAAATTCTTTCAGAAAAATTAAATGTCTTTGTTTAAACACTTCATAGCTTAGTCTGAGATTGAAATCACAGATTGTCAATTTTCTTCACCTTTCACAAATCTCTTTCTTTCCTTCTAATATATAATTAAAGCAATAATGGCTATATTTTATAGTACAACGATAACCCTCTTCTAATACATCTGAATGCATTTGTCTTATCTAGATATTTAGGCAAAAAGTGTGAATGAATTCTTAATTTTTAACTTTACAATATCTTTTCTCTTACCATTTTATTATTGTTATTATTTCCAAGATAGATCGCCAATAGGAGATAATTATCATCTATGTTTTATTTATAAATTCACTTATAAATGTTTACTAGTGCCTGTCTACCTCGCAACAAGGATTACACAGAGTAGAGATGGGGATGCAAATGTAAATAAAACAAAGCTCCCAATCTCCAGGAGTTTATAATATAATCAAGGGGATATGTTACACACAGAAATACTTGTAACATTGGGTCAAAAGTGATCAGTTATATAAAAGAGGAAAAAATGATGTATTATGGAAGTTGAGAAGTTGATCTGATCTAAACTGACAGAGGTTTCGGGGAAGGATTTGTGAACACAATGCCTCATGAACCATGTCAGAAGCTAAGAGGCATCTCTCTTTTAAGAAATTTAGATAATATTCAAGTGATTTTGAGAAAGGTTTTGGAAATGAACCAAACAGGAATTTCTTTTCCGTCTCTAATAGTTGTCTGCTTTTATAAGTAACAAACTCAGCTAGGCTAATGGACTCTGCTTTTCTCACTGCCTCAGTATGGCTCTAACTACCTCACTGTTACTCCCCACTATTCACCTTCTGCTGCATGTTCGTGATTCTGTCCTGCAGATTGCTCACTAAACCTGATGCCTGCTTTTGCATACTTGATACTATTTCTGGTAATCTCTACATAGCTCCATATTTTGGGCAAGGCAAGACAGATCTTAAAGTGTAGACTAGATCTTTATGCTCACCTGCAAGGACATTCCAGGCAGAGGAAACTGTACAACCACTAGCCCCACATCAATCAAATAAGAGATGTTTAAAAGAAGGTTGTGGGGATTCTGCCAGCTGTTGAGTATATCTATTCTAATTATGCATTCTGGAATTGGGGAAATAACCACAGGACAGTTTTGGGGACCCATTGGACCCAGTGAGAGACAGATCTGGGCTAAAACTCCATTGATCATCTGATCCCCATAATCCCCTACTCTGACTGGTAGGCCACAGTCACGTTTTGGGTTTCCTGAAATTAGTGAACATTCAGAGCAAGTGTCTAGGAGTCCCTGAGTGTTCTGATTATTTCCTTTTCCCCAAGGCAGTTATTCTGATAAAAGGCAATAGGTCACTTTGGGGAAGGCTGGGAGAAAGATTAACAGCATATATTTTGGGTAGTCTGCTAGGGTCCTTCCTCAAGGGGAACTGACCTCCCCTTCATTCAAGGGGTTTTGGGTCTATAAACTAAGCTAGGTATATGAGAGTGCTAAGAATTTAGGCCATAAGGAACATAAACGTCAAATAGTTTAGTACCTTGAATTCAGGACAAGGAGATTAGCCTCCATTCTGTAGACAACTGGGAGTCATTGCACATTTCTGAGTAAGAAAATTCCACCATTAGAGATATGGGATAACAGATTTTTTCTAAAAGCATCCTGAAAGATTATAGAAATAATTAATATAAACAATAAGATCAATTAGGAAGCTGAACACAACTGGATATATGAGGTGGAGGAAAGTTAAAGAAGATTTTTTTTTAACAGATATTTATTGAATCCTTTTTTTGGTTGTTGCTGGGAAAGATTCGTCCTGAACTAACATCTGTTGCCAATCTTCCTCTTTTTTTCCTCCCCAAAGCCCCAGTACATAGTTATATATTCTAGTTACAAGTGCTTCTAGTTCTTCTATGTGAGCCACTGCCACAGCATGGCTACTGACAGACAAGTGGTGTGGTTCCATACCCGAGAACCAAACCCTGGGACTGAAGCAGAGCTTGCTGAACTTGAACCACTAGGCCATCAGAGCTGGCTCAAGAAGCTTTTATTATTTATTTATTTATTTATTTATTTATTTGTTTGTTTATTTATTTGTTTATTTATTTATTGGTGAGGAAGATTGGCCCTGAACTAACATCCATTGCCAATCTTCTCCTTTTTGCTGGGGAAGGTTGGCTCTGAGCTAACATCTGTGCCCATCTTTCTCTATTTTGTATGTGGGATGGCCCCCATAGCTTGGCTTGATGAGCGGTGCATTGGTCTGCACCCGGGATTCAAACCTGCAAACCCCAGGCCGCCGAAGCTGAGTGCGCGAACTTAACCACTAGGCCACCAGGCCGGCTCCTTCAAAAAGGTTTTAAATAAGCCTGGATATTAGATGATTGTTATAACTTTTAATAAAACCAGTGCCTGTAACAGAACAGAAATGGCAAATAGAGTAGTTCAGGGGTTTAGATATTAATTCATCTCTAAACAAGCTGTAGTGAAGCTAAGGTACTAGACAGCCAGGTGGAGATGTTCAACATTCACTTAGAAATGTTGATCTAGATTTTGATCAAGAAGCAACTGCTTAGGCTTTTCAAATGAGAATTACCTACATATCAGTGGGAGTAGGAGTGAATAAATTACCAAAGGAAAGAAGGTAGAGAGAACACAGAAATTAGGCACAACCCAGAGGACATCTAACTTTAGGAATACAGGATGAATGAAATAAATCTATGAAGAAAACAGAGAAACATTAACCTGGGAAACCAGAGTAGAATGAATAAAGTACAGCAAACATATCAATGAGGAAAGGATAAAAGAAGGAGACTACTGGGGCCTGCCCATTGGCCCAGCAGTTGGGTTTGCTCATTCCACTGTGGCGGCCCGGGGTTCTCAGGTTTGGATCCCGGGCGTGGTCCGGCACACTGCTTGTCGGGCCCTGCTGTGGCGGTGTCCCATATAAAGTAGAGGAAGATGGGCACAGATGTTAGGCCAGAGCCAATCTTCCTCAGCACAAAGAGGAGGATTGGCAACAGATGTTAGCTCAGGCTAATCTTCCTCACAAAAAAAAAGGAGACTACTGCCTATTTAAAATATGAAAGATTCAAGGAGTAACAAGTATGAGAGAAGTTCATAACCTGTGTGTTTCAGTACAATAGGATCGGAAGGACTTAGATTTAAAGAGTTAAGTGTATAGCAACATCTTTTCAAACACCATGTCTGACCAGGCAAGAGAAACAATAGAAAAAATAAACAAATGGGACTACATCAAACTAAAAAGCTTCTGCACAGCAAAGGAAACCATCAACAAAATGAAAAGACAACCTAGCAATTGGGAGAAGATATTTGCAAACCATATATCTGATAAGGGCTTAATCTCCAAAATATATAAAGAACTCATGCATCTCCACAACAAAAAAACTAACAACCCAATTAAAAAATGGGCAAAGGACCTGAACAGACATTTCTCCAAAGAAGATATACAGATGGCCAACAGAAACATGAAAAGATGTTCAAAATCACTAACTATCAGGGAAATGCAAATCAAAACTACAATAAGATATCACCTCATGCCCATCAGAATGGCTATAATTAACAAAACAGGAAACAACATGTGTTTGGAGAGACTGTGGAGAGAAGGGAACTCTCATACACTGCTGGTGGGAGTGCAAACTGGTGCAGCCACTATGGAAAATAGTATGGAGATTCCTCAAAAAATCAAGGATAGAACTACCATATGATCCAGCTATTCCATTGTTGGGTATTTATCCAAAGAACTTGAAAACACCAATTTGTAAAGGTACATGCCCCTCTGTGTTCATTGCAGCGCTATTCACAATATTCCAACTTAGGTTGGAAGCAACCTAAGTGCCCATCAAGGGACGCATGGATAAAGAAGATGTGGTATATATACACAATGGAATACTACTCAGCCATAAGAAATGATGAAATCCAGCCATTTGTGACAACATAGATGGACATTGAGGGTATAATGCAAAGTGACATAAGTCAGAGGGAGAAGGTCAAATACCGTATGATTTCCTTCATTAAGTAGTAGATAATAACAACAATAAACAAACACATAGAGACAGAGATTGGATTGGTGGTTACCAGAGGGGAAGGGGGGAGGGAGGAGGGTGAAAGGGATAATTTGGTACATGTGTGTGGTGATGGGTTGTAATTAGTATTTTGGTGGTGAACATGATGTAATCTATGCAGAAATAGAAGTATAATGATGTACACCTGAAATTTTTACAATGTTATAAACCAATGTTACTGCAATAAACAAAAAATTTAAAAAAAAATAAAATAAAAAAAAGAGTTAAGTGTATGTAGTAAATGAATGATGAATAAAATGAAGTAGAAAATGTATGCTGTCATTTGCAGAATTCAGAAAATAAAAGAGAAGTTATATATCTAGACATAGAAGACTGAGTGAAGAGTTTGATACATGAGGGTCTTAAGTGTGTTAATAATTTCTGAAGAAGAATCAAGTAAATAATCAAAACTTGAAAATGCTGACTATAAAGGGGATAACATGGAACACGTTTCCTAAGGCAGTAATGAGACAAGCCTGGAACAAAGACTGTGGGTTAAGGGGTTAAATTCAGAAAATGAAATCAATGTCTCTTTCTCAGAACCAGAAGGAAAAACAAAAGAATGAGACAAGATACAGAGCAAATGTTAATTGGACAATAGGCAAGTTGAAGGATTTTATTTAGGATGGCCTTGATTCCAAAGAAATAACAAGTGAGGCCATTAGCTCAGAATTAGTGAAAAGGGATAAAGAGTTGGATTTGGGCATAAATATTTAGAGGAGAAATTGGGTTTTGAATCAAGGTAATGTGACCCCTTTGGTAGACCTTTAAGCCTGTATAATCATCATTTTATTCATATTAATTATCCTCTCCTGATCCTGGTGATTTTGGTATGTATCAAAGGGATATTCACAATACACTTGAAAGAAAGATGGGACGTCAGAACTGGAAGCTGCTAATGCCATGTGTCAGGAAAAGGAGATGAGAGATGATATAAACTGAAGGGAAAGACTGAGTTTATTATCAAATGGTATTCTTGTAAGTTTCATCAAGCAGAAAGCAATGTGAAAGTAGTACACTCTAATAATTTATACTGTGGCAAGAGGTCAAAAAAGAGGCATGAGTTCATTTTAGTAAATAGCTAAGAACAGTGCCTTGTACATTGTAATAATATTTGTGTTTTTAAAAATAAAACCTACCAATAAGGATGTAATAAGAACAATCATAATATAACCATATTAATGACTAATAAAATAACATGAAAGAATAAGACGACAAAACATTTTAAATTAATAATTAATTTACATTCAACAAAGTAATGGTTAGGGAGTCTGAAAAAGTAAGTTTTTATACTGAGCAAAGCTTGTCATCCTGAAACTTCTACAGTTGGCTCTATTGCCTAGCTTCACTATTAGAGCCACATAAATAATTATGATTTACATTCGTAATTTAAGAATCCACTGAGGTCTAGTGTTTTAGGCAGAGTACACTTAATGTTGGATACTGTGAGTTCAAGCAATAGCATAGCAAAAATGAATGAAGACATTTTTGGTGTTTTTTATCACAGTGTCTCCGTGTTGCTTATATCTATAGTGTACTCCACAGGGCTTAGCTTATTTACCCTGCCCTAGGAGACATGATTCAAAAGAAATTAGAATATAGTTTTCCATTACATTTTTATTTTCTGTCCTTTCATCTGAAGCCTAAGGAATATGACATTATAAGTGGAAACGGGCAAAAAGACGATCAATCAAGACTTTTAAGAGCTACAGAGAAAGAATCTGCAATATCTTTTTTCTTTATATCCAACATAAGCAAAATACAGCAAGTAATGATGTGGATGCAGTAAAGATTTTATTATCATTTTATTGGGATAAACAGCCTATCTCACTCATATTTCTATCTATATAGTTCATTTATCCCAAACTTTTAGTAATAAAGTTAATGGCATTCCACGCTTAACATTCCCGCACTATTTTATGCTTTAGGCGTACATGTTATGAAAGGGCAAAACATAACCATCGAAGGATAAACAGAACCTAAGATTACACTAAGTTACATAATAATAAATTAACAGGTACACAGGTTTTTATACTTAATCAGAAAATGAAATCTTAATTTCCTGTTGACTTTCATCAAGTTCTTCCTACTCTGCTTCCAGAAATACCAGTTCCTTAAGACCAACTATAACTGAAAATACAACCAACTTTATTAAGCCGCAGCTTTTTGCATTCTGCCTGGCACTTACTACTTATTTATTGTATCTAATTCTCACACTTTCCCAAGTCAAGAGTTGCTTGTCTTACTTTACAGAGAGGTTATAACTCGCCTAAGGTCTAAGGAGTGACCTTAAGGATATTCAAATTTAGGTTTTTCTGGCTACATGTGTCTTTTCTACTAATAACATGCTGGGCAGAAAAAGATATTGAAATATCTTAAAACTTAGTATTTTTTGTTAACCCATCGAGCCACATTTCAACAGAAAAGCACCTAGGAAAGTAAACCTGCCAACATCTTCCCAGTTTCTGGAGAAACCACAAAAAATGGACAGATACGGAAATGAGAACTCTGCCCAAATACACAGCTAGTAAGTCAAAGAGGAGGAAATAATTTTAAAAACAAAACAATTGCCATTTATAGAAAAATTAAATTATATAAAATTAGACATGGTAAGAACATAAAGTAGAAATATTGACTTTGTACAGAAAAAAAACAGAATTCTGAGCATTTCTACAGCATTTAAAAATTAATCAAGAATTGCATAATTTAAATCTGGAAGATTGAATGATGAGGAACTATGTATCTGCTAACAGCTTAATTGGCATGTAGATATACTCACTATTCTTTATCCATATTTGTCTTGAATTATGTGTGGTCTTCCAGTATGAGTACCTGCACATTAAAAAGTGACTATCTTATAAATATAAAATCCCCAAGCTTGCTTTGTGTTAGTTTTCTCATCTAGGAAACAGAAATACCAAACCCGCCCTTTCATATATCTCTCTCATTAAAAATAAATTTCTAGGGGGCTGGCCCCGTGGCAAAGAGGTTAATTGCGTGTGCGCTCCACTGCTGGCGGCCCGGGTTCGGGTGCCGGGCGCTCACCAAGGCACCACTTGTCAGGCCATGCTGTGGCGGCGTCCCATATAAAGTGGAGGAAGATAGGCACAGATGTTAGCCCAGGGTCAGTCTTCCTCAGCAAAAAGAGGAGGATTGGCATGGATGTTAGCTCAGGGCTGATCTTCCTCACAAAAAACTAAATAAATAAATTTCTAGATATAAAAGCACATTGAAAGAAATTTGCTTAACATTAAGGTCACAGTATCATTATTAACAATTAAAGTTCAGAAAAGGTTGTCTTGGTTTGCTTTAATCAACCTGTCCAGTAATACCTATCATTTTTAGGTAAACAAAATCATGAAATACTCTGCAAATCAGAGATAGAATAAATAATTTTAGTACAATTCAATCCTAAACCCGTTTAGTTTATTATAAATGAAACTTTTTAAAGAGGAATATTTGGTTGAAAAAAACTCTCTGATCTCTTGACTATCCAATATCATCAGAGGCCTAAGAAAAGAAAATTTATAAGAATATCATGTTTCTATAACTTTAGAGATTCAAAAATTGATATATATATTTATTTTTCCATTTTGAAGACAATATTATACAAGGGGAATTTCAATATTTGTGTGCAAAATTGTTTAGGGAAAAAAACATTTGCCTAAAAATAACTACTTTATTCATTAGCTAAAGTTTTTGCTTGTTTGTTTTCAAGAAATGAAAATAAATAGATATGAAAAATATTTGCTATTGAATAATCTTCAAGATATCCAATTATCATATTTCTGGTTTTGTTTCTACTTCTTTTTAGGTTTCATAATGATTTCTTAAAGATTTCAAACTGTAATCTGGATTAATTTTCAGATCTGAACAAGCAAAAGAACAAATATTCTGTAGTGACGTCTGCTTACTCCTCACTTTTATATGACATATAATAGAAAAAGACGAGAAAATAGGTGAGTACTATCATGTGTTACAAGAAACTGTGTTTAGATTCTGCTCTGCGAATACAGTAGTTATGTGTACAACTTGCATATGAACTCTTTCAGTCTCTGTCATTTTTACCTGGGAAACTAAAAAGACATTAACCTGGACTATTAAAAGTAAACCTTGGTTAAAATCTCTTGAGGGTTAAATTTGGAAGGGCCACTAGGAAATCAGCTCGACTTTTGGTGGTGAACAATGTAGTCTGCACAGAAGTTGAAATATAATGATGTACATCTGAAATTTATATAATGTTATAAACCAATGTTATCTCAATAAAAAGAATATTTCCCAGAAAATAAATATTTACTGGAGTAAATTAAAAAAAAAAAAATCAGTTTCCCATTACAGGCTTGGCCTATATTTGTAATGGAAGCAGTGAAGGAGGTGAAATTTTTTCTTGGGTTGCCTCTCATCTTCTGTTGTAGCTTTGGTCAAAGTGAGCCATAGGGCAACCAATGATGATTGTCCAAATTTGTGCCTGGTATTATTGGTCCCGTTGTTTATACCTCAAAATCTCCCGTATATTTATTCTTTATCCAGACATTCAACAAGGATTTACTGAAAGTATAACCAGCTATCCAGAACCATGCTAGATGTTATGGACACAAAGACACATGCTTCCTGCCTAAGGACTTTCTGTCCTATTAAATGTGGAAACAAAAATGTGACTAAATAAAGAAAGAAGTTGACTAAATAAAGAAAGAAGTTGTGATATAAGTGCAGTGTAAAGTTGGAGTATTAAGGAAGGACTGGCTAATAATAATATCATAATTTTATGGCACTTAAGCGTTTCAAAATCATTTTGCATACATTTCTCTTGAGAGTTAAGGACAGTTTTCAAAATAGATAAAAGATGACTTTCATATGACTATTTAAACAAGGAACGTTATATACCATTGTAAGAGATTTAGAGTGTTATCTATTTCTACCTGAGTGTCTCAAGAGGTAAAGGCAAAATAAATTCAATTACTTGATGAATATAAGAAATAAGTTGAATGTAAGAAAGAGGCTCTTTGCTGTAACAACTATTAATCACCAGAAAAATAAAGAGACTCATAATATATCCATCAGAGAATAGCATTAAATCATAAGTTAGGGAACCAAGGTTTAGACTTGCTAACAAAACAAGCTTTTGAATAACCCATCTACATGTAGGTGACCGATGACATGGAATACGGTGAAAAATAAATAAATACCTGGACAAACTATATGTGTACATTAGGAAAAATGTAATATAACTAAAATATTTCCTCCACATGTTAATTCGTTTATTTGATCAGTGATTCAGTCAGTCACCTAACATTTATTTGGCACCAAATATGTGTAAGGCATTGTGCTATCTACTTGAAGAAACAAAAAATAAACCAGATACAGGTTCTGACAACAGGTCTTCCTAGGTAATTTGAAAATAACTTAGGAAATGGTAAAGGTCTTATAAGAGGTAGAGATAAATTACTACAATGTCTCAAAAAGGGGGAACTTATTTCTAGCTTATCTTGGGAGAGGGAAATTAGGGAAGATTTCACTGAACAGATGGGTTGTAAGCAGGCCCTGGAAGGATTAAAAAAGTGCATATTCAGAAAGGAAGAGGCAGGTATTCCAGTGGAGAAAACAAAACCTAGATTAGTCTAGATAATATGCTCGAAACACAAAAGTTATTATTTCATCAAGGCTCAAAACATTCCTAAAATATCAGGTAAAAATTATTTGGGTCTGTGAAGGGAAGGAGTGATCACATAGATAATTATCGAAAAGTAGGCAAATTTTAGCTTATGTAATGTCCCAATTTTATTATTTGATGTAACAACGTCCTGTGTACTGTATAATGAAAATCTATTTTAAGCAACATTAAAATACTATACAAGAACAAGTTGGACTCAGATTCCCTTTTTAATGTTTTATTTAGAGTGACTGATAATCCAAAGTATTTTTTTAAGCTGACTGGCTGGAAAATGCCAAAGTAACAAGTGTTAACTAGTCTGACTTGAACTCTATTTTGATGTTATCATTTTTTCTTATTTTTCCATCAAGGGCTACTTTGAAAGGCATATGAGATCAAGGCACATGCAAGAATCTAAGTGAGAGAAATTAAGAACACAATTTGTCCAATTTAATTTTTCACAGATAGCATTTAAAAATAATTTAATCGTATTTTTAAAAAAGTTGCAGTCTGGCAGTTTGACCCTGAAACACACATTAACCCTCATTTAAAGGCAGTTGTTTCGAATGCAAATTGAGGTTCTTTTGTTCTGATACTATTAATAATATAACACCCCCCGCCACACACACACACACACACACACACACACACACACACAAACAATCTCAAGCCTCTAACAAGATAAAATAATTTGATTTTTATCAGCAATTAAAGTAAATACAGAGCAAATTTTCAGTGTTTTTTTGTTTCTTCTTTTACAATGTGTTGAATTATAGTTATAAAAGAAATACTTTTAAAATATAGGTACTATATTCCATATAACATATAACTTGCAAAATTTTATAGTACCTAAATGGAAGGAGCCAGACATAGTGAAAAATAGTGAGTCACTGAATGCTTGTGAAGAAAAAGAATTAGAAAGCATCTAGTCCAGACTTACAAACTGTGATAAAATCAAAATTTTAAAATGTTTAATAGTCATATATTATTTTAAAATGTATTACAAAAATATAACTAAATATTATATTAACTTTGTAGAGTGACAGATGGTAACTAGACATTGTGGTGATCATTTCGTAAGGTATAAAATGTTGAATCACTATGTTGTACACTTGAAACTAATATAATATTGTACGTATACATAATATAATAATAATCCTATTAAAAAATAATAATGACTACCTTAAACCTTTAATGTGATATATGCCATCATTTTAAAATAAATTGATTTAAACCAAAAATTTTCAGAAACATTATGCCCGTGGTATGCACATATAGCAAAAATAGTCTTGTGATATATGAAAGAATAAAGTTGGGGAAATATTTATTGTTCATACAGGGACATTGGAACCCAAATAAATATAAGATTTGCTTATGCTCAAACAATAATAACCATTTGTACAATTAAATGATTGGGAAAAACATTTACTAATACTACGGAATCTAATCACTCACCTAATTCATTATTCATGCAATTCAAGATGTAAGATTTTGATGGTAAATTTAAGTCATAGGTGTCTCCTTGAACTCCTAATCATACTTGCAACTGGAATATTAATCATTGGTGGCTATTGAAAGTTTGTTTTTTTTAAATAGACTGTTCTTAATTTTAAAAGTAGCAGTGTAACCCAGATTTCATAGGATGGATAAAGAAATTTTCAGGTTTATCCCAGATTCTTTTTGGACAAGGAAGATCATTCAAATTTTTGAATGAGAACACTCAAGAAAGAATAAGAGGACTTGTTTTTTTGGATGTATGACCAGGGGAATTCTCACCACAATAGGTGTGACCTATACACCAGAGCAAATAGTCCGTAAAGTTAAGGGCTATATCTGTATTGTTCACTACTCGTCTTCATTTAGCCCAGTTCCTAGAATATGATCAGTTTTTAATAAATATCTTATAAATTAATAGATAGGAAATGGAATCATATCAGAAAAATTATTTCAACAATTAGAACACTTGAAAAGTAGATTGAGCTGCTCTGGGGCGTAATGATCTCCATGCCAGGAGGACTTCTCACAATTGGATGCAATGCAGGGGATCCAAGCACTGATAGATATTTGCATAGGTTCCCTCAGTCCCTTTCAGCTATGAGATTCTATGACTCTTTTCATATGAAAACCTGGGACATGTATATTACCTCATGCAAATCCTGGGGTACCATTCGATAATTTACTACACCAATGCATTAAAATGTAGTTTTGTACCTTCAAAGAATTAAATGCTTCTAAAGCATGATTAACATATTCTCTTGGAAATACATAAGCAATTTCTTAGTAAATATTCATAAATCATCATATCATTATCTTACTCATTTTACAGGTAGCAAAACCAAGGCAGGAAGAAACTGCAAACCCTCTTATTTCCCAACCTTAGTCATAATGATTTCCAGAATCTCACAGTATATTCCTCAGAGCCCAGATATTATAAATGAAGTTTCTGTTCGTACTACTGAGTATAAAAAGTCACAATTTTCTTAGTACTAAAAGCATACACAAAAGGGGGAAAAGAATTAGACCGTCTACTCAAATGATGTTTAGCTGAATGGAAAAGACTCTAAAGAAATCAGTTACTGCCCACCATCTTTGCTAGAAGAAAATCTCCCAGAATACAGAGAATGTCTAGGTCAGAAGTGACTGCATATTCCATTACCTCTTATGTATGTATGTACCCAAACTCCTAGTCACTGGTACTTATTACTGACTCCACAAATGAAATATTAGAAATGTTCCCAATTTATACACAGTCAAAAGCAATGGCGGAAAAATGAAAAATTCTGAAACTAAAATTTTTCATTTTGGAACTCAAATTCATTTACTTCAATCCCCTGTTGACTGATGCAATTTTAGATTATAATAGGAAGAACAAAGCACACTCTGCCTAAAGAAGTAATAAGCAAGGAACATTTTGAAATAGAAGCCCTGGAGACAGGAAGGAGCTTAGGTAAAGGTTTCTGTATATGTGCAAAAGTACCCAGAAGGAAAATGAACCGTGTGTTGAAATATGATTCTGTAATTCCCAGGGAAACATCTTGGGGAACCGAGTTTGCAACTAATATATTTGCAGTACATGTTGGTGTGAGTTTCTGGAAAACTCAGATCAGTCCCAGGAGATCCTTTTTATGGTGTACTCATGAAATAATGTAGGTTATTAATTATGAGGCTATACTCTTTCTTTAATCAGTGGCATTCTGAATATTAACCAGAAACAAACAAAACTATTTTGCACCTAGCTATAGATGGGTCAATTTTTTTTCCTTCCATGGATGCCATTTTATTTACTCTTCCTGTTTCTAAATATAGCTGTAAACAATCTCTGCACCAACTATCCCAGTACAAGCAGAACAGATTCAGAGAATAATAACTCATTGAAATTGAGGCAGTTACAGTCACATTTGCACTTCCCGAAGCTGGCAGTTTCATTCTCTAGAGACAGGTGCATTTATCACATTCACAATCATAGTAAAATGAAATAATCAACTAAAGGGACTCTGGCTCACTCATTTTCCTCCAGGAGAGCCAACAAACATTTCACATATTTAAGAAGAAGATCTTCAGCCTCTATTTGTTTGAGAGAAAGCAGATAGCCCCAAGAAGCTGATGGACAGTGTCGAGATATTCCATGGTACATCAGAGCTAAGCACATTACAAGCCCTTAAAGACTGCATTAATATGGCATATCTGAACTGATAAATCAGAAGCTGGGGGGTGAAGGTTGAGAGAGTAAACTAGCATAAAAAAAGCCTTTGGGAAAGGTTCATAAATTTCAATTGTGGTCTCATTTAGTGTGTACCTCTTGCCAAGTTTTCATCTCTATGCATGCTTCTTTGTCTACCAAAACTAAAAAATAACTTTTTTGTTGTTGTTTTAAAAAACACAGTTTTAAACTGAAGATTTGTTATTACATGTTTTGTTTTTGTTTCCACATATAATGTACACATTAACCTCATCGTCTCTCCTGTATAAACCTTAAATTGATTGATTTTGTTGGACAAGTAGTTAGAATTTGAAATGGTATTGAATTTAGTCATTTTCTTCCTCTACAACTTGTTGTTTGCTTAAGTGTATTCTTAATCTTATGGGAAAAACAAATCAGGTTTTACAGTAAGTTTTACTTCTTTCTCTTGACTGTTTCCACTTCACAGTAGGAATCATTTGAGTTTCTCTCCAAATTCCTTTGGCTTTGAGCAATCGTGTTCAAGATATTTTGCCTAGGAATCCTCACTTTCCACAACTTCAACAATTAGAAATGTCAAAGTTTAAAAATTTATAGTTTCTACACATTAATTTAGACCCATTGTTTATATAATATGTACATAAACAGTTTTTAAAAGATAAAAGAAATGATATCACACGGATATACTAAGGAAAGACTTGATCATTTCTCCTGCCTTCGGTGATGAACACTGCAAGCTATGTCATTGATGAGTTACAAAGGCAACTTCTTGGATGTAACTAAACCACAACTTTGCAGAGCATTACTGACTTGCCTATAATAGAAACACAAAAATACATGATCTCTACATAATATGATTTACTTAATATACATTTTTATCCTTGTACACATATTTTAGGGTACTCTGGCAGGAAGAAGTATCAGTGTCTTGAAATTAATTTGATGTCTATGGATGATGCCCCAAATATGTCAGGACAAACCTTGGTTTCCTCAAACTAAGAGTCTTCCTACTTTCTAACAGTCCCTAAATGATGCCGACAAATGCTTAGACACTTTGACAGACCATATAATAATAAATGGGAGCATCAAGAGCAGTAGGTACACTACATGAGCAAACAGAAGCCACTTTTTCTATTATGGATTTTCTAAACATAAAGTCAGGCTTAAACACAACAGACTGCACAAAGCACAAAACTTCACCGCCAATCAAACACCTTTGGGTGTTGAAAATAAGACATTTGTTGTTTATACTAAAATCACTGAAGTTTCACAGATAAAAAGAAAGAATTACTCTCCAGATCTCAATGATGCTTATCAAAATAGGAGAAGGCAGTGATTACACATTGAAATGTAAAAAGATTAGCCTTTGGGTTCCCAGAGCACAGATTTAAACTCATCAGGAATTACTGTTTATTGGTTATGGGAATGTTTCTGCTCAAATGCTACCACATCTCCTCTAAAATGAACCAGGTAGTCTAATAAACAGATACATGTCACAGGAAACTCTGAGAACAGATAACGGTCATGGAATGGATGCTATTTAATGTCTCAAACAGGCATCATATGCAAATAAGGCTTTTTATTTCCCAGGTTAAAGCCTTCTCTATGAATTTCACCAACCTGTATTTTCCTCTTTCCACTGAAATCTCTCAGTTATCACCCTCATAATGCTCCCGATAATGGAAAAGATTTTTACTGATTAGGATAATCTCCAATCTCTAGCTCATCTACTTCCATGAGCAACGTTTGAAAACAATTTTACCCTATCTAATACACTTTAAGTTCCCCACATAACTTTTCCTGTCTCATTTCTTGGCTTGTAGTTTTATTTTTCTAATACATGCAGATATTGATTATCTAATATTTTTACATCAGACCACCTATCTGGGTTGGGGGATGGGTTAACCTTTAAAAGAATGACCAAGTAAAATACCTTCAAGGGAGAGAGAAAGCAAAAAACTATATTTTCAAGTTCAACCACCAAATAGCAAACAGTTTAAAATAGCTTTCTCTAAAACATGAAATATTTCTTTAAAAATAATCTAGTCACAAAAAAATTGGGTCTGAAAAATAGTCGTCTTCTTTTACACTCAGTTATAGACAACTACAATGCTTCAAACCTCCAAGGAGTCTCAAGCCTTTAATTTATATGCTTGGCATATCATGTCTTTATAATGACATTCAGAGTCACTAGGTTCAGCAGTTTTTCCCTTTCCTTGTCATTCATTACATTCCAAACATTTGTGTCCTACAATCTATGTAGGGCAACTGGCTTTATAACTACTCTTAGCTCTGCAAAGCTGAATATGACTACTCTATAGCAATTCCTGTTTTACTTTTTAAATATTTCATCACTTGATTTGCTAGCTAAAATTTTACCAAAAGGATGGCTCAAGATAAAGAAATGGTATGGAAAATATGTATTAAAGTCATTGTTCTAAGTTTCTAATTCAAAAGAGCAATGTCATATATACGAACTACGTTTATTCTTCAACCTTTCTTGCCCCAAAGAGAAATCTAAGAATTAAAATATGTTCTGGCATAAAAGTTGAGATTTCCTCATAGTATCATCTCGGGAGTTATTGTAAGCTTTTTAAAATGGCCTTTATTTAAGAAGTAAGGTCGTATTCCTATCTTCATCTATTTCATTTTCCATCCCTCAGAATATTAATTAAACAGTTGAGGCAATGAGGGTTTTGGCATTCAAGAATTTACTTAACTTGAAGGAAAACAAAGGAATTAAAATGACCTACAAGTGTTGCTGTTGCTCTTTTTGTTGTCATTACGGGTGGCAGTATGTGGTTGCTATGGTGTTGTGGTGTTTATTTGATATTGTGGTTTGGCCACACTCTTTCTAGTATTGAGTAAATAGCATGTAAAGATTGACAGTTGACACTAGTAAAGAGATGCACCAGGTTTACCTGAGAGAATATGAGAAATAACTAATTCTCAACAAGAAAATAAGTACATAGGCTCTGAAATCTCATATGAACACAGTATTTGAAGATTTTTTTTTTTCTGTGAACTTTATTCTGGGAAGGTTCAAAAATGAAATATACCATATGTGTTAAAGAACTGTGAAAATCATTGAAGCAAAATCCAATTGCTCAGCAAAGGAATAAGAAATATAGCAAAAATTTAGTGAAGGATTTCAGAAAAATTACTTTGAGGATTCTGACCAAAAGCAATACCTGAAATCTTGATGATAATCTGTTAACAATATATAATCATTTTTATAAATTCAAGTCAAGTGAACTTCTAATATTAGACAGTTTGGAGAAAAGAAGAATTATTTTGAACTTAAAAATGATAGAAAACTTGAAAAATGATGGAAATCTAGAATAGGTAGTAAGCTGAATACAAATGAACTTAGCAAATGATAAATTGCTAGCAAATATTGCAAACACCTATAAGAAGAGAGAAAACTCATAACAATAGACCTATGGGTTACAGAGGTATTGAACACAGAATAGACCGATACTTGGGAAAATACAAGAGGTTCATTCATAGCAAAATAAGTGAAATGCCAATATTCAAGTGGCAGAAGAAACAGTAAATGAAAAAATAACAGGAGACCTAAGAGGGCCACCATAAGAAAGATCAGTCGGGAGTTTAAAGGATGAGACAGAAATACAACTATTGTTATCAATGTAGGTGACTCTGATAAATCCTTACCTAAAAATATTCTTTTCATTTTTATATCAGATAAATATAGACAAATATAGATCAATGAAACAGTGTTCAAGTTAAATCTAAGAACATTTTGAGGTTAGGCTTATTGAACAGGTTAAGTCATTATAGAAACTTTTTGTGCCCACAGATGAGGAAAGACCTGGGATGGGTTTGCCAAGTGATTAAATAAAAGAAAAGTGAGGTTAGAGTGTCTTTCCTTAATGTATCTTACAGAACAGGAAGGGACCAGGTTTGGTAAGATGAGATCCATGTTAGGCAAAAGATCAATGATGCTAAGAATTGACGCTACTAATTTATGCAATCTATTCCTACTTTATCCACAAGGAATATTCGGAATTCAGGGGGAAAGTCTATCAAGTGTTCATAACTTTTACTATTATGATATATGTATATTTTTATTAATGGAAAGTTTTATAATCCAAATTACCAACAGCTAAACGTACAGCACACACATACACATACAAAAACATACAACTGCTATGAAATGTGTAAAAAGATATGTCAGGTCAGATGATTATGGTACAAGAAATGTTAAAATTAGGCAAAATTCTACAATATGGACAAACCATGAGTACATTATACTTAGTGAAATAAGCCAGTCACAAAAAGACAAATGCTGCATGAGTCCACTTACATGAGGTACCTAAAGTAATCAAATTTGTAGAAACAGAAAGTAGACTAGTGGTTCCCAGGGGCTGTGGGTGAGTCGAGGGGATGAGGAAAATGGGAGTTGTTGTTAATGGCTTTAGAGTTTCAGTTTTGCAAGGTGAAAAAGTTCTGGAGATCTGTTTCATAACAATGTGAATATACTTACCACTGAAGTACACTTAAAAATGGTTAACATGATAAATTAAGATTTTTTTAACCATAATTCTTTTAAAAGTCTTTAAAAATTAGGCAAAATTGTGAAATTAGTGAAATATCTTAAATGAGTCTTCTCTCTTTCTCATCCACAACCTCTGTTCTTCCCTGCAACAGGCACACTAGATTCCCAATCCTGAATTCGTCCCTTTGCCCACAGCCTTTCTGGTTCCATCCAGGCCTCCTCTCTTTCCCTAGAGAGTCCCCTGGGATAAATCTCTCTCCAGTTTCCCAATGCAAAACCTCTTCACCTTGAGTACAATTCTTTCATAAATTTATAATCCACTGATTTTTCCTAAGGTATTTATCCCTATTTTTCCTATACTATTTATGCTAAGATAAATTCTAAATATGTTGTCCTTTAATTGAATAAGCCTATCAGAAAAGATTCTTGTAGAAGAAACCCTTACCCAATGCAAAACACCTCACATTGATAGACAATAGGCACTAAGGCAGTGCTTGTGAGTATCCCACAATACCGAGCACATGTGTATGATGGTGTGGGGTTGGGGGAAGGGGAATGACCAGTTTATTTGGAGAAGGGGTTTTAAGTTAAACATCCTATTTCTATAGGGGTTAGGAGTTGAAGGCATGCTACCCATATATGAGTTTGCCTTCTAAATGTGTGTGTATGTATTACCTTCCTGAAGGGCAACAGAGAATCTACTTTTAACCACTAATTCTGAAGTTAAGATAAACTAATTGAACTATGATGTCAGGAATTCCTTTCAAATCAAGTAGATAATTATCAAGATATTTTAAGAGAAATGTTGTTAATTCCATTACTCAGAACAAATAACTTTAAAATTGGCTTTGATATATCATAAAATGCATCTGAGGAAGTAATCATATAGTGAAAATAGAATAAGTCTGGTTAAATCATTAAACCTTTTCAATCCATAGTTTCCTTTTCCTTTTCTTTCTTTCTTTATTTTTTTTAATGAAATGTTGGATATGAATACAAATATATGGTATAGATCTTTTTAATTTGTCAAGATCCCTTTATTTTTGCAAACAAACATGTCTAAACTATGCAGAATAGGAGACAAAAAGCCTTCAAAACCAATATTACTAACCACTTTTATGTAGATTCTTATCATCACTTGTGGTCTTACTGAGATATCCATTTTTTTTCCTTACAGTACTACTTAGCTTTTTTATTTTGTAGACATATGGAGGGATTATGAAAATAAAATGAAAGGCTGGACTCCATTAGACTGGAGATAGATTTGGTCCAGCACAAGCTGTGCCTTGAAATAAATCTAAAGCATTTTATGGTTAAACCAGCAAAAAAGCAGTTTAATTTCCCATTAAATCACAGTTTAGTGCACCCTAGAACAAATGAAGTGATTGAAAATTTTAGCTGTATGATGATATTTATATTTGCCCTCCACAAACACACATGCTAAAATGCCATTGACAAATTGCAAGTATGTATTAAAGACAGAAAGGGAGAGGAAATGGTGGTGTACGGCAGGCTGTATGTAAAAACTCACCATTTGCAAACAGAGCATGTAAAAAAAAACTATTCTGTGACACACACCTACAAATGTTTGCACATTGAAAAGAAATAAGGAGAAATGTATAATTAGCAACATATATGCAAAGAACTTGAACTGTAAAGAAAAGAAAATACCAGATTATATTTTCCTTATCAGCAATAAGTAAATGTGTGTCATGTAATCCCTTTCCCTGTATCTTGCAGGCTTAGAGCTACTGAATAATTTAAATTATGCTAGTCAATAGTCTACCACATAGGACAATTAACAATTAATGCCAGGACACAGCATCATATAGTTGAAAAAGCACCTGCTTTGAGAATAGACATGGCCTTATATCCCAAGTATGCTACTTGCTATAAATAGAGCTTCTGAGTCTTTTTTTTAAAGCAGGATAATGCCTATCTCAAAGAATTCTTATGGTGAAAACATCAAATAGCATCTAGAGAATGTCTGGTGCACATTAGTTTCTCAATAAATATTAATATCCTTTCCGTCTCCAATTAGATTATTCTATGATTAATATGTGAAATTTCTCTCCTCTTAACACGGCATACCAAAATACACACTGAAATGTCCTTTTAGGGTAAATTTAGGGTAATTCCTTTCTGAAAACCTGGGGGCACTTATTGGAATTTAAAAACATAATTACTGTTGAGATTAATGGTACATAATTACTTCAATAGTTAAGACTCATGTGAGATACTTAATGTTCATGTAATTGAAATGTATAACAAAAGAAGAAAAAATGGAAAAAAAAAGAAATCAATGAAAATAATGCAAGTGACACACTGTTATCACTATTATAAACTAGCTATCCCAATAGTTTTGATAAGAAAATTTAAATCGTAATACACTAAATATACACAAGGATTTTTTTCCTTTCTCTATGCTTTGTTTACAAGAAATTCAAATTGGTCCTCTAAATGTTAATACCTTGTTAAACCAAAATAGGTGCATTAAATTAAACTCTTCATTAAGTTGGGCTTATCTTGGACCTGATAAATCTGTATCTGATAAATACAGTATCTGATAAATCACTCTCTTCTCTATAGTATGCCTTTCTTTCTTTATGGAGAATCAAAAATACAATTTCTCTCAAGATGAACATTCTTGTCCAAACACTGAAATGTGTCCACAATATCCCTAGGAACAAAGTTGTCAAAATGTACATTCATTAACCCCTTCCATAGGACTGGCAGATACTTTCCCCCTAAGAAGAGTGGAAAGAGACACAGAAGCCAAGAAAAAGAGTGTTATACATAAAAGAACGTTCTTCACTTGATTTTAACTCCATTCAATGTCTCAGACACAATCTGAGAATTGATGGTATTATGGAATTTAATTGTTAAATATATAATTACGCTCACTGTTTATAAAAGGTAAGAAAGTGTTGGCCTCTAGGTAGAGGTAGTTGAAGGCTCCTCTTCATTTTTTAAAAAAGAGGATACCAAGACCTAGAAAACATGTTAACACTGGCCCAAGATCACAGAACTAGTTAGATATACCTGAAACTATGACTTGTTCTTTTGCCTGTTTCATTTCAATGTCTCAGTCACCAAATGAATTGAACTGGGAACAGAGCCCCAAACTGAAACTCACTCAAGCTAATTCGTACCATAATGTTAACAACTAACATACATTTATAGGGATTGTTTTAGCCCCTCCCTGGTGGTGGGTTAAGGGGAATGAGAACATCCTGCATTTGATACAGGCTCCCTCAATGGGCTTCAATTTCTTCATCTGAAAATTGGTCTTCTAGGATTATTGCAAGATAATGTAAGTGTGACAGTAGCACTTGCTTGTCACAAGTAGGTGTATAATATAGGTTAGTTCTCTCTCTATTGTGGATATGAAATAACTCAATAAACAAATGGGGTTTTATTTAATATGCTATTTTTAAATATGTAGATAAGATGTTATTCCAATAATTGTGTGGTTATATTTCTGGAAGTGGAGATGAATTTAATTTTTGTGCCATTTTTGGAGATAAATGGAGACCAAGACACAAGATAAAGACAACAGGCCCATATGGGAATTGAACCTGCAACCTTAGTCATGCCAGAAAAATTTTACCAATACATTTAGCCACCTAGACATGAGAAGCCGTGTTACAACATTCACTGACCTTATTGTAAAAGATGATTTTGAGGCTATTTCCTAAATGAGCTTGGACAGTCTCATTACCCAGTAAATATACCCAAAATTAGTTGCTTCATTTTGTAAGTGGGACTCACTTGCAATATTGGATAATAAGTTAGAAAAATGGACAAAAACAGCATGACAGGTAAAGGTTTAGCCCTCTAAAACTTTTTTTTTTTTTTGTAAAGATGGCTATTCTGGATGAAAATCTTTCTAAAGTGAATTATATACATTTTTGTTTTCTTAAAACTGATCAAACTACTGAACCTAATATAACATTTCCTTAATGACTTATGGCCATTATTAGGAGTACCAATCATTGCAGGGTGATACCAGCCCTTAGGAATTATAAAAATTGGTAGGTCTGTTTACCCTTATTAAATAGCTCAGTTCCTGTGCTTTTTGAGTTTCTGTGTGAGCTTTTTATAGATTTTCTGTCAGGTGCCTTGTTGTCACTTTCCACTGCTATCATTGTGCAATAGTCCTAACAGCTCCACTCCCTTTTCTTATTTGCCGCTTCCTAACAGGCAATGGGTTGCCAACCAAATAACTAAGCTTGTTAAAATTGTCGGTAAAATAAGATTTTGTAGGTTCTAAGGGAACACTCATATGAGCAAAATGCATTTGCTTTGTTGCAGGGACTTTGTGGCTGCAATTTTGATTCTGTATATTTTATTGTTTAAATATTCTTCCCAACTCTGTCAAGAAAGTAGGTTGCGGATAGCTGAATCCTGAGAGGTGGGATTTTAACCGTTTATTAAGTTAAGTAGACAGACTGCCACATCTACATCAGGTGTGTTATGCAGACAAGTTAAGTCATGTCTGGAAAAGTTGGGGTGCACATCTGGAGAAAGGCAATAAAGTTATTCAAAGTTAAACAGTATTATTAAAATAAATAGTACTCTCTGAAATTTGATTTAAAAAGTCACTAAACTGCACAAGTTGTTGCACTTGAAAAATATTGCCATATTCCATGTTATTCTTTCTTCATCTAAATGTCTCTTTTGGAATGAAATGGCTTATATTGGCGGCATTCACTGCAGCTATCCTGTTTGCAAATGTAGAAAGAACATGGTTATTTCTAGTTGATTCCATGCAGGCAGGAAAGTGCCCGACCACTTCACAGCGTAAAACAAACAATTATTGGCAATGGTCTCCTTATAAATTGCTTTCCATGGGCATAATGAGTTTTCTTTTCTCTTTTTTAAAGAGATTTAGATACAGGAGACATATGAACTAAATTGTGTTTGCCTGACATAAGCTGAATTTAAAGCTCTTGCTGAGATTACCACACTTTTAATACCCTCGCTTATTCCTTTGTGACACAAAGGCTGAATTTTAAAACTTTCGTATAGCAAAAGCAATTTATACATATAAAAATACTTGCAGTGCCTTAGGGGTTGTTCATGTTACGAAGAGACGGAAAACGAGTTTGATTTTAAGTTTAAGCTTCAAACATTTATGGCCTAAATGGGTATGCCATTCTGAATTAAGCCTCAAACTTTTTTTTTTATAGGCAAGCAAGGGTATCATTTCTAAGATGAGTTATAAAAGGGTGAAGGAAGGCCCCCATTACTTGCACTCATCAGAGAATGGTTTCTTGCTAAAGAGAACGGATTTCAAGTGATCATTCCTGTCTCTTTCCAATTTGGGCATTTGTGCTTCTCTTCCGTGCATCTCCTAACGGTTTCAAGCAGAGGAGATATTTTATTGTTCCCTCCTGCTGCTACCAGATATGTCGGGCTGCTGATGTAAAATCATCGCCACGTGACAGCGACTGCTCAGGGCTGCACTTCCCCAAGTCAACAGTCAAGGACACCTACTAAACATTACAGGAGTCCTTTTCAATGTTGCTGTACCCCTTGTCTCTCCTTTCACACTCTGTGTTCCTACACGAACAGATCCTTGTAAAAAGTCTTTGACAGTTTTCTCCTTTCTTTGCCTTGGCTGTTTATGAAGACTGAGCCTCAGAAAATAGCTTATGGCTTGACTCATCCTCCACCTCCCCCCGCTATAAGTTATAATTTGGCAGTGATTCTCCCAAGCCAAGAAGATAGAGGATCGACCCGAGGCAGCTCCGAGAAGGAGGTCTTGAGCATCTTTGATGCCCTTTGCTCGTTTTTTGCCCCCTTCTCTCCTGCTTCTTAAATACTCCAGATCTTCATCCAGCTTTCTGCTTTCTCCAGGCCCCTAACACAGCATTGCACCCAGGCTTCTCTCATTAGGAAAGATCTAAATGCTTTAAAATACTTACCACCTTCTATCAAAAAGTTGGTTTTAGTTCTCATTCTTTCAAGTCTGTGATGTGGGCCAAGTGCTGACTAGGAAATAGAAATAAATCAACTAACAATTCTATATTAAAAGAGAAAATGTATTTTTATGTCGCCACTCTCAGGCAATGCAGATTTGCTATAGCAGGGGCTATCTAGAAACATATTTTAATTGAAGTTTTGATCGGGAGGAAATTTTAAAGTCACTGGCAGGCCATTGCAGAGTGGTGTGTATGTGTGCGTGTATGTCTCCATGGTGTGTTTGTGTGGGGGGTAATTCATATGAAGCAGTTTAGCTAGACAGACCTAAATGTAGTTCTCAACTCATACCGCATAAATGTCTATTGGCCTTACTTTTAAATATAGACCATGGCTTTTTACATGAATGTCAAGCCCATAAAAAATATCGGCTATATAGTTTAGATGGTCCTTTTTGTAATTTTTCTATAAGAGTATTTGGGACACAAGAGCCATCTGTTGTTTAGCTAGTTCTATACCAGTACCAGAACTCATGGCAAAAGATGTTTGAAAATAAATACGTAGTCCAGAAACTTCAAGCGACCCAACTTCTCATGGCCTATGCAGACTTAGGAAAAATTTGCACTTTCAAATTGCATAACCTGGAATTCCATCCCTAAATGACAACTCAACCCCAGTCACAACTTCCTCCTGAAAGACTTCTCTGATGCAACGCTACTCACCTCAACCTCACATCCTACCCTCTCCACACCAACACCCAGCGTGGTTCTCTGTTCTCCCAATCACTTTTTCATACTCATCAGTTATGTGGCTTTCTTGCCTCTGACTTGTAAGTTTCCTGAGGAGAGTTCTATTTAATTTATCTTAAAGCATTGCCAGATACATATGGTATATTTTATACATATATGTGTTTTGTGTGTGTGTGTAATATTGTGCTTTAGGACTTCCACGGTATGAATTGTGGAGGAAAGGCTCGTTAAAAATGAAGAGATATTATACCTTTAATGTTGCTTTATGAAATTTCTTTATTCCTCCCATGCAGGCTTACTTTTGAGATCTTATATTAGATTTTACTCGCATAATTAGAAACTATTTTTATAAGTAGAAAAAATCCTTGGTGCTTTGGAGTATATTATAGTGTTCAAGAAAAATCTATTTAAATCAAGCAACTTGTCTAATAAACCAGGTCATTTTATTTTCAAAGTATATAATTGGAAAATTCTTTAAAATCCTCATAATAGAATCTCCTTTATTCCTATAATTGGAGTGTTGGTAGTATGTAGAAACGTTACAAAATCAATTCAGGACAAGTTTTCTAGAGTTAACTTCTGCCAAGATACGTGGAACAAGAAAATTTGGCTGTTGTACAAACAAAACTCTAGAGAAAAGACAACATAACAAGACCAGATAACAATACTTCTGCAAGCAGATATTGTTAGAGATTTCAGAGGGTGAAGGAAATTTTACATTCCAGGGAATCCATGAAACCCTTAAGAGCCTTCACAGAGAGGAAAAGCAGAGAAGAAACCTGGACTGGTGGTGAAAGATAAACACCCCCCAGTGTATTCCTGCCAGGGGAATAGTTCACTTTATATATATGTTGTATATATATTATATATATATATATAATATATATATAATTTTCATATATAAAATATATAATGGTGTTATATATGTATATAATATTTATATACTGTTTTTATTATTTCTGTTTTTTAAATCTCTGTCCCAAATGAGGTATTATTTTTTCTTAAATATCTCTAGTTTTCTTAAACATAGAAATAGAAGAAAATGGTCACTTGGGGTAGGAGATGGTGAATGAGACGAGGGTAAGCCTTAGGAATTCTACAAAGAGAATAACCTGCTTGGTAAACCAAAGTACTGAGCAAAACACTGAGAAGATGCCCATTTTTGTAGATACAGAAGTGAAGCTTCCATGGTATCACAAAGGTTCCTCAAGTCTTTAAAACTTAAAGTGCTAATCAGAAAAGGATATGTTCCTTTCTCCTGTATGTCTAACCAACATAAAGACTTATGTAAAGACTAATCTGAATTATAGATAACCAATTTAAAAAATGCAATTACAAAGTAATATTTTGGAATGTGAAGTGGTTTTCAATTTATCAAAATTGTCATTTGGTTGACTAATCAGAAAGCCAGTCAAATAAATTTCTTGCTTTAAAATTTTAAGTAAAAGCTACCTTATTTTAATTGGATAGAAGCCAAAAAGAAAAAAAGTAAATATTTAAATATTTCTAGATTGTTTATCATGTTGATATCATATAGGCAGCAATCTTAAACATGAACAAAAAGAAATGTATATCATCTTATTGTCAAGAATATCTCTAGCTTGGAATATCTTGTTTGTGGAATTTCCAGGGTTTTCATGAATTATATGAGTCCATGAAGTAAGAGAGACATTCTTATCTCATAATAATAAACTATGAATAAAATATTTTTTAAATATTTTGTGTTCCCTTTTAATGTAAAGTATTCTCAAAATCCTAATTCATGAAAGATAAAGTAGTACAAACAAATTATTTAAGCAAAATATGGAAAGCTAACAAAAGAACATATACTTACCTATTAATCTGACTACATTTTACAGAGTATAGGATTACAATTATTAATTGTTTTTTTTTGTTGTTGTTGTTAGGAAGATTGGCCCTGAGCTAACATCTGCCAATCCTCCTCTTTTTGCTGAGGAAGACTGGCCCTGGGCTATCATCCATGCCCATCCTCCTCCACTTTATATGGGATGCCGCCACAGCATGGCCTGCCAAGCGGTGCGTTGGTGCGCGCCCGGGATCCAAACTGGCGCATCCTAGGCTGCCACAGCAGTGCGCACGCACCCAACCACTTGCGCCACCGGGCCAGCCCCTATTAATTGTTTTTTTTTGAGGAAGATCAGCCCTGAGCTAACATCTGTGTCAATCCTCCTCATTTTTTTTTCTTTTGCTGAGAAAGACTGGCCCTGAGCTAACATCCATTCCAATCCTCCCCTTTTTGCTGAGGAAGACTGGCCCTGGGCTAACATCTGTGTCCATCTTCCTCCACTTTATATGGGACACCGCCACAGCATGGCTTGACAAGCGGTGCATCGGTGTGCATCGGTGTGCACCCACGATCTGAACCCCAGGCCCCTGCAGCACAGCGAGCCCACTTAACCGCTATGCCACAGGGCCAGCCCCTACAATTATTAATTTTTAAAAATAAATTGGAAGATAAAATAACAAAGTGCATTAATGCGTAAGGTTAAGTATTGTTTTGTGAAACTTTTCTTTTAATTACCAGTATCTGCTGAAAATTTACACATGTATTGACTGGGTCATGATGTAATATATACTTCTTACTGAGGGTCACACAATCAAAGTTTAAGTGCCACTTTTATTATGTTACAATGTAACATAGTTTCAAAATGCTGGCTTCTAGACTCGTTTACATGAAATTCTATAATGAGATGGAAAATAACCAAGTCAGCTTCATATATTAGACATTTGTAAACAATGAGACAACACCCTATCTGCTTTTTAATTTAAGTGTTAACATCCTTTGGCAGAAAAGAGATATTATCCCGAGCAGAAAGATATGACAGACTTTTGAAATGTAGAATTTATTTTGTTACCCATAAACTATCATTCTTTTATGTAATGTTTTGACAAACTGGGAAAAAAATTAGGAAAATGCTGCAGATAATATGACTCACACCTTTCATCAATTTCTCTAAGCATCTGCTGCTTCAGGGCCATATGGGTAAACAGAAGCCACAGGTTCCCACTGCCATCACAGCATTGCAAAAGCATCAGAATCAGGAAAATATGTTATTTACATGCCCTACATATATTAAAAACCTTAGCTCATGTCAGAAAAACATCCAGTGTTGCATGGTGAGCACTAGAGGTACTTGAAAATTAAACTAGTCATGAAAGTTAATCAACATTTATCTGCATCTATTTAGAAGATAATTGGAGTAATAAATGGTATATTATAATTCAGACACTGCTTGAATTCAACTATGGACGATCTATATATATTGGAATAGTGATCATATACCATTATATCATATGTATATATGCATCATATGTATATACCATATACATATACCATTATATCATTTGTGGGGTTATATTGGTTATTTTTTTATGAGAACATTGGTATTCCGATACTTCTAAACAGATAACTATTAACAAGCATATGCGGAATGAGATGCATTGTTTTCATATGTAAAAATGACTGCATTTTCCTAAATTCCCAAATCACTGAGAATGGAAATTTATATAGTGGGCTATGACAAAATTTTTATCTAAGTTTCGATACTATTATTGTCTACTTCAACCCTTCTCCAGGGTATTTGTCTTTCTCTCAATTTTGCCTAAGAGAAAATAATGCAAAAATTGATTTTATTCAATCAATGACTATACCTTAAAAGTATTTTAAATTATTACTATTAGGAATTTAAAAAAGTGTTTGGAGTTGGAATGAGACTCAAATAGGATCCTGAACTGAATTTGTGAAAAAAATTACTTGATAAAAATGTGAAAACTTTTATTCTTGACAAGTAATGAGAAAAGACTGCTCTTTTTAAATTAGTGTAGTTTTTTGTTCTGAAAAGCCCAAACACAACTAATTTGATCAAAAGTCCAAGATGAGATAAATTTGGACAGACGGATGGATGGATGCAAGTATGCATTCATAAGGACCTTCTCTCTCTATCAGGTAACATACATAATTAATAATATTAATGGCACAATACATTCCAAAAGCACATTCAACATAACCACAGATGAACTATTGATCTAAAGTAATTGTGATGAACTTAATTACATTCTGGATTTAAAAGGCTTGCTAACAAACCTCATCACTTAAAAAGGATTGTAAGTCCCTCTGTAGGAATTTAACTTCCTTTCAATGAAGAGACTGCTGTGCAAACCACATAAAATCTAACGTCTAACCTAGATACGGTATACAGACATAAGAGCAGAGGTAATACCAAATGAGGTGCTCATAATATGGAAAAAGGAAGATTATATATGCCACTAAGGAATAAACATTTGGAACATTACTTAATCCATGTTTTAAATGAATCCTAGGTAAAGGGAAAAATATTATGAAGAAGGGTTATTTTATTTATAATATCAGGTTTAGTCGTTATTATCTATGTGTGTGTGTGTATTCCATCCATCCAAATAATTGAGTGTCTACCATTACTCTGGAAACTTTAGCTAACCCAAAGTGTCTCAGACACAGACTTTTCTCCCTTTGTCGGTGTCAATCATATCAGTATGAGGCAAAATCCACACAGCAATATTTCTTGGGTCTTTCCTCTATACTGTTGTTTCCAATACTACTCTCCCAGTTCTAACTCTCCTTATCTCCATCATAATCCTACACAATATACTCCTGCATCAAGTCTTTCCCTTCTTTAGGGCTTTATGATAACTCAGCTGACTGTACTAAACCACAACTAAGGCATTCTCCCAATTGTCTTTCTGGTTCAGTGGTCTCCCCAGTTAAGCGCAACGTCCTCTCTCATATAGCAGTGTCCAACCTGCCCTTAGGGACATCATTACTTCCTAATGCCCAACTCATACTCTAAACTTCTGACAGAATGGACCGCTTACAACGCATTTAAACACATTTAATGGGGCCAGGCCCATGGCTTAGCGGTTAACTGCGCGCGCTCCGCTACTGGCAGCTCGGGTTCGGATCCCAGGTGCGCACTGACGCACCGCTTGTCCAGCCACGCTGAGGCCGCGTCCCACATACAGCAACTAGAGGGATGTGCAACTATGACATACAACTATCTACGGGGGTTTTGGGGAGAAAAGCAGAAAAAAAAAAAAGGAGGATTGGCAATAGATGTTAGCTCAGGGCCTGTCTTCTTCAGCAAAAAGAGGAGGATTGGCATGGATGTTAGCTCAGGGCTGATCAAGAAAGAAAGAAAGGAAGGAAGGAAAGGAGGAAGGGAGGAAGGGAGAAAGGGAGAAAGGGAGAAAGAGAAAGAAAGAAAGAGAGAAAGAGAGAAAGAAAGAAAAAACACATTTAACGGTTTTTTTGCTAGTTGTGCGCTCTGCCCAGACTTTATGCACTTGTACGGGAAAGTCCTTAGCTTGTCAAAATCAAATCTGTGCTTAAAATCTCAAATTCATTTTCCTTTATGAAGTTTCTTTCTGAACCCTTTATTACGGTATGAGCTTTTTCTCTATTAAACTCCATAGCCCTTTGTACTTCTCCTAAGGTACTTGTCATAGTATTTTAATACAGTGGTGATACATCATACAGCACCTAAATTATGAACGTTCAACTAAACACATCAGGTCTAACAACAGGAACAGGGTTTTGTGGCTTTTTAAAATTAGCGTCTCATTTTGTGTTTTGCTTTATTTTGTTGTTTGTTTTTGGTATTAAAAGACTTTAAATAAGCCAGCAACCTTACCTGGCATGCAACCAAACAAACAGCATTCTGTTCAGAAGACAATGGACTACAATGGACTTGCTGAAAAACAGTGCAACACACAACACTGTAGAAATTCATGGGCAATTTACAAAATTTTAAAAGATAATCTTTATGATACATGGTTTTCACATTAATCACTGACTTTAGGATTCAGCTCTTGGATAAGAATATACTTATTTACAGTCATATACATTTTTATTTCATTACTTTAATGGGCAGTATAATTATGATGGTGGACTATTCATCTTTGAATGCCACTGTCTCCTTAGTAGTACCTTACACATACTTGGCACTTAAAACATATTTTTGTTACTTTGAATAAAAAGCAGTAAGGCTATCTAAACAGCCATAAAATCTCAAATGGAAAATAATCATGGAGATCAAATAATTTATTGATTCTAATTTTTAAAAATAGTACCAAGGGACTATTTTAGAACTCGATTACAGAGTTTGTAGGTTTTTGAAAAGCTCATGCAGATTAAAGAGCTCTTCACCTCTTGTCTTACTTCACTTTCCAAATCGAAAACTCCTTAAGGACAGTGATGATATCATGTATCTTGGTGTCCGCTGAATTGTTGTACTTTGCCTTACATTAATCTCGCAAAGGATAACTTAGCTCCATGATATGCTTCCAGAAAAATCTTAACAACCGAGACAAGGCAAATACCAAAAAAACTGTATAAATAATTGGCTATTTAACTTATTGTGCCTTAACAACTGAGCCTCGTATAGTGGTCCGGTATGTGTGCAAACAGTGAGCTCAATTTAAATTTTATTTATATATATATTTTTTCCCCCAAAGCCCCAGTAGACAGTTGTATGTCACAGTTGCACATCCTTCTAGTTGCTGTATGTGGGACAAGGCCCCAGCATGGCTGGAGAAGTAGCGAGTCAGTGTGCGGCTGGGATCCGGACTCGGGCTGCCAGCAGTGGAGCACACGCACTCAACCGCCAAGCCATGGGGCCGGCCCCAGTGAGCTCAATTTAAATATGGTTGATTGATTGAAAGAAAGATGCAATGAGACACTGTGCCATACAGGGGTGTACGGAAGCCAGAGAAAACTCAAAGACACAATTTCTTATAAGCAGCAACGGCAACATGCAACCCAAAAGGTGAAAAGCAGTGGTAAATCTAAAAGCAGAAACTCAACTAAAAGATAGCTGATCAGATGGTATCAGATGTGATAGCCACTCTAGTAATAGTCCTTCCGGCTGTGGCACTCTCAACTACAAAGGGAAACCAAGTCCATAAAAAATTGACTTGCTTTTATTTTGCTCAATTTTCCCCCCTTTCTCTCTAAGTCTCCAGTCAAGTGCTCTAATTTTGGAAAGTCGCTATTTCAGATCAACTCCACAGAGGGCTGCATTTTGTCACTTTGCAATCAGCAACTCAAGCAGTCATATCACTTTTGTTCATAGCTACTGTGTTACTTTCAAACTGGTCTGAGATATTGAAAAACAGCATTGGAGGTAACGCTCATGAAAAAAAATAATCCTATTTCCCTCTTTGGCTTTTTTTTATTTCCCTCTTGAGCATTTTGATTATCTATTTCATTTCAGATCTCTAGCTTGTTTTGCTTCAGAAAAGGATTTCCCTATTGGTTATGTTGATAAGGCAGATTTTAGGAGGTCCAGATCCAAAAGCCCCCTCTGAGTAATAAATCTAACCCCTGGCCACTGTAGGAAGTTTTAAACTTGAACATTTAATTGTGTTTCAATTGAATTCTCACTTAAACCTTTAGTTTAGGGTAACCATGGTTGGACCTTGCAACTATTATAATCAGAATGTTCGGACAGATGGAAGTTTTTTAGCATTTAATTTGAACCTCCTACTTTACACTTTGTACAATCTGATCCAGAGATAAATGTTACAAAGATATAAGCTACGTAAAAGTGAACACATTATGGCTCCATGTCAGGTCTGAGTCACATTTAAAGAAACATTAGACTAGCAATTTATTTTTTTCTAGGTTTCTCAAAGAACATCACAGAGATATTCTATTCCTTAAACAAAGTAAACCCTCCTGATCTCTGACTTCCTAATCTATTTGTAACCCATATGCCTAGACATGTCCCCAATTCTCTCTCCTTTATCTAAACTTCTCCTAACTTTCTAGCCTGGACCACTTGCATGATGGTATTTTCTACCTTTCCCACCCCCATCCACCAGTTAATCTATTCATTATTACTTCTCCATAGCAGGTTTTCTCATTTTGGTGTAAATCAACTTCCCCTTTCTAACATCTCTAATTTCCTACTCAACCAGTATTCTGATCAACATCACAAAAAAGCAAATGCCAAGAATGTAGAAGATAGGGGATGTGGAAAAGGAAAAGTGTAAACACTCAATGATAAACTCCTCCCCCCAACCCACCCCCTTCCATTTGGTTAGAGCTTTGGTTAGAGCAGTCTTACTTATGCCTTGGAATCACCTGGAGAACTTTTTAAAAATTACAATGCCCAAGTCCCTTTCCACCACCACCCCCCAAATTCATTCTTTTCTGAGTCCCAGATAATTTTTAAAACCCACTGCAAATGAATCTAATATATAGCCAAAACGGAGAAACACTGGTTTGGAGATTTGCTGTGTTCCACAAAGGAGGGCACCATATGTTTTCTAAAAGATTTGGTCCCAGAGAAATGGTGGTAGTATTGGAGAGAACGGGATGGTGAGTGGTGACAGTAATGAGCGGGCATCTGTTGCATCAGGATTTAAAGTAAATGGGTAAACTAGAAGAATTTGTAATCTGAGTCCCCGCATATTTGAGCCACCATAACTCAAGGTTAACCCCCATATTTCTGACTAGTACACCCCGAGCAGAAAAAGCATCACTTAACTATGCCATCTATTACAACACCTAATTCCAGGGGCTCTGCCATAAAATAAAGAAGGTTTGTTATTCACTGAATTCTTGTCCTCATGGATTCAGGTTGCAATCAGATGTTCCTCTAGCAAACACAGGGCTATCTGCAGCCCTGCTTGGGCCTACAAAATATCTAGACATAGACAGCCAGGCAGTTACAGCCTGTGTCCAACTCTGTTACAAGAAAGCAATTTAGTCAGCATGGCCTCCAAACAAAACCTTGGGTTAGCTGTTGGTGTCTCCTGATTAAGGTTGTGATGCCCATTTAGCCACACTAATCAGGATCTGTTTTGTCAGTAATCCAATATCAAGGAATGGAAGCACATCTTTATCTATACACGTACCTTGCATCTATCCTCCTGCTTTGAATATGAGCTCTGTAATTTGGTCTTAGTTTTATTTCCAAAGTACCTCAATGTTTTCCCATTTTCTGACTCAAAATTGATTAGCTTCACAACAGTGAGGATTCAGGTAGCCCTTATGTTTAAAATAGTTGCTAAAATTACTTTGTCTGTCTATCTATCTATCTATCTGTCCATCCTTCCGTCCGTCTGTCTGTCCATCCATCCAACCATCTTAATGACTATGCATGAAATGGCTCTAGCCATGTCTGTGTCAAATGTTTCTACAAACTGGATGACACCTCCCCCTGTCATACTGTTGTTGAAATCTCTCCATTCTTGACATATAAGGACCATATCTTGTTGATATGCAAATATGTATTCAACATATGAATGCAGGCAAATCACTTTGTCATCTCTAGTTTTTAGGCTAGTGAAGCAGGTTGCAATACAAATAGAAGCTGGGCAGCTTTCAGACCACAAATAATCCCTACTGTTAAACTGTCAACCTTCACCCAGTTGTATTTTTCTGCCTTTAATGCCATTTCTAGACTATTTTAATAGCGTGGTCTAACCAGGACCCTGAGTACTTTTTTCTAGGCTTCCACAAGGAACTCCACTCAATTTCTCAAGCTTCTAATACCAAGCAGCCAGTATCAGCAGTTCTAAAGCAAGAGTGAGTCGCAGCCTATTTCCCAGGGAATCTTCTATTATTGGAGCAGAGCAAATGCCTTGAACTAGCCTAAACATAGCTATCAGGACCTCTATCATCCACAAAGGGCTCCCATTTAAGAAAGCCTATGTCCATGGAGGTTGAGTTTCAAACATGTTTCCAGTTTTCAATTTCATAATGAAGCCCATTAAATCTCAGAGTGGCCTGCAGCACTTCTCTCTGCAGGAGTATTCTAAGAAACACAGAAGTTTTGTAGGGTAAATCTTTACCCTTTGCACCATAAGCTTAGTGAGATAGTAACCACCATGAAAATATGCGTTGAGATATCGACTTTGTCTGAAGTACAGCTGAGTACTGAACCGTGAAGCCTGGCTCACTAAATATAATACACACACAGTTAGTCAGGGGTCCTCACGGTCCCGTGTTGCCTCAAGTCAAACAGGCAAAGATATTTAGAAAGTAATGTAAACATTTTACAATCCTCTCAAAATAGTATAAGGAGAAATCCTTATAATACTTGGGGAATCCAATCTATTGCTAAATTCTTGAAATCTCTTTCTTCTTCTTCTTACAGTAGTTCCCAAAATACTTCTCCCTGACTCTAAACTCCCTAAAAGTCTCTCTTCAAACCACCCATCTGGGCTCTCTACTTGTCCAGTTGCTCCCCTCCACCTCCCTGGATTCGTTGTTCTCTCCTAGTATAGCCAAGTTCAAAAGAAGAACAAGCAAGGCCTAAACCTATAAATATTCTCACAATAACCAGTTTTACTTTCAAAAGGAAATCTCTGCATCCAATCTATAGGGGACACATACTAAAAAGTACAGATTAAAGTGAGGTTTGACAGTCCTAAATCTAATTGATTGATGTTAATATATTACCTGTTTGAGCATAGATTAAAATGTCAGTAAATATTTGCTGAGAAACGTCTATGTACCAAACACTGAATATAGATTATCTTATTTATTTCAACATATTTTGAAAAGCATCGTTAAACTGAGAAACCTAATTGTGTTTCCAAATTCCAGAAAAGTAGTATTCCTTTTCCCAATAGAGGACACGGAATAATCTAGATTGAATGCTATGGTTTATGATTGGTCTGTATTAAAGTTAAGCATAGCTGTGTCACTTTTAGATATCTGGAAGCAAGACCAATATTTGACACAAGGAAGTAAATTACATGAATACAATCCAAGGATATTATTTAAACATTTCCCATCAGAAGGGAAGAGATGAAAAAGTGGTCCACTGTAAGGTACCTATCATTTCATAGAAAAGCTGTGTTCCTGAACTGTTGAAAAAAATATTATAGTCCCAATAAGCTCAGTGAATATTTGTGTGTTTGTGGGCAAAACACTACAAGTTATTAATCCTTAAGTCAACACTAGGTTCTATATACACTAAAGGTACTCTCTCTGATTGGAGTTTTATGCTTGTTGAGAAAGTACATACTTCCGTAATTCCACTTGCTCATATCTTACGTCAGAGAATGCATATAACAGGGAATTTTCCTTCTCAAAAAATCATAATAGACTCATTTAGAATTTAGCTACCTACATCTTTTACTGGGCTGGTATATTTAATAGCTAATATATTCATGTTACGATATCATAACTGACCAGTAAATAATGCATTCTACTCAAAAGTTCATGATATTTGATGCTTTTAAGTAAAATACTATGGGTCAACATCTTACTTTACTTCACTTTAAGTCTGTAATTGTATATACCATATTCATTTTAAAAATAGATCTTTCTATAGATCCATTCAAGTAAATTTCTTCTCTCAAAACTCATTTAAAAGAGCAATCATCAAACATGTTTCAAAGAAAACTCCTGGAGGATAACTCTCCAATTAAAAATATTTTCTTTAGGATGAGTTCTAAAATTGAAGTTCTGACCAACAATTGCCATTATAGATTCTAAGATCCAATTTTGCAAGGAGATTGCCTGAGGAGTTTGGCTAGATTCCAGTGAGGTAATTGGATTACACCTTCCTAATTTTTCACAGAATTTTCAAATGAATACAGTTTTCTTCCATGTACTCTGAGTAGGAAATGCTACCAAAAAGCAAACAAACAAAATTTATATGTGTGAATACATGTATATAGATGGATGACAAATAGTTGGAAATTGTTAGAAAGGCCATTGGCCCTCATGTGAAAGGGTCAGGCTTACAGTAGAGAAACATATGACATGGAAAAAACACTGTTTCTGTGCCTCAGCCTTCTGATCATTCTAGGTGTTATTTTTTGTCACCTGAAACTTTACTGTACCCAGTACCCACAAGGGGACTGAAGATAATTCACTCTTAGATATAAATGGCTGATATTAGCTTTTCATAGAAAGGTCATTTGAAAAAAATGGATTAAGACCTTTTACTAAAGCAGCAACATTTTATAAAGTAAAATTATATGAATTATTATATTAATATTATAAATTATATAAAATGGTTGATCAGATAAGACAGATAAGATAATAATCTCAAAATATCTGAAATGTTACGCTAGAGGGCTCTTTAATTTGGTCTCCTTGTGAGGTAAGCTCTATATACAGAGGACATGGTCTAGCAAAAATAGAGTAAACAAGGGATTTAAAAAAAAAAAAACAGTACTGCTATAGAATACACTCAGATTTGCCATATCTATTTGTGCAACTTAGAGGACAAAAGAAAACTGTGGCCCACAGGTCAAATCCAGCCAGTGGCCTGTTTTGTATGACCCACGAGATAAGAATGGTTTTGCATGTTTAAAGGGTATAAAAACAGAAAAGAAGAAGAAAGAATATTGAACTGAGACATATGTGGCCTATAAGGCCTAAAATAATTACTACCTATCCCGTTGCAGAAAAAGTTTGCTAACATCTAACTTAAACTTTAAAAAAAAAAAAAAAGTCCTATTTGAATGATTTGAATGGTTTCTTTTGGTTAATTTGGGCAGAATTAGATAATTCCTGCTTGAGTTTCCTCTGTATTCTCAGCTTTATGGAATCATTAAACGCCTGACACCTCTTTATTGAAGTCAGGTGAGACCACCTGGAAGTCTAGGCCTCAGGCCAGGTCCCTTTAAGCAGAACAGCCTAGAGAAGCCTAGCTAGGTCTGGCAGCTGAACACTGAGCCCATTACATGATCCAGTCGGTTCTGCCGCCATACACACACAGGTAAAGGCCGAGCACATTTTCAGCAGCTGTTGCTGCTAAATAGGAAAATACGCTTTCCGAACGCCAAGCAAGACTTTGGAAAGGTCGCCTCAGCCACAAGCTCAGAAGTGGTATTTTTTTTTTTTTAAGCATCAAAAAAGATATATATCCTGTCCTTGCTATACCCATGTTCAATGTCAGAAGATAGTCTGTTATGTTTGTTTTCATTTTCCTTTTTTTTTTTTAAAGCTGTTACATCATTCAGCTGCTTTCATTTTTATTATAATAATAAAGTCCAATTTCAGTGTGCTGAAATGTAAAAGGAAAAAAAAAGCTGATCCCAAATAAACAAGCTTCCGCCTGATATTACTTCATCAAAAGCCTCTGAATGCCTCTTTGTACACGTTGGGAACAATTTATTTCTTTCACACACATCCATGGTGAGAGAGAGACTTTCCACATTTCAGCTCTTCCAGGAGAAATAAAATTGACCACGTCATTTCTCATTCTGAAGACCCCTCACCAGCATCAAGAAACTTAAAATTTCAACAAATATTGATACACATTGTACCATTATTTATGAGTCAACTGAAAACAACTTATATGACCAAATGGAGAAATTGTTTAACATATACAGGTAATAGTATTTATTTAAGTTGTTACATTAGTGTTTACAAAGCTGTTATTGGTATGATAAAATATTTAAAATACGAAAGTTAAGCTAAAAACAAAGTGTAAAAATTACACGTAAGCTATGCAAATGAAAAAACACTGAAACTAGACTAAAAGGAATGTTATAGGCTGAACTGTCCCCCCCGACCCCCGCCGCCCATATGGTGAAGCCCCTACCCCCAGTAACTCTGAATGTGACTGTTTTTGGGGATAGGGTCTTTAAAGAGGTGATTAAATAAAATGAGGCCATTAGGGTAGGCCCTAATCCAATCTGACTGGTGTCCTTATAAGAAGAGGAAATTTGGACACACACAGAGACACAGAGGCTCTTGCACAGAGGAAAGACCATATGAAGACACAGGAAGAAGATGGCCATTCGCAAGGCAAGGAGAGAGGCCTCAGGAGAAGCCAAACCTGCCAACACCTTGATCTTGGATCGCTAGCCTCCAGAACAATGAGAAAATAAATTTCTGTTGTTTAAGCCACTCAGTTGGTGTTATTTTGTTATGGAACCCCGAGCAAACTAACACAAAAAGTATTGTTCTTATATTTTTTTTGTGAAATTATGCCTGAGTTTTCTGCCTTTATACTTACTCGATTTAACTCATTACCTCTCTCATTCTCTTCTTCTCTCCTTGTTTCCTTTCCCCGCTTCCTTTCTTCCTTTCTTGTTTTTCTTCCAAAAAGCATTTTTTGAGCACCTACTATGTGGCCAGCCTTGTAAACACCTAAGCAGCAGGTATTCAGAGCATGATTTGATTCCTATGTCTGCAAAATTTAATCTGGTCCATTTTTAACTATGTATTACTTTGGCAAAAAACATAATGGAAAAAGCAATCTCAACATCTCCCAATACACACATACGTACACACACGCGCACACACACACACTGGTACTCAGAGTTGTGTAGAAACATGTTGATAATTATTCCTACAGTAAGAAAAGAACAATCGATGCCTTGCAGTTTGACAAAAGCTATTTGCATCAAAGTCATCTGTAACCAAAGCAAATCATCTCGGGTTGCTTTATGACACAGGTCCTTAAGCCTCCAGTACACTTGAATAATAATTAAGGAGAAGTTACTGATCACTAGTAGATAGCAGCCACGCACTGTTTGCAGGGATGGATTCCTATTTTCTTTAGAGATCACTCCTCACGTCTCTCCAATCCTGCCGTCACTGTGAATTAGACCTCACATCTAAAAACATTTGCTCTAGCTTCAACATACTGCCCCAAAGTTTTGATGAGGAGGAGACATAGCGGTAGATTAGAAACAATTTGTTTGATAAAATCCATTGCCATAGCTTGAATGGCATTTGGCATATTTTCACTAGAAAAGCATTTCAAAAAATAAGGCGTACACAGATGTTCTAAATGGCACAAATCAAATAAATGGGTGGTGTTAATGGGAGCAACAGTACAGAACTCCAAGTTAAAAGAATGATTTCTCTTCTTGAGCTCATCACATGTACAACTTCTCTTCTTTGTCTTCAACATCTACTATGGTGGGCAGAGTAGTATTGGGAGATCCCGACCGCCATCGTACAATGACACAAAGTTAAAACACTAAATATGTGAGTGTGCTCATAGGAATGAATGTATAGGAGCCCTCAGGCAAAGGCCAAACATAGGCAAAATTATAAAGCAGATAAGTTTGTGGGCTGTCACCCAGTGGTGACAGTAAATATTTAACAAATAAATTTATGGAAAAAAAATTAGTACTTAGTTTATTATAAATATTACATATAAAGAATGTGCAGCACCCAAATAACAAATAATAATAAAATATACAATACTCTTTATTGTAAATTCCCTATAGCTAATTCAGTCACACAAAATGCTTCAGTTGATCTTGCCAAATTCTTGTGTTTGTAACCACCATATGGATACAATTGATGAAGAAGCATAGTTCCAACATAAATGTTGGTTGATAATTTTGTTTATGTTACAAAAATGTAACAACAAAGTTATACGTTGATTTCCCTTGTTTGTCAATAACCAGAGAGACTTTGTTGCTGAACTGGATAGTAGTATTTGAACGCTGGAAGAATATTGCCTCAATTTATTGTGCTATTCACACAGCCATGACAAACTTTTAAGTTCAATCTACATTTTTAACATTTTTTATCCACTACTTTCTTAAGTCTACAGTAGACAATCAATAAAGCAATGAATGAAACCCTGATTTCTTTTTTCTTTAAATTATTTTATTGAGGTCATATTGGTTTATAACATTGTGTTATTTCAGGTGTACATTATTACATATCAGTTTCTGTATAGACTGCCTTGTGCTTATCACCAATAGTCTAGTTTTTATCTATCACCATACATATCCCTTTACCCATTTCACCCTCCCCCCAACCCCTTCCCCCTCTGGTAACCACTAATTGGTTCTGCTTATCCATGTGTTTATCTTCCACATGTGAGTGAAATCATACAGCGTTTGTCTTTCTCTATCTGGCTTATTTCGCTTAACATAATACCCTCAAGGTCCATCCATGTTGTTGGAATTGGGATGACTTTGTCTTTTTTTATAGCTGAGTAGTACTCTAATGTATATATGTACCACATCTTCTTTATCTGTTCGTCAGTTGATGGGCACTTGGGTTGCTTCCATGTCTTGGCTATTGTGAAAAAAGCTGCAATGAACATAGGGGTGCATAAATCTCTTTGTATTGTTGATTTCAAGTTCTTTGGATAAATACCCAGTAGTTGGATAGCTGGATCATATGGTATTTCTATTTTTAATTTTTTGAGAAATCTCTATACTGTTTTCCATAGTAGCTGCACCCGTTTGCATTCCCACCAGTGGTGTATCCTTTTCTCCACGTCTTCTCCAACATTTGTTATTTTTTGGCTTGTTAATTATAGCCATTCTGACAGGTGTAAGGTGATATCTCATTATAAATTTGATGTGCATTTCTCTAATAATTGGTGATGTTAAACATCTTTTCATGAGCCTGGTGGCCATCTGCATATTTTCTTTGGAAAAATGTCTGTTCACATCCTCTTCCTATGTTTTGATTGAGTTGTTTGTCTTTTTGTTGTTGAGTTGTATGAGTTCTTTATATATTTTGGAAATTAATCCCTTATTGGATATATGATTTGCAAATACTTTCTCCCAGTTGGTGCATTGTCTTTTCATTTTGTTCATGGTTTACTGTGCCTTGTGGAAGCTTTTTAGTCTGATATAGTCCCGTTTGTTTATTTTTTCTTTTGTTTCCCTTGCCTGAGTAGACATGATATTTGAAAAGATACTGCTAAGACCAATGTCAAAGAGTGTACTGCCTATTTTTTCTTCTAGGGCTTTTATGGTTTCAGATCTTACATCAATGGAAGAGAATTGAAAGCCCAGCAATAAAACCACACATCTACGGACACCTAATTTTTGACAAAGGAGCCAAGAACGTACATTGGAGAATGGAAAGTCTCTTAATAAATGGTGCTGGAAAAACTGGACATGCACATGCAAAAGAATGAAAGGAGACCATTATCTTACACTATATGTAAAAATTAACTCAAAATGGATGAAACCCTGATTTCTTTCGTTTGCCAATTTTCAAGGTATAAATACTCCAATCATGGCCAATTTCAAGTTACCAACATGATGTCACTGAATGAGGAGTTGGGAAAAGATGCATAGCAGAACACTATTTTATAATAAATTTCCACCATGCAGTTACAATGGGCTTAACTTCAAAAGCAAAGATAATAATTAAATGTAAGAAAGCAATTATAAAGTAATGAGTTTTGAGTATTACCTTTGTTTTTAATATAATTTGTTTAACTGTAAACCTATATTACTTTTTAACCATGACTGTGTTTAATAATCAGCTCTCAAAATTTATGAAAATTTAAACTGGCTCTCATGAGTGGTACAAGCCAGTACAATTGTTATCTCAGCCAACCCTTTTTCTTTCTAACCCTTCTCTCTCTCTCATGATTTTTTTCCAGGTGCCCACACAACTCTGCCTTCCCCTTGAACAATTCCTCTAAAATTTCTTCTACCTAAATATTCCTCTCTGCCTGCTTTTCTCAGTCTTTCCACAATTTGATCTTAATAGCATAGCACTAGAGAGAATATGATAAAGTAATTCACACTAACACAGTATGTGTCAAAAATAGCTTATATATGTCTTGTTCAATAACCGTAATACTGATACTCCAAACAAATGGATCTCTAATGGTGGAATCTTAATTTTTAACGGTATACCAGGGAACAAAGATATTTTGGGGCAGATCCTCCAAATTATATCATGTAGTTGAACATTTTTGTAATTAGCGTGTTCTGGGCCAGTTAGTAAAATTATTTGCAGCTCTTATAACCTTGGAATTAACAATCCTAGTAAGTAATTAACCTTCATCTTATTGATACAGTCTAAAGTACCCATGTCCACCATTACTCTGTTTTGTTCTCGGTGCTCTAGCCGTTGTGATCTATATTTGCCTAAGAATGCCAAGCTCCCTTTAGCCTGTAGATGTTTGCTCAAGTTGTTCTCTTTACGTAGAGCACCCTTTCCACACTGTATCCTCACTCTTTGAGGTTAGCTTCAGATCTTCCCGGGTCAGGTGAGCCAGCACTTTGCCTGCGAAACCTCCCCTGCCTTTTCTGAATCGACAAGCCCCTCATAGGTACCCTAGAGCATCCTGTGCTTATGCTAGTCTCATGTGATTGTAAATGCCTAGTCACTTTTATATACCATTTGGCTGGGAATTCCACAAAGAAGGGGAACAATTCTGCCTCGTTCATCAGTATCTTCCAACACTCAGAATGAGGCCTGGCACTTTGTTGGCGCTGGGCAAATACAGGTTGAATGCAACGTTGATGATTCTCAGGAGGAAAAACCAGAGCACTGAGATTATGAACACGCTGCCCATTTGCTTCTCCCTTGGGTTATAACTGTATTATTTTGAAGTTCTTTTAAAGAAGATACATTGTACTTGGCTGAATTTGATTGGGTGAGCAACTGGTTAGCAATAAACTGCAGCAGCAGCAGCTTACCAGAACACCACCTTCTGTATTCCTGAAAACCCCCTGGGGCTACAGACAGTTGTTAAAAAGTCATGCCTAATTATACAAGCAAGCAAAGAAGGATCTCTAGTTCCCACGATCCAGTCGCACATTTGCCTGCCTTATTCCACAAGCTTGAGAAATTCAAACGCTCCACCTAAGATAATGACAGGAATCTTTTAACCGTGGTTTGCCAGGAATAGAGTAGCTCCATCTCCTCGGTAGTGCGTGTGAACCAAATGTGAAAATAAATGAATTCTTGACAAAACTTCCTGACTTTCCAGCTCAATATACTTTGCAGATAAGGAAAAGTTATGTCACACTACATCATCTGTCAGACACACTGCTTAATTCGAGTCTCAATTCCAGTAATCATCACCAGAAAAGAGAAAAATGTTGCTCTTGATCAAAGCAAGTCAAAAAAAGGTTGTGTCCTCCTCTACATTCTTTTGGAAGTCAATTCTATTCAAATTTAAAACTGAAGCCAGTTTTTGCCCTTTACAGCACTGAAACCTATGAAAAGCACAGCACAGTATTAAATACTATTACTCTGCAGCTAATACAAAAGGACAGGAATTTGCATTAGAACAAGTGCTAAGAGTTGAGCTTCAGGCAAGGAAAGACCATTATTTATAACAAGCTGATCTGCTTCTATACGATTAACAGAAGAACAGTGAATTAATGTTGTTATCTTAATATTGTTTAAATGGCCTCTACATGTAGTGCGGAGCCAAGCCAGGCAGAGTGGTTAACACAAAATAAATGTCAATCCAAGAGAGATTTCTGGGAAACATTTTTACTGGGGGTAGAATTTGCTTAATTAATGGCCTCAAAATGATAAGCTCCGATAAGCCTCTGCTGTATGGTCTTATTTTATTTGGGGAAACAGAACACAGTCCGATTTAATGGGATTTTCTTCAGAGATCGGTAAAACTAGTAAGCTTCTGGATAATTATCAGCCATTTTAATGATTTCGTCTTTTCCAAATGTAGTTCATGCCCTAGGTTATCTGGGGAAATGGATGAGGAAAATATGAAACTAGAATGGTAGCGTTTTATTACCTGTAGCTTTGACTGTCTGCTTGAACAGGAAGTTGGATTTTTAAGACACAAATAACAAGCTTTCTATTACCCTCCAAATAAGGCTCCATTAAATGACTGCTTTAGAATTAGTCACTCATAATAGGGAAAACTCTGTGTTAAAATAGGTTTAGATGCGAACATGTTACTAATTGTCCTGAGACTAGAAGTGCCTTTATAAAGTGGGCTAAGTGGAAGCCCCCGTTTCAGGGATCTTGTTCCTGTCCTCAAAACAAGCTTCAGGTATGAGTGATCCCCCTGGACATTTTTCTTTCTATCTCTTAAAAATTAAACTATATAGGATGAAGTTGTGGGCACAGGACAAGCTGAAGGCAGAGATATGTACAAAATAAATATTTATAATTTATAATACTTGAGATTTAAACTCAGAATAATAACATTCCAAAGTAATTATTAGCAACTGGGATATTTGTAAACGATACCAAGGATGTCTGGAGTGATTTACAAAAATATACCCAGAGATACCAAAGGTTTCACTGTAACATGGAATATATGAGAGAAAGAGTTTTCCATTTTCTGAAAGATTCTTCATATTAATGCAGTAGGTAACCACTGGAGATCAGATCAGTAGGTACTGATACCGGCTCAATAGAAGGTTGACATAAGGGAAGCCATATAGTAGAAAAGAAACCATATTGTAACTTTGAATGACCTCTGATTAACTAGCCCAGACATGCTCTGTGGATTTTATGGCCCCTCCCAGCTGCAGTAACTTTGTTCTTTTGAGTTGCTTAGGAATGTGATGACCCCTGGGCAAAGAGTCTATGCTGATAGCCATCATCAATGACAACTAAAGGATCAGGGTTTAGGGCATTGCTCTGGTCTCTGATGCACATCCAGTAAAACAAAAGACAGTCAGGAAATAAGAACAGATGTCTTCCCCCACCTGGAGATCAGATGGATGCCCCCTAAGAGTAGATGTCCACCTCCACCTGGAGATCAGATGGAGGCCCCCACCCAGAAACCAGCCCCCTATATAACTGGCCTATAATCTTTGTTCTGTAAGATGGTTCTTGTGGATGAGTCAGCCATCTTCCCTCTTGCTAACAAGCTGTAATAAAAAGTCCTTTCTCTCCTACCACCTTGCCTCTTGACTATCGGCCTGTCTTGCAGCGCGCAGATGAACCCCCTTTGGGCAGTAACAGTACCATAGGTACAACCCAGTAAAGTCTCCTTAGCTTTACTCAGCTTTTCTCAGGCAATAGTGGAAAGGTTAGAAACTATCTTCACCCTGTATTAGGTTTCTTTTTTTCTTTTTAGGGAAGTCAGCTGCCTTCCTGCCCTTCTCCTCCCCTTTGCTGACAATCATTTGCTAAATTTTTCAGCTTCTTTTGTATTTCCCCTGCATGCTTATTGTCTTTTTCCTCTAGTAATACTTCTCAGCATGTAGGACAACACTATAGATCTCTTAGGTCCTGCATTCCTTGATACTAAAGCAGCCAATACTGCTGTGACCTCTGGAAAGTGACTCAAAAGTTATACAAGTTTTTAAGAAAGAAATCCCTATAATAATGCTGGACTGCCTCCTAATGAGTCTATACTTTTGTACCACCACCTGTACTTTCATACTTTTATTGCTTATTAAATTCTTTAATTATTAATCTGAATGTATTTGAGATATCAATTTTGATAATTCTAGACTCAAACTCTGATGAGCTCTACAGCAAAGTGTATTTGTATTGTTATTGACTACCTATCAATCACAAGAAATCATTTTGGAAATTCTACATTGGAGTCCATTCTTCTGTCCAATTTGGTTAACTTTCTTAAATAAGCAGAGGAAAAAAAATCTGTGCTTTTATTGCAGTATTTCCACTGAGTATTCTCCAAGTAATGGACTAGTTTCAAGGAAAGTGTTAAGATTAAAAGAGTCCCATGGTCAAATTCATTTGGGAAATGATAAGTTTATTTATTTTATTTACTATAGGAATTCTCAGAATCCTTAAAGGTTAATGGACACTGTGAAGCAGAAAGCGGGTGTATAGAATGCTTTGTTGTTAGTGCCGTCAAGTCCATTCCAATTCCTAGTGACCCTGTGTACAGCAGAGCAAACACCTGCTTGGTCTTTTTGTGCCATCCTCTTACATTCCAGTGCTGTATCAGACAATGCTCTACTGCTATTCATAGGGTTTTTATGGCCAAGTTTTTTGGAAGTGGGTGGCCAGGTCCGTCTAAGTCTAAGAGCTCTGCTGAAACCTATCCCCCATGGGCAACCCTGCTGGTATTTGAAATACTGGTAGCATAGCTTTCAGCATCACAACAATATGCAGCCACCACAGTAAGACAACCAACAAATGGGTGGTGTGGTACTCCATCTGGGAAACGAACCCGGGCCGCAGTGGTGAGAGTGCCAAATCTTAACCACTAGACCACCAGGGCTGGCCATATAGGCTGCTACATAAAACTAATTTACTTGATTGTGGAATCATTTTCTTTTTGTAGGAAAATTTTTCTTTTGGAGGGAATACTTAATAGTGCTGGTCTCTCTCTTATTTATTTATTTATTTACATTGAGGTAACATTGGTTTATAACATGATATAAATTTCAGGCATACATCTTTATATTTCAACTTCTGTATAGACTACATAATGTTCACCACCAAAAGTCTAGTTGTCATCAGTCACTTCACCGTACACGTGTGCCCCTTTACTCCTTTTGCCTTCTCCCTCCCTCTTCTCTGGTAACTACCAATCCATTCTCTGTACCTATGTGTTTGTTTGTTTATCTTTCACATATGAATGAAGTCATATGGTGTGTCTCTGTCTCCGTCTGACTTATTGTGCTTAGGATAATACCCTTAAGGTCCACCCATGTTGTCGCAAATAGCAAGATTTCATCTTTTTTATGGCTGAGCAGTATTCCATTGTGTATATATACATCATCATCTCTATCCATTCATCTATCGCTGGGCACTTAGGGTTGTTTCCAAGTCTTGGCTATTGTGAATAATGCTGCAATAAACACAGGGGTACATATATCTTTTTGAGTTAGTGTTTTTCTGTTCTTTGGATAAATACCCAGAAGTAGACTAGTTGGATCGTATGGTAATTCTATTTTTAATTTTTTGAGGAATCTCCATACTTTTTTCCATCAACAAGACAAAAAGACAACCTACCAATTGGGAGAAGATATTTGCAAATCCTATATCCAATAAGGGATTAATATCCAAAATATATAAACAACTCATACACCTCAACAAAAGAACAAGCAACCCAATCCAAAAATGGGCACAGGATCTGAACAGACATTTTTCCAAAGAAGATATACAGATGGCCAATAGGCACACGAAAAAATGTTCAACATCACTAGTTATTAGGGAAATGCAAATCAAAACCACAATGAGATATCACCTCATCCCTATCAGAATGGCTATTATTAAAAAGACAAGAAATAACAAGTATTGGAGAGAATGTGAAGAAATGCAATATTTTTCTTATGCAGTATCTTGACAGAGCAGTTCTTCACAGAACACACTCTGGAAAATTCCACTTAATTGCAAGTTTTCTGGTAAAAATGAACACAACCTGGCTGTATTGGGGAGGGGGAAAAATAGCATGTGTACACTCATTACCTTCTAATATGCTACACAATTTACTAATATATCATGTGTGATGGGTTAAATTGTGTACCCTACACAGATATGCTGAAGTCCCAACCCTGGTACCTGTGAATATGACTTTTTTTAGAAATAGTGTCTTTAGAGATACAATCAAGTTAAAATGTCATTAGGGTAGGCCTTAATCCAATATGTCTGGTGTCCTTATAAGAGGAAAATTTGGATACAGAGACAGACACACACAGAAGAAGACAACATAGAGACATGCAGGTACAATGCCATGTGAAGATAGAAGCAGAGATTGCAGTGATGCATCTACAATCCAAGGAATGTCAAGGATTGCTTGCTTTCACCAGAAGCTAGGAAAGATGCAGGGAACAGATTTTCCCTCAGAAGAAATCAACACTGCTGACACCTTGATTTAGGACTTCTAGCCTCTAGGACTGATAGAGTAAATTTTGGTTGTTTTAAGCCACCCAGTTTGTGGTACTCTGTTACGGCAGCCCTAGGAAAGTCAAAGAGATTTTTTGCTACTGAGAACTGGGGTTCTTCTACAACAGATATCTAAAAATGTGGAAGTGGTTTTGTAATTGAGTAATGTGTAGGGGCTGGAAGAGTTTTGTGGGGGTTTTTTTTCTCTCATTTATTTATTTATTTATTTATTTATTTTTGCAGTAACATTGGTTTATAACATTGTATTGGAAGAGTTTTGAGGTACTTAACAGAAAGAGTCTAGATTGCCCTGAAGAGACTGTTGGTAGAAATATGGACGCTAAAGGTGCTTTTGGTGAGGACTCAGAAATGAGGAACGTATTGGAAAGCGGAGGGAAGGCAATCCTTGTTACATAGTGGCAGAGAACTTGGCCAAATTATTTCTACTGCTGGGAGGCAAGTAGAACTTGTTAGTGATAAACTTAGATATTTAGCTGAGGAGATTTCCAAGCAAAGTGTGCAAGGCACAACCTGATTTCTCCCTGCTGCTTATAGTAAATGTGAGAGGAAAGAGACAAATTGAAGAAGGAATTCTGCCTCAAGACTGCCTCCAAACACAGTCTAATATAGCATGTTTATCACTTGTATATCTATTTCCCTCTGCTAGAATGTAACCCCACAAGGACAGTTATTCTAGTCTGTTCTGTTCACTGATATTTCCCAACTGCCTAGATGCTCATAGACAGATGCTCAATAAGTATTGAAGAATGAATAAAACTAATGGATGGGGCTGAAATTCTCAAATTAGGCCCATAGGTATTCATGCCTAAATTTTCCAGCGGTGTCATAAAGATTCATACATCTTAGTTTTTGTAATTAGAAAAATATAATTTCTTCATCTCCAAGTGAAAACAACTTACATGACTGTAAGTATATTGGGTTTTCTAACAGAGATATTGACATAAAATAAAAAATTAAAATTTAGCTAATAATGACACTCAAAACAGGGACTTTTACTTAACTTCTCCGAAGGAGAACAATTAAAGAGTTTTAGAAAAAGAATAGTTTGTTTTATAGAGATGCAAATTTGAGGTCACATATGAAATTGGTTCTCAAGTAAGGTCTTAGCATTTTATTCTTAGGATGAGCTTTGGTAACAGCTGGGTAGACTTTAATAGCATAAATCCTATAACAATAATAGCAAACAAAGATCTAAGCCTCTATAGAATACATTAAGGACATAAAAATTGATGGCTGTCTTTATTTTTAAGTTAATCAAACTGCCACCTTAAATCGCTGTTGTTTTAAAAATGCTACATAAAATGATATAGACTTTATATGAATAATCCAATATGTTAGGCAATGAAAACAATAACCAAATTGACTTTGCCCACCCCCATTCTCTTCTCAGTAGCTTTCATACATGGACATACTCCTTTGTTAAGAATAGCTGATACTCTGCTATCAATTAGTTAAAAGTTTTATCTTCTTCATTGTTATATTTGCATATATCCTATTTTCCAGCAATAGAGATCTTTAAATAAGCTGTTCAGAAAGATATTTTGTAGACATAAAAATACTAGAAATTGTTATAATTTTAATTCATATAAAAACATGTATATCTAGGAAATATTACATTTCTCAGATTATAACCATCGCTATTTTTTTTTTATTTTTACAAATACCAGGTACCGAGTTAATATGTACTGCCCACATATGTTTTCAATCATCCATCTGTTGCTTACAATTTCACGTCACTAAGATTTTTTAAGTTAATCTCTTCACATATCTCTTGTATACATGCACTCTTTCTCATCCTGTTTTTGCTGCTTACTCACTACCTCTTACATGGGCTGCTTTATTCAGGCTCCTAAGTTGTCACTCTCTCATCTCTCTGCCTTCTTTTCCCCACTACTTATCACCTCCAAGTTATCTTTCAAAGGCAGTCCTCTCCCCAGTTTTCTACTTGGGCAGTCAGACTCATTCTTTAAGTTCTTGCACAAATGTTCATACATCTGCCATGCCTTCTCCAGCTCCTGCATGTAGAGTTATTCAGTCCCTCTCTTTATTCTATTTTTATTTTAGATTTTGCGGCACATCTCTGTGAAATAGCTTATCATACTATAATTATGTTTGGGGACCTGCTCCCTTGATGAGATTGTGTGCTCTTCAAGGCAAGAACTCTGTCTTTTTTACACTTTTGTTTCTAGTGCTTTGACCAGTACCTGACACAGCTTAGAGCCTCAATAAATATTTATTGAACAAATATACAAACAGGAGAAATTTAGGGAGGAGAAGAAAAATCAGGTGAATAGTTATTTGTGCTATTGCTAAACTAAGTCAGAGCATTATGGAAAATGAATAGGCTAACTTATATGACCATCTTTATTTCTCTTGGTGCAATTTTACGGGTCTAACTTAATATGGTGAAGTATCATTGGCTGGACTGCAGAACGGAATTGTGCATGTTAGCCTTTAAAGTAATTTTCAGAGATCAATGTGTCTATTTTTATTTCTATAAAAATTTCCTTAGATTTCTCACATTTATCAATGCTTTCCTTACTTAGCCAGCCTCTTCTTAGTCTTCTCTCGTAAGCTTATGGTAAGAAAATATGAGTTTTTCCTTTTAAATAATACAAATGGAGTTATCCTGTAAAAAGAGCTCAAAGCAAATCCTCCTACCATATTGATGGATTAGTAAGATAGGCAAAGTGAACTTAAAAATTTAATGAATTATCATGTTTATGTTTTGTCATTTTTCCTATTTTACTTCCCTAATATAAAATTTTAAACACTTAAAAATGTGGAGAGAGTAGTATAAAAAACTCCTATGTACCCACCAATTAGCTTCAACAATTTTTGGTGTTTTAGTGTCCCAACCTAATTGTTTTAAAGTAAAGCTTAAACAAAAACAAAACAAACAAGAACTAAAAGGTAATTAGTGGTAGTTTTAAAGGGAGTCTAGTCTATGTTGTCAAGAAAGAGTAAAGACATACTGTGGACTTATTGTAATGAGAATCAGAAAAACTAAGCAGGCTTGCAAAAGGCCCAAAGGGAAGTCATACGCATTTGCCCCTTGTGAGTGAGTCTGCACGCCCCCATGGGCACACATTCATTTGGAGTCTACAGAGTGAAGAACAGGACTTACCCTTAAATAGAAAATTATTATCCTCTCTCCGGTGCTTTTCTCCTAAAGTCATTAGTTGTCACTGCCTCACATCCTTTAACAAATTGGTAGTGATAATAACCCCAGGAAGAAGCAATGAAGGGCCCTAGTGCCTTGTTCATCCCTCTAAAAGTGGGATATCCCCTCTGTCTTGGATTTATTAATGAATGAAAGTTCTATTTATCTCAACTTAAAGAAATGTTTAACGCCTTTTATATGCAAGACAAGCTAAATCATCTTCATCATTCAGTTATTTACTAATTTCTTTGTTCATTAAACATTTACTTAGCTCCTCTTATGTTTCCCTCATAGTAGACAGACTTGTAGGTGAACCATGTTATAATAGAAATAAAAACTAAGTGCCATGAGAACATCTACAAAAATAAATGTATTATTCGTGCACTATTTGTTTGACATCTGTTTATCTAGAGAGTAAGTCAGTTAGGATGCTACCACGATAGTCTAAAAATAAAAACTAAACTACGAACATCGCAGCGGGAGTGGAAAGGATGTTGCACTTGATATATTTTGGCCTGCTCAGCTTGCCTGATCCCCTGTCCATAGCCACTGTTGAATGTATGAACCTAGGTGGCCAGTGTCACTCTTCTGCCCTTTATATGATAGGATTAAACTGGGCAGCTGAATTAAAGGAGTCTACCCAGGGGCTGAGCTATGACAGTTTATTTTTTTCTCTCTAGAATTTGAACTAAGAGGTAATACATTGGTAGCAAGACAGAAATAAACTTGTGGAGTTCAAGTATTACATTAAAGTAAAACATTATAGGGAAGATTCAAGGATTTCATCTGCTGTGGTCCCACAAGGCTGTCTTGAATCCAGAATGACTGTTATTAGAACTCCACTGATTTCTTGCTAGTCAGTGGTTCCTGTCTTCACTGACTTCTGTATACTTACAACCTTTATCCCACTCCTCACCTCAAATTCTGTCATTGAGTTTCCTTTAAGGAATTTCTGTTCCTTATATTCAAAGAGACTGGACTTGAATAAACAATATTTGCTCAACTAATTATCTGGCTCTACTACTATACTTAGCACTCCCATTCATTTTCATATTTGTTTCTCATTGTAATCTGTGAATTGTTTAACAACCAGAGGGGCTAACATTTAGTATTTATTCTCATGTCTAGTTTATAGATTGGGACATTACAGGGCTTACTAAATCTTTGTTAAAATAATAAATAATGCATGTGAGAGACATTGAGAAGATAGAATCTAGGGGAAATGATATTTGATTGAATGAACAGAAGAAAAGCCAAAAATGATTCTGCAATTCAATTAATTTGCATTATAATCTGTCTGATTGGTTTCATTTAAATATGTGCTAGGGAATTTCCTCCTTTTTAAAAGTATAATAATCAACCACATATTAAAAATATGAGTTATTAAGAACCTAAGAGGTTTGCCAAATTAATGAATTCAAATTATCTGGTGCTTAGTTCAACAGGAGCGGCAAAACAGCAATCTCTCTCCATAAATACGAGATAAGATTAGAGGATGGATGCTTGGATTCCTTTGGGACATCAGATTAAACTGGCAGAGCCAGAGGTACAGCTTTTATTTATCTCTTAGAGAAGCAAGCCTTCTGGTTGTACCCTAAGTTGAGAACAAGTGACCACCCACTCTAAAACCACCTTATTAGCAGATTAAAGGGCTAATGTTGATGACTGTCTAACCTAATTATTTTATGCTACTTATAATTGGCTATTTTTTTGTGTGAGGAATATCCGCCCTGAGCTAACATCTGCCAATCCTCCTCTTTTTGCTGAGGAAGACCAGTCCTGGGCTAACATCCATGCCCATCTTCCTCCACTTTATATGCGATGCCGCCACAGCGCGACTTGACAAGCAGCGCGGCGGTACCTGCCAGGGATCTGAACCCTGGGCCGCCAAAGCGGAGCGTGCACACTTAACCGTTATGCCACCAGGCCAGCCCCATATTTGGCTACTTTTTAAAGTCAATATACTTCGTACATCCTTGAAAGGACTGCAGTAAAGATTAGCAAAGGAGTAATTTGGAATATAGACCTTCTGCCCTTTCCAGGAGCAGCCTTTCAAACAGCTGTCATGTAACATTGATTATTTTCACAATCTACTTGATAAAGGCATGATGGGCTGCATTTGTTAAAGATGATAATTTTAATTCCCCTAAACTATGAAACAAACAGAAATGGCATGTGGAAGAATAATAAAGATTTTCTTTTCTTACTTGAAGTTTACCCAGACACATTAGATACTAGAAAGAAATGGTAGAGTATACCGTTTTTTTTTAGCTATGAAGTTCTTGTAGTGAGTCAAAATAATTTTCTGACTTTTCATAAATAATTACATTGAATATATTCATACATATTTAATAGAATTATTTTCTGTGAGAATCATTCATGGTACAATAATACTGTCACAAAATTCAAATATACTTAACCAGTAGAAATATCAACACTTACAGTCTTTATTGGGCTCGTAACTGTTATCTCTTTCTCCTACTGCATTTTTCCCCCCTTTTTTTTTCTGGACACATTTAAATGAAGACACACTTTGAAAACCCATTCAGTTGAAGTCTTGGTTATAGTATCGATTTTTTGAAGTGGCTTGTATCATTCAGGTTAGTTGGACGTACTGGGAAAGTTTCCAGACCTTGGCGAAAACCCAAACTGAACTTTCCTCCAAAAAGTCAGGAAGAATTTCATTAACCTTTTAGTTAAAGAAAAAAAAAAAGTTGTATTTCTCATTTGTTCAACTCTAAGGCCATGTATTCCCAGGAGAACAAAACAGCCAGACCATAATACAATGATCTTTATTTACATCAGGGTTTGTATTTGAAAAAGTGAAATTCTAGGATTGTCTCTACAGTAAATACATGGTTAGCTCCATCCTTCATACTTTTACACACATGTGAAAGCATATATATTTACAATACTCTGTAATGATCATTAGCACTCATAAAAGTGTCACTGAGTCAATGCAATGTTTTGAGGTTCTTTCTCAACTGGCAAATAAAGATTAAGGGAAAGAGAGGAAACCAACATTTATGAGTTGAAAATAACTTTCTGATTATAAAATTAATACAGGGTCCTGCCCGGTGGCACAAGCGGTTGAGTGCGCGCACTCAGCTGCAGTGGCCCAGGGTTCACAGGTTCAGATCCCGGGCATGCACCGACGCACCGCTTGGCAAGCCATGCTGAGGTGGCATCCCATATAAAGCGGAGGAAGATGGGCATGGATATTAGCCCAGGGACAGTCTTCCTCAGCAAAAAAAAGAGGAGGATTGGCAGATGTTAGCACAGGGCTGATCTTCCTCACATACACACAAAAAAATTAATATAAATAATGGTCAGTTCTGACCATTTCCCATAGTACTGGTGATAAATGGCTTGATAAGGCAGAAAATACCAGAGCAGCCAAGTTAGAATTAAATAAGCAGATGAATGCAAGCAAAGTATCCAATTTTTATATTTCTTTATACTTAGAATAGTACATTTTTTAAAAAGTTGAGTAAAGATAAAATGGATTCTTTTTGATTTATGTGACTTTCATGTCAATTATTGTACCTAACTTCCTCGTTAGAACTTGCACATCAGCAGGTAACGTGGGGTTCTGCTGCATATCTTTCAATATATCTACTTAGAAACTGCCCTTTGAACTTCAACTTCTTGCTATCGCATCAGTAAAGTGATTCACATTACAAATGGCTGCATTAACTATTCCAGGACTATGAAAGAATCCATTTTTATTGACATGCTACATACGTATACAGTCTCTTTGGAAGGTAAAGAGGAAGAGTTCATTGTCTCTGCAAATAATATTAGCCGAATAATGTAAAGGACCGCTAGTAGCTATCCTATTTTTGTGCTGCTGTGGTGACATTGTGAACTTCTGATGTTCTTTAGGTAGCTGTCCTGCTGCTCATTCCAAATTTGTCAGGTTATTTGGCGCCTGGTCTGACCTTAACGTCTAGAATGAACTGCTGAGCTATGAAGTGCTCTGATTTTTCGATGCTTTGCCAAATTCCTCCCCCATCCTTGCCACCTTTAAAATAACAAGGTCAATCACACAAAAGAAAGATGGCATAGTTTCAGGTCCAATGACGCTGATTATCAGCATAACACATTCAGTTCAGCATGACATCAACTTGTCCTTGAAGACTATGGCAAGTCCAGCTGGAATTGGCTAAGATTACTGAAAAAGCAATTGTAAATGAAAGTGCTCATTTTTCTAAAGACACTTTACCAAACAACTTAAGAAGGTGCATTCTAAAATCTGTTTTCAAAGCTATGGTCACTTAATTTCTTTTTTATTAAATCATTTTTCAGGAAAACAATAATGTTAACTCACATTGGCCATGTCCAAATAAATAAATTCTGAATTAATGAAGCAATCACATTCTTCCAAAACTGACCTAATAAACTGCATGGTTGATAAGAAGAAATTGTGAAAATGGTAAAAATAAGACCCTAGTGGTGGATAATGGCTTACCAGGTCCCCCAAACTGTAAAGAATCCTTTCTTATTATTTGGATCAAGGAGAATTCCAGAGAAAGGAATACCCTGAAAAAGGAGGGATTTACACACATCTGCATCTCCTCCTCTTTGCCTAAATACTGCCTATGTTTTATCTTTCCTAGACTCACGGTAGTAATCCCCTCTCTTCTCGCAGTATAGGCTTTGGCAATTTGGTCTTATGTACAATTCATGTTAAAATACCCTCAATTTTGCCTGAAAATACCGTGGTTTTACCTTAGACTTTCCCACCTCAGTGTGTAAAGCAAAATGATACAAAACTCTGATTCCCTCTTCAACAGAGCTATATAGAGACATGTTACGATGTCTAATGCAGACAGAAACAACATTAGTACACACTATATACACAGACTGCAAGGAATAAAATTAGTATATAATATATATGTATATAGTCTACAGGATCCACACAGTAAGTAAATCTTCATTTGGGAACCCTAAGGGCAGCTGGTAGGGTGTAAGTTGTTTTTTATTCATTTAAACAAAATTTGTATTGAAGACTAGCCATATACATAATGTTATATATACTGAATAGATATTCTACTATAGAACTTTAAAGTATGAGAAATGTCAGCAATCAGCTAATATTTTATACATGAGGAGAGTGATGCCCAGAGAGGTTAAGTAACACATCTAAAAGTATCAACATCTAGTTTAATAAAAGTGGACTAGAATATTTATGTTATGTTCTTTCCACAAAACCATGGCTTGTCTTCATTTGAAATAGCTAATGTATGCTTTTTATATCTATTTAGAAGGTTCTTGCCTTTGGAATGAAACAATATTAAAAATACTGTTGGTGAATATCTTTCCTTGTTTATATATATATAAACTTTGTTTTCCTTGTGTGTTTATATGTATGTATGTATGTGTGTGTGTATACATACAATAATATATATGTGCCTGTACCATATTGACAATTTAAATATAAATACCATTTTCAAAATGAAACTTTAATATTTTGCATTCTCTTTTTCACAAATGTAACTCATCAAAGGGCAATATTAAAAAAAAAAAGTCTTCTGCTTCTAGCAGCAAATATTTTATAGCCCTTTTTATAGTAATTCAAATTAAAATGTTGTTTGTTTGTCCTTTCCTTATTTTTAAGTCACAGAATTCATTCAGCTAATGAAGTCTTCAACAAGTCACCAACACAATGCCAACATGATTCAGCAGAAATGTATGTAATTATTCAAACTTGGAATAGTATTTTGAGTGATGTAATTAATGTTATACTCAATGATAGGATATTTCAATTGCCTGAGATAATGGGTTTTTTAAAAAGAATGTTGGATCATATATCCATCCTAATTAGGGCTAAGGAAAAGTCAGAAGAAAGTCATATGAAAAGCACACTAAGGATATTATAAAAATGCATCTACTCTGAAATCTCCCCTAGTCTTTCCAAACACTCTTTCCTTTGTGCTTCTATTTTGCTCACATATTTTAACCTTTTACTTGTCACTATAATTTACCTTTTCTCCCCAGGCATAATACCTGATGTACTCAGAGCTCAGTACATGTTTGCTAAGTAAATGAATGAATAAACTGAATAAATATAGTATGCATTTACATGCAATGTTAGATATCCTGAACTTTGTAATTATTTTTTCACATACACTGGTGTTACCTAGTTGTAGCCGAGCATAAGAATCACCTGGGACTTTTATTATGAATGGATTCCAAGGATCCTCCCTTGAAGTGTTTTGGCTCTTGACTGGGAAATGATAAGATTAAAAGTGCACCAGGAGAGTTATATGATCAAGTAGTTTGGAATGACCTAGAGAAATCCACATTTATGTTGCATATTTCAAGAGTATTAAGAAAACACATTTAACTTAACTTTAAATTGTTTATATTTTTTCTGGAATAATTAATCATATATTCTCTCTAATTTTATGGGGAGATTCACATTGCAAATATTTATTCACCTCCTATATTTGAGTGCTAGGCATACAGAGGTTTAATACATCGTAGAGGCCTCTGTAAAACTCACAACACATGAGGTAAACAAACATCTAAAAAATAAGTCATGAGAGCCCAGACATATACCCACAGAAATATGGTCAACTGATTTTTAACAAAGGAGCACAGGCAATCAATGGAGCAAAGATAGTCTTCTCAACAAATGGTGCTCTAACAATTGGACATCCACATGCAAAAGTATGATCCAAACTTTACACTCATCACAAAAATTAACTCAACATGGATTACAGACCTAAATGTAAAATGAAAAATTATAAAACTCCTAGAAGACAACACAGGAGAAAAATCTAGATGACCTTGGGTATAACTATGACTTTTTAGATACACCATCAAACGTATAAGCCATGAAAGAAATAATTGATAAGCTGTACTTCATTAAAATTAAAAAATTCTGCTCTGGGAAAGATAATATGAAGAGAATGAGGAGATAAGACACAGACTGGGAGAAAATATTTACAAAAGATATATCTGATACAGTGCTGTTATCCAAAATACACAAAGAACTTTCAAAACTCAAAAATAATGTAACAGAGATAACCCAATTAAGAAAATGGGCAAAAGACCTGAACAGACACCTCATCAAAGAAGACATACGGATAACAAATAAGCATATGACATCAGGGAATTGCTAAACATTATGTGTCACTGGGGAATTGCAAATTAAAACAACAATGAGATATCACTACACATCTATTAGAATGGCCAAAATGCAAAACACTGATTATACCAAATGCTGGTGAGGATGTGGAGCAACCCTCAGAACTCTCATTCATTCCTGGTGGGAATGCAAAATGGTACAGCAACTTTGAAAGACAGTTTGGCAGTTTCTTATAAAAGTAAACATCCTCTTACCATATGATCCAGCAATCACTCTCCTTGGTATTGACCCAAATGAGCTGAAAACTTATGTCCATACAAACACCTGCACATTGATGTTTATGGCAGCTTTATTCATAATTGCCTAAACTTGGAAGCAACTAAGATGTCCTTCAGCAGGTGAATGGAAAAATAAGCTATGTTATATCTAAACAACGGAACCTTATTCAGTGCTAAAAAGAAATGAATTATCAAGCTGAAATGACATGGAGAAAATGTAAATGCATATTACTAAATGAAAAAGCCAATCTGAAAAGGCTACATACTGTATGATTCTAACTAAAAACTATGGAGACAGTATAAAGATCAGTGGTTGCCAGGGGTAAGGGGGGAGGGTGGGATGAGCTGGTAGAGCACAGAGGATTTTCAGGCCAGTGAAACTGTTCTGTATGGTAATGATAGTGGTGCATACATGTCCTTTTACATTGTTTAAAATCCATATAATGATAATTTAAAGAAAAAATAAATAAAAACAAACACAATACAGTGTATAAAACCAAGAGTTAACCTTAAGGTAAAATATGAACTTTGGGTAATGATGATGCGTCAAAGTAGGTTAATCAATTGTAATAAACGTACCACTCTAGTTGGGAAATGTCGATAATGGGCAGAGTATGCACGTGTAGGAGTAGTGAGTATATGGGAAGTCTCTGTACCTTCCTCTTAGTTCTGCTGTGAATCTAAAACTGCTCTAAAAAGTAAAGCCTATTTAAGAAATAAATTATAGTACTATGGCAAAAATTTGACATATTTTGAAGGTTTACAGGTAGCCCACAGTACGTGGCTGGGAGAAAAGAGCAATGAGGGTCTCTGATTAGAGAATAGGACTCTGGGACTGTATAAGTTTCTGACTTATTTAAGAATTTTCATCTAGACTCCTCCAGATTCTTGAGTCACAGCACCACAACCAAATGCCATTTTTAAACATTTTTTTGTGATGTTGGTAACAATTGATGACGAAAATCAAATTGTAAATACAACTTCCTTCTCTGCTTGACTTGTTGAATCAACGGAGGTTAGATAAATGTTTTATTGAATTCAGAAAGGAGGTAGATCTCAGAAAAGTCATTAGCCCTCTTGTTTTCTTGAGCTTAGTATTTCTATCTCCTTATTGGTAACTACAAAAGTAAACTGCATTCACTTCCTTAATATTAGTTGTGGGGTGATTAGGATTTAGGAAAACAAATTTCTTGATGGAAGAGCTGATGCTTTTAACACTGGAATTTAAGCAGCTGGCCTTTAAGGACAGTAAACATGGGAACAGGGTAGGATAAGCGGCCCTCCGTCCTCAAGCAAGGTTGCATGCAGTGGGGGAGGGAGGGCAGAAGCCATAGCAATTGTCTATTATGAACAAGTATTTTATGAGGATGTTACATTCACCATCTCATTTAATTTCCAAACCAATCTATAAGATAGGTACTATTGCCAGTTACAGATGAAAAACATGATGTCCAAAGGTAACACACTCCATAGGAGACTAAACTAGATCTCTAAAGGATATCTAAATTTATTCAAACTTATTATGACCAATGACTTGTAAAGTTCTTTGGAAAAGCAAGATTCATAGTTTCCTAGTATAGTACATGCCCAATGGCATTTTTTCCCTCCACTTACTAAAGTCATTTCTAGCGGGAAAAAAAAGCGGGAGGGAGGGTATGAGAGAGATGGTGAGAAACCACCAAGACTAAATGCAGTAAGCTACCTGAAATTCTCCTACCATCTCTACATCTCCCAATGCAACATCATTTCCTATAGGGAGCTTTCTCTGACTGGCCAGACTACGTTAGGCTGCCAGCACTTCTTTATACTTTAAATTAGCTGTTTGAGGTAAGGGATCATGTCTGCGCCACCAATGCACAAATCCACCACCATGGCTTTATTCCCAGGGCCTGGAACACTTTATAAATATATATTGAATACAATAAAAATGATTTGAAATTATGTAAGTAGTGTCACTGCTACTATTAAGTATCTGTTTTGAGCAAGATTCTTGCCCTGAAAACAGGTTCCAGATATCCTGCCTCCATCTTCTTCAAATTTTATGAGGTTGATATTTTTAGCATTTAACTCTAAACGTAACTTGGGTTTGTTTAACCAACTGTTTTGGGAATTGAACTTCAAACTGAGAGAATTAAATCTAAGGTTAATGTGTCAAACCGTGGCTACGGCCGAATCCTCTTTTTTCCTATAGACGATCCATATCCTTCACACGACCCTTGCAGAGAATGGATTCCCAGCCAGCTTTGTGATTAAATCCTCTGTTCCCACCAAGAGGGAAGTCACTAACAAGCTAAGGAGAAAACGGCATGAGAGAAGAGCAATCCCACCCCATGTCAAGGCATTCATAATTTGGATCGATACAATCTTCAAAAGCACCCACAAAAACAAAAATAATATTCTAACCTCATCCAAAATCTCTTGCACCCTATAGCTAACAAAAGGCAATATTCTACCACCCACAGCAGTAGCTTAGTGTTCCCTGCCGCCGTGGAAAATGTTATATTAGACAAATGGGCCACACTGTGGCTATCTGATTAAGCAGCAGCTACAGAATCTCAGACCATCACATACAGGAAACTACAGGTGTTGAGCACAGAACAGAGAGTGCCTACTATATTGATTTCCACAGTGCTCAAGGCAAAGATAAAAAGAATGAGACTGGTGGAAAAAACAATACAAAGTCACTAGCATAAAGGAACAGAAAATCTCTGAAGCAAACACGCAGGGATAAAATCAAACTCCCAGACAAAAATCCTCACAGTGGATTCTTTAACTGTCACGGTCAGAACATCCTCACATCTTGAACTACCAGTTCATATTTGAATTTCAACTTGGCCTTCTATGGAGTTTTTACTTGTTAGTTTTTTCATTTTAATTTTAGCAAAGATTTCCCCCCTCTCCTGCCCCAGACTAATAAAGTAGAATATAATTTAAAAGCTGTCACAATAAAAGTAGAAAAGTCACTAGTTAATTAGTAACTACAAGTAACTAGTGAGAAAACACGTGCAAGGGATTTGAAATCAATGTCTCAAATCATGTTTTGAATTACCCATCATTTCCCTTACCATGTAGTTTACTATCAAACGCGCATATTGTATCACCCTTCTGGAATGCTCTTCAATCTCTTTTAAGTTTTTTCTACTTATGCCTTACTTTCTTCCATCTTTACAGTTTCTTTTCATCTTCTTTAAGATTCATATCACAGTACTGTACTTTTCATAGATGGTCACCAATATATCGGGATCATCTCCTATCTTATGACATTTTTTGATATTACATAAAAAGGCTTCAAATACCAAATTTTATGTACACTGTAGTAAATTGTACAAATATTTAAGAAAGTATTAAAGAAAAACCCATATAACAATTAATTACCTAGTATTTATAAATGAATAAAAATTCATAGCACTTAAACCATTTAATAATGAGCAAATGAATATTTCCAGTTCTCCACCACTCAACTCAGACATTTGGCTTGTGTCATTATTTTCTTTAGTCTCTTATTACTCTTATTACTAGCATCCATGCATTTCTTCTGGAAGGTTCTCTCACTGTGGTTGCCCCCTTTTAATCAGTCAGTGAGGTCTTACCTAAGCCTAGTCCATTATATTGCTTCTGTATCCTGATTACTTCCTGAAGAAATTTAGACTGATGAGAATTGTCAGTGCCATACTGTTCTATTTTTCAGACAAAATACAAATTTTAGTTTGAAATTATTCCTTGAGTCCGGTTTAAACACATTTTTTCTAATTACAAATAAGCTGCTTGAGAGTAGAGGGAGTCTTTTAATATTTAAAGTTTGTTTGTTTTTTTGTTGCACCTGACACCAAAGAGTATTAGGCAAGATGAAGACTAACTGAAGCTAGAAACACAGCAGTCAACCATGACATAAAAATTGATGAATGTTGCTCAAAGTTGGTCCAGCTATGTGTCAATTAATCTCAATTACCAAATATTAACAGACAGTGTCCTCTGAGATTGTATTGTGTTAAGTGCTGCAGGAAATGAAACAAAAGTGTAAAGCCCTTTCTCTTGGACAGGACCATCCTCTTCCATACCATCATAAAGGAGGACGAGAGCCTAAACTATTAACTTCTAAACACGTGCAGGATTTAATGAGGATCAAATCTTTTTACGATTTTGACATTTTACCCAATACCAAATTGACTTTCATCTTCAAATTTAGAATATTCCATCAGAACAGTATTTTGGATATTTCTCTGTACCCCTTCATTTATATATTGCTTTTCTCACCCCTGAGAATAAAGTAATAATTAGCCTTTTTTAAACACAGGAAAAGTGAATAATACATAATATCTCAAAGGAGAAAGCTTTGCAAACCTGTGGGGATGCCAGTACTCTCTCTGAGTTGGTCTGTTCTTGCTCTAGTGACTGTATTGTGTATTCCATTCACATTCATATCATCAAAACGACAGAGGTGAATATTCTGGTTATAAGAGAAGAACTATAAACATGTATATGGATATGGAATTAATAGACCCACAGAGGTCATCACACCCTTGAGACAGAGATACTACTTTCAAATCATTATTACAGCAGACTTGCTGGGGGATAGATAGCTAGGTATCTAGAATCCAGCATAGAAAAAGTTAGCCTCAAATATTAAATGTGAGGTATTTTCTGATTCCTTCTCTTACAGGGAAGAGCTTTCCTTTGAATTTACCAATACAACTCCAAAAATAATTGATGTAAGGGTCTTGCTATACTTTTTTTATTGTAGTAAAATATACTAACATAAAATTTACCATTTTAGCCACATTCAAATGTACAATTCAGTAGCATTAAGTACATTCACAGTGTTGTGCAACAATCACCACTATCCTTTTCCAGAACTTTTTCATCAACCCAAACAGAAACTCTGTACCCATTAAACATATATTTATTTTATGAATATTCACATGCACACTCAAGCTACATTAAAGGACTGCTGAAGTTCTGAAGGAAGAACTATAAAAATTAAGCAATCTAAAGTAAAATTAGCCACATGCACCAACAATCTTAAATTAGCAAAGCGGAGAGCAACACAGAATTCGTTATACATTTTTCCACTTAAACATTTGTGCCAAAAGAAAGAAAAAGGGTACCAAGAATTTAAGGTCCTTGATCTTGATCCCAAAGAGATTAAGTATAAAACTTTGGTTAAAATCATTAAACGTGAGTAATTATCTCCCACAAAGCACTATACGTTTTTTTCCCACATAATCTCAAGATAAAGAGTATTCAAAAAACAGACAAGCCCATTGGGAGAATCAGCTCTGAGGGAAACTGAAATACCCTAGCAGTGCCCATTTCTGATATAATGTGCTCATATAAATTCTATCAAAAAAGGTGCATCTTAAAACATATTGCTCTCTTTCCATAGAAACAATGTTATAATTGGGGAGCTATATTCACAAGCAGGACTTTGCATTGAATAAATCACAGATATGACCAACAAGATGTCATAAAAGTAAAGCTATACAAACTATAAACCTTTGTAATCATTTAAAATAGTAAAATTACACTCCTTTATAGAATTTAACAGCTAAAAGGGATTTTAGAATATTGCCAAGTTCAAGCCCCTTGCTTTATGAAAGAAAAAAACCCATATCTAGAAAAGATAAGTGACATTCTTTTAATTTACCAAAGTAGCTTGTAGCAATAGGCAGTAAAACTGAAGATTTCTTAATTTCAACCGATTGTTCCTTCCACGTATTTCAATGTTTCTCTTCTAATATTTCAGCAATTATCGTTGTGCATCAATTATACATTTATTATAACTATTAAATGAAGTATACATGCAATATATCAAAATGCAGCTCTGATATAATATATATAAAAGCTGTATACAACTAATATTCTTGCTATACTTATTAAATTCATAAATTCTCTTTTTAGAATTTTGACAGACTTTTTGTGATATGATTGGATGGCCCATTTCAATTAAGAGTAACCCAGGGAAGTTTGGCTGAACCATTGATTTTTCCTATTGATAAAATTTCCATTGAAAATAGAGATATTCTAAAACATTTATTTATTTATTATTGCTATTGTAAAATGACCATTTTAGCATCTTGATATTTGAGGATATCTCTAAGGATTTTAGTTAAGGGTAATCAACTTAAACTTGACTTGCATAATATATAGTTAGCTTTCTCTAGCCAAAACCACAAACACACACACATAGACACACACACACACCCCAACAGGGATAGCTTTAAGAGAAAAATTTACTTTCATCCATCTCCCAAACTCCTTCCATCCTAAAAAAAAGGAAAATAAATTAAAAATTTCTGCTTTGGGGTTGTATGTACAAGATGGGTGAGAAAGACAGTTTTCCTCACAACCTGCATGATAATACTGATTAAAATTAGCTCAAGGTCTTTGTTTATTAAAACATCCTTTAGAGAAAACTATATCCTTCCAAATTACAGACACAAACCATAGTTCCTTGAGTAGGAATGGAGCACATTGGGTGTTACCTCAGAATCTGGCAAATAAGTGAATAAAGGCTTTCAGAAGTGAAGTGTATATGCTAATTGGGAGTGAGAGAAATGGTGAAATATGAAAAAGGAGCTGCTATATTTTGCTTGAATCTTGAATATATTCTTTCTTCCTAAGAAAACTAGTACTCTGTTCACTTAGAAATGTTTATATTTATATGCACAATCTGCATAATTTCATGTGCTTATAAATATGTATGTGGAAGAAGTTTTATTAAATAAAGGCTGAATTAAAAATAAACTACACAAAATAAGTGAGTTGACAAATGGAATGTGTCCAAATGTTTTAGTTGGCTTTTGTATGCAGGCTTATGGAATAACATTTAGGACATGACTTCCTGACAGAACTTTGAAAATATTTTGGTTTAATCTACCTTTTCATGTAGATTATTATGGACAGAGCTAAACAGATGAGAGAAGATAAACACATCGCTTGATGAGTGAATGTGTAAAATAATGAACTCATAAGTGACTAGCTGAACAAAATGAGTGGTCACATCTCTGGATATTCAGGCCCCTTTCATCCTCCGGTCTTATACGTTCAGAACTGATAACTCGGGCCGGCCCCGTGGCTTGGTGGTTAAGTGAGCGCGCTCCACTGCTGGCGACCCGAGTTCGGATCCCGGGCTCCCACCGGCGCGCTGCTTCTCCGGCCATGCGGAGGCCGCGTCCCACATACAGCAACTAGAAGGATGTGCAGCTATGACACACAACTATCTACTGGGGCTTTGGGGGGGAAAAAATAAATAAATAAAATCTTTAAAAAAAAAAAAAAAAAAAAAAGAACTGATAACTCACCTGATAACCCACAGCTGACCCAGAGCTGACTATGCCACTCCTGACATTGAGCCAGCAGCACATTTCTGCTGAACCTTGTCTTAATTTTGCCATTGTAGTCTCCAATAATGATTGACAATCAATATTAAGTGCCTATTTGTTGTGTCTATGTTGGGTACTGAGCATGATAGAAAAGATATAAAACACGGACCCCGAACTAATGGAGGGTAATATCTACTTGTATAAAGAAGAAATACAGAGATAAGCAATAAATATACACTCTTAACATTGGGAGTCACCAGTAAATTGTGGTATATACAAATTATTAATATCTGGAATAAGTAAACTGTTTTATTAAATCAATAAAACAAACAACTCAATAGAAAAAAAGTAGACATAAAGTATTATTAGGGAACTCATAGCATAATAAATTAAATGTACAAAAACAAATGAAAAGGAATCAACCTCAGTAACAATAAGGAAAATGCAAATTAAAATAACAAGATAAATTTTCATTCACAGATTGGCAAAACCTTAGATTAATTAAATAGATTAATAATAGGAAATGTTGAAACCTGTGGTTGGTGTGTAAATTGGTAAAGTCTATTTGGAAGGCAATTGGCAGTGACTACCAAAATTTGAATTGTAGACTAATTCTTTGACACAACAATTCCAATTGTAGGAATTTAATATTGAGAAATTGTCACATATAATACCAACATATGCTGACAAGAATGTTAATTGCTTTACTATTTGAATGGTAAAAAATATGAACCTGACTACAGGTCCCATAGTAGGGAAGTGGTTAAAAAAAATGCATGGTTTCTCTCTATTAGGGAATACTTTGAAGTTGTTAAAAAGGGTGAGGTAGAAATTTATATATTATCACATCATCTATCAGGCATATGGCTAAATGAATATACTACATCACAGAACAATATGTATGTTCATGTAAATTAACTTATCTGTGTCTATTCCATATTGCATACATACATATGTATATAAACATGCAGAAAGATGCCTGGAAAAGTATATTCCAAACTGTCCAAAGTGGTAGGTTCTGGGAAGGGGGTGAGAGTTGAGGAGGAAGTGAAGGGAGACTAGAATGTTTTGTTTTATACAATTCTGTACTGTTTGGATTTTTGCCTTGTGAATACATTCACATAAACTTGTATTTTTTTTTTAAGGACAAAAAATGTATCGGCTTGATAAAGCAGCATCACAGTATTGGGGCAAGAATGAGAGACAGATAATGGATTGTTCAGTAGGAGGAAAAATAAAAAGTTTTCCAAATTAATTTGAAATAATATGTATGTGACAGAAGTTTGTGAGAATGCAGCTAAAGTAACCAAAGTGTATCAAGAAATGCACACATTCCTTGCATAAAATTATGTAAACCACTATTAGATACTATTCTTTGGGGGAAGAAAAAGAATATGATAATTAAGATGAGCTATTTGGAGCATACATATGATTATAGGAGAAGGAACCAGGAAGGATGAAAAAGGATGAAGTCACTGGCCAGCAAATTGTCTACTGTGACTCTTATGCAAAAGATATTTGCCTGGGTCTGAGAATCTCTTTTCTACATTTTAAAAATTAAGGACACGAATAAATGACTGATACTTAGAGTTTGGTGAAAACATTCTCACTTCATTCACATTTGGCGGGTATCTGTTACTGGTTTGCACTGCCCTGGATCATGATGTAAGGCAGGTCCTGATGCTCATCGATTCCCTTGGTGCTCACCAAACAGTGGGCGTTAAATGGATGGAAAGAGAAATCATGCAATTCTAATACCAGGTGCATACTTAATGGTGACACCCATAAGTGGCATTGTGTCATAACCTCTGATTGGAGGGGTCAGGGGCAAGCCATAGTCAGTTTAGATCACAACAGAATGTTACCAAATGGAGTTTCTGACAACACACTGGAGACAAAGGCCACACAAAGGCAGAAATTAGCACAAACTGAGAAAGAGGGCTTGTTCTGGGGCTCATGGGTGAACACCAGCAAGCAATTTGAAGGCTTAATAAATATATTTGACATTTTTAATAATATTTAATATAGTTAATAAAAAATATGAAACATCTTTAAAGCAAACTTCAGATAAGAATGGGATAGTACCAGCATTGGACTTGGGACAGCATCAGTGGAAGTAAGACAATGCCAGAGGAGCAAAAATCCAGCCTGGATCAAAGTTGAGACTCTATGGTAGCCATTGAAGCAAGGTTTTCACAGGTTCCTAACTTACCAGGAATCCTAATACCAGAATCCTACTGAATGAAGTCTCCTAAATTTTCTGCCTCTATTTCTGCTTGTTAAATATAATTAAAATGTATATATTGCATACTTTATATCAAGTAATCGTGTGGGTTGTCATCCTCAAATAATTCTTGTTACCTTCATTAGATCTCCAACTAAAGAATCCCTTCAGGATTATACAGAAAAGCATCCTCTTCCTGCCTGACTGTTGTAGTAAAGATCTAAGCAAATAAATAATAAAATATTTAACAGGGAGTATTTTTTACACAATGTGATTTACAAAGCCCCCCTCCCCTTTTTTTTACATATTATACTTCTACAAACTTATATTCTAAGACTTGCCTTGTAAACTTACAGGGCAGATGTATGCAACAAGGAAAAGAAAATGCAGCAGTGATTCCCAACCCTGGAAACTCACATGGAAGTATTCGCCTTGAAAATGATGATTCAGCTACAGAAGCTTGAACCAAAGTGAATGGTAAACTAATAAATGTAATCACCTGCAATAATTTACTTGGACTTCAACAGCATCAATAACAAAAAACAGAAAACCAAAGAGAAATTCATGCTACAGTCCCCACATTCCCTTCTGCTGAAGTGAGAGCAGAGCCTCTTAAAGGATTCATTTGTTTCCCCGATGAGTTGCTAAAGATCAGGATAATTACAGACATATCCATCGAAGACAGGCAAATGTCTAAATCTTATACTAAGATAGTTATTTTGACTTTGAGTACACTGAACATACTCTGTTTTTATTTGACAAAAGAGCTAATACTCTAGGAGCAAAAGATGGATTTATGGAGGCGTTAGGATATGTAAGTCTCATTTTCTTTCCATTTTGTCAGGTTTGTTTTTTTTGCTCATCCTTCAGCTTCAATTAACATGGCACCTTCTATCTCTGTTTTTTCCCCCAAAATACCTCAAGCCACTGCTAACACAGCTGGAATGAATCCTTGCACTCCATTCGTGTTCTCACAATATTTTTCATACATCTCACTCTTTACACAGAGCACGCTGTATCAGAATGAGAGTTTTTTAATGGTGGGAAGCACAGTTTGTCTTTGTATCCTCAGGGCCTGGTACATAGTAGTATATATCCAATTAATGTTTGTTAAATTGTTTGTTAAAAAGAGAGCTGAAGTTAGTTTACTAAATACCCACTGAGGCAAACAATAGCTATAAACACTTTGCATGGAGGTATATTTTCTATATTTCATTAACTTTCAACTATCTTTTCCTCCTCTCTATTGAGAAAATTAGAGTCCTCTGCAATAATTTAAGTCCCATTTATTTAAAGTGCCAGCAATAATAATTGTATCATTAAATGTATTTTACCAAGATCTAATGCATCTCATTTTTTTAAATCTGTGTTCAGTCACCATGCATTGGAGTTTACGACATGACCTTCCAGCTGTCCCCAACACTGATATACACAGTTTGATAATAAAGTTATAAAAAGAGAGTGAATATGCAGTAATTAACTTTGAAAAATTAAATACTACACTGAATATTCATTTTAATTTCATGATAGGGTATGTAGTTCGTATTTTAGATTAGTGGACTGTAGAATCTATTTTAAAACATAATAAAGCTGGCTTTGAATTAGGGATGCTCCCAAAACACTTTAAAACTTGCTTTCAACTCTTAAATGCAATGCTATAATTCTAATAACCAATAGCAGTTAACTATCTCCCAAGGAAGTTACCCCATAAAATGGCATTATGAAGGCTTATATTCCACAGACATTCTTCTTGTATATTCTACAGCATCTAATAACACCAGACAATGAAAGATAATATGCCTGGGTGAGAAATGGCAAAACAGAAACAGGCGATGGTCTTGAGTCCTGAATGCCTCTGCAGTGGACCTGGGATAAGGATTAATAACACTGTTCAATGATATTATATTTTAATTTTCCATATTATTGTTGAAAAGTTGTTAAATTGAAATAATGAATTATCTTACATTGATATGAGGCCAGATTCCAGAAACTGTTTGCAATTCAATGTGGCAGATCATTTTAGCCCGTGTAATCTGTTGATGTAGCATGCAAAAAAAAAAAAAGGCTAGATTTGAAGACACAGCAGAATTTCTACTCTGCCATTTACTTGTTATATGACCTCAGATAATTTACTTAACTCTGACTCTGTTTCCTCATCTATAAAACGAGGGTAGCAGCATATTCTTGCCAACTTGAAAGTGTCGTTATGGGGATTACACATGTTCACGTCAGTGGCAGTGCTTTCCAAACTGCAAGGGGCTGTACAAATTTCCAGGCATATGAACTTGAATGTACATGCTTATAGGATAAAGTGAAACACAAAGGAAAGGAGGAGTACTTTTCTGATTACATACATGACAATTTTCCACATAAGAAAATGTCTGCAATCCTAATAGAAGTGTCATGAACAGAATATACAGACTTTATCTTAAATCACTTGGAAATGGATACTTTGTTGGGTAGCATAATCCCAGGCAACCTATTTATTTTAGAAAGGAGAAATCAGGGAGGATATGAAAAAGAAGAGGGGTGGCATGAGAAAAGCTTGAAAGGAAAATGAAGAATGAGGGCAAGAACCTCCCAGCTCACACCTCATATGGGAGGGATAAGGGAACCCCTTTTGAACACAAAATAAGTTTTAGTGGCACTCACCACAGAATGAAACAACCAATAATAAAACTGTTCTTAGAGAGATTAAAATGACAAGGTCCATTTGGTAGCAAGTCTTTTTTACCTAAACTGAGTCAACTCTAGTTCAGGCCAAATAAAAGCTAAATAAAGCACGCAGTAAAAGCACCGATCGCCAATACAATTAAAGGGTGAGGCGAGAACAATGTTAACCTCACAGTTAAAAGACAAACATAAGGGTCAAGTTATTGAAAGAGACATGAAAAATGTGATGAAAGAATACTGTTAGGGGGAAATAATGTCGATCTGAAATGTATGGGAAATTAAAAAGTAGACATCTGAGAATTATTAATTTGCTGAACAAAAGCAGCAGTCTATTTCTAATGTCTGCCACATTGTTTGTGCTGCACTCGTAGCTTCACTAATCTGGAACTCTGCAATGGCATGACTGGAAGGCTGGCCCTGTTTAAATTACTTTGATTTACAGGCAATGCAATAATTAAGGTAACAGAAGTATCTTCCTCAGTCTACAGACTCCAGAAAATTGTGTTTCACCAGGATGTCTCTTATGGCTTGGCTAAGGGAAAGGAGTTAAGCAGTAAAGAACATTTCATTCACGTCTATAAACTGGGGAGCACAAATATTTGAGATAGCGAGAGAGTACCCTGTACTTTTTTAAAAGTTAGAGTGAGATGAATATGGAAAGCCTATTATAAAATATTTTCAGAAATGTAGGTTTGTGGGAAAAGCTGCCTCAGTATTATACCTTGTTCATTCTCTCATCTAGGTCTCCAGCTATCCATATACACCTATGTGCCAACTACTGGAAATTACTGTAAATTGGTATACCGAGGAAAGAGAAGTTTCCAGTATTTTGTCCTACATAATACTGAGGTAGAAAATTGAGCTAAAAGGCATCATAAGCAGCACATTAGACATTGAATTCACACTTCTTATTTTACAGGTATTTTTGATGTGGTAGAATGAGTACTGGATAGAGGACATTGCCATGCCCCTGACTTCAACACATACTAGCTATATGACATGGGGAAAATATCCAACTTCTCTGATTCTTAGATTCATTGTGTGCAAAATGGGAATAGTAACAGCTACCTTGTAGGGCTGTTGCAAGGATTACAATAGGTTTAGAAGATTAAATATGTTCCCAGGAAAATTTATGGCACATTGCACAGAACAGGGACTCCATAAATGCTTGTTTAGGGGATACGTATATCGATATATATATATATACACACACAAGTAAAATCTTGCTCAAAATCTTATATCCAGACCTACAACCTAGTTTTTTCAACTCTAAAATCATTGTTCTTCCCCCCACACAATCATCCTTTTCCTTTCTATCAGCATTTTTTTTGTTACCAAGATGACTAGTTAAATTAAAATTGTTGGGGAAAATGTTACATACAATAATTTTAATATATGATTAAGTGGTATTTAATAGTCATAAAAAATGTGATGTCCACGTGGGCAATTTTGCTTTTCATAGAAAAGACATCTCTTCCTTGCCCAGAGTCAGTGTGAACCTGGCCAGTTGTCTGACAAAGGGTCATGGGTCATAGGAGAATAAGAAGCAAATATAGTCTTTCCCATCCCTGAAAAAAATACTCTTGAAACACATTTCCTACTGGTCTATTCATTTGCATCAGCATTGAACTCACACAATCATTTAGAAACAGAACTAATTATAACAGAAAGTGCAGGACCTTGGCTGGATTTAGGGGGGAAACAAACAAATTTAGGTAAATACATGGACTTTAAGGAAAAGTCAAAGGAATAAAGTATGTTCTCTCTGGAGAAGAGAGAATCTTTAAGCTGATGATGTAATGACTACCTTTCAAATAAATATAAGTGGTCTTTTGAAAACTAACTAAATACCATTGGTTTATATTGGGGTAGGAAGATTTGGGATGAGATTTAAGAAAGTGAGGACTGTCCAAAACTGCAGTAGATTTCCAAAGAAAGGAATCTCCTTTTCTGGGAAGACTTTAGGTTAGGATAATATTTTCAGTGAGAATTTACTGTTTGGATGGAGAAAGCAGAGAACAATGAACTGTATGGATTCAAAGTCTCTATTATTCTTGGAATGGACTCCAAGTCACCCTTTGTGGGGAAAATCATTTCTAGCAGCCTTGGAAGCCCTAGAGCTCAGCCTCATCGTTACTGACTCTGTCTACAGATTGGAAAAAAAAAAGAGTCAGTAGCAGACATGAGATCATTAGGATTCTCCAGAGAAGAGAGGCTTTTTCTATGATTTTAACTTTATTTATTACCATTGCTGTTTCTATTTCTCCACAGATAAGGTGTGGCTTACTGGTTTAAGAATCAGATTTAAAACAACTAATCTTCGAGGAACTCAACATTTAATCCTGGAAAACTCAGCATCGACATGTTATTTTCCAAGTCTGATTAGCAAAATTCTTTGATCAACTGAGTCTAGTACATATGAGTTTTACAAATAAGGCCTCAGAGACTGAGGCTTAAGGTCCCACCATGTGGATTCTAGGACACTCTTCAAAGTGAGTAGTTGCCCAAACAACCTCTGGGATAAATACTAAACAGGAAGAGAATAAACACACAAACATGCATATAAATAAATGACTAGAAGCCAACTTTATACTTGCTAAGATTTAGTGCATTTTGGTAAAAAATATTTTTAAGAAATTTCAGGCCAACAAATTGCCTGAAATTAAAAATTCTTATCAATTTTTATGAGAGATGTAATCCCCTAGAATTTAAACACGGAAAATTTCTGCCATCATTCTACATAATTCATGCAACATACTCTTATTTAAGTTTTGTTTGTGCTGATATCTTGTACAATTCCCTAAACATGTCAATTAAAATTTCAAAAATTTCTTTTCCTAATTTCTGTTTGCATGTAATTAGAATGGGAAATCAGGGTAAAGTTTCCAAAAAGTTGCATCTTAGCTTTTATATTCATTTTGCCAAACTGTAGAAGAGAATTACACGTTTGCATTGAAAATTTGTGTGTATGTATTTGAAAACCAAATGTATACAGTGTAAATAGATATAACTCATTATAAGTAAACTCAACTTATAAAACAAAAATTGCTATTATAAAATGTGTTTAAGAGCCAATCTATACCTCCCCTCCCATGGGCATTGTTTCACTTTGAAGCATTTAAAAGGAGAATCAGTCAATCTGCAAATGCTCACTGAGGGCCTGTTGTATACATAATGTTGTGCTAACTGATATGAAGACAAGGACTTGTGTAAAACAATGAATTAATCAATTCATTTAATTAATGCTTAGTGAGCATCTTCTATATACCAAGTACTTTGCTAGGCATTAGAAATATAGAAACAAGTAGGACAGGCTAGAAGCTACTAAGAAGTTTATAATTCAGTTGTGAAGAGAACTCATGAAAATATGGAGAACAATCTAAGCTGTAATTAAGTAGTAAAAAGTTCACATAATCAAGAGTAGGAAACGTAGTTCCTCGTCAGCTCTAAAATTCTGGGGAGGCTTCACAATTCAGAGAAATCTGAACAAGGCTTTATGGATGGGTTGATTTGTTAATGAAGTGAAAGGAGAACCATCCCCATGAGAAGATTAAAAGCCATTAAGTGTTAGTTAGTGAATGATCACGCAGCAACTGGAGTCAGGCCAGGGAGGTTACAAAGCACTAGCTTTATCAGGATAATAGTAGTGAGTATCTAGGGAAAAGGCAGTGAGGATTCTGATTTTTATATAGCTGTTTCTCCTCCTCCTCCTTCCCTTCTTCCCCTTCTCTACTCTCTCCCCTTCTTCTTTCTTCTCCTGAATATTGTTAATAAATCTTCCAAGGGGTTATGGCAGTCAGGTAATAGTGAAGACAAGTTGTGGGTAGGGAAGAAGGGCCAGGTAGAAGGAGGGGTTAGTATTAGAAGAGTATTAATTTTGTGTCATTGTCAAATTAAGGCTTTAGCTGGGAGAATGCCATGGGTTCACCATTTTCTCTTTCCACATTCTTTTGCAGCTAGGTTGTAACCATAGATTGAATTTTAGTCAATCCAGTGGGCAGAAATGCTGCAGAGTTTTAAAAAATGTCCAGGGAAACTTCCAGCCCTCTCTCCCCTGCCCTAGCTACCTTGGAAGCCAAGTGTTCCTGATGATATAGCTGTAAGACAGAGGAAGCAGGTCACATGAGGAGAAAGCTTTTGTTTTAAGTCACTGAGCTTTGGGCGTTAATTTGTTTCCACAGTCTAGTGTTGTCTTCCCTGGCTAAAAGCAATAATGCTTCTTTAGTGAACTTGTTTACAAATTTTAGATGATTTTTGCAAACCTTGATTATTATTGTTGAGAAAAGACATGCTTGGTCATTTATGTGAATACAGCATAAATACCACGACCCTCAACTTCTATCTTCTAAGCTCTTATTTGATATCACTTTTATTTCTTCTTTTGTTCAGTTGTAAATCAACCTATTTATGGTAATTATATTTCTCTGAAAAGTTTAGACAGATTTAGAACACAGAATAACCTCCTATTTTTTATAAACGCATGGATAATTATGTTATTAGTAATCTTTAATGATCATTGGTTTTAATAAGCTAAAATTTTTGCCCAGGGAAAAATTTGAATCTTTCCAATGAAATGATCAAAATTTTTAGGCAAATACTAAAAGAATCTCAGGTTATTATTTGAAATACACAAATAAGAGCTCAGGGAATAAACACAGGCAGGTTTAAGTAACAAAAATAGGAAAAATACTGTCTTTTTTCCCTCTACATAAAACAGAAATTTTAAATAAATAAGTGCCTAAATACAAAGATGTGTGGAATTATGGTAAATTATCCTGAGAGACCTCTTATCTCATCTTTCACTTGGAAGATTTTATAGTGAGACTAATCATGCATTTCAGGAAAATACTGTGCAGCCAGCAAATTCCAAATTAAACAAGATCATCTTGAGTTTTGTGCTGAGAGGAAACATTCAACTTGGGATGGTATAAAGAGACTGGAACTGCAATGAGCATTCCTGAGTTTTTGACTGAACTCTACCCCTAAGTCAGCTCACGACATTCGTTGAGTCCAATAATCTCATAGTATCTCAAGGTGGTCTAGTGGTTAAGATTCTACACTCTCACCACTGTGGCGTGGGTTCATTTCTGGTCAGGGAACCACACACCACCTGTCTGTTGGTTGTCATACTGTGGTGGCTGCTTCTTGCTGTGATGTTGAAAGCTATGCCACCGGTATTTCAAATACCAGCAGGGTCACCCATGGTGGATAGCTCTCAGTGGAGCTTCCAGAACAAGAGAGACGAGGAAGAAGGACCTAGCCACCCACTTCCAAAGAATTGGCCATGAAAACCCTATGAATAGCAGCCTAGCATTGTCTGATACAGCTCTGGAAGGTGAGAGGATGGCATAAAAATGCTGGGCAGGGTTCTGCTCTGCTGGACACAGGGTCACTAAGTGTCAGAAGTGACTGGATGGTACTCACAACAAATCTCAAGGTATTTCATTTCTCCCATCTATTAAAAAAAAAAGAATATAAAATTCTTCCCTTGTTAACTTTACACTGTTGTTGATAGTAACCCCTCCTTCCCAACCCTCTTACCAGCAGTAGACTATCTGTCTTTCAAGGTTCAGTACAAATATCATCTCTTCATGAATCTCTCCTGACTCCCCTCCCTTTTCCAGGAAAAATGGATTATTCTCTCCTTTGTATTCCACCACTATTCTGTTCAGAAGTCTATCATAGCATGAGAATTTGGCATGCAATTTCCTTATATATTTGTTTCCCATTACATTCTGTAGAGTTTCTTGAGGTCAAGGATCACAACCAGTTGTTGTATTATAAGTCCCTAGTATAATCTGTAGCACATAGAATGTGTTCAATATATGTTTGTCAGGTGAAAGAAAGAATGAATGAATGTGCTCCTCCAGATGTTAGGGGGGAGCCAGTAGGCTGGGCAGAGAAAGATTATTTTGGAAGTGGGAGCTGAGTGGAGGAGAAACTTTTAGATACAGCTAAAATTGTGAAAGCCTTCAAGTACTCTCTCCCTGGACGCGTTCTGTCTCTTTGGATCTATTCTGGTCACGCCTAACTAAGTCAGGGACTGGTTTCCCATAGCTGTTTCCTGCTCTACCCAATTCTGCTAGCAGCATTTAATCAGTCTTTCCACTGTTTTTTTTTTTTTTTTTTGAGTCCTTGACAGAGAAAATCAAATCACCTGAGAATTAGGAGCAACAAAGGAACTTAGTTGTAGGCAGATGAAGGCTCCACATGTGATTAATTAATAGAGAAGCTAGGGTAGACTAAGATTCTAATTCTAATTCATTCCTCCAGGAGGGATTGTGTTCAACTGGGACACATTCCTAGGTCAATTTATGACACTCACAGCCTTTCAAACTGAATTTAGGACTGTGTTTGCAGAGTTATCTTGAGGACAAATGCGAGCCTGGTGGGACAAGGACAGACTGTGAGGGAGGTTGAGAGTAATCTGAGGGGCGATTGGTGAGGGCGGAGCTGCAGAAGGCATCAGTTTGCTTTTTTTGTCCTGAACTGCATAAAAATGTCAGTCAGGTTTACAAATAAGTTGATGAGACAGAAGGCTGAAAATATTAAAAACAAGTATAGACATATTTACATCTATTCCAATGAGCTGGCTATGAAAGTAGAAAGGAGAAATGGACTTATAATTTCAGGTAAAGAGGCATTAATACTACTTAAGACATCTTGAGCATTTCTCTGAATGTTTAGGTATCTAAGGAAGAAAAACAGCGTTTGGTGAATGGGTTAGTTTTATGGTAAGGAGAGAATATGCCATTTCATACTTTACTTATTGGTTTTGAATTTGCTTAGAGCAATGGGGTTCTCAAAGTCTGGTCCCGTAACAGCAGCATTAGCATGACCCAGGAACTTGTGAGAAAGGCAAATCCTCAGGCCCTAATCCAGACCTATGGAATTAGGAACTCGGAGGATAGGGTCAGGCAATCGGTGTTTTCACAAGCCATTCATTTATTTCTGATGTGTGCTCAAGTTTGAGACCCACTTACCTAGACCAGGCTGAAAGTTGGTTTTAGAAAAGACTACACATGAGGAAGATTCCATAATATTTAAGGTAGCATTTGCCAGATAGTTGACCAATGTCACTGAGTTAGAGAACAATCTAAAATCGAAGAATAAATAAGTAGAAAGACAAGATATTAGGAACCAATCTAACATTAAAAAGAAATTAGAATTGAGGATTGAAGTAAATGCATTAAAGAATAAAGAAGGTCAATGCACAAGCTATACTGTCAGAGTGAAAGCTAAAGAAGCATTTTCACACATATTCTTAGCTAGATCTCTGTTCCGTTACTTGTGGCCATAACCCTGGTTGCTAAAATCACTGCAATTTGAGATTCTAGGATCAATCTAAAACACATAGGGGGAATTGATATGATTTAGCCTGCTTCCTGGTGAGTTTGGCATCTCCAGAGAGTTGTCTAGTATGAATAGAACATCGTGAGGAGTAGGAGAGGTGCAGACAATGACTCTACAGAGGCAGGTAGAGCCAGTTGATTTAAGCCATGTTAAATCATTGGATTTTATCCTAAGAACAAAGGCAAGCTTTAGAGAATTTTAAGTAATGTATTGATAAGATCATATTTGGGTATTTCAAACATTACTATGGCTGCCATGCGTAAAAAGGATTGGCAGGGATGTGGCAAGGGGGAAAACAAGAAAAATAGATTTTTATTGCAGTGGTCCTTTCAGTTCATCTGACTTAGAAATTGATAAGAACATAATGCTCAAAGAACATTTGATGTGAGAGCATATTCTAAAACTCTAGTAAAGTCATGGGAAGCATATTGGGATGAAGAAAAACATCTAGAGAGTCAGTTTGAAAAAGAGCTCATTCCAAAATCACATTCATAAAACATAACCCTCAATGTCTTTTTGATTTCTTCTATTTTCCCACCAATCTCTAATTTCTCCATATCTCCCATTATATTCTATTTTAATTTATAGTGTGAGAATATTTCTTCATATGCATATTGATTGTCCACCCAAATTCTAGCTATGCAGATGCCTATTCCTGCCATCTGCAGTCTGAACAGTCTTTAAGAGCTAGGCACTTTCAACAACCACCGAAGACACATTTAAATAATATTAATTGTTCAAATATTATCCAGGCTAGACTTTACTACAGGGAAAAGAAGCTAAACTGGAATTGCCCAGCCTCGTAAAACATTATTGCCAACAAGTTCCTTTCTCAAAAACAAAGTATCTTTGTTTATTTATTTTCTTACATTTCATTCAAAGTATTCTATTTTTTCAATAGTATGTTTACTAATTACAGTGTCAAAGATAACTCCCCAGATTTTTATATATATATCTATAAAAGTAAACTGAAAATGTGAAGTATCTCTAAATATATAACAAGGTCACCAAATATAATACATGACACCTAGTTAAATCTGAACTCCAGATAAACAATAAACAATTTTTAGTATAAGAATATCAAAAATGTTGCATGAAAAAGACATACTAAAATTATTTACTATTTATCTGAAATTCAAGTTTAATTGGGGGGCCTGGATCTTTATTTGCTAAAGATGATAACCCCAACATAACTCAAGTATTTAAATGAAGATTACATTATATTATAGGTCTATATAATTTTTCACAATAGATATGCCATTGTAAAGTGGTATAATAAATGCTATTTTTAATCAAATGATATTTTAATATTTTTGAGCATCTAAAGTGTATAACTCCATTGAAAAACTTCTTACATATTTTAAAATCAAGCCCACAGCTGATCCTTTTTACAAATATGTAGTATTTATACACTAGTTCAAAGTAACGGTATTAAAATGGTTTCTGCTCCTATTTATATTTTAGGCCAGGTTTTATTTCTATTGTGTACTAAGTATATGTAGATCAGATCATAACACACAACTTCCCTCAATTTTACCAGATATGACTCCCAAGGAGACATCTTCCACCTATCCAATTTAAGTCCTATTTAGCATGATAGTGACATTAAGAAGCTCTTGACTACTGTCTCCTTATGGAATTTTCTTTTATGCTTTCCCATTGAGAACATTCTCTTCCATTACTTAAGAGAAATAGTAAAAGAGGAATTTGATTCCAGAAAAAAATACTCAGTTTGGAAGCTATCTCTTGGAGAAATATATACATAAATAAAGCCAGATAAGTTTGTGAAGGAGATGCAAAGAGAGAAAGTAGTTATTTACCATAGGCTTTGTTTTGATAGTCTTATTTATTAGAAATAGTGTTGTATGTGACTGGATAAATGGACTTCAAGACAGAATGTGGATAAACATAGTGACACATTTGTTTCCTTGATGTCTTATTAATGGTTTTGGCAGATAAGCACTATTGAGGCTCAGCCACACTGATGAGTGGGCTTCAGATAAGACAGGACATGCAGAGTGTAGGGAGGAAAATGGTAGATGTAAAGATGCTTTTTTCTAGTCACAGAATGTTAGAATGAAAGAAACCTTAAAAACCCTCAAACCTAATTCCTTTCTTTTAAATTAAGATAGCCAGTTCATATTCAGATATATATATATTTTTTTTAATTTTTTTGCTGAGGAAGATTCGCCCTGAGCTAACATCTGCCGCCAATCTTCCTCTTATTGCTTGAGGAAGATTCTCCCTGGGCTAACATCTGTGCCCATCTTCCGCTATTTTGTACATGGGTTGCCACCACAGCATGGCGGCCAACGAGTGGTGTAGGTCCGCACCTGGGAACCAAACCCGGACTGCCGGAGCAGAGCGTGCCAAACTTAACCACTAGGCGATGGGACAGGCCCCAAAATACATTTTTTTTTTCAGATCATGTAACTGGCAGATAGAATTCAAACCTTCCAGCCCCTAATCCATCACTTTGCCACTACTCCATAACACCTCACAGCCTCCATCTACTCTGTAATCAAATATATATCAAGAGAAGAATGGCTGCTTTTTGCCTTATGTAAGTGTTCCTTGACAGTTGGCTTCCCGTAGTTCCTTCATATGCTAAGGGACTTTGTATACAAAATGCCAGAGGTGTCTGTGGGGTGGAATAATTATTTTGGTTGTGAGGACTGTGTCACTTCTCTATTTTAATCTTCAATTATATTTATATAATAAAAACTTAGAAGGCTTTAAGCAGAATTGTACAACGTTATAACATGATCCTTCAATATCCCTGACTCAGGTAAAGTTAAAGCATTTGATAAATCTGCAAGGTTATCGGAAGTTCACACCAAAGCAGCACTATTAGTAATTGTTCTGAGACTTAAATTCCACCAATTGAATCCACAGCTTGGTGAGGACATTGCCGCTGCTATTTCAGAGCTGTGCCATTTTTCTCAATGCTGTAATTTAGAGGATTTATTAGCAGGCATGTTGCACGATCATCGTGTGTAGAGTTCATGATGAGGCCCTCTAAAGGGTACTAGAGACTGAACCAAATTGACAATTTGTAATGGCCCAAGAAAAAGCTCAGGCCAGAGAGCTCGCATCGGTACATGTCATAGAAATGCAACAGCAACTTCTAATATGAATTCTGCTTGTAACACAGGCAGAGTGCTCTTGGCATCAGTAAAGCACTGTAAATGCATGTCCTATAATATCTACAGATCCAGTCAGACACATCAATTCTTAGTTAAATTCTGGAAGCTCCACTTACATATTCTAGTATACAGGCTTTGCAAAGGAATGGACCACTGAGATTACACTGTGAACCTGAATGAAGTTCAAAATATGCCAGGCAGTTTTCATGTCATCAGGTAATCTTGATTCTGTGGCTGTGAATCAAACTCAGATGGCTGAGGCTAAGTTACCTCAGGATACAAATGCATTTGATGGAGACTTTGTTCAATCAGTAAGTGAAGACTGAGAATCCAATAAGTACTAGGCATAGAGAACCAGTTGAAAATTTACAGTAGTTGTGGTTTATAACACTTTGTAAAGCTACTTTCCACAAAACTTTCTCACCAGAATCTTGGCTACAGTTGTCAAGGTATCATGTATTCTTCAAGTTTACAACAATTAAAGAGTTCTTTTTGGATGCTGAATCTCATGTGACTGCCTTACAGATGGAAAGGAATTAAGTCAAAATCCTCTTGGGAAGGAACTGAAACAGAACTAAGAACTAGAACCTTTCAACTACAGGAGCATGCATTCGAAATCCTGTGATTATTTTATGCAGGACAAGGGGAGGATCCAGTGAGTTGGAAATAGACGTTAAACTGCAAGGAGGAAAAGGTGGATAAGCCTAAACATTTTATTACATGAGGTTTCCTCAAACCAGTTATACATTTGTAATAGAGTATATAAATCAGACTCTCTGTAACTAGTTGTACAAGAAGCTGAAAATTGGGGGAGGCTACAGAGTCACTATAATTTCAAAGGAGTAGTATCTTGACAAATATGACCTAAGTTAGGCCTCCTTTGGTTGAAAGGTAACTGAAACCTTTTTTGAATTGCCTTAAGCTAAAGAGGAAATTTATTAGAAATATACTGGGAACAGGTGTGTCCTGGGCCTCCTGAGCAGATTCAGGCGCTGGAGGGGTTTAGTGATCCTGACAAACTCTCTTTCCATCTGTCATATGTGCTTCCCCAGCTCATCTGCTTGCTCCGTCCACCTCACTTGTATTTCTCCTCAGGCATAACGTAGAGCTTAAGCTCCATTAGCATCTAGCTCTCTCTTAATTCACTAGGTCTGGGGAAAATGTTTAGTCCAGCCCTGAACCAAAGTGTACCCAAGTTTAAAGTACTCGTAGAAGTCATTAAGTGTCACAACTATTTCTAAGACACACATTTATCATTTCGTCACAATTCACTTTTAAGGATAAAAGTACTCCCTTAATTCTGTCCCCCTATGGAGGGCTAGAATAGTTCAATCAAGCTTCTCTTTCAATCTTCAAGTGACATTTATGTTATATTATCTTAGTGTTATGTTAGCAAGGACAGAAATGAAACGGTTATATGTGAGGGATGTGTTGAATGCTGATGATATTATTGCTTTGTAGTTTTGGTAATTTATCAGTGCAGAAGCTAGATTGGAGGTACATTGAAGATAACCTAGAACAGTTTTATAAAAATATAAGGCTGTCTTGTGGAAATGCTCTATTCCTGCTTTACTAATAACCAACATTAATAACCCAAACTCCAAATCCATTGTATCACTAAATTGGAGGGGAAGAGGGCTTGACTTACAGTATATTGAGTGAGACTTATTTATAACCTTTAACACACCTAAATTTGATTCCTTGCTCACTATTTTTTGAATACATTTATATTCAGGCTTTTCATACCAAATAAAATAAAATAAAACGAAAGCAGATTTTTACAAAATCTAATATCCTTTGCTCCCATTAAGTATATATGTTGGTGAAATAATAAGGAAGGAAAGTTCTATTTATAGCTAAGTCAAATTTATATTTGAATTTTATAGAGTCCTTCCTGATGCTATCAGACTAAGTTGAAATCTTTCAATTTGCAAAAAAAATGCAATGACAATTCAAATGAATACATTGTTGGGCCCAGTTTTATACCTAATTAATTCACATGATATGGTGTTCCTGTCCATGGAAATTGCAATATAAGAAAATAAAGATACATGTGAGCATGCATTTCTTTCAATAGTTTTGAACATCTATTATTTATCAAGGACCATAACGAATTACTTGTTTTAATTTTTAATTGGTCTATTGTCAATATAAAATATTCTGCTTGAATGTAGCAGAATGAATCTATGGAATCGTAGATTTTTTTCTTTTTAAGATTTTATTTATTTATTTATTTTCCCCAAAGCCCCAGTAGATAGTTGTATGTCATAGCTGCACATCCTCCTAGTTTCTAGTTGCTGTATGCGGGACTCGGCCTCAGGATGGACGGAGAAGTGGTGCCTTGGTGTGTGCCGGGATCCGAACCCGGGCCACCAGCATCGGAGCGAGTGCACTTAACCACCAAGCCACGGGGCCAGCCCAGGAATCGTAGATTTTTTGAAGATGGAAGGTTCTTCGGAAATCATATAGACCAACTTTCCCATTTCAGAGCTGGAGAAAATGCAGCTCAGGACAGTTGAATGACTTGCCCAAGGTCACACAGTCATTTGTGCTTAGGCTTCAATTATAACTTTGCCCAGTAGAAAATATATTTCTAAATTACTCTATGCACAAATGTACATTTCTGAAGATGAAAATGGAACGGGTCTTATTTATACTAATATTGAATTACAAAAAAGACTTTTTTTTTTTTTTTTTTTTGCTGAGGAAAGTTGGCTCTGATCTAACATCTGTGCCCATCTTCCTCTATTTTTTGTATGTGGAATGCCGCCACAGCATGGCTTGATGAGTGGTGCGTCAGTCTGTGCCTGGGATTCAAACCTGCAAACCCTGGGCCGCTGAAGTGGAGCATGCGAACTTCAGGCCAGCCCCAAGACTTATTTTTTAGGAAACACTTACATGGAGCTTATGAAGGGCCAGGTGCTGTTCTAAGCATTTTACATATATTAACTCATTTAATTATTATAGAAAACTTATGAAGTAGGTATAATTTTTATACCTATTTTGTACATGAAAAAACTGAGGCACAAAGTGGTTATGTGACTTGTTAAAGTTGCATAGCTAGTACAAAGCTGAGCCAGGAATTGAAGTCAGGCATTCTAGCTTCAAAAGCTGTACCCTTCAACACAACATGATGCTGCCTCCCTTAAAATTAAACAACAGTTTTTAGCTGTAATATGTGGATGTCATACAAATAATGCCAATCGGATACAATGATCCTTCTTATCATATATTCTTCAAGTTGGAAGACACTGAAGTATCACGTAGTTTAATTTCCTATAATATGAAGGGATCCTTCATAGGACATTAGAGATAAATGTTTCCTCCAACTCTGATCCACTGTCTAAAAGCATTGTAATCATCACCAAAATTATCCTTGCCATTGTTTAAACATGTGTATCTCAATATTGAAACTTGAAATAATCAAACAATGCATTGCAAAGTAAAGAGCATTTTTCTTTGTACATCTAGTATTGACTTAAATGTTGCTAATTAAAGGATAGTTTTATCCTCTCAGTAATTACCAAATTGCATTGTGTGCAAAGCAGTGCAATTGTTTAATGTCCCAGGTTTAACTATTAATGTTTGCTTTTAAATGACATTTCAAAATTGTTCATGTTACACTGACAACCTAAGTGATTAAAGTTTACACGAGTTGAGAACTTTACAAAATCCATATGTATGTATATAAAGTAAGCATTACATAGCTATTGCATTTTGACAATACTCTTTTGAGTATCTACTATGTGTCTAGCTTTGTGCTTCTTACTCAAATAGATCCAATATTAGTCACATAATTTAAATATATACAGGGGTGTGATAATACAAGAAGGACTGAGAAGCATATATAATTCAGCACAAAGATGAAGTACTGTCATGTAACAAAACCAATTTATAGAAATATTACTAATCTTAATTCCAAATTAGTCAGAATTTCTAAGCCATTTTGGGACAATGAACTTAAAGCCTAGTATCCTTTATACAAAACTACTGTTTCTTTTTTTTTTTAACATTTATTGCCAAATCCTCCTCCCTTTTTTCCCCAAAGCCCCCGTAGATAGTTGCATGTCATAGCTGCACATCCTTCTAGTTGCTGTATGTGGGACGCGGCCTCAGCACGGCCGGAGAAGCAGTGCATCGGTGCGCGCCCGGGATCCAAACCCGGGCTGCCAATAGTGGAGCGCACGCACTTAACCACTAAGCCATGGAGCCGGCCCCAAAACTACTGTTTTAAAGAGACTTTCCCAAGCAAACTTTTTATATTTCTACTGATTTTAGGAGGCAGTTCTTTGAGGCCCAAAATAATTATGATAGATCCACTTAACTAAAAGGAAGCAATATATTTAATTAACAATACAAAATATTTGTATATAAGGTTCTAGAAATTACAGGGTGTAGTAAATAACCAAAAGAAATGTAAAGTTACACATAACAATAAATTCAATCTTGAAAGACCATTCATAATTCATTGTCTAATGTAGATTTCTCAAGACCAAACATTTAATTCTTGATGAAGTCTGTCTTATGGACCAAATAAATTGTATTCTTGGCTATGAATGTAGTTTAACTCAAATATCCAATTTTCATAAAGATTTCCTATTATGAATAGTAGTTGCCACCAAATGAATTATATTCTATAGGTATGACGATCCATTAGAATTCAAATTAACCAAATTTCAAGGGCCTCTGTTAAGTTATTCACAGTATTATTAGTAAAAAGCCTGTCATCATTGCTTCAATTATACACATCTCTCTTTTCAGTAATTTATAACTAATTAATTTGAGCTGAAACAAAGACCAAATTTTAAAGACATATGAATCCAACTTGGATATCACTGGAGGCTATACAAAAGTAGTGTTATTTTTGGTGAATTTAGGAATTATCTGTGTGTGATACGTTTATGTTATTGTTGGCAACTGATCTGTAGCTTTAAAAGCAGTATAACTTTGTGTTTAGTAATGTATTGTCTTCCTGAAATAATCTTTTGTTAACCAAAACATCCTCCTTTACTCAAATCAGCATTCCACATATTACCTTCTCACACATTACCTTCTGCTCCAACTTCTGCCATTAACTGAAGAAAGTTTAAATGATGTTCTAGAATGTCCTGTCATCCACAAATCTGCCTAGCAATTGCCTTAAATACAATACAACAAATGAAAATATATTCTTGCCAAAATGCTAATTTACTTCCTCTGGTGTGACTCTATTTTTACATTAGACCCAAGTAGCTAGTCAAAGAAATTATTTCATTTCATGGGGAGAAAAATGTAATAGGTACCATTTAAAAGAAAAAATTCTCAAGGAGATCCACAAACAGCTTCTTAGCTAAACAGTCTGATAACCTGGACACATAACATTGCTAAGGGAACCATACCTCAGAATGTTTCCACATTAGAGAATATGTTAATGTCAATATCTCCACATGAGTTAATTTGTTTTCAAAACAAAATAAAATTTCAACACTTCAGGATTTGCTAACTCCAGTGCTTACAGGGGCGAAGTAGATAACATAAAGTGGGGCAGTTGTAATGCACTAGAGTGTACAGTAGAGGAGGGGAGCTGGGAAGAGCAAGCCCTGCCTAAAAGGATAGCTAATACTCAGCTCGAGCCAATCGCTGGCGTAAAGAAATGTAGACCCTGTGCTGCTGAATTTCTAATACTTTACAATAACTCAGAAGTCCAAATTTGTACTTGAAATCTCATAGTTTTTAAATGTTAACAATTAATCCAATAAAAAATTTATCCAGGCCAGACACGTTTTTAGACTATATTCTACCTGAGGGATGATCATATATAATGCCTCATTTAAAGTTACTATTCAGCCAAACTTTGGTAATTTGTATAATTTTTATAATAATTTTCATCTTTTAAAGGAACACCTTTAGAATTATAGTCTTTCACTAACTGTAATCTGGAATTTCTTTTTTCCTCTTTGTTCTCAGAACTTTCTGCTCTTTCGTGGCAGTAATTGGTCATCTTCTGTCTTGTGTTGTAGCTATATGTATACAATTTTTCTCTCCCTGATAAACCTTGCTTCTCAGTGTGTTTGTATGAGCATACATAAGTATACTTTTATTTTTTCATTTCAGTCTCATTGTTACACACTCAACAGAAAATGCTTAACAATACTTGCTGTGTTAAAGCTATCTGCTCATACTTAATATAAAAAAAGAACACATCACTTCGGGCTTATAAAAACCATACTTTTCTCAATGTCCATGTTGCTTAACAAGAAATCACCTTTATTTTTCTCAGCACTAAAGCATTATCACAGATAAAACCTTCTTCCTAGCTTGAATAAGCTCATAATCCCATTCCATTTTATGTGCAAATAAAATGACTTGTGATTTGAAATAAATCTCAGAATTTTACCCTCTGTCATCACCATACATTATACCCCACTCTTAAAAAAAAGTCCCACATAATTAGAAATTACTGTGCAAGAGAAATTGGAATTTTTCTTATATCGTCTTTAGGATATTAAATGATTCACAGTGCCGGGTCCCCACTGTACTTCCTGGCCCCAGTCACTGATGCAGTTCAAGATGTCTTAAAATAGATGATGTCATTTTAGGTTTTGAACATACAAAATTTTGACTGAGACAAAGTTACTATCCTGAAGTTTTTTCACAAGTTAATAGGAGACAGATGTACAGAAAGGTGCTACAAGGTGATAATTGTCTTTCTAGCTATGAGTGGTTACATGCTGGTAGAGAGGCAAGATCAAATCTTCCTGAAGATCCAGAAAAGGCCTCAAAGAGGTGGAGAGATTTGAAGTATATCTTGAAGAATTTTTAGGATTGGCAGGTGTGACTTGTGGGAGTGAGGTGGGAGAAGAAAAGAAATTCAAGGAAGAAGAAAGAATGAGTGTATTCTTTGTATTACATGAATGTAAGAAAATGCATGACATATTCACGGACTTTGTTCAAATAAAAGCTAATAGCCCCTTAAAAAGAGATGCTTGGTGGGATGAATCATAAATGGAGTTGAAAACTGTAATCTGAGGCCAGATTGGGAAAGGCCTTGAGGGTATGCTAAAGGGGTACAGCAGACTGACATTGGCTGGCTCCCAATGAATCATGCCTCCCAGGACTGTCACTCTTGTATAGTCTCCTCCCATATTGATTCCACGTTTGGCCAGGTGAATTGCTTTAGCCATTGGGCCACCAGCAAATGTGATGTAAGAGCTGGTAAATGAATGCATACTGGGGCTTGCCCCTTACCATCCAGCCCTAATGTAAGAAGCCCAGGTTGGTCTCCTTATAGGGACTACACAGAAAGAAAGACCCAGTCATCCCAGCATCCTAGCTCTCATCTTACCTGTCAGGTGAATGTAGCCAAACAAATCCCGCCACATGAGAACAGCACAAGAACTGCCCAGTTAATCCACATAGTCACTAAATTTTAGAGTAGTTTGTTATGCAGCAATACGTAACTAATGTAGGGTTAACATTTTTTCTCTGGGCAATGGACCATCATCAAAGTTTTGTCACTATTTGTTTTTAAACTGGGGCTATAACACGGCAAGGGTTGAGTATGCAAATATAAATGCAGGTAGGTGTAGAAGATGGATTGGACACTAAGAGACAATAGAAAGCACCATTACATTGGTCCAGATAAAAAATAATGTTTATGCTAGAGTAGAATTCAACAAACATTTTCTGATAAGTAAGCATTTTAGGTTTTTCTGGCCACAAGGTCTCTGTCGCAACTGTTCAACTCTGCCATCATATCATAAAAGCAGTCATAGAACATATGCAAATAAATGAGTGTGACTATATTACAATAAATATTTACAAAAACAGTTATTGGGTTGGATTTGTACTAAAGCAAATGTAGAGGGAATAAAAATAGAGGACGTAACATTTTGTAGTTGCAATCAATGTGTGTGGCCAGTGAGGAAGAGGGAAGAATCAACAATGACTCATAGTTTAGATGACCAAGCAGATGACACTAGTGGTTACTGAGACAGGAAATACAGATATAAAGTAGGTTTTGAGTGGGTCTAGTTTGGGACACCTTGAGTTTGAAGTGGGCCACTTGGGAGAAGCGTATATTACTTCCTTGGAAATATAAGTATAGAAGACTGGAGCTAGGAGGCATATATTTGGAAGTCAATAGCATATAGGTAGAATTTAAAGTCAGGAGTAGAAAGGATCAAACCACTTTTCTAAGCTTCTATTGTTTATTACAATACCTGGCAGGTAGAAAGTACTCTAATAAACAACAACAAAATAATCATACAAGTCAGCCATGAGTCTGATTTTAATTGTATTATCAGTAAAGGATAGTGCTGAATGAGAACACATGAAGATTGAAAACAGGACCCTTGAGGAAATTATTATTCAAGGAGTAAAGGGATGGAAGAGAAATTAGCAGAAGAGACCAGAAGGGGTTATCAGAGGAGAAAAACCCATTGAGAATGTTATCCTGGATTAAAAAGAAATATATCTCAAAAAAGAAGGGGGTTTTGTTCATGTCCAATGCTATGGAAGGTTCCAGTAGGCTGAAGCCTGGGACAAGCTCTTTGTAGACAATAATGTTGCCTTGAATGACTTGGGGAAGACCAGTGTAAGGAGAAGGATGGGAGTTAGACTGGAACACAACAAGCCCACAGAATTAAAACTTTCTTTCATGGTGGCAAATCCCACGGTTTCCCAGCTGCTGCATCCATTTGAGTTACTTTACATATTGACTTCCCTGAGTGACTTTTTCTTTTAATCTGCCAGTGCACCTCCATTACCTACTACAAATGCCTTTCAACCTTATGCCACGGATGATACAGGTTGAGACAAATCAATCCCTGGTCACAGGAAATGGTCTAGATAGGAGTGTGTGGCCCAATAAGAATCCTTGCTGGAGATGCTTTTCTGAAACCAGTGGAGAAAATTCTATTGCCTCTTTTGCTTAAACTAGTCATGGTTAGGTTCTGTCTCTTGAACTGATCTAGCCCTGACTTACACAACTTGAGAAAGACAAACTCGAGGAGAAACACGTTAATATGCCACATGATCCAATTAGGGGTAAACAGTGAAACCATTTAATCCTGGTAGAGTTCCTTCATTAAATACAATAGCATTCCTTGATAGCTTTCTGCATCCTTCGATGTCATTTGATGTCTCACACTGCTGCCCTCAGCTCATTTGCTTTATTTCCAGAATTTTTACTGAGTGTTTCCCAGCTAGATTCATGACTATGGATAAGGTTCAAACTATTAAAGAAGCAAAGTTCCTGAGGGAAAGAGACAGCTTCTCATTGTTCTTCATTATTTACATATTCCCCTGTATGTTTCCAAGCACTTAATCTAATTTACATTTTAATGAACTACCATACTGTACTTACCAAATGCTTAGTGGGTCAATACTAGAAGTCCCATTTTAGGAATTAGAGACAAGCAATAATCAAAATGAGAACAAATCAGAGCATCTGCAGAACTGGCACGACCAGACAAATTTTCAAAGTTCAGTTAGGATTTCCATCATATCCATGTATATTCTTGTATTGTTATTTATTTGGTATGTTTCTTTAAATCAGATCACTATGTTTGTTTAAATACATGTATTTTTAAAGAAAACATATCACTCCTATAAATGGAAAACATTATGACTTGACAAAAGTAGAAGGTAAATTAAATACACATTTTATTTAAAAAAAGCATTTTTCTGTACCACCTAAAGATGCTCCTACGCCTCCAGAGGAAAACCTCCCACATTTGGAAAAACATTGTTTGTGGGAACTGAGGGGGCAAAGCATTACAAAAAAAGAATAGGCTTTAGGCACAATAAACTTATTCAAATCTCAGTTTTACTTCTTACTGGACTCTTCTATTTCTACCCATAGAAATCTTTACTTCCTCTTCATTGCACTCATCACATTTTAGTGAATTACTTATTTAATGTCACTTTTTTCCTCTAGAGTCTAAGCTCCATGAGGATAGGGAACATATTTATCTTTTTACTCTTTTAGCATCAGCATCTAGTATCTGCACATGGACATCCAGTAAATATTTGTTGAATGGTGGATAGATGCATGGATGGATGGATGAATGAATGAATGAATGAAAGAAGTAACCTCTCTGTGCTTTCATTTCCTCATCTAAATGAAGGAGAAAATAAAACATATCTTGAAGTGCTATAGTCTTAGAGAAGATATATATATTAAGCACCTACCACAGAATGTGGTTAAAATGATAGCTATGAAGCATGGCATCCATTATCCAATAAGTTGTCAGAGTCAAGGGTCCATGTCACTTAAGGAGTGGGTCAATTAGCCACATTTCTAGGCTCTACCAGCATTCAATGTTTCACCATTTCTGAATATGTACACCCTTTCATTGGCCCTTATAGTTGTACAGTCTGTAGCTCCTGTTGGAATATCCTTGTCCCATCTTCTAACTTAAAACTTACCTGCACATCCTGCAAGTCCCAGATCAAGACCCTCCCCTGGGTAGCAGGCCCGTAAGCAGAGAAAATGCTCTACTACTTTTATTCTTCGGTGCACTCTATTCCTGCCACCACTATGAGACCTACTGCATTCCACTGCAATTATCCATTTACACAGTGACAGTAGTCTGAACTTCACATTAAGGCCTGAAATTTAATTTGCCACTTCTATAATATATCCATATACTTTTATTTGATGGCTAAAAGACAGTGCCATGTTTTCACTGACAGTCTTTCGTTGAGTAACGTTAATAAGCTAAGTTTAAAAAAAAAAAAAAAACTCAAAATATCTATTGCCAATGAATATATCACAGAATCTGTGGCCTGCATATATTTTTATTTTTCCTGATTTAGTCTTTGTGTTGTTTTAAAAACATCAGCCTCTTCATTAAAGCTTGAGCTTCTTGAGAGCGGACACTGTGTCTAATTCATCACTTTAGCCCACCACCTAGCACAGTCCCAGGAAACTAGCAGGTGCTCAAACGACATTTTTTATTAAATAAACAAATGGGCAAATGATTTTCTGACTTCACATATTAATTGTGTATGAGAAAATAGAACACTTGATTTTAAAAATGTATGCAAATCCTCTACAATGCGGAAAATTAGGTAGCTGGATAACAGGAAGCATTTTCTAAAACTTCATGCCAAAGTCTTCAGATCATCTTCACTTGACCGAAGCTGGGGGCAGGGGATGAGTAGAAGTGATTGGGAAGCGGCCAGAGATGATGGATTGGAAGCAGCCCTTTTAATATTTTAATATCTTGTCTAACAACGTGATAAGCTGGTATGCCTCTTACATATTGGAGGAAGAGCAGAACTCCTCTGGTAAAATCAAAGCCTTTTGCAGACACATTGAAACAATAAATACTTTCTAATTAAAAGTACAGCTTGCCTATGCAGTGGAAGAAAAAGTGAAACCTCTTACCGTAGAACCTTTGGCACTTTGTTCCCAAATGAGAATAGGTGTAAGTTTCTCAGTTCAGTCCCAATGGGTGATTTCCTATTGTCACAGATTCACAACCTTCTCAGACTCTGCTTAAAACTGTGGCTGGGAATATCTGGAGTGTTACAGTCTCATACTTCTTCAACATTATTACTGTCCAAATTTATTCAAAATTAGACTTTTAAAAGATTTCAATTAGATGAAAACTAGTATGTTATCATGTGCTGTGGTTCGTTTAGCCTTTGTTCTCAGTAATGTTTGGGATCTTTTCATCTGAGAAGATGAATTTTGATAGACTCTTTTCTACCAGTTTTGCAAAGACTAGAGTTGTATAGACATACTTGGGATTTAGAGGGATTACATAACAATTAATGAGGTAAGAATTTTGAAGGAGCACCTAGTTCTTGAATTAAAATAATCTTTGAGAGGTAATGATTTTATGCGTAATTGCTACTGACAACAGCCGAGTATAAGATAATCATCAAGATATCACAAATAAGAAGAGAAAAAGTTAGTCTAAGCTCAGGTTCACCAGAAGTTGATCATGAGATGAGGATTCATATGCAAGGGTTAGATTGAGGAAGTCCTCTTTTGGGAGACTGGTAAGGAAATGGAGGAGGGAAGGGAAGTCTGAGCAAGGATAGCTCTCAGGCAAAGACCTGCAGAAGGTGGTGTTGGCCTGATCCTACAGAGGAACTCTGAAATGTAAGTTAAGCCTCAAGTGATCCTTATTCAAGGAAAGATTGCTGTGGTGTACTTATAACTGTTAGTGGTTAAGGGTACGGATGGGGGGCTGGAAGTGTGGTGGGTAGAGAAAGGGCAACAGAGCACTTCTGGATACTCCATAATTAAAAACTCTTTCACATCGATATACCATTGTGTTCTTCTAAGATTCTTGCTGATACAAAATCTGACCTTAAGCCATCACTCTGAGTAGGTGAAAACAAAGACTTAATTTTGTATTCTTAGTATCTAACACATTACTTGGCATAAAATAGGTAATCTCAATATATATATATATCCATAAGTTAATGTTATCAGTAAACATATAAGTCCTTTCTTAGCCTGTCCAATGATTTTTTCTTTCCACAAACACAAATGTATTCATTCAGTAAAGAATCATTGAGTATCTCCTATATCTCTTATGTCCCAGGCATTGGGATATGTCTTGGAATTATAGCGTTAAACCTGACAGACACAGCGTCTGTCTCCATGGAACACTCATTCTATTCATGGAGGCAGATATTTAAAAGTATGTTGATATAAACAGCTAATGAAATCCAGTTGTGATGGAGTGCTAACAAAATAAAAGTATAGGGTGAGAGTATATAATGAACTAGGACCTAATCTTGTCTGGAAGGTACAGAAAGGGTTTCAGAAAATATTAAAAATCTATCACCAATTCTCAATTTTCAAGACTTCAAGTGTATCAGGATCTGAGGAAGCTTCTACTATACAAAAGTGGATAACAATAAACAAAGTTTCCTAGAGGAAAGAATATAGATCAGCTTCAGTTGAAAAAACGAGTTGAACTCCTCATCCCAGTAAACACTCAATAACATTTCTGATACAGTGGGAGAGCATGAGGGTACCAAGAGTTTGTGGAAGTAGAACAGTGTCCACAAAGGGAAGGGAAGAGAAGTCATCATGTGATGGATGGAGATGCTTAGGGTCCAAATTTAGCCTATTCTATACTCTTATTTCTATTCTTCTAAGCTCCTTCCTGAAACAGAGTTTACAAAATCAAACAGGAGAAATCCTTTGTGATTGAAAGACTCAAACAATAATGTTTGGGTCTCATGAAAAGTTTTCTGTACATAGATCCATATAATCTGGTTTGTAAAAACATCTAGAGTCAGGCACACTGATTCTATTTTGTTGTTGTTGTTGTTTTTGGTTTTGTTTTGTTTTTGTGAGGAGGACTAGCCCTGAGCTAACATCTGACGCCAATCCTCTCCTTTTTTTCTTGAGGAAGAGTGGCCCTGAGCTAACATCTGTGCCCATCTTCCTCTACTTTATATGGGACGCTGCCACAGCATGGCTTATCAAGCAGTGTGTTGGTGCGTGCCCGGGATCTGAACCTGCGAACCCTGGGCCACCGCAGTGGAACACGCGCACTTAACCGCTTGCGCCACTGGGCTGGCCCCTGATTCTATTTTTTTCATATCCCAGAGGCCAGCAAAGTAGACTATAGAGAAAGCTTAACAAGTGGATTGAAAAGCAGAAAATGCATAAAAATAAGACAGATGATGACTGAAATGAGAGTAAATTGAATCACCAAGACTTTTTTTGTCCCTTTGATTCTATGATGTTACTATTAAAGAACTACAAAGTAAACAAGGCATAGCTGTTGGGAGAAGAATAGAACTTAAAAAAAAATGTAACTGGAGGTACAACAGTGGAAAAAGTGTTCATCATGAAGGAATCCTGTCTCTGGAATTTCCTTTCTCATCTGAGTGGACAAGAATCCTACTGTGTCACTGTAATGTGAAGAACTGATTTTGCAGAGTTACTGTGAAAAGTCTCCTTTGGTTATCACTAACTGACTTTCTCCTACCCTAAAAACAATCTTGCACATCGCTCTAAGTTAAGTTGCCTTGAAACACGGGTGAATGTTGGAATAAGTTTGACTTGGAAGTCTTCTGCCTTCAAGATTATTATTCTTTTCACTTTACCATGCTTCTTCTTACAAAAGAAATCTTAGAGGTAATTTAATACAACTTTCTCCTATAAACAAATCCTCTTCTATGACCCTGAAGGCAGTTTTCCTACTGTCTACATAAATACTTCCAGCTCATAGGATTTTAACACTAAAAAAAAAAAAGTACTACAATGCTGAACATCTCCAATTGTGAGAAAGTCTGTTCTAAAATGACGTGCACCTTCTTGCAGCTCTCAGCTGCTCTCTAAACTAGATATCACAATGTTGTTCCCTATTCTGCAAGGAAAACCTTCAGATGTTTAAATAAACCTGTCAGTTTCCTTTACATCAGGGGAAACATTCCTAGTTCCTTCAACTCTTACATCTGTAACATATTTTCATGTGCCCTCTGGATGTATTTCAATATGTCAATGTTTCTCTTAAAATGTGGTGTCCAAAATGGAATACAATAATCTGAATACTGAAAAGAATGGCAAGCTGGTAAAACAATGTGACAATATTATTTTTAAAAGTTGCTTCACAATTTGGGGCCATATTTTTTGTGTATAAGAATGGTTTGTCATATGAATTTCTGTAATTGTGCAATTGATATTTTGAACTTGAAACAATTTACAGCTCTCTATGTTAAGCAGTATCTTGTTGATTCTAACATAGTGCCTTAAATCACTTAGATCATTTCAAATCTTGGTTACATCATCTACATAATTCAACCTATGCAATTTTGTGAAATCTGAAAATTTAGAAATCATATTTCTAAAAACTCTAACTCTTTGATAAAAATGTTAAGCAGAACGTATCCATTGGTAGAACCTTTGGTCAGTCCACTGGACACATCTTATTCAGGTTGACATCCAGACTAACTGCCACACGTTTAAATTCCATCCTCTCCGTTGTTAGTAATACATCTGAGTCTTCATAGCACGCTACTGCCCAGTCATATTTTATGATCTTATCCATAAATAAGGGAAATGTCATATGCTTTTCTGAAATACAAATATACAATGTTTTATAATGCAAACTCAACACTTCTTTTGTGTAGAGAGAGGAGTTGATTTTTCTTTATGAATTTGTGTTGATCTCTAGTGTTTACTGCATTCTTTCAAAGAATTAACAGTACCCACTTAATAATCATTTTAAGGCTTGTTTATTAACTATTACAAATTTTCTGAATTGCACCCATTGCATATTTTACTTTACTCACATAGAGCAACATTTGCCCATCTCCTGTCTTCTGAGGACAAATTTATTCTCCACAATTTTATGAAGATAATGCAGTGATTCCAAGACTGCATTAAATAATAGTAACCGAAATTATTGTTTTTATAGTACAATAAACATTCTCATAGAGCTATTCCTTCACACTTGAGACACTTGAGACATATCTATAGTATAATTAATAATAATCATAATATTTAACATTTAACAACTCCTAAAATGTGTTAATTGCTTTACATGCATGATTTCATTTAATCTACAGAACACCCTGTGAGGCAATTTTACTATTGCAATCTTGTTTTCAAATGAGTAATTTGAGGCTTATGAAAATGAGGAATTTCTTCAAGGGCCCACGTATGATAATGGGATAGCAGAAAACCGAATCCAGGTTTTTCTGAAACCAAAGTCCTTAATCACTATGCCTTACTGGGTAGATTTCTAGAAAAGAGTTTACTTTATCAAAGGAAATGCACATTAAACATTTTGATAAATGCCAGAAATCGCCCTCTTGAAAGCATGGAGTAATTTATAAACACACCAATAATGTATGCTAGTACCCTCAAAATACTGGATATGTTTAATATTTTGTTTTTGTCTGTGGTATCTTTTTTGTTTTGATTTGCATTTTCATTCACTTATGAATTTGAACATACATTTAAAAATACTTTTGGGGGCTTTTGTTTTTATTTTTCTGTGTATTGCTGTTCTTATCTTTTGCTTTTTTACTGTTTTTTCTTATTGAGATTTGTGTTCTTACTGATTTGAGAAATTCTTTGTATATAAATAATATTAACACAATTTATACTATATGCACCACAAATATTTCCTTCCATTCTTACATTTGTGTTTTACTATGTTTCAAGCACCATTCACAATAAAATACTTTTTGAAATTTTTCTGAAATCACATCTATACACTTTTATTTTGTGGCTTTGGTTCTTGCATTAGGGAGGATTTTATCCACATCAATGTAATAAAAACAATTTTCATAGATTACTCCTAATGTTATACTTTCAAACCAGCATTTGTAGACTTTTGATTCAATCTTTATAGAGGTTGTAGGACGTAGCATTAAGAAATCATGTTCACGATCCAGAGTCCTTTAGTTCAAATTGTAATGAGCTGGGTTACCTTGGTTAAGCTACTCAATCAGTTAGTGTCTCAGTTCTTTGTGTTTAAAATGGGGCTACTAACACCTGTCTTATAGGGATTTTTCAAGTATTACATGAGATAATACACATGGTGCACTTAAAAATGAGTGACTCAGAGAAAGTACTCAAAATATTAGCTTTTAACTATTTTAAATTCATCTTGTGTATGCATATTTGTTTCAGCAGAAGTTAGAAATCTATTTTTTCCAAATGGGGAAGCAATCGTCCTTACATCTTTGATTAAATTTTGCATCATTTCCTCACTGATTGACTTTCGTTGTATACTCAGATTCCATTTGTACATTGATCTATTTTCCAACATTTGTAACATTTATGCTTCCAATCCATTCATCAATCTTTTATTTTACTTTTTTTACATATAAAGAAAGTGAAGAGATGGTGTAAAGAGATCTTTACACCTATAGTTACACCTATATCTCTTCAAATGGCTAGATTCTTAGAACTAGCCTTGCTTCTTCAAAGAATATGCACTTGAAACAAGATCTTTCCATCATACAATATTGCCTTTTGTTATGAAATACTTATGAACACCTTATAATTTTAGTTATGTATATATTTTCTTCTATCTACTGTTTATGTGATGTAATATTATAGTTATCCATTTTTAAGACTGACACCCCACTATTTTGAGATACAGAGAGGCAAGGGCCGTATCTCATTCATGGTTGCATTCCTGGTGCATAGCAGCGTGCAGTACATAGTCCCAAATCAATATATGTTTATTTAGTTGAATAGAATTTTATTTTTAAAATAATGCACAGTCATTCTGCACCACTGTTCAAATATCTCACAATGTCTTGTGGCTACTCAAATCAATTTCAAACACTTGTCCTCATTTTTAGATGCCTTAGAGAATGGATCCATGCAAACCATTTCTCCCACTAAAGTCCAAAACAGCCCTTTACTCCCGGCAGCTGCTCCATCTCCCTGTCTCAGGATACCTACGTGGATTCCTACTTCTTCTCCATCTTTTATCATCGGAAACTTCTTCGTGAAGTTTTCCTTGATTACTTGGGAGCACATTGATTTCTCTTTCTTCCTGAGCCAGCAGTTAGAATTGCTTAATTTTAGAGGTAAAAATGATCTTAGACTTCATCTAGGTTAAACCCTTCATTTAATAATGAGGAAATGGATGGCTAGCGAGGTTATGAAACTTTCCCTCAGAGTATCCTTAATGACCACGACTCACATTTTAGTTTTCGATTCTGTATTCTCTTTAATTTTGTACCAGTGGGATTAAAAGCTCCTCTGAAGCTAGAACTAGCAGTACACTCAGCAATTCAATGAACAAATATCACTTACGTGCCAACTATGGGCCAAGCAATATTATAGAATCTAGAAATGTGCAACTACTACAGATACGAGCTTGGCTTTTCTACAGCCATAGTCTATGGATGAAGCAGATATTAATCAAACAATTACAAAAATAATTGTAAATCACTGTATAATTAAAATTGTGTTAAGTTATATGAAGGAAAACTAAATAATGTCATGAAATAGACACTAGAATATTTAATCTAGGCTGGAAGGGCAAGGAAGAATTTGTCAAAGAAATGACATTTCAACTGAAATCTGAAGAATGAGTACAAGTCAGGCAGGCAAAGGGGAGAAGATTTCTTCATGCAGAGAAAACTGTGAGTTCAAAAAAATTTAGCCAGAAAGTAGTTTGGAATTTTACAGAAAAAGATAGAAACTCAGTGTGACTAGAGCAACAGAGTATGGGGAAACTGAGGATGGATACAGCAGGAAAGCTAGGTTAAGCACTATGTGCAATGTCTATCAATGAGGTCTCCCATTGAGGACTTAGAATCTTACTCAATAGAAATCCACTAGAAAGTTATTACAGGGGAGTTTTGCCTTTATTTTTACATTAAAAAAAGAGAGCTGGGATTTTATATTTTTTTAAAAAGGTAGGAAAATATAAGCAAAATGAAAGTGGGAGACCGTGCTGTAGCCCTAGGGAAAGAAGAAAGTAGCTTGGCTAAGGTGATAACTCTAGAGATGGAAAGGTATGGCTGAATAGAAGAGGTTTGAGTGGGTAGTATACATAGGACTTGATGTTTATAGGGACAAGGAGGTGCCATAGATGTTTTCTGATATCACCAACTGAGTGAAATTTATGGTATAACTGAGGAATAAGGATGATCAAAATTTCAGACTTAAGCCTATTAAGTTTGAGAGGCCTATGAGAAATCCAAGGGAATACATTATCTAGGAGATTAGTGATATGGTTCTAGAGATATAAATTTGAGAATTATTGGCATAATGATAAAAGTAAATCTATAGCACTGAATAAAATCACCAGGGAGAGAATGTCAGGAATAACCTCGATGAATTCAAACATTTTGAGGTCAAGTGGAGGTAGAAAAACTGGCAAAGGAGCCTGACAAATAGCAGCCATAGTGGAAGGTGAAAAAACCAATATATGACAGTGTCATGAAAGTCAAGAACAAATAGTATACCTGACAAAGTTGTGACTCAAAAAATATTTTTAAGATAAATGAATAAAACTACTCATCTGTATTGAATGTTGCCAACAAGTCAATTAAGAAGGGAGCTGAAAAGCATCCATTGAATTTAACAATATGAAAATCAATGATGACCTTACATGAGTGGTTTTGATAATGGGAGTAGGAGAAATGGGTGGGAAATGATACCAAATTAAAGCAGGCTGAATAGTGACTGAGCTCCAGCTCAGAAGACTAATCAAGATTAGTATCCAGAATATATATATAATATCTACATATTAAGAGTAAAGCAAACAAACACATAACTTGATAGAAAAATGGGAAAAATATAAACAGGTAATTCGCAGAAGAGAAATCTTAGTGGCCAAAAACATGAAAAGATGTCCAACTAATAATAAGGAAAATGCGACAAAATATTTCATAACATTTTAAACTTTAAGAATTGTGAATCAGAATTAGGTAGAGGCAATATTTGTAGCAAATATTTTCCAGAAGCTTGATTATGAAAGAGATGGGGACATTAGGATAGCTGAAGAATTTGTGAAGTCAAGAAAGAAATTGCTTTTATAATCCTTATAATTTTTTAAACGAAAGAAACTAGAATATGTGTGGATGATAATGGGAAAGACTTGTCCTGAGATAGACATTGAAAATCTGGTAAATAAAGGAGATAAAGAGCACAAAGTAAAGTCTCTGAGAACATAGGAAGAAATAGATGTAAAGTTAATATCATCAATAGGACATACATTCCTCCCACTGTTAACACAAGATGGAAAGACAGGACAAGTGCAGATGCAGGAGAAAGATATCCATGTTGAGACTCTGATAAATTGGAAATATGAGGCACATCCATAAAAACAGAGAGGTCAGGAGGGACAGAATTTTGCAATTTGAGGATGGTAGAGAAGCTATGAAACAGTATTTGAAGAGAATGAGACTGAGAACTCAACAGAGAATAGTTGCAAGATTTCTGGGTAGTGTCTTGGTTCCATTCCAATCTCAAGTACTATCAACCTGCCTAATTGTTCATGAAAGAAATGCTTATACCAGTAACTAATAAATATTTATTTATTAAATAAATTAAAACTGTACTCTAGTTGTTGGGAAAGATTGGGATGGTATTTTTGTATAATGTATTCTTTATTCAAGTATTTAAATGCTGAGCCTCAATCCCAAAGTCATCTAAGGCAAGGGTAAAAATTTTTTTTTTTTTGGTGAGGAAGATTAGCCCTGAGCTAACATCTGTTGCCAATCTTCTTCTTTTTGCTTGAGGAAGATTGCCCCTGAGCTAACATCTGTGCCAGTCTTTCTCTATTTTGTATGTGGCACACCCCACAGCATGGCTTGATGAGCGGTGCATAGGTCTGCATTGGGATCCAAACCCATGAACCTCAGGCTGCCAAAGCTGAGCACATGAACTTAACCAGTTCACATTAAGGGCCCAGGCTGGCCCCTTTATGTATATATTTTTTAGGGCATTAAGATTTGTCAATAAATAAATTATTCTGATACATATGACATTTGGATTTCCTGAAGGTAAAATTTAGGAACGAAATCATGTAAGACGGAAAGGTGGAATATCAGAACAAAATTTACTTTATTCTTAACTTGACTGAGGATGTAAAGTGTGGCAGAAAGAATACTCGATTGGGTCATTAAGCTCAAAGTCCAGTCCTGGCACTATCTATAGCAAGTCCCTGAATTCCTCTGGACTTCCTTGTCTACAGAAGCAGAGGATTAAATTAAATGATCTCCCAAATCCTACTATTTTTAAGCTTCCTTCTCTTCTTCAGTTCAATAGAATTTAGGAAAGAAGAATTCTAATAAACTCATAGATATTTCCAATTTTCAACTACACAATGAAAAAATGTCCTCAATGCAGCCAGGCTGTGTGGAGGATTAACAACATCTCTTTGACATCACTGGCTTTGTACTCTCAATGCTTGCTCTCTTTAACCTGGTTATTTCCTTTCAGGTTTAGAGGCAGAAAGAATTCACAAGCAAAAGTGGATAGAAGTAAAAATCAAAGTTAAGTAAGGGGGAAAAAAGTATGTGTGTGTTCAATTTGATGCTTTGATAGCACTGGGTGCTCCTTCAAGTTTGGGGACATAATTTCCTGCAAGATAATGGAGATGGCCATGAACTAGGATTGTGAGAGCTTGGGTTGAGATGAGAGGTAAAAAACAATAGCATTCGCAATCTTCTTAGCCCAAGTTTTTATTAACTAGCATTGCTTATAAGCACTATTTAATCGGTTAGAAAAATAGTTTTAGAAAACTCAGAGAAGAAAATGTTGGGAAAAGCAAAAGTAGATGGCAAAAAAAGGATTTCAAGGAGAGTACTAAGCAACTGGCCTTATAATTACCCTGTCGATATGTAACAGTAATAACTGACCTCAAACCCAGAAATTAAATGAAGTGTGAGGAAAATAACTTAATACTCCATGAAACAGTAGTTCCACTTTGGTTCAGCTCTAATAATATTCCCTTTCATAAAATATACCTCTGCTGAACAAGTGCAAAACTTTCCCTCAGCCTTCATATAACTAGGCTCGATGCCCAAGTTGGACAAAGACTAAATGATTAGGAAACTTTTCAAGTATGTGTGTCCTTTCAAAATGGTAAGCATAATTGAATATAATTTGCCTTGGGATTTGGGGGATAGGAGCATTTTTTTATATAACTTGATTGGATAATATATTTAATGGAACATGAACAGAAGAATTGCTTATCTTTGTCTTAGGACAATGTTAAACTGTTTTAAATATGAAGTCACACAAAAGTTTTCTTTTTCTTTAATCTGGAAATCTCTTCCTCATTTAAGATATGAGAATAATGATAAACTTGATTTTACAGTAGCTTCTTTCCTCTTTTTTTCTTCTTTTGCAATCAGATTCAGTGTTTGGTGCATATTATCTTAAATATGCACCAAATAACTTAAAATTATTTCCTGGGTAAATGTGGATGGGAAGCTCTGCTGTTCTTTGTACTCTGCATGTGTGATGTGAACACAAACTCAAGAATGCTGGCAAGCACTAGAAGCCAGAAAAAACAGTGTAAAATTTCTCTCCTGGAGTTTCCAGAAGAAACTAGCTCTGCCGACACCTTGAGTTTTGCCCCCAGCAATAGGAAACGAATACAGATTTTTTTAACTGGAAGTGGAGTGGTGTTATAATAAATACCTAAAAATGTGGAAGTGACTTTAGAATTGGGTAATGGGAACAAGCTAGAAGAATTTTGAGGATTATGATAGAAAAAGCCTCGATTTCCTTGACTAGACTATTAGTAGAAATGTAGATGTCAAAGGAGCTGTTGGTGAGGGCTCAGAAAAAAGTGAGAAAAATGGTAGAGAAAATTTATGTCATTTTAGAGAATACCTAAATTGTCAAAAACTAACTGTTGGTAGAAATATAGATGTTAAATTGTGCTTCTGGTGAGAGCTCAGAGGGAAATGAGGAACATGTTATTGAAACTAGAGAAAAGGAGATCCTTGTTATATAGTGGCAGGAAGCTTAGCTGTACTGTGCCCTACAGTTACGTGAAAACAGAACTTAGAAGCAATGAACTTGATTATTTAGCTGAGGAGATTTTCAAGCAAAGTGTTGAAGGTGTGCCTGGTTTCTTCCTGCTGCTTGTGGTAAAATGCGAAAGGAAAGAGACAAATTGAGAAAAGAACGATTCAGCAAAATGGAACAAGTACTTGATGATTTGGAAAATTATAAGCTTATTCTGATTTCAAAAGGTGCTAAAATTAGGAGATTCACTGTCACTGTGCTCTAGAATAGAAAGCCAAGGGTATGGCTCAATAACTTTTTAGTAGTGCCTTGAAGGGATAAAAATTGCAGAGTATTCAATCACATAGAGGACTCTTTGAAAAAATTAGGCATGTGGCTCAGCCATCTCAGCAGAAGCCAGGAAGAGAGATGGGATTATTTAGGAAAGATCTGTGGAGGAGCCTCTTGTCTAATGCAGTAAATCCCTGTGATACACATGGGAGACCCAAAAGGTTCTTGAGAATGTTATATCAGCAGGAACCCTACCAACTTGAACTAGAAGGGACAGATACAGGACAAAATCAAAGAAGTGTGTCAGACTCCCAAAATTATAAAGGCAGGAAAAAGGCTAAAAGAACTACTCGGCTACAAACTTATACTACCCTTCAAGAAAAGCGAAAATGACTCAGAGGCAGATCTGCAGCCCCAGATGGTGGAACCACCAGCCACAGAGGATTATTCCCAGGTTTTAAAACCTAATGGAGTTTGCCTACTTGTATTTCTAAATTTGCTTGGGACCAGTGACTCCTTTTTTTAGTTCATTTATCCATTTTTTTTAATGGGAATATCTATCACTTGTATCTTATTTCTCTCACACTATTGTATTTTGGGAGCAGATAACTTATTTTCTAGTTTCAGAGGTCCACAGATGGAAAGAAATTTTGCCCCAGGATGGATCATACACAGTCTTAACTACATTGGAGTTACATAATTTAAATGGTGAGATTTTGGTCTTTTGAACTGGTGATACGTAGATGAGATTTTGGACTTTGAGTTGGTGCCGTAATGGGTTGGGACTTTTGGGACTGTTGGGATGGGTTGAATGTATTTTGCACACGATGGATGTAAATCTTTGGGGGCCAGAGAGTGGGCTGTGCTGAATAATGCCTATCCCCCCAAAGATGTCTACATCTTAATCTCTGGAGCCTGTAAATATTACCTTAATGGCAAAAGAGATTTTGCAGATGGGACTAGATTAAGGATTTTATGATGGGGAGATTATCCTGGGTTATCTGGGTGGGCCCAGTGTAATCACAAGGATCTTTACAACAGGGATGTAGGAAGGTCAGATAGAGAAGAAGGCAGTATAATGATAGAAGCAGAGATTAGAATGATTGTGTTCATAAGCCAATACCAGCATTCCTGGTAACCACTAGAAGCTGGAAAACTCAAGGAACAGATTCTTCTCTGGAGCCTCTGGAAAAAAACAGCCTGCTAATACCTTGATTTTAGCCCCCAGCAATAAGAAACTAATGCAATGTGTTTTTCCTTGATCCATAAATTCCTCAAAGATTATTTTCACATATTTACAAATATAACATAGCATACAGCAGTTAGAATATCACTGTAAAATGTTAAAGTATATACAATGTATTTTATCCAAACAAGTTCTCAGGTAAGTATCACATATTTCCATATGGAAAAATAAAGACAGAATGATTCAGTTATATATAGAATCAAGAAAGAATCACCAGGATATAAAAAAAATGTTCACATTAAATTTATAACTCTCGGAGCTGTCATCTGAGGGTTTTTTCATGGCGATTATATATTTTTATAATAATCTCTTATAGAAGCAATCCCCTACATCTGATTTTGAGAATGCGAAATATTTTAAATGCTATTTCAAAATAAGATACATAAATCTCAAAAACTCATTATAAAGCACTTTATAGCATAAATATATGATATATGTCATGTTGTTATTTGAATAGATAGGAGACATAAAAGCAGAAATAAAAAAATTAAATGTTTGGGCCAGTTCAGTTTTAATAAATATGATTATTTATATATGTTCAAAACTACCCCCCAAATCCCAGAAATTGCTGTATGATAAATATATACACCTTCTTGCTAGTTCTAACAATGGCCTACCTACACAGATATTATTATTATTATTATAGTTGTTTTACAGGGAATTTTAGTAATATTCTCACGGCCTTACAGATGTCTATGATAGTTGTCAGCAATGAGCCACTATCACCAAAACTCACAGATTATTTATTATGCCATGTTGTTTCTCGCTGAATCTGGAGATAAAATGGCTCCTCCATCACCTCAAAGAATTAATATTTTCCCAATATGGATAAGGAGTGTAATTTTAAAAATATGAAAAACCCACACTCTACCTGTGATTAAATGCAATAATAACTCTATTTGTCCCAATGTTCATTTTGTTCTAATACATTAAAGACAAATGGGAGAAAACCCTCAACAAAACTCAGTCCTGAACTTTAGCGCTATTTTGTCATAATCAGAGAAGTTATAGTTGGGACAATACAGTCCACTAAATTCAAGAGTTTCTAGATAAAATTAATGGGTTACCAACTTTTAATGAAAATCAGATTTTACAATAATTCCCCATTAAATTGCATAACAATTTTATGAGACTAAGAAGCCAAGCATTCTGATTTTAAAGATGAATGAATGGTTCCAAAATTTATGAGAAAGTAATTCTACTACGTTCTTATTTAATTTACTACAGAGCTATGCATTCATCTTATCGTTTTCACCAAAAAATTATTAAATTATTTTGCACTTTTACAATATCTTGGTATTTCATAGCTATTGGCTCTTGACAACATAAAGTAAGTTGAATAAAAGTTTTGTTTTGTTTTTTAAAGTATAGGAGTAAAGTGCCAACGAATTGATAGCAAATCTCTCCTGTTTTTTGGCTCCATTTATTTTCTTAAAATATAATTTCATTTCTATCCTGGAGATATAGACCAAGAAATTCTTAATTCTATTTTTGCCATGTAAAGCATTCACCAATTCTGCAGGCTAGAAGAGAGTCTGAAATGATCAATTCTACCAATTAAACTTCGATAGTAAGACCTCTGGTTTAGAACTAACTTCGCATATTTACAACTTATGTTTCAGAGAGTTAAAGCATAGTTAGTAAATGATTCAGGAATACAGACACTTTTAAATAGAAGCCCTTGCATGCTAGGTACTCCATTTGGGCAAGTTCTCTATAAAAATACTGTGATGCGCAGCACAGCTTAGAAATTCCAATTTTTCTCCTGTCAATGTCCTTTCTGACAAAAATGTTTTAGTTCCAATTTGTGCATATACATATACACGCATATCTAGATATTCTCACACATATACTACATACACACAGGGTGTGTTCTTTTCAAGTGTTTTTATTAATAATAACAGCTAGCAGCTATTGAGCATGAAATATGTCCTAAACACTGGTCTAAGTACTCTATATTGACTTATACATTTAATCCTTACAACAATAAGTATGTTCTATTAATATCTCTATTTTATAGATTAGAAAAAAAAACTGAGACATAGATATTAAGTAACTTTTCCAAAATCAAATAAAAGGTAAACAGTGCTACAGGAATTTGAACAAAAACAACCTGAGGACAGAAGTCATCATTTAATCTTTGCAATAATGATGAAAGCGAAAGCACATACCTCACTTTATAATTAGAGAAACTGATGCATAAAGAGTTTAAATAATTCATGGAGAGGCAAACAACTGCGTAGCAGTGCTGTGAGGATTTCAGCCCATGTCATCTGATTCTAGAAACTACAGTCTTGTCCACTTCAATATATTGCCACTTTGTTAGATATCTGCCTTTCTAGAACATTTGACTACAAAAGCCATTATGTCTATGTATCAAAAAATGTTTCAATCAAGAGGCCATGGAAAGAAACATGGCTATCAAATACCTATCCTTCCTTTATGTACAATGGGTGGGTAATGATAAACACTAATCTACTAAATGATAAATAAATTATTAATCCACCACTTTCCTCAGCCACATCATTACTTAGTGCACATACAGTTCAAGATTATGTCTGGTCTGTTGATTATTTCCATTCCTTCTCCCTTAACTGTTAGTTTTCACAACAAAATGATAGAGCCAGAATCTGCTGGGGATTCTATAAATTAAAGTGCTGTCTCACCTTCTTTGCAAACTAACTCTTCCCTAAGGAATTTCCTGGCCTAACCACAGGTGTTGTGAAAACTGACTTCTGTTATCATTATTTGCCTTGATCTTTGAAGACGTATTTGCCTATACAGATAAAATGCATTATACAAGCTAACCACTGTTCTAAGCACTTTGCATATATCATCGCTATTCCTCACCATACAATCTAGCCAAGGAGGTATTCCCTTTTATATGTAAGGAAAATTCTAAAGGATAGGTAATTTATCCAAGATAGACTAACTAGGAAGTGGCCGACCCAGGATTCAAATTAAGGTCAGTTTGCCTCAAAAGACTATCCTCTGTCCACTTAGTCACATAGCTCTACCAAAACACAAACACGTTCCATTCTGCATATGAAGATCAGGCTGAAAACAATTTATACACATCAATCACAAATATGTACATGATGTGTATCCCTTGGAGCGTAACTATTATTTTTGGTATGCATTTTTATTGCTCATTTGTGTTATGTGTGTATAAGAGAAAGAGACCTCACTATTCAGTCATACACCCCATAATGACGTTTTGGTCAATGACGAACTGCATATATGACAGCGGTCCCTTAAGACTAGTAACATATAGTCTAGGTATGAAGTAGGCTATACCATCTAGGTTTGTGTAAGCACACTCTATGTTGTTCACACAATGACAAAATCGCCTAACAGATGCATTTTTCAGAATGTATCCCCACCATAAGCAACGCATGACTATAACGTTAAACAGCTGAAGATCTCTAAAAACCAGATTTAAAATGACATAATAGGATATTCTCTTCAATTTTATCTTGTGAATGACTCCAATTAATGCTGGAAATGGTTTTCATAAAAACTAGAAAATTTCCTTTGATATAATTTTAGTGTAGTACACCTTTAAATTTTAAACCAGCAGTTTTTCTACCTCATATTTGTCTTTTTTAGCAATAGGAAACACCAGTCAGCTGACTTACTTTTAAACTGCCTGTGAAAATTTATTATGAAAATATCATCCCAGTCTCCAGTATAAAAAGACTGATGGAAATGTAAATTTCTAAAAGATTTCTGATAGCCATAATAAATATAAAATATGCAGGCATTAACAGCATTATCCACTCTTGTAAACACTTGGAACACTTTAATTTCAAAAAGGCTACAAGTCTTTCACAAGGTAAACATAGTAATGCAATAGGAAAAATGAAATTTCTGCCATTATTGTCTAGTTACATTCTTTCCTATTTTATACATTTGATTTATGTTTTTAGGAGAAATGCTTGATCAATGAATTTCAATACATCGCTTGAAGGCAAAAGTTTGAATTCCAACTGTTTTTTCAGTCATCTTCATCTTGCAGATATTTAGAACATAGATTAGGCTAAAATGATTATCTTGAATTTTACTACGCTTGTACAAGCATGCTGTTTTTTGGTATTCCAATTAATTATGTCCCTTTGAATTTTTTAGTCCATGCTGTGGGTACAAGTGTCCCATATGTTCAATTTAATTGTATTTTTACAAGGAAAAATATGCTAAATCCAGAGAAAGGATCACACCTATAAATTTATATATATAATTGAAAGTATAAATAAATTGGTCATGGGAACTCTACTTTTTTCCAACATTGGTATTTCAATTTTGCAACATGGTTTTTAGGGAAGATCAGGTAGACTGGAATCAATTGTAAATAAATTAAGAAATATGCTAGCTATCAGTTATAGATTTAGGTAGCTGACATCAATAGCTAGGGACTTTACTCTTTGCAAATCTCATAACTATTTTTGAGCCTTAAACTGGCAGGACTCTAATTCTAATGCTAAACTCTGGTATTACATTTATGTCAAACTCTGATATAAAATAATAAATTCTAGAGACAAGTTTTAGCCATCAAACAAAAATAAACTTTTCCTGGCAGTTTCATTCGGAGTTCATTTGCACTCAATTGGCTTCCATCATACTGAAGTATTATTGAAATGAGGTATTATTTCCTCTTCTTCCGGGCTTCCTCCCCTCTATTATAGTGAGATTTTCTGTAAGGTACACCATCAGGACCACATAAGACATGCAAGAGAGAAAAAGATACATTCTAAGAGTGAATATAATTTAACTTAAGTTCCTCGGAGGAAAGCCAACACCAATTTATTTATGTTCTGGCATTTCTAAGAATGGAATACTGGATAGACTTGAAGAATTGATTTCTGAAATAAAAGATGGGAAAACCAATGGTTCAAGGAAGAGAGTAGTAAGTAATTGCTGAAAGGATTTTGTTACTGTTGACTTCACCTAATAGATTGCCTAACAGGCATTCATTAACATAGTCCATTTATATACTCATATGAGATGGCAGCTGAAAAATACCAGATAGCTAGGAGTGACTCCTCTATTTGTGGAAAAATGCACCTCTATAATGAATGTTTAGTATAGGAGCATAAGGGAACTTGAGCTATTTTCTAGTTTCCCTCTGGTTTAGTCCCGGAATTTATGGCTCTGTGCCTCAGTGGTTGTAGGCTAAACTGTTCCAGTGCCCAGATGAAAAGCAGAATTTCTTTTCTGCTCAAGTTAGAAGACAAAGAAAATCAACCAAGCAGTCAGCCAACACACACATAAACACGTCGCAAGGCATTTTGCTAGATACTTCAAGGTCTACTACAGAATAATGAGGCATGGCTCCAGTCCTGAGGTCCCTATACTTTTAGGGAGTCAAAGGACATACAGGAATCAATTAATTTCTGTACTGCATGATACTAACTACCTAAATGCACCAAGGCTAATTTAGGTACTTGTCTTGATTTCTTAGCAGCATTTGACACTCAATTATTCTGTGGTTTGGAATGCTTAAATGTATGTTTTTGGTTGTTTCCAATTTTGTGTTTGTTTTTAGGTAACGTGGACAAACTTCTCCGTTCATATTCTTCTATTTCCTCCCCAAACTCCATCTTTAACATGAATGTCTTCTGCACTCCAGAATCTTTTATCGTTTTGACTCTGGACCTCTCCATGTGAACATCACATAGACAACTTGAATTTAGCATTTCTAACATGGAAATCATGATCTTCTGCATAAGCCTACTACCTGTTCTGTAGTTGATATTTCAGCAAACATTATGAACATTCACTCATTTTCCTAACTAAAAATATGCTAATTATCCCTGACTCCGCATCTCTTCCTTCAGAATTTCCGTCAACTAGCACATTGTCTGAATTCTCTGTCAGACCCTTGGTTCAAGTCATCTTTCCTTGCTTGGATAAATGGAAATGCCATCTAATTAGCCCCTCGACTGATTTTTCTACAGAGCAACTAGAGTAACATTTCTAAAACAGACATATGATAAAGTCACTCTCCCATCCAAATTCACTCAATGACTGCAATCCTCTCAGGATAAAATGAGTATCTATATCATGAGATGCATGGTTCTCTATGATTTGTGCCCTTCTTCATCTCTTACTTCTCCTTACCTTTCACTCTAAAATTAAAGTACGCTAAACTACTGTGAATTCTCCATGCTCTTGCTTAACACAGAGGCTTTGCATCAACTATTCCCTCTCCTTGTAACACTTTTCTCTTACTCTCTCTTCCACTTCACTAATTCGTATTCATTATTTTAGCACAAGTTTGTCATTGTTTCCTGAGAGAAGCCTTCTCCATCTAGAGACTGGCATACATGTCCATCCTAAGTGTTCCCAGGGTAGCCTGTTCTTACCCTACCCTAGTACTTATTAGGTTACACAGGACCCATTGCAAAATATGCTGGGGCCCAGTGCAAAATGAAAATGAGAGACCTCCTATTCAAAAGTTAAGAATTTTAAGAAGGTGGCAACAGAATATTTAACCAAGTAAAGAGCTCTTCTAAGTACATGGCACTTTGCGACTGCATAGGTCATATATCCATGAAATACCCTGAGAGCACATTTTATTGCCGTTTTCATGTCTCTAGTGCTCACTAAATCCTAAGCTCCTGGAAAGCAGAGTCAGGGACCTTGTCCTACTCCTTATTATTTCTTTTGCCACTAGCATTTTTCCTTGTCCATAATAGCTGCTCCAAAAATATCTGTTGATTCCATCCTTCATTCTGAGAAAGCAAGTCTCAATGTGGGCATCAGTTTTCTGCTAACACCTATAAAATGAAAGGACTTGACCAGATGCTGTCATTGGGTACCTCCAGGGTAGGATAAATTTTAAGTTTCTTTTAACGCAGAACCACTCCCAAAGTCATTCAGGACAGTAGCTAAGAGCATAGGTTATAAAATCTGATATTATTTTTAATAAGTTATTATTAATATACAAATATATACAATTTATATATAACATAAATTTACATAAATATAAATACTAATCATTATTATAATCCTTCCTAATATTTTATAGTATTATATGAAAAGTGAGTTCTGCTGTGCTGGTTAGTGAGCTTCAATAGTTTCGTGTAGTCCAGTGCTTTTTGCAGAAGGTGTGTAAACACTCAAGGAGTACTAGACTTAGTCTTATATAGACAGATAATTTAAAGGTTTTTTATATGTTTTCTCCATTTGAATTCTTTCCCTATTTTTTTACCTAAATAACTTAATCCTAAAGAATGTATATCAATGTCCCAATATGATTTATGTCAATGTCCCCTCCTAAGTCTACCTAGGATTTCTGCTTTCCTCACATTCTCTTGTGCTGCCCCCAGATATCTGCCCAAACTCTGCAGTTTGACAGAAAGAGGAAAATTGTGAGAATGTTGAATGCAGTACAAGACTGTGAAATGTAAATTCCTAAGCAGTCCAAATACAGATCTTCCACAACTCACCATGGGGTTACCTCTGGATAAACCCACCCTAAGTTGAAAATATCAAGTTGAAAATGCATTTAATACACCTAACCTACTGAACATCATAGCTTAACTCAGCCGAACTTAAACATGCTCAGAACACTTACACTAGCCTTCAGTTTGGCAGAATCATCTAACACAAAGTCTATTTTATAATAAACTGTTGAATATTTCATGTAATTTATTGTATACTGTACTAAAAGTGAAAAGTAGAATGGTCATTATGGGCGAAGAATGATTGTAAGTGTATTGGTTGTTTACTCTCATGATCATGTGGCTAAGAGCTGCAGCTCGCTGCCGCTGACCAGCGTCAGGAGAGAGTTTCATACCGGCATATTGCTAGCCCAGGAAAAGATCCAAATTCAAAATTTGAAGTATGGTTTCTACTAAATGCGTATAGCTTTCACACCATTGTAAAGTCAAACAATCCTAAGTCCAATCATCATAAGTCTGGGACTGTAGGTACAGTCATGCAGAGCTTAACGATGGGGACACATTCTGAGAAATGCATCAATAGGTGGTTTTGTCATTGTGCGAACATCATAGAATGTACTAAAGGAAAACAAAATTTGTCACCTCAAAATGTGTCTCTTTGAATGAGGATTATTTATACTGAATATTTTTAAGAAACAAAAGACTCAGCAAGTTTTTCTTGCTACCTCCCCCTTAACTTCCTAAAAGAATTCAGATAAAAAGAAATCCTATCTCAGGGCTGGCCCATAGGCGTAGTGGTTAGGTTCGCCTGCTCTGCTTCGGTGGCCCAAGATTTGCAAATTTGGATCCCTGGTGCCAACCTACACACCGTGCATCAGGCCTTGCTATGGTGGTGTCTCACATACAAAATGAAGGAGGATTTGCAGGATGTTAGCTCTGGGACAATCTTCCTTAAGCAAAAAGAGGAAGACTGGCAACAGATGTTAGCTCAGGGCCAATCTTCCTCACCAAAAAAAAAGAAAAAATCCTGTCTCAGGAAGTGAGCTATCACCTTAGCATAACATGAACTAGGTAGAAGACAGGGAGGAACCCAGAAAAGCCTGTTTATTGGGCTCCTCTCTGTGTTCTTCTTTTTCTCTGTGTCCAAAAAAACACTTGTATTCCAAATGTTTGTTCATTTTCACCTACCTGTGAATTGTCTTCCTTCCCTTTGAAGTCCCCAACTCTCTCCACTGCCCCTCACCCAACATCTTCTTTTATCTTTAGCTGAGGATGGTATTTAAGGTGAGAGCTTTGGCCATTTTGGCAAGTTACTTAGTTTTCCTAGGTTTCTCCCATGTACATATATTAACAAACTTTTGTTTATTTTTCTCCTGTTAATCTGTCTCATGTCAATTTAATTCCTATACCAGCCAGAAGAACTTTGAAGGGAAGAGGAAAATTTCTTCCTCCTCTACAGTACTTGTACAAACCTAGATGGTATAGCCTACTACACACTATGTGGTACTAATCTTATGGGATCACCATCATATATATGGTCTGTCATTGACCAAAACAATTTTATAAGGCACATAACCATACTGCCATTTCTCTCTCTCTCTTTCTCTCTCTCTCTCTCAGTCTCGCTGAGCCTCAGTTTCTTCATCTGCAGAATGACATATTGGGATTCTACAACTTTCATGGTTCTTTTGAGCTTTACCATTCCAGCACCTGCTTCTCAGACTGGAAAAGGCTAGGCCTTTGGGGGGAAAGAAGAATTCAAATAAATGGAAGAGAAGAAGTGAAGACACTGAACAAGGCCTAGCCAAAATAAGCACCCAACGCACAGGGGACTTCAAGTGAGCCTGCCCTACTGACTCAGCCATATGACATTAAACATGTCCGGAGTGCTTACTGTGTGCCAAGCTCTGTTCCAAGAGCTCCTTGTGTATAAATCGTTTACTCATCCCAACAATCTTACTGTCATCCTCATTTTATAGATATGGGAAATTAAATTGCATGGCTAGTTAGTGATAGATTCAGGATTTTAAATCACTCAGTTTGACCTCATGCTTGTCCTGAGTCTATGTGATTAGGAAATTCCTAAACTTGCATATCAAAGAATGTGGGATCATTACCATTGGATTGTTCCTGAAAAACAAAGGAAAACACATAATCTTAATCTTCTCTTTTAGACATCTTTGGAGAACAAGTGGTGCTCTTTAGAAACCACAATGAACATAAAGATATAATTCTCACAAAATTTGAACAGGAAAGGAAATATTAAATGACAATGGATGAGAAAAGTATCTTGTTACTTCTTTTCTGGGCCTCGTGTTCCTGCAGATGATTACTTCCTATCTTTGCCTTTTATTTTTCTTGCTGAATAATTTTTCACAGACCTTCTTCTACACACTCATCATCTCTGACATTCTTTTTGAGAGTTTTTTAAAAAAAAATTCCTTATGTCTATTTTCAGCAGAATGAATGACTAAAATAACATTACTCTAAGTTCTCTATTCTATAACACTTTGAAAAACAATGTCTGATTAATGCCGATTTTGCCACACTGTTGAACGACTGTCCACAATGAACTATGGACTCTTCACAGCTGGGTTCACACCATGCAAGTTATCTCTTTTTCGTGTGTAGTTTATTTTTCCCCATACAAAATAATTATGCCATACTATCCCTATTGAGTACAATTCTCTACAACTGTTCTATTTACCATTTAACTTAACTTAGGTTAAGATTTGTTCTTGTCATTTCAGTAGGTGCATAGTGAATAAAAAGTAATTTATCATTTTTCTGATGCCTTCTGGGGTAAATTCACTAAACTTCTAAAGAGACGTGAAAAAGATAAGCTTTACTGTGCCCTCTTGGAAATCACCCAGTACTCCAACATGAAAATATGCATAGTCTACTTTGAATGGGTCACAGTAACATTCTCTAGTAATGATAATAATAATAATTACAATAATGTCTTCAGGTGCTTCAGTAAATTCTTTGTACAGATTAACTTAATCTTCACAACAAATTTATGAAGTAGGCATTGCTATCTCCACTTTGAGGTAACGAAGCCTTAGAGGTTATAATTTGGCCTTATCATGCTCTTGATATGTGTGAAGCTATGATTTGAATCAGGTCTGACTTCATCCAGACATTATAAATAAAAGCATCTGGCTTAAACAATGACCACTTTCTCAATCATCCTCACTACAAAAACGTATATATCCACTTAATAGTTGTAAGGGCACTGCAATGTTAAAAAGAAATATATATTGAAATCCTAAATAACATCATACACAAAGGCTCAGGGCCAAGGTCTGTTGAAAACATTGTAAAAATTGTACATCCAATGTTGCAGTGATTCAGTTACCATCAAATTCTAGGGAAAAACTAGATGTATCCTATATATTCTCTCATTTATTTTGTGCTATAAATAGAGTAACTTCCAGTTTATAAGTGAAAATTCTGTTTATGGATTGAAATAACAAGATAGAATGTTTAGTTCTCCTTGAACTACCTGTATCTCCACCTTTAGAAGAAAAAAATCTTATATCTAAACCCTGTTCTTTATAAATCTATAATTCACAAATGTCTTTTGATATAATTTTTTTTTAAATCAGAGAACCGAACTCAAAGTCTACTTGCATACATGTTCTAGATACAATTTTATTAATTTTTTTATCTCTTTTAAAATTTTTAACAGAGAGAAATAATCCTGAAAAAAAAAAATTACAACTAAAAAGTAGGTTTAGAGTAGGAAGTACAATATTGTCAAAATGAATTCAGCATCAAAGATAGGGTGTGTATTTTGATATTTAAAATATAAACAAAAATGCATAATAAAGCAACCATATCAAAGAATTACATGGAACCATCAATAGTCATGAATCAAAACAGAAATTGAGTAAGTTACTTTTAATTATTGGAGTTATTGGATAAAAGAAATGATAGTTCTGTAATCATAAACAAAATATACCTTGTGTTCTTGATTTGAAATTATTTTTATATTGTCTTTTAATTGAGATTTTCGTTTCTACATTATTAATTCTGGTCCAGCATTCTGGGCACTTTATTAATGGGGGTGAGTAGGGCGGCAACTGAAGGCTCAGAAGAACTCTGAACACCAGAAGCTTCATCAAAAATATATATAGCTGTATACAGTCACACTTCAACATTCTATTTTGAAATTTTAGGAGTGAGACAATTAAGATATAATGCATCAATTTCCCCCATTTCTGAGTAGACAAATTGGAGGAACCACTACAATGATTAAGCAGCTGGAGAGATTCAATTGTGAAGGAAGATTAAGGAACTAAACATGTATAACTTGGCTTAGTGACAACACCTGAGAGGGATATGAGTGACAGTGGTCATTTTGAAGGATATCTTTAAAGACGGAAATTAATGGTTTACCATGTGGTAACAGGAAATAGGAATTAAAGGAAACATTCAGACAAAACCAACAACAATAAAGTAATTTTATGATAATCTTGTGTGTTATAGAACTATATTTAGAAAAAATAAAATGGATTAATACAGCATTCTGGCCTGGGTCGGTCAAGTTTTCTTAATTTCAAAGGCAGCCATTTTTATAAATAAACGTATGATTTTTTTTCTTTTCTTTTTGGTAATTAGACATGTTTAAATGTTATACATACATTTTTTCCATTTTTGTCTGTCATATTAAAATAATATTTAATATGGCATTCTTACAAGATTAGAAATTTATACTTGATAAAAACTCAACCTTTTCTTTTCTACTTTATTTTAGTGATCCAACAATATACACAGCAATCAGCATAAAATTTGTCATCCTTCACACTTTAGCATAAAAATGAAGGTGTACTAGCTGGACTATTAACTAATGGTTTGTAAACTAAGGTTCATAAATTACAGGAAGTCACTGAATCAGGACAGCATTCCTCTCACAGGTATAGGATTGCTGTTAGGTTCGATCTCATTTACTCTCTCTTTTAATGTTCTGGAAAGAGGTGGTAAACACAACATTTGTTACTTTCATATTACATTTGAAATGTAGGTAGGGATTAAGATTTATTCAAGAAAAAAATATTAGGCTACCTGAAAAAGTATTGGAAAGTGATACTAGAGATATAAATGTGAAAATTAACAATAAATTAAAATGTTTTTCATAAAAGATAGTAGCAAAACTGGTAATGTAACATGGGATTTGTATACCTGGTTACTTCCTAGATCCCTTAAGCCTTATGGTACTGTTGCATGTGTACACTACTCAGGTTGTGTCAGTTTGTTCTGGCCACCTGAACATCAAACATGTTTGAAAAAAATCAAGAATCAATAAGACTACAGAACTATAGATTATCCTCTAAAAGAATAATGGGCACCATTTATATAAAACTGGCTACAAAAGGCAATCAAAACCAGTAGAAGATTAAGAGGCAAAAACCATAATGCTTCAGCAGAAGGAAAGTAGGGCACCCATAACTGTTATACACTATAATATGATGATTATTATGATGATGCTGATGAGTAGCTTTTGCTTATAGTGCTTCTACCGTTGTCAGGTTTATCCACCATCCTATATTCCTGAGCTGTGTAGCCCCAAAGATGGGGAAGAGGCGGCATAGTATTACACAGAATGGCTATAATTTGTCTCTTAGGAGAATAGGCGCTGCTTCTCTGGAGAAATGCTTCAAGGTCAGCGACTTGATGAAAACATTCTCACTTTGTGCCTACATTCCTAAGCACATTCAAACTTTTGGTGGTAGGCGGTGGCATTTTTATTCACTCAAGGAGTGCCTCCATGGGGTCTGGAATCCCCAGAGTGCTGGAAACTCAGTGGTGAGCAAGACAAATGAGGATGTGCTCTCATGCGTCTTCCTACCTAGTAGGGAGTTCAGAGAATTAAACAAAGGATAACAATAAACGATGAGTGCTGTACACGATGCTGGGGTAACCTATAGCAAACTGGCCCAGGGAATCCAAAGATCAGGGAAGGCCTTCCTGAGAAAATGGTGATGAAGTAGAAACCAAAAGGGCTCAGTGGCTCCCCAAGTGAGACCCAAGTCTAAAATCAGTTAGAGTACTTAAAAAAAAAAAAAAAAAAAAAAAAAGGTGTTCAAATCTACTTTTGCTTTTGATAGATTTAACCAATTAGGTAAATCAAATGGTAAACGGGTGGTGGAATACACCTATCTCTGAGCTTTGAGTAATAGCTGGAACATTTCCATACTCTATAGAACCCCTTCTTTAATTTCTCTGAGTATTTAACTGAGCTAGAGCATATTCTAATTAGAAATTATTGACTAGCAACTGCGATATGTTTGTGCGCACACAACAGAGCTTGTCTAAGTTAGGAAAATTTTAAGAAAGAAAAAAAATTACTCAAAGGAGCTTAGGGCATTAACTTGAAGCAATGAGTCTCAAAATTTGGGTGCATGAGATTATCTAAGGTGCTTAATAAAAATTTGGATTTCCGCCCCTGCACAACTCCTATTGAAATTCTGATTCAGGAGATCCAGGGCTGGGCTTAATACTTCCCACTTTTAACTAGGACCCAGAGGTATTTTGATGTAGGTGTTCCAAATCCACACCTTGAGAAACACTAAATTAGAGGATGTGCTAAAATAATCTCTGTTGGTGACAGCAGAGATTATTTACTCTCTTCTCGCCTATCTCCTCTCCTCATCAAAGCCACAGGAATTGAGAAGATTCTCTGTACATACCCTAAACCCTATTCATAGACAAGAAGAGAGAAAAAACAGCACTTCCCAAGCCTGGCTGCACAATACAATCACCCAGGGGGCTTTAAAGCACGCTGATACTCAGGCTCAATCCCTCTAGTCTCTGATGGGGCTGGGTGAATAGGGCAGTATTTTAAGTTCCCCCAGTGATTCTAATATGCATCAAGGGGGCAAACTATAGGCAAAAGAGAAGAGAACTATTTAGCATCCACTGTTACAGTTCCTTTGCTAGAAGCTTTCATATCTATATATCTATCTTGGATATACATCTATACATACATATCTATGAACAAATCTATATATCAATAGATATATATTTTGTTAAATATTCACATCATTCATAAATATTGATAGCAAGTCTAAAGATTGATAACTCAAGGGCACAAAGGGAGAATCAGGATTACAATTTTGAGCTGCGTAATTCAATGCCCGTATTTATTTTTAGTTTGTTTTGTTTTTATCTCCAATACAAACTGTTCTTTATTTTTTATATTTATCCTATAATCTGCTACAACCCTAGGTCACCTCTCCAATGCTGAGATATGCTTTTGCATGGTGGCATGGCCTTCTAGTCAAAAGTTCTGTTTTAGAGGTGTTATATAATTTCTGTCACACAGTGCTTGGCACGTACTCAATCATGTCAGGTTTTTAAATGGCTTTTCTAGTCGTGTTTTTCACAAGCATATGGATATTTGCTGTATTTTTAACTTTGTTGCATTCTAACAATGTGACAAATAGAAAAATGAAAGTGTCGACACTAGAGATGGTAAAATTGAAGCAAAGACGGCATTATTAGGTGGGCCAAATGAAATCTAGTCTGTCTCCAGTGTACATTCCTTTGATGGCTGCTGATTTATTGTATGTTAAGAAAGAAGAATAAACCAAAGAACATACATACTAATGTGGAACAATACCATTGATGCTTGTGTCTAAATGCGAGGTTTAGTATGTGAAGAACTAAGGGAACTTTAAAGTTTATTCTTTAAACAAAGAAATTTTCCTGCAATTTAAAGGTAAACTCCTCCTGTCCATTCAACTTTTGATAAGAATATAGCTTGCTAGAGAAAGCTTAATCAAGAAAAGCAGTAGTGTAGTTATTAACTTTCTATTGGCATCAAAAAAAAAAAAAACTTGGTAAGATATCATCACCTTCACCTTTACTGCAACATTCTAGTCAAACCCCTTGCAAAAGCTGGTATTTGCCTGTTTGTGGCCTGTCTCCACTGGTAGACTATAAACTCATGACAGCAAATACTTTGTCTAATACTTCCATGTTCCCAGTGCCTAGAGCTTATCACAGAGCGTGTGCTCAACAAACATTTACTGAAAGAATAAAGAAAACACATGAGAAAGCCTTATCCTTGATGTTAAAATTAGTTTCTTTTTTCTGAAATTGCAACCTCAAATGGCTAAGGAAATAATACATTGAGCTAAAATTTCTTCTTTAGAAATTTATTTTAATTTTTGCATTTAATCTATGGTATTATTATGTGCAGACATATGGTAAAAATATACTATAACTTGAGAGTTTTTTGTATGCCAAATCCCCTTGTATAATATAAGTCTATTGCTAAACTTTTGGACATTAGACTTTCATACACATTTTAAGGGATATATTAGATAATAAGGAAGGGCAGCCTCTACTTCCGGGGGTTCTACAACAGGAAAGCTGGTAAAATCTCTTGAAATATAGGCAATATACTTGATAATGGATTAAATAAATGTGTTATCAGTTGTGTGATACAGAAGACTATTAAGACAGAGATTCCTGAGTTACCAACATGTGCACATGGGTACTTAGAGAACACTAGAAAGGGTTCTGACATGAAAATAAAATTAATTGATAGAGGGAGCCTGATAGCCTTTAAGGAGAACTTGTACTTGATGCCAAAAAGAGCTGGAATTTTCTCAGGGAGTTATGAGTTCAATTTGAACTACTGAGTATAAAAGAAAAAAAAATTCTGATAAGGTACCTGAGATGCATTTACAAAGTCTACTCCATATCTCTTCTTCAAACTTTCTCCTCTTCCTGACTTCCCCATTTCTATTCAAGCAGCAGCAATTAAGTATGAAAGTTTGATGTCATACCAGACTGTTTTCTCCCCAAGTTTCCTAGAATCTAAGTCTTGTCTTTGTTTCCTAACTGACATCTGAATTTAACGCCTGGCTCACAATCTCAATAAGCATGAATTGGACCAATGCATCTTCGTTGGTCGCCCAGCCCCAGTATATCATCTAAACCTTTGCAGAAATTAATCTGATCATCTCATACCCTTATAAACTTTCAACGTTCTCCATCATCCAGAGGAATATGTCCAAATTCCTTAGCATATCTCACTTCATTTTGCAACATCTGGTGTTCTAATCACACTTAGCTGCTAAGCCCTGAACATATCATCCACTTTCCACCTACTATGCCTTTAACCATATTGTATACACTACTCCTGGAGTGCTCCACCCTTCTCTATACGATGGACTCCTAAGCATACAAGAGCCACTCCGCATGCCACCCTTTCTAGGAAGTCATCTTAGATTCACGATACAGAATTATTCATTCCATTTTTATGCCCATTGACTAAGAACGTCTCGGTTCATATTTTGAGTCCATCACTTATAACCTAGACTTGTGAAAGTACTTACACTCTCTGTTTCCCCAAGAACCTGCCTCATAAAATTATGAGGATTATATGAACTAATATGAGGAAAGTATTTGGAGTAGTGCATGGAAGGTAGGTATTTAATAAGTGATATTAATATTTTTTTTAAATCTACAGGCTTTTTCATATTATATTCCCTTGTAATTTTCATCCTGCAAGACAGTCTTCCTATGGTAGACTGTAAACTAACATTGGAAAAAGCAGCGTTTTGTTCTTATTTAGATTTCTGGTGCCCAAAACAGTATTTGGCATAATTCACTTTTCAATATTTATTGAATGCCTATTATTTATATAATTTGGTGCTAAAGCTGGATTTATAAAGAAATAAACGCAATTATTCCAATCCTTAAGTAGCTTATAATGTATTTTGGGAAATAAACCATATGCAGAACATAAGGAATTATGCTAATTGTTTTCAAAACCAAATGCCAAATGAGTTCTACAGACCAAAGACATAAGATGTCAAGGTGTGCACAATACCTGAGGATAGAAGGAAGTAGGGAATATTCTTGAAACAGGAGAACATGGAAATGGTGTTAAAATGATGGTATATATTAAAGAAGGCATTTTAGGTGGTCAGTATCGGGTAGAACAGCATAGAGATAGGGATGATCATGGTAAGATCAATTTGGCTTATGCAGAAGGTTTTTGTAGGATAATAGTAAAAATTGGTTTGCAAACTACAATGCTTACAGGCAGGTGAAGTAAATGAGTGAAACAGCCAGGTAAAAGGCAATAAGAATGTGGGGGTTCTGGCAAACTAGAGGGCCTACTCACTGAATAAAGGAGGCAGCCACCCCTCAGCTGTACTATAACCATTGTCTTATGGGAATGGGTAACGATGTTGCTAGAGCATGTGATTTTTAAAAATGAGATCTCTTCTGATTTTTAAATAGGGGTAATTCTTTTTAACATTTTAGAAAACACTGTGTAGATCAAACAAATCATGCTTGCCAAAGACTCCTGTCCCTGGCTGCCTATTTGTAACCTCTGAAAGTGGCCGTGCATAGGTCTAGTTGCCAGATGAGGCATTTATAATTCATATGTTAGTAGGGAGCCATCGAAGGTTTTTGAGCAGAAGTGTTACATGCTCAGGAATATTTTAAGCAGATTTTTCCAGGAAATTGTAAGATATATTATTGAAAAAAAAAAAGTTAAGGAGCAAAATGTCCAGCTTAGAAATTATTGCTCTAATCCACGTTGAAGTATTAAGGCACACACTAAGGTATTAGAGGTAGGACTGTAAAGGGAGTGATCTAAGGTTCAAAGCAAACCACTTGAGCCCCTCTCTAATTTTAGCTGATTCAAATTAGTTTTTGTCCAACTTGTGCTAATTGCTCCCATTTCTCTTATTTGTCCTTTAATCAAGAGATTTACATAAGTGAGCTCATTAAAGAAAGCTGTGTCTCACCAAATGAACCTTGCCATTTTGAGTAATAATGATAGCACAAAAGAAAAGGTTAATCTGATTATACATAATAGGATAAACAGAACATTTTCAACATCTGTGCTAAGTAGTCCTGAATGTTTCTTATATGTCCTTAATGAAATAAGTACAATCAAATATGGTTTTCAGTAAAAGTCATCTTTGCAGTCAGGCTTTTGAAAATTAGAAGAGCTAAATAAGCAGCTATCATTTTCAACCTAAGGACAGAATATAATATTGTAAAATGTACAAAGTGTTACAAGGGACCTCTTGGCTGAAGATTTTGCATGCTGTTACAAAGACATCCAAGAAAGACAAATCTGTGCTTAACATTCAGTGATAAAGCATAACTACCTGGCTTTTCCTCTCCAGGGTGTTAAATTAAAAAGCAATAGTTAATCTATGGCTCATGTTAGTCTGTGTTTATGTATTAATAACACAATGATTATGGGCGAGTACCTTTCTTACGAAATTAAAAGCTTTCATAGGAACATCATTTGACTCAACAATGATTTGCATTACTCCCAATACAGAGAGAAAACCATTATGGATGTGTGCCAAGGCACTTCGGATTGTCGGCTCATTCTCTGAGTTTTAGAGGGATATTATTTTTAATTTTGAAGTCCTTTCATTCAACTCCCACACACCAATCCCTGTCTTGCGCTTTCTGAAATGAATCCTGCAGCCAGCAAAATCAACTAGAGTCATTTCATCCCTAATCGTGCACAAGGGTTTAGCACCTCCCACAATGATATTGCTGAGGACACGCTGGTACAGAAACCCTGGCGTGGGGGAAGGAGGTTATGTTGGCCTAACTCGCCTTGCTCATTTGCAAATACGCTGGTTATATTGGTTTCAGCTAGTAACTCAATTTCCCCAAGGTATTCTTCCTACACTGTCCTGACATACTCTGATGCAAGAAAATTTCTCATTACAAAGGATGTTTGAAGTTGCCACTCCCATCCTACCACTTGTTAACATTTTCTCCTCCATATTTTGTCGATTTCTCCACACCTTCCAGTTCCCTGGTGATTCTGATGAGAGATTTTACATATAGCTTAGTGGCAGAAACTCAGGCTCAATTAAAAATAAGTCAAGTAAGTAGTCCATTTTAATGAGAAAAATAGTGAACTCAAAGGATTGTTACGTAATATAACGTTCCTGGTGAATGACTTATTTGCATTAATGCTTAGATCAGGAATATTTTTGAAACTACACGTACTGTCATGATGTGTTGGGATTTTATTCCATTGTGTTTCTGTTCTATTTACCAACCTTTCTCTTATTCAAAATGGTCTCAGTTAAAATGCTTTATTAACCAGAACTTCTAAACTTATCATGTTGGAGCAGTCAAAAAAATCAACTTGAAACACAACACAATATTTCGAAGTGCCTTCTGAATCATCAAAGAAGTATGTATACTTTTATTATCTAATTCATTTTTTTTTTCAACATAACACATAAAACCCTCCAGGTACTTGAATTTGAAATTTAAGCTTTAAACTTTTCTTAAGGCCCTTCGAGAACCATGTAAGTTCAATTGCTTCTTGCTCCCCACTGCTACCGAGTTGCAGCCCAACTCGTCATCCCCTAGGCTTTATGTAACATGCATAATGCATGTTGAGCTTGCACTTTATCTCCCTTGTTAAAAATAAGCTTAACAGTCATTCCCGACCAGAAGCCTGAAAGCATCTAATTGATACTTTCTTCCTGACATCATTGGTGTCCTGGCAGTAATCTCTTCACACCACATGCCCTTCTCTTGTATCTACCCAAAGATCCACTCATATCTTGTGACGTCATCAACTATTATCAGGTATAATGGGCTATATCTCTATTTCAGGTTGGTCATATAGGCTCCAAATTTGTATTTTCAGTTGCCTATTGGACATGATCATTTAGTACTTACCTGATGACTCAAATTCAAAGGACTTAAAATTGATCCTCTTATACTAAAGCTGTATCTTGTAAAGTACTGGTTATGTAGTTTAAGGTTAATACATTTTTTAACCATAACACCTGCTTTTTTGGGAGTTATCATGTGCCAAGTACTGATCTAAATTCCTTACATATACTACCTCATTTAATCCTTATGACAACTTATGAGAAAACACATTAATAACTTTATGGACAACTGAGGCATAGGTGTTAAATAACATTCCTAAAGCCATATATCTGGTAGATGGTTGAGCCAGTACTTAAACCTAGGTTGTTTGATCCTAGAACCACTGTATTTAAACACTATAACTGCCTCTCTGTAATCAGGAAAATTTAGGCTTGAACCCCAATTTCTGCTGTTTATTAGCTGGTGACTTCATCTCCTTGAATTTTAGTTTTTGCATCTGTGGAATAGATAATCGTATTTCCTCACAGGGTTTATGCGAGGAATGTAATGCAACGAATTTATGTAATGAGTCGTTTTTCCTACTCAAACCTATTTTACCAACACATTGTGTTAATGCTACTTTTGTAAAAGTTTACTAATTCTCTTCATTCTCACAGTTGCTCCACGAGGAAGAATAACTCAAAAAGGTAACTACCACATAGTCAGTACTAACTGCGGGCCAGGCACTGTTCATTAATTCAGACACTATCTTTATTTCACAGATGAGATACAAAGGTTTAAAGACCTGAATGGTCTCTTCCAAGGCTACACATCTAGTCAGTGGTGAAGCAGGGATTGAAATGCAGATCTATTTGACCCCAAACTGACTCCATACTTTTTTTTTTTATAATTTTTATTTATTTTTTTCCCCCCAAAGCCCCAGTAGATAGTTGTATGTCATAGCTGCATGTCCTTCTAGTTGCTGTACATGGGACACGACCTCAGCATGGCCAGAGAAGTGGGGCGTCGGTGTGCGCCCGGGATCCGAACCCGGGCCGCCAGCAGCGGAGCGCGCGCACCCAACCGCCAAGCCACGGGGCCGGCCCTAACTCCATACTTTTAAACAACTGTCCATATTTACCACAGTTCTGTTGAGCTAATCAAGACATGTCTAAATATTTATTGGCTACCTAAACAATATAGCATGGCATTTAAGGTCTATTATAATCTGCCCCCAACCTACATTTCCAGCTTCATTTTTCTTTTAATTTAGTAGTAATAGCTTCAACTTCACCGTCTGATAAAAACCTGTTTTTCTTTAAATGAAATAGAACATGACAAAGTCTATATCAGGAAACATTCATGTTGAAATTTAGATAAGCTTGCATGAATAGTGTCCAAAACCTTTAGAATGACTCTCACGACCTTTCATACTATCACACAACTGCAATGCAATGTTTTTGAATTTATATTAACTTTCATTCACAATGGAACACATATTTTACCTCAACACTGAGGAATAAATGAGGACAATTTCAAGCATTTATGACTTTGCCCATGCTGTGTCTTTTGATTGGACTGTCTTCTCTATCATTTTAAAATGCTCACATCCTTCAAGAAGGCAGACAACAAGATACAGAATAGAGACTGTATCTCATCCATCTTTATGTTTTCAGTGTCTAACACTATGCAAGACACATGTTTACACCCTTAGTAAACATTTCTTGAGTTCAGTTAAATGAATTGTCTATAGTCAATAAGCAGTAACAGCATTGGACTAAATCCCACAACTTGTAATTCCTAGTGTGATGAGTTTCCCATTATACCAACTTGCTTCCAAGTCCTCTGGCAGACTGGAGAAATCAAATTTTTTGTACCTCAATTTCTTACTGAAATAGCTGCTCCCTGGAGTTGCTATATAGAAGAAAACCATTTGAATACAGAAAGCAATGAGATCTTAACACATAATTATGATTTTTTTAATTCTTTGATATTGCTCCCTAATATCTTGTTAAGCCAAGAAAAGTATGCATCATGTAACATTCTCATAACCTTAAAAAATAAAGGAATGTATATTTTTAATCACCTCTAAATCCATTATATCTATAAATTATACTAACATTTAATTCCAATCACTGCTTAAATGCCCTTAATATTGGATTTTACCCTATTCTGTTCTATTGATAATTTCTAATTCCTATATTAGGCAATAAATATCCTTTTTACCAGACTTTTTAGTAGCTAAGTTATATACTGTATAGATTTAATTTCAATTTCCTCTTCTTTTCCTATCTCTTTATCAAAAGACAATCAAATTTCCAAGATACAGACAAGAGAAGAAATACAGGGATTAAGCAAATATGGATAAGCCAGAAATTATAGGTCTCTGAATATATACCAGCGTTAGGAAGATCAGTGCAATTTAAAAGCATTTGCATTAATTAAGATAGATATACAGACCTCCGGAATTGGTGGCAGTGTTGCTTATTGCTCACTATCTCTTATATACATCATCACTAGACCTCATCCAGGCTAAATCCTATAGTGACAATGAGAAAGACAAAGGCTAAGACTTACCAAGGATCTCTCCTTACTACTCCTTATCCTGAACACTCCATGACTCGGCACAAAAAATCTTTTCATTCATTCTCAGCATCCCCAATTAAGCCATCAAAAGCCATTTCTAGAAAGGATCTGATACCAATTATCCATGTCATATTGTAAATTTACATAATAGTATCATCATTCCTGAGAATATTTGGTCCTTGAGACCTACCTCCAAAGTTAGAAATACTCTATTTTAGGGACTTGGGGCATCAGAGAAAAGTTGTGTCAGATTTCTGGAGACACTCCTGCAATTACTGCACACACAGGGCCATGGAAGGCTAGTTGTGTCAGCACTGCTGCTGAAAATGTACATTCTTTATGTCCTTTGGTCAAGAAATATCTATTCAGTGTGCGCCATGTGTCAAGCACTTAGTTATATCTTGAAGATACAGAAATGAACCAAGTGCATAATCTAGTTAGAGTGACAAACACAGGAACATGTGATCATTATGCAATGCGATGAATGCTGTAATAAAAGCAGGTGCAAAATGCTCTGGAAGTACAGGAGACAGGCTGACTGAGTCACTCAACAACAGGTATTTATTAAGATCCAACAAAGTGATAGGCATTATTCTAGGTGCTTATTTCTACACTAAAAGTATTTTTAAATTAGAAAATGAAAATCTTCCAACATTTGCCAGAGAATTTTTTTTTGCATTTCCAGCAATCTTTGTGTTGCTTCAATCAGCCGTTTTGAAACATTGAAAAAAAGTGCCATCTAATTGGCATGTTAGTTTGGGCAACTTTCAGAAGGAAAAAGGCTTATCTGATGATTTTTTTGACATGTTTCTGCTGATATTTCCCAGAATAAGCAACCATCCTCACTCAAAATAAAATGTTTATGTAACATATAAAATATATTAGCATCTAGTTTGTAATGCCTTGTCTTATTAATGACACCGTAGGAGTAACAGCACAACACAGATCTCTTCAGGATGCCAGAAAGACTCTCTTCCCATAGGCTACTTTCAACAGGGTCAAATAACCAGCGGTAGGAGTTAGGATCTGTGCTCAGGAATAGCAGGACCTGAGCGTAGGAGCTGATAGACTCACCCATGGCTGGTATAAGTGCATACAAACATACAAATTTTCAAAAACTATTTAGAAATAATAAAAGATGCAATTTCTGGCCTTCTTTTCTGAAATTTCACACAATCTTCCCACTGATATTTTAAAATTTTCTACACTGCTTCTTCTAATGCCTTTTCATCATGGTCTTAAGGACCATCTGCTATGGGCTGAATTGTGTCCCCTCAAAATTTATATGTTAAAGTCCTACCTCCCAATACCTCAGAATGTGACTGTAAAGGCCTTTAGAGAGGTGATGATGTTAAAATGAAGTCTTCAAGGTGGGTCCTAATCCAATCTGACTGATGCCCATATAAGAGGAGGACACTTGGACACACCGAGAGACACCAGAGGTGCATGTGCACAGAGAAAAGACCATGTGAGAGCACAATAAGAAGTGGTTGTCTGCAAGCCAAGGAGAGAAGCCTCAGAAGAAACCAAATCTGCTGAACCTTGATCTTGGACTTCCAGCCGCCTGCAGAATTATGAGAAAATAAATGTCTGTGTTTAAGCCATCCAGTCTGTGGTATTTTGTTATGGCAGCATTAGCAAGCTAATACATCATCCTATCAACACATAACCTTTAACAACTGTTAAAAAGTGATCCCTTTTGGAGAAGGTTCTCTGGTACAGATTGTTCTCATCCCAAGTACAGTTCTGGTTACAAGTTGGCAGGGAAACACTCTGTGGAGATACAGAGAAAGTACTAATGACTTCTCAAAGTATCTATTAGACCCCAAGACTGGAATTTATATTTTGGTTTAAAGCTTCCCTGCTTGTTGAAATGTACTGGGATGGAAAAAGTATTAAAACTTACTAGTAAGTTATGAATGTGTACATCCGGGTATCAGACCCTTTTCTGAAAGGGAATTGATAGAACAAAGCCTGAAGGAAAGAACTAGAAAGCCATCAAGCTATCACGGTGTGTGGTGGGTTGGGGTAAGAGGGCCAAAAGGATAAGAAAAAGAGGTGGCTAAAGGCAAATTTTGGCAACTTGACAGTTTTCAAAAAGACAAGTATTGCTTTTGCATAAATAATATTTCTAAAATTAAAATTGAATACTACTCTTTTTATGCTACTATCACAATCCTCTTTAACCTATTGAATATTTTCCTATTCTTTACTCCTCTCAAAATAAGTCAGGTTTTCCTAAATTCCCCTTCTACATTGTCTATTAAATACAATTAAGGGAAAGGATGCTGATTATTGATTGGGAAAACCTAGAAGGGACGATTCTAACAGAAAACTCTAAACATCTTTATTTCTCTTAACAAAACACGTTCCATGATTAAAAAGCAAACTGCAGCTATGCTGTGATCATCACAATAAATTATAGAATTCCAGTGGGCTTTTGAGCATGGAAACAGGAAACATTTCAGGATTGGTTTTTTCCACTCAGTTGCATCATCTGTTGTTTTAGCTATAAGGGTTAAAATAATTTAGCTCTAAAACAGCGAGAACAAGAGCCATTATGAACATTGCAAAAAGATATGTATCATAGAGTATTTATGCTTTCTAAAATAAAGCTAAACTGGGAATTATTTAAAGTCATAGATTCTGATATAAAAGGAAAAATAAAATACAGTGAAAAGATTTCCAGCTCAGGCTTAGAACCACAAATACAGGTTGCAGAGGTTGTAGAATTAATCTGAAAGTCACCTTTGAATATGGCTACAAACAGGTCATCTGGAAAGTCATTAATTTGAAAGTTTAGCAAAGGTAGGACTGACTTAATCTAATGATCACTTTCATCTATTCTATATCAATAAACTATCAGCCATGTTAGGAAAAATTGTTTTCTCCAATATATCGATTTTTTTGTCATCAAATTTCCTGCCATAAATTCCAGGAGTAACCTGAGAAAATATATTTTACACTGTATTTATGCCTAGCTGATCTAATTGACTGTCTTTGCCAGGATGATCTGGGAATTATTCTTAACCTTTCATCCCTGGTCTTTAGGACAATTACCCTATCAGTTACCCAAATTTTATTATCCCTTATTTATTCCTGTGATTTGGTCTGGACATTAATCCCAATGACAAACTATACTTGAAACACCTTGGTACCCCAGTCTCCCTGGGTTGTCCCCGACACTACACATGTATCGTGTGGCAACCCAGCCGCAGCTGATTTGATAAGTAACATACAAGTGACCCTAGCTAACCAACCACATTCTCTCCAAAGAATACATATTGGAATTGGAACTAGGAGAGATTAAGCAGTTTAACTAGACCAACAATGAATTCTGCTAGTTAGATTAGTTTGGTTATCAAATGTGCAGAAGCAGAAAAAACCAATCTACAGAGTAAGATGGATGAAGCGGAAGTGAAGAGAGAAGCATAGAGGAGAAACCAGGTGTAGAGAGAGAGAGAGAAAGAATGGGAGTGAGAGAGCAAGACCCAGTGGGAGAAATTAGCTGCCTTTGCAGGAACAGTTCCCTTGTTCCTGGTTTTGGGCTATCTAGAAACACATCCGTCCTTCCTTGAGTTTCCTGAAATAACCCGGAAGCTTTAAAATAAAATCCCCCTTAATATAGAAGTTAAAATGGAATAACAATATAAAATCCACAAAAGTTCTTAGTGATATTCACAGGCTCCCTTTCTCTCAGGCACTGTTCTACTCCCAGTTTTCTGTTTTCCCCTTAGATCTTCCCATCCAGACACCCAAGGACATAGTGTTCAGTTCAATTTTCCTCTGGTTAAAACATACTCGATCCGCAATCACATATAGCTTAATGTGTCTTTAAGCCAACTTTACTCATCTCAAGGGCATTTACATTTTAAATATAGCGTTTCTCTCTCTCTCTCTCTCACACACACACACAAACACACACACACACAAACTACACACATTTGGAGCTGTGGGAAAAATGGACTCTAATTAGTTCTTTTGAATACATATAATACATAAGGTTGCTTATGCCACGCACACAAAAAGTTAGGACTGCCAAATTCACATGAAAACCAAATGCATGTGGATGGTGTTTATTTTCAATTTATCATAATTAATGTGAAAAGTAACTTTCCTTATTTGGGAATATTAATTTTCAATGTGATGCCAATTGGAACTCAGAAAATTTATAAGCAGAAAAGTTAAGATTCCTGGGAATCATTTAGGTCAGTTGCTACCCTAAAATAGCACCTTTTGGTTTAATAAAATTTTAGTTAAAAATGCCACAGGCATGGTTGCTATTTATATAATGTATGATTGTACCAAATATAGATCATGTTAAGTTCAGTACAAAGAATTGGCCACGTCATCCTGATCAAGCCGCCATTGGCCTCCTTTTATATCTCATTGCTCTCACTTGTAAAATGTGCATAATAACGGTACCCACCTCATTGTGATATAATAAAGATTAAATGAGATAACGTATGTAAATCACATAACAGAGTTGCATGCCCACTATAAGTGGTCTGTAAGTGTTAACTATTGTTATTATCACACATCCTCAAGGTATTGTAGTACACAAACACATTAGACAGATATTCTAATTCCATTTGGACATATACAAATAAATCCTACTATTAACATTTTTTAAAAATATTTTTTACTGTTAATTTTTTTAAAAGTCTTTCTAATCACCAAATAAGAGAGAGAAGTGATGAGGCCTAAAGAGAGGCTGAATCCAATCCAGTTTTTAACTGATTATGAATCTTCTTGAGGTCCAAAGACCAGTTTGCAAAATACCCAAGTCATTCTTCAGTTTGTGTATATTTTAAAATATAGTTTCAATTCACTGACAAAGCTATTAATGAAATAAACATCCATTTTTATCCAAGTGAACACTTCTTTAAATACTTTTCCAAAGTGCATTTGAGGAAATGGTAGGGCTAATTCCCAGGCAATGAGTATAATACAGCATAATAAATGCTATATCTGTTAAACAGCAATGTTAATGCCAGACCAGGTTCAAATTCAATAAAACTCAACTCTAATGTAGAAAGCCTTTTGTGAGCAGTTATTAGGTAAAATGAATTCTTTTATTATCCTAGTAAATTGCCAAATTGCTGGAATGAAGCCACCGAAATAACATTTAAATTTAAATTGAATAGAAGGAGATGGCACAATATAAAAATAGAATAAAGAATATACATATATTTCAAATAAACTTATATTCTTATGAATTATTGGGTGAAAATATTTTTAGTGATATAATTAAAAATGATAAATATTTTTTGTTTTACTCCATGCTTGAAGATCAATCAAGTTATCAATTAATTGATCATTCTCAGCCATATGTCATGTCTTTTCCCAGCTTAGCATCATAAGCTATAGATATTTGATGCCCAGACTAAGCTTGGTGCTCAGACATTATTTAGTAATGGTAATTTCCTATCTGATTTGCTGTCTTCAACGTTGAGCAGTTGTATTTGTCAGTGGAGTGCTATAGCCTGTCTATTTCTACTGTCATTCCCTGAAGCTTATTCCAGTCAACTTTCCTTCCTTTTTTGGTTGGTGACTACAACTGTGAACTTATGAAATCACCAAAGATGAGAATCAAGTTAGGAGAAATGGAGGTAAAATTTAGGCTAAAAGCAGCTCAACCCTCAACATAAATAAATACACTAGGGATGTGATCTTTATTTCCTGGATCTAAGTTTAATTCACTATATTTGGAAACATTAAATGAAATAAAATATGAGAAACTGCTCTTAACAGGCATCTGTTGGATGAGCAGATGAATGGATAGACGGATGAATGTTATTGCTGATGACCACTAATACTCAGAACACAATGTGCTCTCTTAATAAGTGAGGCCGCTTTCTTTGCTTCAATGGTAATTTTTCCCCCTTAATTAATCTTGCAGTAGCTTGTCTCTCTAGGAAGTTTATTTGTGTGTTTTGAGTATTTATTTAGGTTTCGATAGTTCATATTACATGGTAAAATGGCTTTTCATTTGCCAACTCCTCCTCTTTTTTGCTCTGAATCTACCTACTTATTTATACTTTTCTTTCATCAAAGAAACTTGCAAGTTTAGCTTCAGGCTTCAGACAAGTTGTTGTAGGCAGAGACTGTTAGAAACCCACGACCTGGCAGGAAGCTGCGTTTTGATCAGGGATCAGAGCTGGAGCAGAGAAAAGTGAGAACTACTTTCAGACAAGCAAACTAGGACAGGGCCCAAACCACTCGGCATATTAGCAGACGATGAAATGCAGGTTTGCTTTTCTAAATCAGAATGAGACTGGAAATACGCAGAATAATGTACTAGATTGATAAGGTTTAGTTTTGTTTCCTTTTTTTTTGACTAAGAGAAGCAGCTAGAAGCCCCAACAAGCTTAAACAAAAGAAATAATTCCAAAATAGCTAAAGCATTTTGGTTATGATTTTTTTTTACACTAATTTTTTCTCCAGGCATTCTCTCACTAATAGCTTCAGTGAGATCAACGATACTGGACCAGCATGACCCAAGTTTGTTTCTGGAATTACTCTCTGTAATAATGACCAAAGCAGACAAGTAGATGATTTCAGAGATATTATTGCTTAACTCGCAATTAATTTCAAAGTTAGCAATTTCCATGGTTTTTTCATGTATAAGAAAACAGCCTATCTCTGAGTAGTACTAAAACAAAGAACTAGTTATTGCTTCAAAGACTGTGGTTGCTAAAATAGCTTGCCAAAAATGTGGAAAGTTTACTTTACGTATGAGGCTACAGACCTAGCCAGGGACTATTTGTTTGATAGTCAAAGTCAAGGAACTTGAATTCAGGCAGAACTCAACAGCATACCTCTGGCGATGGGGATCTGGGTTAGAATTCTACAAGGGATCCCTCAACCAAAGCCGGTAAAACACACATCTCTTTAGGTTAGGACACAGAATAATAAAAGACAAAATTCACAGGATCTCCATAACCTTGCAAAAGCCAACTAGCACTTCTTAACAGTTTTAAGATCACTCCCTCACCAGAGAACAGTGTTTGTGCATTCAGCACAGAGCTATAAAGGGGATTAGAAGCATTCCTTAAAATGTTCAACAGCCTCAGCAGCAAAATTGTAGTGCTGAAATCCTGTTTGGAGAACAGGTATTTATTTTTATGCTTTAGCAAGCATTATATTTTATTTCACTTTTGAGAGTCACAGATGCTTGTGTTTTAATGAAAATTTCTTTTGCAAAAGCTACAATACGTAGGGCCGGCCCCGTGGCTTGGTGGTTAAGTGAGCGCGCTCCACTGCTGGCGACCCGGGTTCGGATCCCGGGCTCGCACCGACGCGCTGCTTCTCCGGCCATGCTGAGGCCGCGTCCCACATACAGCAACTAGAAGGATGTGCAGCTATGACACACAACTATCTACTGGGGCTTTGGGGGAAAAATAAATAAATAAAAGCTTTAAAAAAAAAAAAAAAGCTACAATATGTATGTTTGGGTTTTTTTCCCCCTGGGGAAATGACTCATTTTTGTGCAAGAACTCCAGTATCAACACGACGCTCGGTGAAAAATACATCATTTAAAGTAATGAAGAAGAGCTTCAGGAAGGATCAAGAGGAAAACAAACTATTTCAGCAAAAAAGTTTTAAGTTGCAATTTAAAGAGATCAGCTAACAGGAACTTGTTTGAAAGGAAGGATACTGCTCTGCATATGTTTTTGTCATTTGCAAAAAGCTAAAGAATCTGCTAAAGCCAAGTGGTTTTGGCGGCTTGCAATCTCTCTATAGCATGCTGTGCTCAGTTATGTTCAGTGACTAAAAGCAATAATGTTTTGATTCTAGACTAATATGTCTAGCTCTGCAATTGATTATAAGCCACTTTATGAGACAGTCTGAAATCCTTCCTGTGTCTACTAGTCCTGATGAGCTCCTTAGCAAAATAAATTAGCAAGTTTGAAGCTTTTTTCCCCCTATTTCCTACTGCCAAGACTTTCTAAATAAACCCTCTGTATTCTCTCCCCCAGCATGATTCACAGGTGGGGTTGCAATTCAGAGTTGCTTGTGTTTAATTTGGGTTTAGGTGTTTAGGTGCTCATGCAGTTCTCAGCAATATCTTCTCATTTTTACTTGCTTGACCTGATTTGATTCCACTTTTATTTTGCTAAAGCTCAGAGGTATGATATAAATGTCAATAAAAATTAATCTGTGGCCAGTACTAACCCCAAAGGACCTCCTCTATCTTAATAGGCCAGAAAGCAATTTTCTCCAGCAACTAATTTGTGACTATTTATTAACTGCATCTTAGTATTATTCTGGACGAAGATGGGTTTTTTTTTTGAGTTGCTGAAAAAGTCAAATGTTACAGGATGGGTAATATTAGTGTACTTGAATGATTGCTACGTCAAATACTGCTCTTTATGGTTGAAAACGTTTTTCCACTAGAGCATTTCAAGTTGATCAGTGGTGTTGAATTGACTGATCCAGTGGCAGAGCTCCTGTGTTTTTCAAATATCAGCTGCTGCACTTAGTGAGAGCATCAGCTCATGCCACCTTGGCTTGCCAATATAACTCAATGTATCTTAAATGGAAACAGCAGTTAAAGCTGATTCAGTCTAGGGCCGCTCTTCTGAGACTGTCAATAAAGGAGTCGGTAGGTGCTAAATGTCACCTTGGTTTAGGACTGAGGACAGCTGCTCTCTCTGAAGGAGATGCAGATCAACACATTTGCCCCCAGTCATGGAACAGATATATTAAATTCAATTCACTTTAGGCATATTTGTACACTATTAATTATAAGCAAAAGAATATACTCTATTCTAATATTGAAAATGATGATAATTTAAATTTCAAAGTAAGCAAAGGCTTTAAGGAAAGGATATAACCATGACTAACGTTAAAAGAGGGTGGGGCCGGCCCCATGGCTTAGCAGTTAAGTGCGCGTGCTCCGATACTGGCAGCCAGGGTTTGGATCCCGGGCGTGCACCGACGCACTGCTTCTCTGGCCGTATCCCACATACAGCAACTAGAAGGATGTGCAACTATGACATACAACCATCTACTGGGGCTTTGGGGGAAAAAAATAAAAGGAGGAGGATTGGCAATAGATGTTAGCTCAGAGCCGGTCTTCCTCAGCAAAAAGAGGAGGATTGGCATGGATGTTAGCTCAGAGCTGATCTTCCTCACTAACTAACTAACTAACTAAATAACTAACTAACTAAATAAATAAATAATAAAAGAGGGTGTAATTCATCTGACTCCTAGAAGACATAAGGGAAAAGTAATTTTTAGCCTCTTTGGACAAAACCACCCAAGTGTAGCTGAGAGTGAAGATGAAAAAAAAAAAAGGAAGGTAGAGGAGTATATGCTGATATTGTTACCCCTTCGAGGGCCATGCATAGCAAATCGACACTGTGGCAAAGGCTAAAGTGTTAGAAAGGACTTAGTCTAAGAAATTACAGGAGCTTGTAAGTCAGGAATCCAGCAGTGCATTTTGCAGGGGAGGAGGGGACGGTCAGAGGAAGGAATGACACTTTGTGTATCACTGGAGCTTTTCAGGGTGAAGGGAGAAACAATGCACCACTGACAGCAAACGCACAAATTGCCGAGGGCCAATTTTCTCTCCTTTTCCTCCCTAGACCTCAGACTCATTTGCATTTTTTTCATGCTCTATCTGGCTGTTCTTTCTCCTTGCTTGACTGACTTTGGGAATAGCGTAACCCAAGTTTCTCAGGTACATAATCATTATCTAATATGTTCAGCCTAGTATACATGGCACTAAGTATACATTCAAAAAATGAATGCTTTTTCCTCTCTAACTCCAAATTCCTCTTATAAAGTCCCCTTGGCCTGAGTCTCAGATTCCATCCAGGAATGATCTTGCACACTGGTAGCACTTCTAACATTTGTGAAGATTTTATTTGTGCCCTCAGGTACTCAATAACATTTATTCAAACATTTTTTTCAACTCCATGGTGTCGCTGACACCTGGGATCAAAAGAACAGAATGATGGATAAAGAACGTCCAAAATGCCACAAGTGTGTTGTATCTGTTGTAGTAATGGTGTGAAAGAGTCAGAAATAAGAGCAAGGGCACTTCCTTAGACATTCAAAACATTAGTCCAGGTACAGCATACCTTCTAGCAGAGCAGAGGAACAGAAAAGTGGACCATGATAAGAATTGATGAAATACTTCACATCCTGTCAATCAGTTCTAGAAAAAGGAAATCAACAATTTGCCTACCTTCTTCAGAAGGAGGTTGAGGGGGCAGTAAAAAGAAAACAACAACAAAAACCCCAAGAGGTTAATTTTGCCAATGACTAAAGAGTAAATATTTCTATTATATTGAAAATTCTGAAAACAAATACTGGGTATTTTGCCTGGGGTTCTAAAGAAATTAAAGCAAATTTAATGGAAGTTCAAAAGTGGGTTTAATAAAAAATAAAGTCTCTCTCCTTTTTCCAAGATTTTCTTGAGTTTTTATGAGTACATGTGTCAGTCAGAGAGGGGGCTTGCTGCATATTACCTCAGACAGACTTTAAGTCTAGTGATACAAGGATATACAAGTACAATTGGAAAAGTTGAATAGTTTTAAAGTGGGTTTAAGAGCAACACTTTCAACAGTTGACTAATCTCAATGCAACCTCATTTCTTGCTCTGTTTCTTGGCACATTATTCAATAACACTTAAATCTTAGTTTTAGTTTTGTTTATTTTCTTGAAAATTCATGTAACCTTACCAGTTAACTCTTTATGTCAAGAGCAAGACAGAACTGCAATGTAATAGGAACTCAGATGGGTCATTAAACGTGTAATAGGGTTCCAACTTAGCAACTAGCTAATTATAGGGTCTTAGATCACACACTTTGCTTCTGTGGGCTTCACTTGGCTCATTCAAAAAAGGTTAGATACGGCCCATGTCAATGTTTTCAAGCATTTACCAACAAATGCCTAATGGTGTAAGAGACTCAGTGATTTTGGAGGGGAGGAGAAGGAAAAGGACCAAATCAAAAACAAATGAATAACCGCTACGCCATTGGGCCAGCCAGTTCGCAGGTTCAGATCCCAGGAGGGCACCGATGCACCAGTTGTCAAGCCACGCTGTGGTGGCATCCCATATAAAGTAGAGGAAGATGGGCACAGGTGTTAGCCCAGGGCCAATCTTCCTCAGCAAAAAGAGGAGGATTAGCATCGGACGTTAGCTCAGGGCTGATCTTCCTCACAAAAAAAATAATAAAATAAAATAAAATAAATGAATAAATAAAATACAAATTCTTTGATGTCTTCACATAAAATTTACATTCATCTCCACAATATACTGGTGTATAAAAATAATGTTTCACATTGCCTCTATAAATAAAGAACTGTAATCTATCTGTCTCATATTTTTTTCAATACTGAACAGATAAATTTTAGAAAATTGTGCTGGCTGAAAGAGAACTGTTACCAAAGATCAGGGGCAGTGTTCAGAGAAATTCTCTACTCTGCTTTGTATTATGGTTTTCCTAGAACCTTGGTTTACATAAATACATGGATACAAGTGGCAACAGCACATTTTTAAAAACTGCTTTGTAAACGATGTCACAGAGGAGAGATGACCTGAATATATGGAGAAAATGTATGGTATAACATTTTCAGAACTACCGTTGTTGGCAAATTTAAGAAGTAGTTTCTTACTGAGCAGTAAGATTGCTTTTGTCATACAGTGAACACAAAATGTCTGTAATCGACCATCTTGCACCTTTTAATGCTCCTTTTACTGAGTATTTCATCCAGTCTTTTTTCAGTATGGAGAGATGGTTAATTACATTCTTCCTTATTTTAACATCATTACTAATTCTAATCATATGTAAATGGCTGATGTTGTATAACTTATAATATCCATGATCTCTTCACCAAGATCTCAAGCTTCATTTCCATCACTGTCTTTTCATAGTCACAATTTTGGCTTCAAGTTGTTGATTTAGTTGTGGTTGGCTTGACAAAATATTTACTAAATGAGATAATTTTTATCATGAACTATAAATTTATTTGTTGATTCAGAGTTGTAAATACATATATTCCTCCCTTCTCCCATATGGAAAGTAACAAATCAATGGTGAGTTGGAAGACTATTTCCAGTACATTTCTCTTCCTTGGTAATGCATATCTGTGAACTTACAATTTTAATTATCACGTTAAGATTAGTGAAAGATAATCAAGTGGATGCTCTTTTGACACTGTCTCTCTGGTGAGGATACATTGTTCAGGCATTCAGGATATGGACTGGCTACCACTTCCAGAATTTTCCTTCTGATAAAACTATACCTATCTATACATCATGCTTACAAAAACAAGTAAAAACCACTTGCATATTTTATCGAACGTCTTCAATTATCATTATAATAAAGACAAATAAATTTAAGTCATTAACTTCTACCCTGTCATCACTCTAAGATAAAAAATGAGATTAACACCTGACTTCCATTTGATATTTTAGGTAGAGCTCTGAAGCACATTAATGCCCATTGTTTGATTGTGTTATTTGAGAACTTTTTTTTTTTTTTAGCTTCACTGCCCATTTTCATTCTAAATCTATTCAGTCATGTGTATAGCATCTGGTTGTACCCAATCTTTACCCATTATACTTCACCAGCAAAGAGGATGCTGAAACTGACTATAAATGAATCTTCCAGGGGTATGTTTCTTTCTTATTCATATGTACTTCATCATGTTTCTTTATTTACCAAAAAAATTTTCTTGCACTTTTATTCCAAAATTTGCATGATTGTTTTTTAAAACATGCCAAAATAATCAGCTAATGTCATTATTGCTCTTATATTTTCTTCTTAAATAAGCATATACGTACTCTTAGCTTTAGATAGACTGTTATTATTTAGTATTAATTTATTAATAATGGTTGACTCAGTGCTGTTGGTTTTTAACTGTCAGGCAGATTGTAAAAAGCATCTGGAACAAGACCAAATCAGTCAGAGTCCTTTAAGGTATTAGATTTTCTGCACTTCTCAATATGTTGGATATTTTCATCGATTTCTAGCTAATTTATAAAGATTCTTGTTTTTAATTTGGATCAATGTATGCCACTTAAAACATTTTATTTTCCAACTTAAATGACATAAAATTTAGAGACAATTCTTTAAAATACAGAATTTTTGTTATTTTTCTAAGGTCAGAGAACTTTATTCTTCAGCAAGAGTAACTAAGCAAAACCATATATTTGTTAAAAAGAAATTACCCAGCAAAACTATGATGAAAAGACTAAATCGATATGAGGTCATCAAGTTTTCTTGATACAAAACAAATTGTGAAGAACTACTGATACAGTGCAAAATACCCCATTCTCTGAAAATGTGTATGGCCATCTGCTAAATCAACCACCTCGTCCATCCAGACCATCAAACAACAACCAAACCAGACTTGCCATTCCTCTTTTCCCCAGGCCAGCCAGAGGCCTTAGTGGGCCAGAGTCCCGAAAACTCTGCTCCTGTGGTTTCACTTCCACAAAAAAACACTTCTCCCTCTAAATCATCAGGTAATACTCAAGTTTCTGGAGGATGTCCATATGTCTTCTGTAGTTTTCCACAAATACTGGAAGAGGATGCTTCCCTTGAAGAGGTGATGGATGGCAAGTCTCAGTCCCTTCATGCACTAAGGCCCTGCAATTAGGTTTCTTTGGTGCCTGCCTATTTAGAGCATGTTAGTACAAGTGATTTATACATAACTGATTGTTTCTTTGTGTGTGTTAGTTTATTTTATTAGTGATTTTTACCAGTTTCTGTTTAGAGTAATGCATGTTTATTGTAACTGAGAAAACAATGGAAAAAATGTATTAAGCAAAACTTAATTTCTTCCACTATTCTCTCTCTCAAAGCCCACATTTCTTGAGTTAACTTTTCCTTTTAACTATTTCTCCATGCTCATATAAAAATATACAGATATATGCATTTGTATAGGAGTATTATCCTTTATTGTTTTGGGTCTTATTGCCTTGTTTTCCATCATGGACATATTCCTTCAGATCAGTAGGTGTGGATCTAATACTTTTAGTAGCTGTGGAATAGCCTTCATGTGAATTACCATATTTATCCAGTCTTCTCTTGATGGATATTTTTGTGGTTTGCATGTGTTTGCCAGGATAAGTAGTACTATTATACATAAACTTGGTACTTGTATTCTTGCCTGCTTGCATTTTTATTTACATAGTAGAACTTTTACAAAATTGGTCAGAGATTTTACATACTTATAATTTTAATAAGTATTGGCACAAAGCTTTGCAAAATGGTTTTTGGGTTTCAGCTCTCACCAGCAGTAACATTTCTCCCAGTCTGGTTATAGGGGAAAAAACCTTTCATTATTGTTTTAGTTCATAGTCTCCTGACAACTAAAGAGATTGATAGCTTATTTTCATAGGTTTATTGGCTTTTTTTAATGGGAATTCCTATTAATATCATTTCCTCCTTTTTCTATTGGCTTATTTATATCTTAAAAACATCAATCTATGGAACTTTAATAAATGTTAGTTGAAAGAAAAGAAAAATTATTGTTTACTCACATTGCACAGATGCAAATTTGCTTAACTCCTGGTTCATTAGGGTATATCTACATAACTGAATAAGCAACATTCAGGATCAGATATCAAAAGTGTCTCAACTAAAATGAAGTATTTACTCATAAGCATCAGAGACTAAAGAGAAAAGGTAGACTAAATAAAGTTTGGGATAACTGTATGTTTCTGTCTTTTATATGAATGGTGGTCTTGATTTTATTTTTTATTTTAAAGTTCTTTGTTTCTTAAGATTATTATTATTTAAATGGCTTACAGAAAGATGTATTGATAAAAATTGATATGATTCTTTAATTCTTCTGTAGAGGAAACTGTATTTTTTTCCTTATAATTGTATTTCATGACCTAGTGTCTCTCCTCAAATTATCACCTCCGGGCCGTTCTAGAAAATGCTCTAAAATATAAATAAGCGCTAGAAGAAAAAAAAATTACATATTCTCACACCATTCACTTAAAATTCACCAAAAATGTCAACAGTAATCAGGCCAAGTGACACAGCAAGTTTATCTTACTTTATAATGCTTCCAGTTATGGCTGATCCTCATGTTTCCCAGAAAGGCAAAAAGAAAGAAAAAGTCAAATGATTACCGGAAAGATTCAATATTGATAGGACATTTACCAGATCAGAAAAAAATAAGTAAATCTGTACCTTCATGACTTGATCATATTTTGGAAACTGACCTAAATATGTGTGATGAGAAGATGTGTTTTATAAAATTTGATAGCATATCTTAAATTTTTTTCTTAAATAATCAACCCATAGATGCATACTTACAGAAAACAAACTATATATGAGTATTCACTTGCCTTAAAATTTGTGAAAAAAATCACCTCATCTTTAGTTTGAAATGTAACGTGTTCTAATTAACTTACTTTTTGGAAGCTTTGATTTGGTATAATTCCTAGTACCATATAATTCAGGGTAAAAGTGGGCAAGCAAAAATTCATGAATTAAATTTTTAAGTATAAAAGGGATGTGGAACTTAGAAGACCAAAGGTCGGAATAAATGAAAGAATTAATTTTTCCATAATGCAGTATTCCGTCAACATTTATCTAGTGTCTGCTCTGTGCCAGACAACACCAAAACCAATAACTATAATACAGATAATGTCTAAAATTGATAAAGAGAGACTCCATGTAAAGTGAATTTGAACCAAATTCACACCCTAACCTCTAAGGCTGAAAATCTAAGGCTAATAATACTCTTTTCTCTAGTGGCTGTAGAAAAGATCAACTATGCCGTATTTTTTTTTAACACAATGCCTCATTAAATCTATCAATCTGGAGGAAATGAAAACACTGAGACATATAAGAAACATATACAAATGATAAGAAAATAAGATAATAAGAAAGATAATAAGAAAACTGAAGAACGAAAGAAATGAAAATAGGATAAAAAGGATAAGGAGCAGTGAGGTGGAAAGTAAATTTCTGGTTGGAAAATAGTCACAGTGTTCAGGCTATTAAATGTCACCAACGTAGTTGACCTTTTCTTTTTAACAATGTTTTAGTTTAAAGAACTGTTTCTCCACAAGTACCCAGAAAGTTAGGGGCAGGGAAAGAATGGCAGGGGAAATAGGAGATGTTAATGATTGCCATGAGCTAAATGAAAATGAGCAGTAAAATTAAACTCTCCCTTTCTTAAGGAGTTAAAAGCTGCCTTGCAGGACATTTAGTCCTGTCCAAAACGTCCATAAGACATTTGGTCCACGCCAAAAGGCCTTTGACATCTGGTTCTGTCCAAAACGTCCAGGAGCATATTTGGTCTGTGCCAAATAGCTTTGAACAAGACCAATATCAAGGGCCTTTTGGCATGGACCCAATGTCTCCATGGACATTTTGAACAGGATAAAATATGACCAAATATCAAGGACCTTTTGGTGTGGACCAAATGTATTATGGACCAAATATCTTATGAACATTTTGGACAGGACCAAATGTCTGCTAATTAAAAGCTGAAGTAGAAGAAAAGGAGAGAGGATTTTGACATCAGATATAGTGCCAAGGTAACTGTGTCTGGCGTAAGGCAGGGCAAAGAGTCTCTCAACGTAGGTTAAGAGATGGGTGTGAGTTAGTTAGAACTGGAGGTAAAAGAATGTTTAGATAAGAAGTAACGGATAAGCCTAAGAACTAGTGAGAGATTTAAGGTAGATGTCTATTTTCATAAGGTCTTAATATTTGAGCTATAAATATGGTTCTGTTAATGACATTTGATAATAACAGGAATTAGTATATAGTAGTTGTTTTAATTTTAAAAAGATACATTTTAACAATATATACACTTCAGTAAGAAATTATACTAAAGTATCTAACGGGTTTCTTAACAGGAATACCACTCATGGTGGAAAAGTATTCAAATTTCACTAAAAGGACCAAAAACCTTTAGGTAGCTCAAGGAATCATAACATTGAAAACTCAAATTTATATATCTATAATCAAGCACTTGGTCCAAATAGAACATTCTTTCCTGGATTTTTCTTGTTTGAGTGTTTTCATTTAACTTATTATATGCCAGCAGGGTGGGGAGAAGGAGTAAAAATGATAAAAAGGAAAGGACCCCAGTTTAATTTAGATTGATTATTTTGTCTTCTGTTCATCAGAACAATATCCTGAATTTGAAAAAAAAATCTGGTTTTGAAAATCATGTATCCGTACTTTTCACATTCAGAAGTGCCCTTTTAAATTAAAATTAAATTAAAATATAAAAACTACTAATTTTAAGCTAATTATATTTTTAGGCAATATAGGTAGATAATCCACAGCTATAGAGATTGTTCTCCACCCCCCACCCCCAACACTTTATATGTCTCCTGGTCATCAGTTATAGAAAATTAAATTTAGTTTAAGAACAATATAATTATAAAGGATACTTGACACACGTATCACAAAATTTACTCCTAAATTAAATATATGTAAGTGGGAATTCCTGACCTTCCTGTGTTACCCTTTTACTTTCATTAGCACACCTAAGTAAGAGTTGACACTGCTGGTAAAAAGAAGCTCAAAGTCCCTGACATTCCATCTTACAAGATTTTTTCCATGGGATTGAATTTCAAGATTTATTTAATTTTTTTTTACAAACTACAAATCAGCTTTTCAAGAATAAACTTAGCTTAAGTTTCTTTCATAGTATGAGGATCCGTGGATAAATCCATAATGGAGTTATAAGATTATTATTTGGAGTTATGAAAGTGGATATCTGAAGATTAAAAATAGAAATGGCCAAAAACTACTTCATGGAGAAAGAGGGATGAGGGGATGGTGTTTTCCAGACTTTTTATTTCACACCATTCAATACTGTTGTTTTTTTATCATGCATCTAGATCACTTTTATAAACATTTTAAACAATGGTCCTGCATATTTATGAACAAATATATATGTACAGTATATATACAATTTTATCAAAGCTACATCAAATAGTTATGCTTACCTCTAGACTATGGTCTTAAGCGATTTTTGTTTTATTTTGGCTTTTGCCTATTTTTAATTTTTCCAAATAGTCTTGTGTAATATGTCATGTTGTATAAATAAAATAAATTGCCTCAAATTGAAAAGAAAAGAAGAAACTTAGCCTCTTCAAATTTTGGAAGAAAACTTGTGAATTGCCATGTCATTGCATCAGTGATTATCCAAGTAATCATCAATTCAGTGTGAAATGCTGACTGATTAAAAGGTTGTCAGAGATCAGAACGGTAGACATTTCAGAAGTGTCATTAATCAAGAGACAATTAAGAGACAATGTTCATCAAAATTATTAAAATGTGGTGATTAATTAAATTTGTAACAGGTAACAAGGAGAATTTTGAATTTTATTAGTCATAATGAGAATTTTTGCAATTTGGTAAAGAGGATTCTTTTTTAAATAAGTCTTTTGAATACAGATAAGGACACAAATAGTTTTTTTGGTTGGGGTGATACAGCAAATGATTTAGAATGGTTTTTCCCTTTGAAATAGTTATTTTACTTCTAGGGATTTAGTGTATGGGCAATACAATGAAACAGACAATTTAGGCTTTGGCCTACCTGGTTTTAAATTCTAACTATTCTACTTTCTAGATATTTGGCATTGATCAATTTGAAAAGGAAAATCTAGTAAACTAAGGAATATGTATGTAAAATGCCTAGAACTTAATAGATGTTCTATAAAAGCAAGTTATTATTACTTTTTTGTATATGGGCTAAGATTTATTTATCATTTATTGTAAAAAGTGTATTGATAATAAGGAAAATTAGAAAATATATATTGTCTAAAATAAGATGACATCTGTACAATAAAATGTTATATAATCATTAAAAGTCATTGTCATAGAAAAATATTTAAATGGCATGGAAATATATTGATGATTTATTGTTAGGTGAAAAAAGTGGTAGAAAACATATGTATTATATGATCCCCTTATCACTTTTAAAAAATATATAAACATACATATAAGTGAAAAAATATGAACTAAAAATATTAATTGTGATTATCTCTGGGTAAGAGATGATTTACTTTTTATTTTTCCCAATCTTTATTTTCCAAATTATAATTTAAACATATATTACTTTTTTAACAAGAATATATAATAAATGCTACTTTTTAAAAAGTCAGGGTTCTAAAATGTCACGTTTCCTGTACTATATATTCTAGCAAGCATGGTAGTCTGTTAATTTGGAAATACTATTCATTATTCTTGAAGTTATAGAGTTGGGATAATATGTGAGGCCAAACATCATAATCCATTTCAAACATCTAGAACAAGCCTGGAAATTATTCCTCAGTAACATCAATTCTTAGTATATTAATGAATACATGTTACAAAAGAAAAACGTGTAACTATCCGGAGGAGCAGAATCAAAAGCAATAAAGTAGTGTGGCTTATGAGAAATAAATCCAAACAGTTAAATTCACTAATTTTTTTCTCCCAATGTAATAACAGAATTAGTTGATTAGAAGAACACATTTAAACAAAGCACGTGATGGGATAGCATGAAATTTGCTCATAAAACTGATTCAAGTTGAAGTGGATGCAATTCTCTGCCTGACAAATTGACGATGTAATGTAAGAATACATGAATATATTTTTAAGGATTAGGAGTTATTTGCCAGAACTAGCATGTAATGTAAATTGTCCAATTTTACATCTGTATTTGTGATCTAGAATTGGGTAATAAGCAGTATATTTATAAAAAGCAGTTTGTACTAATTTGAAAAGCCTTATAACTGACGCAGAGGAAAAAAGTTACCCCTGCAAAGCCACTAATATAGAGAATTAAATGGGCTAAAATGTGTTGTTTAGAAGAGGAAGTGGAGAAAAGAAATAAAGAGGAAAAGTATCTTAGCTACTGTTTAGAGAAAGGTCATAGCTGGTAATAGGTGAATATTGTAAGTACGACACCTGCATGGAGCCATCAATCCTCAGTTTGGCCCTTTGAGGTGGGTTTTATACTCTCCCTTTACAGATGAGGCATCTGAGAAAAAGAGAGGTTAAATAATTGGCCCGAGGTCACACTGTAAGAGGTAGAGCCCAAATCTGGTCTAGCTGGAATGCTTTCCTCTAATCAATTTCTATAATCCTTTGCACTGTGCCCCAGTAACTGGATACAGGTTTGCAGTGTGACTTACTAGCTAACCTGTCCACCACCTTTCCAGTACAACTAAGGAGCTATACTGTTTGAAACAACATGATTTAAGGAGATGGATATTGAATTTGGATTCTAGTCTTGGTAATTTCACGGACAAGATGAGTGATCTTGGTCAAGCCACTTATCAATCTGGTCTCAGTTTCCATGTCCCTAAAATAAAGGGAATGAGATAATCTCCAGTGTTCTTCCCAGTTCTAATACATGATTCTCATCTCAAAGCCATTACTTTGTACATCTTTAAGCACCTTTTAAAATGTGTTATGTGAGTCCTGTGGAAGAGTTATAAAAAGAAAAGAAAGGTCTGAATGGAATTTGACAAGATGCTATGAAGTGGGTTGGATAAGAGAAGTGCTGTCCACAGAGACATCACCTTGTGCCCAAACTGCCAAGTTGTCACAGCAAGAGAGGCTGGAAGGGGAGGAGTCTTTTTGTAAGCCTTTTTCTATTTTGAAACTTCTACTCTATGCTTTTCCCCCAGAAAACGGTACTTTTAGCACTACAATAGAGGGAAAGAAAAGCCCATATTCTGGAGAATAGCAGTATTTTTCAAGAGACTAACACAGCCTCCGAAGGTAGAATAGCTGGGGGGAAAATTCTAAGGAAGAAGAACTTGCAAAGAAGAGTGTAGAAAGAAAGGAGGGACAAGCTTGTAAAACAAAGGTCAACTCAGTTGCCCAGCACCTTTCTACATTATATTCTGTTCGAGATGAAAACTCTCACTCACTCTTCAAATGGGCTGGAACAAGAGACAGTGGCTGCCTGGACCTCCTCTTTTGCTCTGAGGAGTGCCAGTCCCCTGGGCATGATCTTACCCTCCAACTGTGAGCCCAACTTGAATCAGGAGCCTCCACAAGCTTCTAATAAAGGATGAGAGCACCTAGAGAATGATTCCTTTCTGCTATTTTTTTAAGCAAGTAGAAATTCAGGGCTCTGAGGAAGAATGATAAAATACAACTTAACCAGACTGTTCCTATTGTCCTAAAGTTAAGAAAAACTATAGACTGAATCATCATGGGAGTAAACAGGAGAGATCCACAAACTTATTCCTAAAATTGGACTTCTACATCCACTTGCTACTCAGAAGTTAATTTGACAGTAGCAATGCAACATCAGTGGGAAACAAATTCAACAGTTTTGGCCTCCTGGTAGCAAGACTATTAAAAAGCCATTTGTAGCCAGCCCCAGTGGCCTAGTGGTTAAGTTCAGCACGCTCTGCTTCAGTAGCTCAGGTTCAGTTCCTGGGTACAGATCTACACTACTCATTTGTCAGTGGCCATGCTGTGGCGGTGGATCACATACAAAAAAAAAAAAAAAGAGGAAGATTGGCAGTGGATGTTAGCTCAGGGTGAATCTTCCTCAGCAAAAGAAAAAGAAAAACACCATTTGTGGTCATCATTTTAAAGTCACTTTTGAAATATTGTAGACATACATTCATTTTTACTTCATTTTAGTCTGGAAAGACTCCTGATTCCATAGGCTATTGCAAAGCAACATCCTTGATTGACTCTATCTGCTGTCACTCTTGACTTGATTGGTTCTATCTGCTCTCTGCTCTTAAACCAAGCGATGCTTGGCTTAGCAAGTGTTTTCCTTACATTTATTCCCTTAAAGAATCAGTTCTCTTCCCGTCTCCCTTCTGTCTGAATTTGCTAGGTGGGGAGGTGCCAGGAGTGCTCTGTCTACCAACAGGTGGTCAGACACTAGATCGGGCTCTCTTAATCAGCAAGTCCCCATCTGCAAGCTAGAGTTTCCAAGCGTTCCTTCTGCTTGTTACAGCAGCTGAGCCTCAAACTAGGTTCTTTGTGGGCTTTAGGCAGATGCTTAACAAGGTAAGCCAAAGGGAGTCTGGCCAGTAGGAGAGGTGTTATGATGGCCTCAGCGGGAACCTGTTTTTCCTATGTTTTTCAAGCGCTTGCCTACAGCTTCCCCTGAGAGCTTTACCATAGGACTTCATTGGGGCATCAATCAGACACAGGGATGATACCTGATACTTCAAACAAAAATGCATATGGCATGCTATTGTTTTAGGCTTTACATCTTATGTAGAGTTTAAAAATTTTCAGCAATTAGCAACATCCTGGCTTAAGCATTATTGGTTTTGGAGGAGAGTCTTAGCAGAGAGACTTAAAAGTAATCACATCTTATCAAGGAAAGCCAATTTATGTCTAGTGAACTATTGCATAAAGAGATCTGGATTCAGAAATCATACATCAAGGCGTTAGATGGTACCTTGGTGGTGGTGCAGCCTCAGGATGTGTTCCCCGTTGGCAATAATAATTCCAAGGAAGTCTGATGGACAAGGCAGCTCACGGGAGGGAAATCCACATTTTATAAATGGCCTGGTGCAGACTAACTTGTGCCAACCAATACAATAATGATCTAAGTGTTTGAATATTCTATCTTAGTTTCAGATATTTTCTTAAAATGGATTTACATTTTCAAAATGTTCTTCAAGCATATTTTATTCTCTTCATTTTCTATTCCTATTCTGTTCATGCTTGGGTGATACTGTAGGTGGAGTAAAATGAGGGGAAAAAAAGAACCCATTTCATTAGAAAATAATCATTAGAAATTCTTTACATGGGATCCAATCGAGCAAGAGTCTGATAACTAGCTAAAAGCTGAGTGGGTCCAAGTCATATTCTTTCACAGAATAAGCACAAAAGTCTGGGTGAGAGTGGCCATTAAATGAAAACATTTTTATTTACTTGATATTTGAAGTCTATGAGGCCCCCCCTCCAGCAGACACAAAGGCAAAACTGTCTCCGGGAACTGTGGGCGGGCATTTGAAAAACATGCGAAAAGCAATTCCCAGCTGAGCCGATTTTTGTCAAACATCATGTGGCTTGGCCAGTTTAGCCTTTCCTAGTAGAATGTGAAGCCCGAGGAATCCAGCCTCAGTCTCAGCCACCATGCTGTGGGAAGACGTGGAACAGGGAGTCCGGTCTCCAGATGGGCGAGTCTTTTAGTTGGCTGAGTGTAAACCAGGGTCTGGGCACAGAATGTCAGACACATCCTTGCTGGCATCATTATTACTGATTCAAACTGCATGAGGATTACTGAGGAGCTGCCAAGGGAAGAAGCTGAGCTGTCCACAGATTTGACTCATATCCGAACACCGGGGAGGAAAAGGAAAAAGTGTTTTCATTGCTCGGGTACTTGAAAATGCTGCTTTAACTCACTTAATGTCATAATATGTACTTCCTTGTTCACATTTTAAGAATACTCTTTTTTTGCATTTCTTTTCCAAATGGATATTTTCAGCATTCTTTTTTATAGATCAGTTAAAAATCAGTTTTTATAGATAAAATTTCTGCCTGAAAAATGTAAAGCTAGCCTTCAACAATATCACTAAATACAGTACTTATGAGTCAGAAGAAACTTCTGTTTCATTATTAAGGATCATAAAAAAGTTTACCTATTTATACTTGGGTTATGTGGTTTTTAGATTTGGAATTCATCTTGCGCATAAATGGCTGCCTACATTCAATGATCTGAGCTGAAGTCAATGCTCCATCCCTGAACATCAAGCTTGATACTCTTCAGTCTACAGAAATGGTTTTATTTGAGGATATTTGCAGATTTTCCTATGTGTAAGGACTTCCTTTTGACATGTAAATTCTCCTGGAGGAGGCCACGCATTAAACTATGACCTAATAGCCTATTAGGAGTTAGGAAACAATAACATGAACACAAGAACTAGATAAAGTGTAGGCACCCCCAAGGAGGACATGCAGAGGAAAATAAGGAAGGAACAGAAAATTATGGCACTGAATGAAAAAATAGATGGTTTCTCCAAGCAAAGCCAATTTGCCTAAGGGCCTTCCTTTATTTATTTTAATACTGAACATTTTGTCCATTGATTTATGTATGCAAGGTTTTTAAACATGAGAATACTTCAAAACCATCCAGAGAACTTCCCCCAAATTCAAATTTCCCAGGCCCAAGCTCACCTTGACTCAGAATTTCCAGGGATGGTATTTAGGACAGCTTGAGCCTTTTGAAAAAGCTTCTAGCAGGCTCAGAGGCACATTCCTAGTTAAGAATAATGGTATAGCTGCTCACTTTTCTTTACGCCCCACCAGAGGGCCTCCTACACCCTCGTCCACTCTCCTCCATGATTCCTGTTCAAATTATCTCCTATTTAGACATGAAAATTTCAGAAGTCAGGTGAAAACTATATCCATGTACTGCTCCATTCTATTTCTTCATACTTTTCCATACCAGGATATAAAATCACCTGTTTTTTCCTAAAGCCCAGAGGAAAGGTGTGGGAGTTTTATCTTGTGCTTTCCTAGTAGCCAAGTCCATTACCTCTTTGATCTGAGATGCTGTATAACATCTGGGTTTCCAGCCTCTCAAGCCAGACTATCTAGATCAAAGTTAGGCTCTACTACTTACCAACTGTATGGCCTTTGACAAAATTACTTAACTGTTCTGTATCTTAGTTTTCTAACCTGTGAAATGGAGACATGGGCTTTATTAGGCTGTTGTAGGGAATAGTTATTACATGTAAAGCATTTAAATTGATGTCTGAACATATTATTTTTCTCACAGCACTCTTCAATCTAGAGCTCAACTATTCTGTGTCATTTGACAATGTCATTCCCTTTTTGAATCTCTCTACTCCTCTAGTTTCTATGACAACATGCTCTCCTGGCTCATCCCCAGTCTTCCTCACTATTTATTCACCATGTTTTTGAGGGAAAAGGGTTCTCTGCCCATGTTCACCCATTCAATGTGGTATTCCTCAAGATAATCTCATCAACTACCTAAATGTTAATGACTTTCCCATATCATCTGAGTTTCAGACTCAACTATTCATATTATTACAGAACGTCTAAAACCATTATCTTTTCTCCTAACTCTGCTCCTATGCCATATATCAGTAAAAGTTGTCAGCTACAGCGTTGGGGAGTCACTACCAAAATTTTGATTTGTAAAAATCTATAATTCTTCTAGAATATAAAAATCACCCAGAATCTTAAAATAAAATATAACTGCCTTTATGAAAATGGTTCTTTCCATTTTTTTCGTAAGGGAGAGACATTGCTTCTAGTTCATTTAATATGGTAACAAGCCCATTACATGATGCTAAAATTAAGGTGGACAAATTTTCATTTGATTCATCAAAAGCCTGATTCTACCAACCGTTTCTCTTTCTGCAGGCTATAGTATTTTTGGAAAAATACTGTTTAAGCGTCATCAACTAGGTTTTATATTTAGTTCAACTAGCTTACCCCTATAACTAATTTCAGCTTGCAGAGTCAATCCACAGAAATATCAGTGAGAAACACACACATAAAGATTTCACCAAAAAATGATAGTGAGTAGGTTGGCAGAATTTGAAGGGGGAAGGAGAAAGACAGCCACAATAGAGTTTTCCTCAGGAATTTTAAAATAGAGCAGCCATTATTATGAGGTGGATAATATTATAGCCCTTGCAGCAGAGACATATAAAGTCACCTTAACACATCATTTAGATTACAGGTTTGGAAGGCTTGATTATAACCTGATTGACTACTAAAGTAACCAAAGAAAAAAACTACGTCAATCATAAAGTGGATTGAGGAACAAAGGAAGCAGAGAAAAAAAAGTCAAAGTGACAAATCTTGGCATCACTAACATGCACTCTATTCAAAAAAGCAAGTGCCTCAGCCGTTGGCCTTAGAATATTTTATATTCCGTGGCAAGGCCATGTCTAATGTGAAAATGGATGGTGGAGTTGTAGCCAAAGACTTGAAGTATTCCGAGACCTTTGGCAAAATGGTTGTGTCAGGCTACGCTTGCCTGAAGCTATTAAATGTTCTATTATTTTAACTCCACTTATTCTGATTCCAGATCACAGCCTGATTATGATTTGACTTTTCTTCTATGGCAAGAAAATGGTTTGGTCATGAGAACACAAGGTTCCAGTTCTCTGAATTACATTTATTGTTGTAAGTTAATGTTTGATTTATTTTTACCTTCCTGTAAAGTTCTGTCCACAGACCGAGAATGCACTAGTTCTATAGACTTTCTTTACATAACACGAAATTAAGACTCCAATCCACTGTATAGCCTTAGTTCTTAGTTCAGGGCCTCAGCATCTCTCACATGGACTAGTAATAGCTTTCTAGCTTCCTGTCTGTGGTCTTACTCCCTCCAATCCACCATTCACAATGTTTTCAAAATGACCTTCTTCAAATGTAAATCTTGTCATTTTATCTACTTACTTAAATTCCTTTAATGACTCCCTACTGCCTACAGAATAAAGTTTAAATTGCTAAGGCTCAAGGCTCTTCCTGATCCATCTATCGCTTCCCTTTTCAGTTATATCTCCTCAAATAACTCCTACACCATCATTGTTATCTTCCTTGGAGGTTCTCAAATACATTGTGCTTTTTCACAACTCCATGCTTTTGAGCATGCAGTTCCTACTGCTTGAAATGGCCTTCCTCTCTTCTCCGCTTGCCAAAAAACAAGTCAGTGTGCTGGTCTTGGAATGATAGTCAAGACCACTATGAATAGTCTAATACCAGATCTTTCTTTTCTTCCTGTCTCTGTTGTATGTACATCATAATAGAATCTATGATGCTTAATCGCACTTACTATTTAATATGTCTGCTTTTATTTTGCTGTGACCTCACTGAGTTTAGTGACCACATCTTACTCATCTATGTAGTCCCAGTACTTATCATAATATTTGGCCTATAATAGGCCCTCAGTATTTGTTGACTGACTTAAATAACCAGGGATTTTGGCAATTAGATCTTGAAAGAAAAGAAAAATTAATCTTTATTAAGTGCTTACTATAAGCCAAAGGCAACACTGAATCCACTTTAAATAATTGATAAATTAATCTCTAGATTATCTGGGGGTAAAATAGGAGGAAATAAATACAGTGAATAAAAATTCTAATAATATATATCAACTTTGGAAATCTATTAAACTGAAATACACACTAACAAGAATAGCAATAAATTTAATTAAATGAAAATATTTAAGCTATGTAAATTGTATAGATTCATGATTCTATATTTAGCAGTTATATTTATCTTAACGCCAGAATTTCTTTCCATACAAAACATATTTAAAACATTGTATTAAAAAGAGAAGGAGAGAAGGAAAAAAGAAGATATTTAAGGAAAACAGTGAAAAGGTAATTTCTACTGTCAATATGCTTTATCCTGGCAATTATTTTTAATGAGATCATGATTTTATTTTATGCTCAAAAGGATATTTACTTTTCTTTTGGTTTCTGGGCATTTGTGTTTGTGGTAAGTTTCAGTTCTCCCGTTTTTTAAAATATTTCTTAAGGGCCCCTCTGCCTATCTCCTCAGCGTTAGGAAATGCTCTTGAGAGCTGTTTGGATGATAACAAGTGCTGCAAACTGCAGGTGAATGGGCCTTAGAATTGCACAAACAGCAAACGAAAGCATTTTATAATAACAAAGATAGAGACTGGGGAGTCTTTATGAATAGTTAGTAAGCACCTGTTCTCCAGTTCCTAAACTGGGACTGTTGGAAAGGAAGAAATACTAACTTTGGGCCAGAATTGATGTCTGTAGAGAAACTGCATTTGTTTGTTTGTTTCACAACTAAATTAACTTAAATTAACACTACTGAAATATGCTACTTTCCCCCAATATCCATTTGAATGTTTAAATCTCATCATATAACTAATCCTACTCCAGCCATATTCTTTTATAGGTAGAAACGGTTTGACCTTGGAGAAGCATTAAAAATCATCTTCTATGCTGGGAGTTATTTTTTTGTTTAAGAAAGGAAAATGATCCATCTGAAAGACAAAGCCTAGCACAGAGACAGGTGTGTTGGGATGTACTATTCAAAGGAAGAGGGGTAGCAGTGAAGCGCAGGTAGCATAAGAGATGAACGGGTAAAATATTCAGAAGCCAGAATGGAGAGAACGGTGAGGGAAGACACTAGGGAGACTTGCCCGATCTCTTCAAGCCTGCAAAGGAAGTCTGAGGAAGAGGTTAGGAGAAGGCTTGCGAATAGGATCCATACAATATTTTCCAGTTAGAAGATGGAACTCTAAGCAAATCAAGGCAAGGATTCAAATAGGATCATATCCAAAAGAATTTTTTATGAATAGACTGTTTCCAAGCTTAAGGAATGCAGTTTAGAGAAAGCATTTAGTGAGAGCATGTCATTTTCACTCAGTGGAAGAGCAAAGTAAAATGTGATCATTGTTACCATGTTCTTAATCCTGTTAGAATTTCACATAGCAGGATATTCAGTGAGGTAGGATTTTTATTTTCGCTCTGCAGAGTTGACTTATTGGGAGTTGAGCAAATACGGATGAGATATTTCGAAACCCTAATCTCTCATTCCAAAGTTATGGAAACCTAGTAGAAGCAGCTTGTCAGCTGCATCCAGACTCAGTTGCTGTGAAGGCCAACATGGCACTAAAAACAAGAGCTGTTTGAAAAGAAGGAATGCTAACTTTCAGCCAGAATCGAGGTCTGTGGAGAAATTGTTTGTTTTATAAATGAAATAATGTGATGGTAGAAAGAGATGGGAGCTATGTAAGGGCTCCCACCCCAAGTCAAAGAATGTGGGGGAACAGGGCATCTGGGTTTGTGATGCTGAGACATGGGAACCTCTCTCATGCAGGCTCTCTAGGTGCAGGTTCTTCCTGGAATAAAGGCTAAGTGAGCTGATTTAAAGAGTGGAACACTGGAAACCCAGACTTAATTGGTGTGCATTGCCCAGGCTGAATATAAAACTGCCTCTCTCCCTCCATAACAACTCTAGATGGGGTTGTAATATGCACTAGTGACAATGGCAGTGAATGGAGCTCATGGTGCTCTTATGGTTGAATTTTTTCTCTCAAAAAGATATGTTGAGTGGCCGGCCCCATGGCTTAGTGGTTGAGTGCGCGCGTTCCACTACTGGTGCCCGGGTTCGGATTCCAGGCGCACACTGACGCACCGCTTCTCTGGCCATGCTGAGGCTGCGTCCCACATACAGCAACTAGAAGCATGTGCAACTATGACATACAACTATCTACTGGGGCTTTGGGGGAAAAAAAAAAAAAGGAGGAGGATTGGCAATAGATGTTAGCTCAGAGCTGGTCTTCCCCAGCAAAAACAGGAGGATTAGCATGGATGTTAGCTCAGGGCTGATCTTCCTCAGAAAAAAATAAATAAATAAATAAAACTGTTTAAAAAAAAAAAAAAAGATATGTTGAAGTCTTAACCCCAGGTACCTGTGAATGTGACCTTATTCGGAAATAAGGTCTTTACAGATGTAATCAAGTTAAGAGGAAGTCATTAAGGTGGGCTCTAATCTAATATCCTGGTGTCCTAATAAGAAAGGGAAACTTGGGCACAGAGACAGAGAGCTAGAACATCATGTGAACACACAGACACAGAGGGAAGACGGCCATTGGAACATGGAGGCAGAGATTGGAGTTATGATGCCATAAACCAAGGAATGTCTGGGGCTACCAGAAACTGGAAGAGGCAAATAAGGATCCTTCCCTAGATGCTTTGGAAAAACACGGCCCTGCCAACACCTTGATTTCAGACTGTAGCCTCCAGAACTGTGAGACAATAAATTTCTGTTGTTTTAAGCCACCCGGTTTACGGCACTTTGTTACAGCAGCCCTAGGAAACTAACACAGATGCCAATGTCATCACAACCAACAGCAACTCACTACAGTGGCAGCAGTAGAGACCAGCAGAAGAGCCTCCTTGAACTTTGAGCTTCCCAGGAGTTGTTTGCATCACCTTTTCTCACAGGGTTGATAGCAGTTAGGGCTTCCCCCTTCTTCAAAGGGGACTCATATGAATTCCAGTGACATCAGGGGATCTCTTGTAATTATCACAGAAGGGATGACCCCAAGGAGCAGAGACAACATTCTTTCTAATAAAGACTTAGGAGATGCAGAATCATATCAGCAGCTTGGAAAGTGAACTTAGATTTCCTCTGGGCTCTGAGAGTGGTGACATCTCCAACCAAATTTTACCAAAGGGCCAGGTTTCTACGTAGAGAGGAAACTGTGTTCTCCAAGGTGGACAGACTTTTCTGGATGTAGAAGTTGCCAACAGCCCAGCTATGGCCTGTTGAGGACTTGATGCTTATTAGCATATAGAACTTCTTAAACAAAAGCCACAGAGAAACCCTCATCAGCAGACTATGGGAGTCGGTTTTAAAATACAAAATGTAGTTTTCAACTTCAAGAAAGACAATAAATTATTGGCTTGAAGGCAAAAACTGCATGTAATGATAGGGCTGGTAGACCCTCAGTTTGACCTAGTTTGGCCCACCATGTTATAGATAAGAAAACCAAGGGCCGTGGGATTACACAATTTTTAGGCAACTTGAGTTTCCGTCTCATACTCTCTCACATTCACGGCACAATGTATCGTTTGTGAAATCACGTTAGTTAGAGGTCTCCTGGCTGATATTAACATTGGCTCACATTAAGTCACCCTGAGAAGTAAATTTTCTTCCAGTGCTTCACCAAGACTCCTTAGTGGGAGGCACTCATCTTAAAACCTCATTTCTTTTATTTCCCATAAGAGACCCACTGTTTTCATTCATTATGATAGAGGGGTTGCTATCCTCTTAATATGTCTGAGTTAATTTTCATCATATTACTGGTCAGTTCTTTAGGCTACTTTTAACACTCAATTAAAAGAATTGCCGTTATCGCTCCTTTTTACCAGTTGACCCTTTCTTGCAAAGACACATACAATCTCCAGGAAGGAAAAATTATGTGGTGTATGATATTATTCAAAAATTAATACTACTGGGCCGGCCCCCTGGCTTAGCAGTTAAGTGCGCGTTGTCGGGGGAAGAGGTTGAATCTCCCTCTGCCCTTTTCCTTAAGGTTCTTATGGCTGGCCAAATAATTAACAAGACGGGTTAGCAGGAGAAAATAATACCAAGTTTAATAACATGTATACATGGGAGAAACTCAGAAATGAGCAACTCGTCCCTCTGGCTAAGCTGCTTGCTTAAGTATTGCAGCTAAAGGCGAGGAGCGTGTTGGGGGTGGGTAGTGACCTGGGACTTCAGAGGGCAGGAGGACAATTCTTTTTGGCGTCATCTATAGATAATGTGGTCAGAGAGAGACAGAGTTTTTTGATAAAAGAGGCTTGGTGCCTTTGCTATTGTAACCTCTATCCTACATTATCTTTATAGCCATCATGATAGAAGATCTGTTCCAGGAAGGAGCCACCATGTCAAATTCTTTAGGCAGTTAGTGGGGGAGGTCAAATGTCCTTCAGAGAAAACAATCAAGATAAAGAGATAAATTTCAGGGTGGCCAAATCTTGATCTCCCACAGCGTGCTCCGCTACTGGCGGCCCGGGTTCGGATCCCAGGCGCGCACTGACGCACCGCTTCTCCGGCCATGCTGAGGCCGCGTCCCACATACAGCAACTAGAAGGATGTGCAACTATGACATTCAACTATCTACTGGGGCTGTGGGGAAAAAAAAAAGGGAGGGATTGGCAATAGATGTTAGCTCACAGCCGGTCTTCCTCAGCAAAAAAGAGGAGGATTAGCACAGATGTTAGCTCAGGGCTGATCTTCCTCACAAAAAAAAAAAAAAAAAATTAATACTACTTATCATAATATGTTTCAGAAAATACAAAGTTACATTATGTACATATGGGAACATTGCATATTTCTATATTAGTCCTGGGGATAAGTATCTAGGAATGGTAAAAGTAAAAGAAAAAATGTTATATTATGCTAAAACAAACCAAATTTTCTCACAACTGGCAAGTTTTTATTTCTGGCTCTCCCACTCTGCCAATAATAGAACCATACTTTCAACTTATACAAAAATTTAAATGCTTTAATCAGGTGAAATTAGGAAACTTATTTGTATAACATACACACACACAAAATGCAGAGCCTCTATGTACAGTTGAACAGGTTATACACTGCCCAACTTCAGGACACACTATTCTTACCACAGTCAATGAAAATGGTATCACTTTCTGTTGGAGAGCACACAACTAACACGCAGGACACAGTGTCCATTTAAATATATAGCTGAACAAAAGGAAAACAAAACTGACATGAATCTTACCTTTTTCAGAACACAATTTTATGATACTTTTCAGGGTAATAAGCTACATCGTACTCTAAGATTAAAGTTAAGTTTTATTAGAAAAGTCACTCCAGGGGCTGGCCCAGTGGTGTAGTGGGTAAGTTTGCGTGCTCCACTTTGGCGGCCTGGGGTTCGCAAGTTTGGATCCCGAGTGCAGATTACACACTGCTCATCAAGCCATGCTGTGCAGCGTCCCACAAACAAAATAGAGGAAGATTGGCACAGATGTTAGCTCAAGGCCAATCTTCCTCACCAAAAATAAAAATAAAAGTCATTTCTAACCAGGACAAGTATACTTCACAGTTTTTCTACTTCTAATTTTTTATTTCTTGATAAGCAGTCTCATACAAAACTGCTATATGGCTAGAGCTGCAAAAAATGTCTATAGAAAAATACTGACATTCTCTCCCCTTTATACTCAGTCCTTCTCAAATTGCATGTGATTAGGAATGCCTATGTTTAAAAAAGAAAAGAAAAAATATGTAAAAAGCAAGAAGGTCTGCTTTTAATGTTTTTTCAATTTGGAACAAACCACTACAACCTACAATCTTTATTACATATACATCCACACACACACACACACACACACACTCACACAGAAAGCAGGAATATAAATAAACATCTACTTTCTACACAGAGCTCTGAGGAGCAACAACAACAAAAAGATAAAATATCATTTGTGATCTTGATCAAAAGAGAAAAATAAACAAAGAAATCTCAGAAGATTAAAGTAACTCTAAAAATTTTAGATGGTATCCAAAGATAAAATGAAAGCGATTTAAACTTTGTCATTTTGTTCTGTGATCCTTTTTTCTCTGAGTGCTAATCAAACTGATAATCTCCTAGGAGGTTGGCAGTGCCGTGCTTATCCCACTTTGCTAAACATTTCATTAAACAAAACCTCCAGTACAGAAAAATCAAACAACACCTAAATCCAAAATAAATAAATGAACGCATAAAAACACACAGATACATGCCTACAAGAAGAAAGGTGTTTTTGCATTGTCTCGTTTCAGGAGGCAAATACCTGAATATTGTTCTGTAGCAACAAGCACGGCCCTGTGGAAAGAACATGGACTCTGGAGAGGGTCTGTAGTGGATGTCCATTCTGGTTCTAGTCTATATCACCAGTGTGATTCCCAGTGGATAACTTAGCCTACCTAGACCCTCAGTTTCCCCATTTGAAAAATGAGCTAAAACAATTTCTTCCCTTGTGAGGTTGTTTAAAGAACATAATGTAATGAAATTTTTTTGGCCTTTTTACTACTATTAATATAAAAGTTTTGATCAATACTAGAATAAAGGACATGTAGCAGTTACTTAAAATAATACTACAGCAAGGGAAAGGCTTATCCCTAGAGAAGAACTTATTCACTCCCATCCCTGGACTCCACTGAACTTGTATTGTTCACCCTTCCTGAAATACATTTTTCTGACTGAGCCTGAAAAACTACGTGTCTTTTCCTCCTCAAAGCACAGCTCATGACTCATTTCCTTTATGAAGTCTGTCCAGATTAAACACTGTATGAATCAAATTATTATGGCAACATTCCTAGAACGTATATGAAGAGATACCTTTTAAAATTCACCACAAATCAATTTTGGAATGAGGTAAAGTCTAATAATAAAAAACCAAAAAAGTAAAAGAAGATTAATAAATCAGTTTGTGAATACTTGGAAGAGGTATTTTAGCTCCTAAAACCCATCATTGTTTCATTAATTGATATCAGGTCAATAGAGTGCCATCTCCTTTTTGGTGGTAAAACAGCATTGGTAGATCGTGGAGATAACGTTATATTTTAGTAAGATATTCAATAAAGCTTCCCATGAAATCATTATCACAAGATTGATAAATGTTGACTAGTGGCCAACAGTATGGAATAAGGACAATAGAAGGCTCTCTAGGAAGTTCATTTCAGAGCTTTATACTTCAATGTAATCAGTATTAATAAACAATAATATTGCTGGAAATATAGAAAATATGCTCATCAAAATTGCAAATAACATAACACTAGGGCAACAGCTGGTGCACTGAACAAAAGAATTATGATTTTTTAAAATCCCTAAAACTAGAATTAAAAGCCAAAAATAAAACTAAACATAATGAAATAAATGTAAAGTTTTACACTTAACTTAAAAAGTATTACACAAATGTGAAATTAAGGCATGGCTGCAAAAATACACATAGATACAAATTATACTCCTTCCCCTCAAATAACAACGACCCTAACTCCATCACAGTTTGCTTAAAAGTATTGAAAATAACTTTGCTGAGCATCTTTCGTGTTGGAAAAACCCAGAAGCCAAAAGTGTGTGGAAGTGGAGATGTCTATCCCAAGAAGGTAAACCTCTTCTTATTCCTTGCCACTGCTGAGTCAGGCCAGAATACTGCAAAAGATTTTATTAAACAGTAAGTGGAACCAAACAGAACCGGAGAGAATAAGAAGAATACAAAAAGAGGAACCTTAGGATCAATTACCACAAGTTGATATGAGGTCAAAGAAAAATTCTATCCTAAATACAGAAACTACTTGCTGCACAAAGCTCTTTAGCCACATTCTACATTAAAACGACATGTTAAAATCATTCTAAAAGCCCAACTCCACAAATTGAGCAAAAAATGTTTTATCTGATCTAATATTTTGTAGTGGATAAAAAAAGATGTTTTTGAAGACTATGTAAAACATTAAAAATGGCAAGTAGCAATATCAGTTGTAAAATTAGTAGTAAACTGTATATGACTATGATTACAACTTTGCCAGAATACGCTCTTTTAAAAAACTTTCTAAAAGTATTTTAAAAGGAAATATTCCATAATCTTCAAAAGAGTATGTTTGGGTGATAGGCAAGGAGTAATTTTTCTTTGTTTTGCTTTTACGTATTCTCTAAATTCTCCTTTATCATTAGATGATAACAATGATAACATATTTATCTATTACTATTGTTACATACTGTATTCATTGCTCTACTTGCATTATTTCACTTAATTCATGCAAAGAGATCATGAAATATGTACTCCTAATATACATTTTTATAGATGAGGAAACTGAGATGCATGAAACCATCTATATTAATGACCATGAACATTCACTATTATTATTATTAGTACCTAGTAGTGAGTCTTTGATTCAAAATCTGGCAGTTTACTTCCAAAGTATAAATTCTTAATCACCCTGTAATATAAAAAGGACGCACAGCACAGTCCAATTTACAAGTCAAAATGTCTTAGTATACCCTAGCTAGCTTACAGCCAACAGCTTCACGTACCTATGCCCCACATTTTATATGCTGAGATAGCTAGACAATACCTATTACAAAAGTACTGATACTGTTTTAGCAGTATGGCCTTGGACAAATTATATAACATCAATGAATCTTAATTCTTCATCTGAAAATAAGAATAACACTTACCATGTAGAGTTTTTATGATAATTAGAAATAATATACATAGAAGGCCTAGATCAATGACTACAAGCATCCAATATTATGATTGTTGTTAAGTTGTGTGGGAGAGATTGTTTTTCCCCATAACTCTCTAAAAAATATTTTTTAACAAAAATTTCCTAATTTATTTTTTTCTCTATTATAGGACATGGATGGAAGATATTTCAATAAGTGGAATTCTCCCTCAGGACAAGCACTCACTTACCAATCCCGATGTGGCACCAAATCTGAACACAGCCCAGGCCCCTTATATGGTCTGTCACAGAAGGACCCTCTGGTCCACCTACGTCACCCCAGACATTGCCCTTTTGATACCATTCTGTTATTCTGGAGTTTAGCCTTTATAACTTGGTTTAAGTGGTACCACTGGAACAAGTTCACATGGCTGGTGACAGTTTCATTCTTTATCATGAACGGGGAGGATATACTAGGTTTTCTTGAAAGAAGCACTGTGGCCTTTTCCAAAGAAGGCTTCAGGCTGTTGACCCCCAAACAGAAGAAAACATCCAGGGCTTTTGAAGGCCCTGACTTCTGGGAATGGAACAAATTGCTGAAATCACTTCCACCTTGATCCAACAATCTATTATCTCTCAAAAATAATGGCTTTTAGAACTGCCAAGGGGCTGCTGTATTCTTTTAGAAAAAATGAATAATTCTAATACAAACATGAGTGCTCAAACTTGTATACTAAAATCTTTAGGCTTAATTTTATTGTCTAAATTTGTAATCAGAGAATGTGATGAAAATATTTTTATAAAACAAGTTTAGAAAAGAATTAATATTGTTTTATATGGGGAAAAAAAACTTGGCCCTTTATAATAAGTTCTCCAAGTGTTCCAAAGAAAAGATGATTTTTTTTATTCCCTCATTGTACAGTTGGGAAATTATTGAAAAGAATATGAAAATCCTGAATTCAATTCATTCTTGATATGGGAGACTAGGCCTTTTAAATTTTTAACCAGATTTTCTAATGTCTAACTGTGTAATAATTTATAAAGGGAATCCTATTGTCCTAGATTTATTTTAATTCACTTCATTGATATAAACAGATTAATTTAAGAAATTAACTCCCATTTCAGAGATGAAAACAACACAAATACAGAGTGTTATCAGATATGTGTGAGGCCTATATTGATCCAACAGAGAAATTACACTATTCATGAGTATGTAGTGGGTAAATAGCTATATTTATTTATAGTTATCATATCTGAATCTAAATATAGGAGTATTTCCATCAAACCTAAACTTGAATGACAGCATTCAACAAAAAGAGTAGGTGGAAGTCAAGATCTTGATTTGTCAGGCATTTGTACATACTCCATCAATGTTTAAACAGGGCAGTTTCACTTAGACCAGTGAGGTGGGGAAAATCAGGATGACATGATGCTAAGAAGAATGGAATTGAGTCAGATCCATGCAGGATGGAGTATAAGAAATAAACTTTGGCTAATATATACAACAGAGAAAAAGTTGACTATAACGGATATTCTAAGTTATAAACCTTGTTATGAGGCATGGTTTTACTTGGGGTAAATTATATTGGGGATTGGAGGAGACATTAACAATGATAACGCCTAGATGCCTGAGAAATTTATCAGTTAGAATGAATGTCAATTAGGATACTTTTCATCACGGTAAAGGTATGAAATGAAACTACCGTGTAATACTTATCACCTTGAACTAGTAATCCAAAGGAGGTTAAGTGTTGGTAAACTAAAAGACCAATTTAGCAAGCCAACAGCTAATGAGGGCTCAGTGAGAGGGTTAAAATGTCTTCGTGTTTTTTTACTGATTCTGAGGAACAGTTAATATATGTCTGGTATATTTCTCAGTAAAGATATACACTGTTACCTATTCCAGAGTGAGGTACCAACTCTTTTCAAGGAATCCCCATATGTATGGTAACTCGAGGATGTCTTCACGGGGTGATTCTTACTCCAGTGTTCATGCCCATGCCACCTGGAAGTTACCCCAGCTCTACTTGCAATGATGATTATCCCTCTATTTCTAGAAAGATGCTTTTGATTAAAAATAAGTTTTCAGGTGACATTAGGCATCCCTGCATTTTCAAGCTATTTCCTATCCTGAAGGACTGAAGCTGGATATTAATACCCAATCCAGTCTTTATATAGCTTCTTCCCTCTGAAACTAAAAGAAAAAATAAAGCTTCTAATCTCTTCTTGCCCTTGGAGTCCACTGCCAGTCCTTTCTTCAAGTCCTTCAAGTGTAAGTACTTTATTATTGCATTCACACTTCTAAAGAAGAAAAACAAAAAGAAAACCTGCCACACTCTCTCAAAGCACCATAAGATGTTCTATTGCACTATTTGATTACAATAGTTGGAATAAAGCAATGTATTTGTCAGATAAGTATGATTATATCAGACACATGTTTTAAATAATAAAACTTTTAAATTATGTTGTATGATGGCACCCAAAATGAAAATAATTTTATGTATTTTAAGATTCTTTTCTCATCTATTTTCTTTACAGAAAATATAAGAGAAAATGAGTGTTATTATGAAAGATTAGAAAACATAATTAGTAGAATATAATAAAAATAGATTTATAGAGCCAAAAAATAATGCATAGGTGATTAGGTAGCATTTTCAAAATTCTTAGATGAATTCCATGATAAAAATTTTATAGTATGTGTTTCTTTGCTTCAGTAATTATTATATTTTAGTATAATCACTAAAGATTATTCACCAGTTACCAGAATATTTAAACTTTTAAGTAGATGTATTTCAATGACGCTTTCTTTGTACTCTGCCTTTCTTCAAGGGAGAAATTATTTATTTTTGGGATTTGTTTTTATTGTAATAGAAGATATATGGGAGGAAAGAGTTAATAAAACACATCAGAAAAGAAACTCAGTATACTTGTCTTTGAGTTCCTTTCTCTAGAAATTACATCAATAGAATTGATGACTATATGCTACAGTTATTGTTTGAATTTCTCACATTTTTAAGATTTCAGATATTAAAAATTTAACTGTGAAAAATACAACTGAATACCTATACTTAAGATATTAAAAATTACATTTAAAAAATGAATGCTTATAGATTCATTTTCTTTACCGCAAATTTACCTTTTAAGAACTTTTTGAATCGATAGAGTCTTAGAATGTGTTGAAGACCAAAATAAATGTGCTATGAATGAAAAGTTTACCAACTGCAGAAAGTTATACAGAATATCTCCAAGGACTGGAGGTTATAAGTGACTAATGTGCTAATTGGAAGTCTCCTTCATAAACTAGTAAATAGAGCAAACTAGATACAGCAGAACTGAAATCTAACTAAATCAAATGAAGGGTTCCCTGTCTTTGCCCTCACCCCACTCCAAACTATTTTTTTGTGTGTGAGGAAGACAGGCCCTGAGCTAACATCCATTGTCAATTCTCTTTTTGCTGAGGAAGATTAGCTCTGAGCTAACATCTGTGCCTATCTTCCTCTATTTTGTACGTGGGACACTGCCACAGCATGGCTTGAGGAGCAGTGCATAGGCCCACACCCGGCATCCAAACCTGCGAGCTCTGGGCCACCGAAGCGGAGCATGCAAACTTAACCACTATGCCACTCCAAAGTCTTTTCATTGTCAATTACTCCTGACCACACTATCCAGAAGATAGAAATACATGATTAACCTATTTAATCAAAGTTCATCTCAAAAACACACAAATAATTTAAGAGAAAAAGGATTTGAATATGTGCTAGCAAGGACCTAAGCACAGTACTTACGTAGTCTTGAAAATTAGGAATGCAATAGCTCCATATTTTAACATGAAGCATTATTGATTTTTTTACTTAAAGAGCAGTTTCTTGTATGTGATTTTAAATTGTTTCAAATTAACTTTTATATTTAGGACATAGTCATCTTTGTTCCAACATTTTCAAATTCCACAATAAACAGTAATCTTTGTAACTGATTAAAATGGGCTTCATAATTTTTGAAAAAAATTACAGATTATGACTTTTCCCCAATATACATTAAGCTCAGTGAAAATCAAATTGAGTTGGTATTTATTTTATATATAATAGAGGAATATAATTTGTTCTTATATTAGTACTAGTCTTGACCTAAGTATTTACAAATCAATACTAATTTCATATTTAATGGTATCCATAAATGTCTTTATGTAGGAAGTTTAATGTTTGTGCTGTAGTTACAAATGCATTTTTAAGTACATGGGGAATTTAAAAGGGCAGAAGTGAATTTAAAGGTGTTATTTACATAAATGTAAGAGCCCCTAAAGTGGAGAAATCTTTTGTAAGAAACTCCAAACATTTGCTTGACTCTGGAGGCCTGTTGTACTAAGGAAGCAGTTTTCATCCTAAGAATTAGACAACTGAACGCTGTCCTGAAAGAGTTTAAGCACTTGATGATGCTCTTTTGGGTACCACTGCCCAGATCCCACTTAGCTTGCTTTCTCTCCTCCCCCTCCCTCAGTCCAGTGCCTTTTCTGGGTTCTGCCCAGACCAATGGTTCTAGAGGGAGCTGCAGGTTAGAATGACCTGGGTAGCTTTTAAAAACTCATTGTCCAGACCACACTCCAAACCAAATAAATCAAAATCTTGGGCTGTGGGGGTAGTAGCGGTGGTGATGGTGCTGGAGTGGGGAGGTCAGGCATCAGTAGTTTTTAAAATATCCCAGATGATTCCAATGTGCATCCAAGGTTCAGAATCACTGCCCTAGACAATCCAGTTCTCTTTGGTTTTTTTTTTTATTTCTCATGTTCAAACTGTATTTTTTCAAAGACCCCATAACCTACCTTATTTTCGCATCTGCGACCACGTGGGCCTACCAGTTTTCACCTGAACACTCATCTTGTCCATATCCTAAGGAGATATGTGGATCAAACCTGGCTTATTAGGCCCATGAGAGCAGCTGATTCCTTCCCATTAGCTCTTTTCTTTGGCTACTGCAATAGCCTCCTGACTTGCCTCTCTTTTTTTACTCTTGCCCTACTCAACCATTCCCCCGCACAGTAGGAAGGGTAACATTTTTAATAACAAAACAGCATCAAGTCACTTCCTTATTGAAAACTCTCCAAACCACTTCCAATTAAGATCTCAATTCAACAGACTCCACACAAATGATACTTGCCCTGACCTGCCTGCTAAAGTTGTCCCTCAGCTGCAATCACTTATATAAAATCACCCGATGGTATTTTCTTCATAGCACTGATCTCTGAATAAATATTTCTTACTCATTTTTTTTTTTTCAGTCTCAACATAGAATTTCAGTACCATGAAATCAGGTAACTTCTCCATCTCATTCACCTTGTAACCCTAATACCCAGGCCTGCGCATGCATATAATAGGTACTTTGATAATTTCCAAAAGGAAGAACAGATTACTCTGCTTTCAGACTTCTCCATGCCAGGCCACAGCTATCTACTTGTAGCCCCTCTTGCATATGCTATGAACTATTGCAACCATAGTTACCTGTGCATCACCAGAGAAAATTTAAACATAATTTCTTCACCTCTCATTCTTATCCACAAGCGCAGGAAACTGAATTGATAAGCCATATCCCTAGAGTCTTCCTGAGAATCTCATTTCCTGGAGATTGTCCCCAGGCTTTTTCATTTTTGACCTCTAAGACTTCTATATAGCAGTGAATAAAATCCCCAGAGAGATTACTTTCCATTAGCATGGATAATTGAGAGTTAACAAGCCACTATTATCTTTCCAGGTGAGCAAGTTACTTCTGTTAAGCAATTTAAAAAATGTTACAGATTTGGAAATGCATGGATTCTTTTAGTCAGCAGGGTATAATTCAAGAAATGAACATTTCAAAGAATGGACTGATAGCTGGACAACTAGGAGACGTTTATGTATCTCTCAAAATATCTACATACTAACACATAATAATACCATATTTAGGAGAAGACAATTTAGAACTCCTTCCAGACTACCAGTGGCAATCAATATATTGGAATGTGCAAGTGAGCTGGCTTCAGGATATAACCCCCTCCACACGTCTTTCAAGAATATCCTTGTTGACATAGTTTACCAGGATTCCTCCAGAGATATGGAGCTAAACCAGCAGTTCCTCTACTTATTGGCACTAAATAGGACCTCTTGTAACCCAATAGCTATGACCAAATTAGACTAGATAAAAATGTCAGTAACTCTAGCATGCAATTGCTTGTTTGTATGAAACATGTTGAAATATCCAACTTTCTTTAATTACATCACTTGAAGAACTAATGTGAAATGACCACATTTCTCCATCCTCATAGGAGAGAACTTGACACAGATCTAGTAGTAGCTCCTTCATGTTCTCCTCGGCTTGCCTCCTAGCTATTCGGCCTTTTTAGAGTGGAACTTAAGTGAATAAAATATGAAATAATATATCTTGACAGATCATATGTTAAATATTTTAGGAATCTGGATTTAGAAATTTGGAAGCTAGGCTTTTGATCGCCTTTTTTTTTTTAAGGTTAATAAGATTTCCTCCAAAATTTCCAGGATGAAGTGTATAGTTCCTAACGCAGATTGATTTTTTTTTCCAATACAAGATAACAACCATACTGAACTCTGGTGTCCTCTTATAATAGAAAGGAAATGGAGGAGAGGACAGGTTAACTAACCTTCACTTCAACATAGTGCAATGGTTGCACTCGGATCACTCCTCATATTGCCTATGTTAATTTCTTGTTTCTGAAAGAGGGCTTTCAGAGGAAAGTAATTATAGTGGAGAAGATTCATAAAGTTTACTTCTACAGTTTTAAAATATGACATGATAAAACATCATAAACTGCTTAAAAAGGCAAATGGTAAACAGGGAAAAACATTATTACAGGCTGTATAAAAGATGTGGCAGGTAGTCTCCTCAATGTGCAACAGGTTCTTACAAACATAAAAAAAAAATTCCAATTTAAATACCCCAATTGAAAATGATAAAAATCTTAAATCAAGAAATACAAATGAGCCACAAACCTTTGAAGAAAATATTTAGCTTAAACTAATCAAAGAAATACTAATTAATACAACCATATCTTATCATTTCAAATATTATATTGGCAAAAATGAAAAAAAACTTCTGCAATATTAGTACTCAGCTTTGGCATATAGAGGATATAGAGAAAATGGCAAGGATAGAGAGAAAAATCTAGTTCACTGCAAGTGAGGAGGTCACTAGGAAAAACCTTCTGGAGGGCAACAATTCAGTAACACATGTCAAGAGTCTTAATGTTTATACTCTTTTAATCACAAATTTTCTTGTTAGGATTTTATTCTAAAGTAATATACAGGTATTTGCAAAATGATGTTGAACAAGAATGTTCACTGCAGCACTAATCATAATAATAAAAATTTGAACAAATATACATATCCAGAAGTAATTTGTTAATTAATTCCTATTCTACCCAGAGAGTAGAATCCATAGAGTGGAATCCAAAGTGTGGATTCCAAATTACTTATTTATTGGCTCTTCAATAATTTAATAATGTGGAGAATCACACAAGGCTAAATAAAAAAGCAACATAAGTATAGCATACACTATATGATTAATTTTAAAATATATAAAGTTGATAGTTATATAAATGTAAATAAATATGCATAGAACAAAGACAAACATACGAAAAGGTAGCATTGTGTGATACTTAAAATTTTATCATGATTTTCTTTTTCCCATATTGTTGATAACCAGAAAAAATAGCTGTTATTCAACAAAATATATTACCTCCGAAAATCCCTGTTAATTAATGATTGTTACCTTTTACCTTCTTGTGCATCCCTTTTACCAGAATTTTCAGGATTATTAATGTCTCCATAAATGTCAAATGTTTGAATCAGTATGTGGATAATTGAAAACAAGTTTAGCTCAATTATCAAACTGTGGCTATTTAAGTATGTTCCCTTTTCCTAACAACCCAAATACTCAGCTCTCCCCAATAAAAGGGTCCTTGACTTTAATGAGTTCAAATTAAATTATTTGACCAGCACCATGCAATTGAAAAATATGTTGAATTCAACAGGAATTAAGTCCAATTTCCTAAAAGCATTCATCCAGGGCTTAAATCTCAATTTATTTAAATTAAGTATGTTGGAATGAGATAAGCAAGGTTATAGAATTAAAAATATTTTAATTCTTAGATGAATTATGATCAAATATCTCAAATTATATATACACATACACATATATTCATATACCTCTATTTATCTCTCTATCCATACCCACACACATGCAAATACACGTATACACACAATATATGCACACATATTCATTTCTTAATGTGGACAGGAAAAGAAAGTTATTATTTTTGCCTTTTAGAAGTATTTTCTTTGAATGCTTCTAAATGTTTAATATTTGTACATTCTCTAGTCTGGCCTTGATTTTATAAATAAAAACCCTTAAGATACAAGTTACATTAACCTTCATCCTAATTAAATGATAGATGAAAAGCAGCAACAATTACCAGTAGAAATTTCAAGAAAATGTCACTTAAGTGTACAAAAAAACAAGCTTTCCAAAGCTTTTATTATTAATTTAAAGCAAAAAGTCACCTAAAAGTCATTGGCCATTTGATATAACATTTCATGTGACTTAGAGCCTTGCTACTCCGAGTATGATTCCTTTATCAGCAACATCATCAAATTGCATAATTTGTAAATACGGCTATAATCTGTTTTGTCCATTTTCTAGCTCTAAACAAGGTTAAAACTATCCCAAAATTTATCATTCTTGAATTTTTCCTCTTTTTCGCATTCATATATTATCTTTCTGGTGTATATTGCAAAGACTTGGAAAATACTGCAGTAAAACAATGACCAGTAAGCTATGAGGAACTGTTGAGGGGGAAAAACTAAATGAGAATTACTAAAAGTAAGATTTACTCCTCGACCAATAGAAGCTTATTGTGAACTTACTGATCTTAAATTTTATTTATCATCATTGTTATTGCTTCCTCTCATTTAGTATTTCTCAACCGTTAATGTGCATGTGATTCCCCTGGGGGTCTTGTAAAATGGAGACTCTGATTCAGTAGGTCAGGGGTGAGGCCTGAGATTGTGCAGCTCTCACAAGATCAACAGCTGTAGTTTATGCAAATTATGTACAAGCCCCTAAGTGTGTCATTAACCCACATGTTCCCCTTGGGAATATTTATACAGAGACAAGAGCACAATTTCTCCTTTTCCCTTTTTGTACAAGTATTGTAGGAGTATTAAATTTGTAACAATACAATATGTTTTGTATTCTATTCAGACTAAAAAAAAAATCACAGACAGCTTTGTACAGTCTGCCTTATTAATTCATGCTATTTTAGCCTCAATAGTCCTTATAATTTCAGAACCGCATACAAAAATCTAGAAGTCCGAGAGACTGTTCAAAGCTGAACATCAAAATGCATTTTTTATTTAACCAAATCTTAAGTTCTTCACAAGTCCATTCTAAACTTCAATCATTTATGTATCAACAAATCAAATATATATATACTGAACTACTAAAATGCCCCAATATTTTTAATAAATTATTATAAAAGGATGTGATAATAAAAAATAGGACATCAATAGGTAATCACTGAAAGAAATCTTGAATTCATGAAGTCAACAATAATTTAATAAAGTATATATTTGGTAATCTCTTCATTTATTGATTGCTTGTCATAAGCCAGCTACTTTACTAGGCACAGGATATATAAAGATGGAAAAAGAAAGGCCCTCTATCATTGAGAAATTTATACTCTGGTGGGAAGATAAATGTGTTTCATCTGATGTTTAACATTTGTTTTTGTTTTATTTTCCTTTTATTTGTGTGTGATGATAAAAAAAGTGTCTCTTCTGAAATGTTTATAGGAAAGTAGATAAATACCCACAAGACAATGGATTTTAAATGAAAGCTGAGAAAATCATTCTTCCCTTCAACTTTTGATCTAGAAAATAAAAGGGGATTTTCATGAATCAAATGTTCAAAGAGCAGGATTTAAATCAAACCTCTGTCTGTTGTAGTAAGCTAAATCATGATAGTCAAACGTGTTGATAAAACTACAAGGAGAAGGGCTTTGAAAAAGAAATGCAAACATCAGACAAGAAAAGTGGCATCACTCTGAAGAATGAATGAAAAAGAAATTCTCTGAAAAATGTTTGCAACTCTTCATAGAAAGAAAGAACCCAGAGACTCCAAAAACAGACAGCCATGATGAAGGAAGAGATTGAGATGAAAAGACAATATGAAAGAATGGAAAGCAATGAATGAAATTAGGAAGAATACAAGGAAGTTTGAAACTCACTTGCAGAATTAAAATCTTGCTGGAAGAGCAAAACCCATATTGCAGAATAACAAAATTAGGATATGAAAGATTACCTTGAAGTGTTCCATTAGAATGCAGAGAGGAAAGGGAATAAATGAAGGATAAGTTAAAGGAGTAGATGATAGTTATGAATGAGAGGGATAGGAGATCCAATTTGTGTATTATTCATATTATTGATAAAATGATTGGACACATGGGACAATGGAAATATTCAAAGACATAATTGAAGAAAACTTAACCAAGCTTAACAAAAAAATATCTGCATTTGAAAAAGCCAAACATAAGCAAAATCATTGAATGGAGAACCAATCTTAGACATACCACAGCAAGTATTAAAAGAAAAAAGAAAAAAATTAAAAGAAAAATATTAAAAGAAAAAGAAAAAAAAAAAAAAAAAAAGAAAAATTAAAAGAAAAATATAAAAGAAAAAAATAGAAGTATGTAGGCTAGGTAAGAAAAGCAAACAAGCAAATCACCAAGGTACAGAAAAAATAATGAATGGTCTTTTAAAACATTGAGACTATAATCAAGTAAAATCTTTAGATTTCTGAGGGGGAGACATTATGTGATCAAAGGACTTTAGAGAAAGCCACATTTCAACCAAAAGCAAGGAAAAACATGCGATATTAAAGAAAGAAGAAATAAAACTATACATGTTCTTACAAAAACAAAAAAAAAGAAAAGAAAAATCCTACAAAGTTAAGAGTTCAAGAATGGAGTAATACTACTGGATGGTAGTATGCCCTGGAAGCACTTAAACATTGAAGTAATTCTAAATATGTATTATAAATATAGCTGCAGACATAAATGCCAATGTTCAAACTTTTTGGAAGATACATAAAGTAAAAATAATGTTTTTAACATAATCATTTTATTCTCAAATCCTAATCATGTTAATAAACACCAGAAGTAGAATATGGAAGGAGTGAAAACAGAATGTTGTAAACTCTTGTGTCAAATAGAGAACCTCTGAAGTTACAACTTTATTCTGATTCTGACAATTAGAAATATAGACTAAATATGATTATGGTAAACAACGGTTAATACTAGTTGAGTTTTAAACAACAGGACACAGATCTTTCAAAAAGGTATTCTTCTCCACGTTGAATTGACAATATTGATGAGGGAGGTAACATTGATGATGGGTCACAATACCCTTCACATCCCTGGAGGTCAATTTAGTAACATCTATCGTTATCTGTAAAAATGCGCTCCTGTTTAACATGGTCCTTCTACTTCTCAGGATTTTAGCAAAAAATATTGTAAATTAATGCAAAATACATGTTCTATACTGTTCATTATGGAATTGATAACAATAGCAATAATTGCACAGAAATCCAGTGTCCATCTATAAAAGGCGTGGGTGAAATAAGTGACATTTGATGGAATACTAAGACATCAAAAATGGTGTGAAAGAACATTTAAGACAAATAAATGTTCATGAATCATTAAGTAAAAAAAAAAAAAAATTAAGTCTTCATTAGGAGTCATCTCATTTTTGTGAAAAAGATGTCACAACTGACGTACTCCTATTAATGTTATATTCTACAATGCCACTAATGTTAATATGTTAATGAGATGTGACTTTTATTTTCTCAATATTTTCAAAATATTTCGCAAACATTACCTATATTATTACTTCATAGTGAGTAAAAAAAAGAACTGCTCAACAAAATGTTATTTTAAAAGAGCATTAAGACTTTATATTTTCAGGTGGCACTATTTTTTTTTTTTTTTTTTTTTTTGCTGAAGATTTGCCCTGAGCTAACATCTGTTGCCAACCTTCCTCTATTTTGTATGTGAGCTGCCCCCCATAGCATGGTCACTGATATGCGAGTGGTGTAGGTCCACACCCAGGATCCAAACCCAGGCCATCAAAGCAGAGTGCACCAAACTTTACTAGGCCACCAGGGGTGGCCCTAGCTGGCGCTATTATAATCCACTTGATTAACAGGTCATTGTAAAAAAAAGTTTGAAAAATGAATATAGAATGATAAAGATGCATATTTTTCTAGAGTACATATTTAACAAAAGAAAGCAAAGACACTTTAAAATTAGCTTTTGAACCTATTATTCAGTTCTTAATTTCTGAAATATTTTATAGTGATTGTTTTATTCAAGAACCCTACATGACTGATTTCTTTTGGAAGCAAAAATGATATAAAGACACTCATAAAGAAAATCAACATAGTGTACAAGACAAAGTTTGAAGATTGTTTCTGAAAGACGTTTAACACATTAATAATAAGAATAACTTGTCATATGGCACCTTCATGGTCTTTACATATCACTTACCACAGAAGAAAGGAATAACTATCCAACTTTCAGAAAATGATTACTCTCGACTTCTGTAAAAAACATCTTTCAATCACCCAAAAAATTTCAAGTTAACTCTACTTACAGGCAATTTTTTTGTTTTTGTAAAGTTTCCCTGTTCTTTTACTATTTTATTCAAGAAGTGTGGGGTTGACAGACTAAGTGATCCCTAAATCTGTCACACGAGCACATACATTTTACAGGGCTTAAATATTGCTTAGGAACACAAAGGAGGTTGATCTCATTGTTAGAAAGCACACTTCATTAAGGGCAGTGGTATCTGTAGTTCAGTAAAAAGAGAATGCTTATTTACTATCAGTTGATCTTATTTTTTGCAGCTGAGTGAAAAAAAAAAATCATTAAATCTAAAGAGTGTGTTTGGAAGAAACTGTAGTACGTTGCCCAGAGGTTCACAAACTCTCTGTTTGTGTGGTCTGTAATGCCTCAGTAAATTTTCCATAGCACTCCTAGGTCAAAAGAAATATGTTGCAGTCCTGTTTATTAAGGAGAGGGTCAAACAATTTAATAAGTATTTATATCTAACAACTTAGAAGCCACTGGAAAAGTATTATAAATTAAAAGAATAATATTTTTATTTATTCTTGCATAACCACTATTACTTTTAAATAGGATGCGTGTACCTGCTGGACACGGCACATTTTCTCAGCTTTGGAATCAGATTGGACATGGTCACCCTTATTCCTGACCCACACTGATTTTCATGCAGCCTGTGCTTTTCATCCCTGAAAATGCCAAAATCCCAGCTTCACAAAGATGACACCATCAAAAGAAAGGCAGCCCAATCTAACGTTGAAACCATGAGTTACCTCAAGATACTGTTTGCACTGTGTCTACTATCACTATGTTTTCCTCGAAAATTTAAAATATTCCAGAGTATCTCCATGAATTCACTCAGTGCTCCAGGGCTAACTTGGCACACAGATTGGGAATCGTGGCCACGCTCTGTATTCAGTTGTCACAAACACCAAATTCTCTGAGAAGTATATTCTCACAGCACTCTCTTTTTCTTCATATTTAAAGCACTTTAATCTAGGTGTTTTCTTTATGATTGTTGTACTGTTTCTTTCCTTTAAACTTAATTAAAAGTAATTTTGTTAACCACTGATTGGGTGAAGCTGAATTATTTATGGGAGAAAAAAGGGGGAAAACTAATTAAGCTTTTCTCGGTAAGCTGTATTTTTACAAGTCTTTCAAATCTCATAAATTGGCCACCGTTGAGGTCTGAATATTCCATTAACTGAAGCCTATGACAGGGCAGGAAAAGAAGATAATGGATGACACCAGGGGAATCGTTAACGGAAAAGAAGGAAATCCCAAACCCTTCAAAAGAGGGGTGGGGCATGCAAGAGATGACCTTCATTTTCTAGAATTTTACATATGCTGTTCATAGTAATGGCTACCAATTTTGTGGATGCTTTATTATATTTTGTTAACCTGACATTAGAAATAATAGATGAAACCTTATATATATGTCTGTATAGACATATCTTTTATACATAGTGTATAAAATGAGACAAGCCTGTAAGTTTAGAGCATACCTCTAACTTAGAGAGGCAGAGAGCATACCCCGTGGCAGAGAAAAAAGAATAAGAGTGGTTCCAAACAAGTCTTGATGAGAAATCTCTCAGATGGGTCTGTGTATCTCGGCTGTGTCTGTTTGTGGGTCTATGTGCATATATACTGGGGGTGGAGGATGAAAAGGATAATTTATGGCCTGAATATGATTTTTCACCTTTAAGTACTCTTCTCTAGAGTTAATGGGACATTAATAGGGGAAAATGTTTTGGAATTAGTAAATATAGATTACGTTAAAAAGAAGGACTCAGGCTAAATGCCCCAGAGAGGGTATAAACTTTGGAGGAAAATCAGAGTAAAAAAAATAATAAAAAACCAAACCAAATTAACAAAAAGACCCCAGAAAACAAATCTCTCTATCTCAGTTAAATTAATGTAACCATAATGATATTAGGTTTTTTTGTTTCCTTTTTGTTTTTATGAAGCTACTATGTGATGGCCAGGTTACAGTATGCCATATAATTTTATACACTATTGTTGTAAGAAAAACTGTGTTTTCATAATTTTGGCCAAGTAATTTCATTTCTCAGAATCTATCTAAAGAAATAATCAGAGATGCAAAAGATGTTCATTACAGCATCATGCATAATAGCAAAAAGAATTTTTAAAAATCTAAATGCTTAACATTAAGAGTAAAGAATATATCATGGTAAAACCATAGGATGGACTACCTACATTTAGGCAAAATGATTTTAATTATTTAAAAAAAGTGAATATACTTGAAAACCCTGGAGGAACACAGAATAACATACCAATAGTGATTACCCCTGGGTGATAGTACCACAGATTATTTTATGTGCTTCTTCATACTTTTTCAGAATTTTTGAAATTTTCTATGAATAGCATATATTGCTTTTATAATAAGAAAACAGTTCTTAGTGTTATGGACTGAATTGTGTCCCCTCAAAATTCATATGTTGAAGCCCTAACTCCCAGTGTGAATGTATTTTGAGATATGGCCTTTAAGGTGGTAACTAAGGTTAAAAGAGGTCATAAGGATGGGGCCCTAATCCAATAGGACTGCTGTCCTCATAAGAAGAGGAAGAGAAATCAGAATTCCCCTTCCTTGGGCACACAAAGGAAAGGCCATGCAAGGACATAGCAAGAAGGCAGCTGTCCTCAAGCCAGGAAAAGAGGCCTCACCAGAAACACCAATCCTTCTGGCACCTTGATCATGATCTTACAGCCTCCAAAACTATGAGAAAACAAATATCTGTTGTTTAGGCCACCCAGTCTGTGGTATTTTGTTACAGCAGCTTGTGCAGACTAATAGATAGTTAGTTTAAACAAAATGTTTATAACTATGTATAAAGATTGAAATGTTATAATCAGCTTAAGTGAAAAAGAAAATCAGCACACATGAGTGTACATGTTTATCATTACAACTCAACAAGTCAAGAGCGTAGCTAGATAATAGAAAATAGCTACTGTATCAGATCAGTTTTCTATTTTTTCTGTTTTTAAATACTGTTTGTGTTTTATCAATAATATTATTTTAAGAAATGGTGTCCAGGGGATAATTAATACTATTGAAGCTGGCTGTAAGCTGTCCTAATCCTGTTAGATTATAAAATGAGTTCCTTGGGAAAGCTTCTTAGTAACTAGAGACGTTAAGTCTTGCCTGAGAGAATGGGGCTGAGGCTACCATTTTATACCAGAAACTGGGAAAGACTTCCTAGGTAGGTTTTTCCCCACAGGCAGAAAAAAATAATTTAATATAACCTCTGAGATGTTGAGATTGGAAAATCATGTCTAGCAATTAATAAACAGCCTGAAAAAAACAAGAAATATATTTAGAACATTTTAAAAGTCACTCATTTAAAAATATAATAGAGCTAAGAGAATTATGATCTTCTGAATATTTTATATTCTTTTCATTTATTAATTACCATTTTCGTCAAACAGGTTTTCACTTGCAAATAGCTGGTTTAAATTATAACTTATAGGTATCATCTCAAACCTTCTCTGCTGAATCATACAAGCTTAATTGAGGCCGGCTGGCTCATCTTGGCTTCCAAAGCCCTTGGAACCTGCTGGCACCAGGTGGTGGCCATACAAATAGAGACCAGACATATATACAAGGGAATATTATTCAGCCATAAAAAAATGAGAAAATCCTACCATTTACAACAACATGGGTAGGTACTGAAGGCATTATGCCAAGTGAAATAAGTCAAACAGAGAAAGACAAATACAGTATGATCTCACTTATATGTGGAATCTAAAAAAATAAAAAATAAATTAAAAAAATACTCTAACTCATAGAAAAAGAGATCAGATTTGTGGTTACCAGAAGGTGGAGGGGGAATTGAAAGAAGGTGTTTAAAAGGTACAAACTTCCAGTTATAAAATAAATAAGTACTAGGGATGTAATGTACAACATGATGGCTAACGTTAACGCTGTGGTATAGAAAAGTTAAGAGAGTAGATCTTAAGAGTTCTCATCACAAGGAGAAATTTTTTGCTTGTCTTTTTATTTTATATGAGATGATGGATGTTAACCAAACCTACTGTGGTCATCATTTCACAATATATGTATATCAAACCATGCTATACACCTTAAACTTGTACTGTGATGTATGTCAATTTTTTCTCAATAAAACTGGAAAAAAATTTAAAACAAACACAAAAGCAAATAGTAACCAGGTAAAATTCTTAAGTGGCATACGTAAAAAAATAGCTAAAAATCTTACAAAACATATCCTTGTAACTAATTAAAAGCAAAATCATGGATAAATTCAGGCTTTTGGCAGAATTGCAATTTTGCCCAGAAAGAAACTTTCACTCACTTGAACCGTTTTCCAGCAGCAGCCAAGCTGTTCAATTCCAAAGGGAACAAAAGCCACTTGTGGTAGAGCATCTTCTTTAAGGCGGAATTTATAACTAATGATTCTTTTCCCCCTTATTTCACTGATTCTCAAAGTGTGATTTTCAGACCACCCCCCACAGTATCCCTTAGGAAGCTATAAGAAACGCCAACTCTCGGACCCTATCCCTAACTTAAGGGATCAGAAACTCTGGGGATGGGGCCCAGCATTGAGTGGTTTAACAAGCCCTCCACTTGGTTCTAATGGACACTCAAGTTTGAGAAGTACTGCCTTAATTGAATTTTCAGGGAGCCAAATTCCTATTGTAAAGGAGCATGTGAAAAAAATTACCCTATTCCTTTTTTTTCTCTCCATTTCTATACCACTCCCTTAGTTACTTATGGATTTGTTCCCTATGTTTATAAGTACAAAATTATAGATAATTGGCTAGAGCTATTTTTCACCAAAGATAATCAAATAAGGATAGAAAGGAATATTAAGAAACAAAAAGGAAATAGCAGAGAAGTATAGATTTTCAGGCAGCTTAAACATGGTCAGGTTATCTTGGGGCAAAGAAAAGAAAATAAGAAAAGCCCAGGATAATCAGCCAACTTTGGTGAAATTGATTGATTATACATGTGTCTACCAATAGAATACAAAAGACCATCTTCTGTGTATCTTGGGTTATGTGAAATCTCTAATGATTCTTTGGTCACAGAAGAAGATTCTTTGTAGCAGACACTACCTTTAAATGGGTACAGGTGCATTTTCAAGGCTAGTATTGTATTATAGCTAATGTTCTCAGCACTGAAAGTCATCTGAAGTGGTTAGTTCAGAAGAATCTGAGCAGAAAGCAGAACTAGCTTTCTAGAGGACTTCATTTAAAACTCATCTTCCAAGTAAGAATGATGGCAGTCTTTCAGTTTCTCTTCAAGAGTCCTCAAGAACAGAAATGCTTCTATCCATCAGAAAATGGAGAGAAGCAAATCAAAAGTAATGCACAATAGGAAAGAGAAAAGTGCCTTTACAAAGACCCACTTCGATGCTTATAAGGATCTTCAATAATGGCACAGAAAATCCTTTTGGCTCTGCGTGAATGTCTTTTCCATTTTTCTCTCTTTTTTTTTTCTCCAATAGTAGGAAAGACATTATCCCTCTCTCTTACCATTTTTTTAAACCACAGAGCAACTACCATGACAACAGGAAGCCTTATAGACTTGTACATATGCTATGTTTGTTCCTCCTTTCCAAACTATCCTGGTTGTTTGAACCTGAGAGAGAGTATAGGGAGGAAAACAAATCCCTTGAATACAGTCTGATTAATTATTATCCTCTTTACACAAGTCTTACACAAAAGGAGAAAACAACAATTTTTATTATTCTGAGTTGGACTTTACCTAAGGGAAAATAATGGACAGAAATTTCACTAGAGATAAGGTATAGAAATAATAAAGCTTTAAAGCAAAAAGCCTTGACAGAACAAAGAATGGCATGTCATACACATGTACATAGACAGAAAACAGAAACCCACCAGCACTTGGCTCCGGGAGACAAACTAACCACAAGGATCTGGGGGATTCATGCCTTCATCCTCTAAAATCTGGCTAGATTTTGAAGGAAAACTAGACATGCTAAGTTTAATTAGCTATAGCAGCAGGCAGTCATGAGTCACTACTTTTATTTTAAGACAGAACTTGCATAAGCACTTTCATTCAAAAACCTGTGGATTTTGTCTGCAACCACTTCTGAACCAAGGAAGCAATTGCATTGAATTGCTGAACTTATTGGGTAGGTTCAGGTAAAATCGTCTATGTCCCTAAAGCCTCCTCAAGTGATTTCACATTTTTATCTTCTCTAAAGATTATACATATTGGCAGATATGATGAATAGACTTCATTTTCTTTCCCTCGAGGATTGCTGTACTTTCTATCCCATGCTTAATTTTATAGCTTTATTCTATCACTCATTCTTTCCCCCAGGTTACTAAATATAAAATAAACGGTTGAACTACAAGATTCTGAGAGCAGTATGTTTGGATAAGATGTGAGTTCAATGAATGGACGGGCGAGTCTGACATTAAACCCGTGGCCTGTGAGAGCTAGAGAATTGAGAAAACATAGCTCTTCATATTTCCCTTACTTCAAGTTCAATCCACAGAGGCAAGAAGATTAAACAAGAATTCCACTCTCTGGGTGAAAACATGCCCCATTTTTCTCTTCCATGGCAATTTCCATTGAATCAAAAGAAGCTAATTTGTTAAACTTCTGTGGGGCCCAAATTGGCACATTTTCAGAAATCATTTGCATGGCTGGTGTTTCTATTCACAAAATCAAAAGAAAGCAATAACCTACCAGCCAGCAAACAGTGGGAGAGAAGGATTTGGGGACAATATAACTTTTTGATCTCCTTGAGATGCTTACCCCAGTATATAAATGACGCTGGTTGTAAATAATCCAATAAATGTCAAATTAAATATCATCAGGGTATAAGGAACATAGAAATAAGAGTGTGTGCATTGTGTCAATGACATGTTTCAGAAGATTCTACATATTCAAGTGTCATTAAATATTCTTTACATGTAATTTAGCCTTCAATTGCTTGTTGTATAGATCTGTTTTGTTGTTGCTGTTGTTTTGTTTTAAAAATTATTCCTTAGTATTTACACTTGGATCTAAATGGTGGAGATTTTCCAAGCATATCTTTTCCTGCTTGAACTTTTTTCCTTATTTTCAAATACTGTATCTCTTTATCCTTCATCCAACTCACATATGCAACTTAGAATTTCATTTTCAATTTAAAAGGTGGCATTTTCGGTGCCAGCCCTGTGGCGCAGTGGTTGAGTTCAGCATGCTCTACATCAGCGGCCTGAGTTCGTGGGTTTGGATCCTGGGCACGGAGATACACCACTCATCAGCCATGCTGTGGTGGCAACCTACATACTAAATAGAGGAAGATTGGGGCTGGCCTGGTGGAGTAGGGGTTAAGTGCACGTGCTCCACTTTGGCGTCCCAGGGTTCACAGGTTCGCATCCAGGCGTGGACCTACACAAGGCTTATCAAGCCTTTATATGTGGGCAGGTGTCCCACATATAAAGTGGAGGAAGATGGGCATAGGTGTTAGCCCAGGGCCCATCTTCCTCAGCAAAAAGAGGAGGATTGGCAATAGACGTTAGCTCAGGGCTAATCTTCCTCACCAAAAAAAAATAGAGGAAGATTGAAACAGATGTTAGCTCATGGCTAATCTTCATCAAGCAAAAAGAGGAAGATTGGCAATGGATGTTAGCTCAGGGCAGATCTTCCTCAGCAAAAAAAAAAAAAAAAAGGTGGCATTTTCAGTAGAAGCTTTAAAGAGAATTTATCTTCCTCATTTCATTAATTTGCATTTAGGGCATATTTTAATTAAGTGATTTCCCAATTGTTCAGAAATGAGAAATTAAACTATTGCTCTTTATTTAAAGAATGGCCACCATTTTGCTTTCATCAAAAACTATTCATGGTTAATCATAACCATACTCCCTCAATTGGCTTTGTCCACCAAGAGGAACAGTCAAATTGAAGTCATGTACTTCATAGCAGAACGCTTCCTCCATAATATTTGATTTCAACTGAAAATTTGTCAAGATTTCTATTATATTTGTTTCACTGAATTAATACTTACACTAACAATTACCAGGGTTATAGTACTTATCACTGTACTAATGTACTAAGTGCAATATATATATATATACTACTATTACTATATAATTAATTCTCCCCTCAAATCTTAAGAGCTAGAAACTATTATTATCCCCATTTTACAGATGAGGAAAAAATGAGAGATTGTATAGATGAGAGATTACAACCATCTGTAATCCAAGGTCACATAGCTATTCATAGGTGAAGAAGAGATTCAAAAACCAGAGTTTTTGATTTCCAGAGCCCACATTTTAGCCACTTCGATTTTGTTAGGTAATTCAAATCTCATGTGGTAGGAGTTGGGACTGGCATAGAATATAGACGGAGTTGTTGTTCATTTAAACTCTGTGATTTAAAGAACAGCACAGGGGTATCTGCCTGCTCCACCGTGCAAACCATCTCTGCGCTACTCTGTAATTCTAACTGAAATTCCCACCATTAACACCACCGCTATTTTTTGAAGTTAAGACACTACCTTTGAAAGCCCTCTGTGAAAACTGTCATATGTTTTCTCCGAGAGATACCACAGGAATAAAGTCAACAGAGATTTGCTTTGAAGATCCTGTAGTTCTTACCAGGCAGAGAGCTGTGTCTTAAAGAAATGGTACACAAAATGTATTGGTTTGGATCAGAGGAAGATTTAGGGCAGATGTGGAACTTGGCACATTAACACTGGAGGTCAGGCCCCAGGTGGCATACAACACTAGGTGGCTTTGGGTGGTTAGGACAATGAGACTCTGAACTGAAGTTAGAAATGGTGCTGGGAGAACCATAAAGATCACTGTCACCTTTCACACTCAATCCTGATGACAATGATAATGCTAACCCACCTAGGGTGTGAAAGTAGATATTTTTTCATAGCTCTGCAATTGGCATTTTTTACCAATGACCTTTCAACTGGAGTCGCATTTTGCATTTGCTGTGCCACTGTCTTCCAAGCTCTCAATTCTCACTGTATATCTTAAAGTTGATCCACTATAAAAGGGATTATCAAGGCAGCGATTGTTAGAACAAGATGGAACCTTGAAAATTATCTAGTCCTATTCCTTTAATGGACAGAGAGGCTAATGCCAAGAAAGGTTACGTGGTGAGTTCCAAGTCACCCAGAGACTTACTGGCAAAATGCTGGAAACAAATCCAATTCCTCTCTACTAAAGACTTCTTGCAGATAAAGAGTTAGCATGATGTATTAAAGTATGGGATGAAAGTCAGGAGGGAAAAAAGTTAGTTCTGTCATTAAAATACGAAACAGAATCAGTTGATGATTTCTGATTGGTTCTGACTTTCCCTCTCCCTCCCTCAATTTCAGAGTTTTGTTCTTCCCAGAAAAGCTAGTTCTTTTCCTCTTTTTTCCCCCTTGATAGCTGTGTGCATATGGACATATGCTCCTTTTGTGTTTTGTTTCCATGCATTGTTATGCACCTCTCTTATTCATTTCACCAAAATGATGGATCCGCTTATGCTGAATCCAAATCCTCGCTTCTCAAAATCTGTCAAGTAATTATGCATAAGCATCACTATTCTCACTTCTTCAATAGTCAAATCAGAGAGAATTGGTCACTACATTACTTCAAAGGTGAGACTTGAGAGTATTTCTGTGAGTATTTAATAATTGTGAACTAATTTTGATCTATTCAAGGTCATAGCCATTTCACTAATTTCTAGACTGCTGGCTACAAACTCAGCATCATAACTGACTGCCACAGCTATAAATATAGAGAAGTGTTCTTTTTTATTGCCAGAAATGCATTTTGTCTTTCTCTGACATGTATTCTTTCAAAACGGGTTTGAAGGCTTTAGTCTTATGCCATTATTTAAAGAACCATCCCCCCACCCAGCCTCTTGAAAACAGAATGCAAAGCCCAGAAAAAAGTGCACTTAGGTGCCACCTCCCTGTGGTCTGTCTTTAAAGAGCTGGAAGAGGTCAGTGAGGGGAGATTGAACCTGGGACCCCTGTTGATATGTATTCAAGTGTGGAAATGAGTTGCCTATTAATAAGGTAGATACTTTATTTATCTTAATGCTTTGCAATCTTCACAGATTATAATTGCAAAAATAGCCCTCAGCTTCTCTAGCTGGTTGTTAAAAGCTAAGAGAAGACTAACCTGCAGGTCATTCTTGCTTAATTATAAAGAGAATGAAATACCTAGTAATGGACTGAGCCATTGGACTGACTTCCAGTCTTATATTATTATCTTAAAATACTTTGTTAAAAATAACAAAACATTATCCCCTCAAAAACCCATATATACCTTTATTCCTTGTAATTATTTTCTTTTACCAGTTATAACTGCATTTTCTTAGAGTTACTAACTGACTGGGGAAGTTCATGGCTTTGGAGTAAAAAAGAAGTAACTCCTCCCAGCTGGTCATTAATCCTTAAAAACCTTAAGTGTTTTGATAATTACTACTTAATTAGCCAACAAACTAGTTGGACATAGTACAAGGCAAGTGCCTAACTTCTCCAAAGTGCCAGGGCCTGATTGGAAAACAATGATGTTTTTAAAATTTTACATGAACTTAATTGTTTCTTACATATGTTAAATCCACCCAAGTCAGTTGTTTTGTTCATCTATTAACAGTCTCTCCAGTGAGGATTCTAATCATGGATGAGACACTATTTCTAAGTATAAGAGAAATCTAACCAAATTAGAAAGTGAAATTAAAAAAAAAAAATCTACATTAAGTAACTACACCAGAAACAATCTGGAAATATAAACATTGTTTGGAAGAAGGTCGCATATTATTAGGACACATTTTTTTAAGACTGATTTTATTCCCTTTTGCCATGGACTGAATGTTTGTGTCTCCCCTAAATTCATATGTTGATGCCCTAATCCCAATGTGACAGTATTAGGAGGTGGGGCCTTTGGGATTAAGTAGCTCACAAAGATGGAGCCCTCATGAATGGAATTACTGCCCTCATAAGAAGAGACAAGAGAGAGAGATCTCTCTTCCCCAAGTGAGGATACAATGAGGAGACGGCTTTCTACAAACGAGGAATCAGACCCTCACCAGACACTGAATCTGTCAGCATCCTAATCTTGGACTTCTTGGCTTCCAGAACTGAGAAATAAATTTCTGTTAAGCCATCCAATCTATAGTCTCTTGTTATAGCAACCTGAACTAAAACACCTGTTAATTTTAATTTGTTCATATTTGTCCACTAAAAGTAATATACTTTCACAAATTTGTGTCTAAGAATATATAAGTTTCTATGTTTGCACAAGAATAAAATATTTTAATAAAATTACAGTGTTCTCAAAGTGTGGTTCCCTGATCTATAGCATCAGCATCACCTGGAATTTGCTGAAAACGCAAATTGGCAGGTCTACCCCAGACCCAATGAGTTAGTAACTCTGGGGTGAGGTCTAGCATTCGTGTTTTGACAAGACCCCCAGTTGATTACGATGCATGCTGAAGTTTGACAATCACTGTTTTAGAGGGTTTACTCTCTTGTTAACCTGACTGTATAGCATAAACAAGCTACTCATCATGGGTGTAATGATAGAATGATCTCCAGCATTTCTCATCCTGGGGTACTCACAGTCTTGGGATACACAGAAGAGGGGTAAGGTACCTAAGAAAATTTTGTTGGAGTCTGCTGCCTCAGGTTGGGTTCCTAGACCCCCTGGGCATAATTATCCACTCTTTTTTGCCCCTAGATGTTCTTAAGTGAGAAAGTTCAAAGTCTCTCAGTTAATTCTGTCAGAGTCGGCCTTACTAACCTGAATTAAGGGAGCCCATATCTCTGTCTTCACATATTACCCTCACTCTTCCTTTGCCAAAAGACATCTTTTGTGTAAAGGCTTTGAAAAGAAACTATTGAAATACAAATGCTAACTAGGTGGTGGTAATATATTAAACCAGAGTAAATCAGGAAATAGTGAGATTTTTCCCCAAATGAATTTTTATTTAATTTAGAATACTAAATACTGTCTGTTTTTGTGAGGTTAGATGATTTCTTTTTTAAGGTGTTTAACTGTCCTTCGTGTTATGACACTATAGGAATAGCATAATTTAGGGATGCTTTTATTTTACTTTTTACCTCGTACTTTCATACAATTAAAAGTAGACACTTCTTTACCTGTGCCACTGTTTCTTTTATCTTTTTAAAAATGTAACTTGTCTATGAAATCCAAATTTCTCGGAAATAGATACTTAAATACTTATTGCCCCAGATTTACTGAGTCTATGACTAGGTAGCCAATCACAGACCCAGATGCTGTAAGAATAAAAGCAAGGTCAAGTATGATTTGCTGGAAGGAAACTCAAGGAAATTTTAAGCTTCAAGGTTCCCCAAATGAGGAAGACTATTCACCGTTACAACATAGGAAAGGATCAGAGGACAAGGTGACTACCTGAGGGCCTGTGGAACGAGAGCATGGCCCAATCTGGTGGAAACTCAAGATCGGGCGTCTCTTTTAGGTTTCCTGGCATTGTTGTTAGGCTTTGTCTTTGCTAACTCCGGAAACACGGTCTGCTCAGAGGATCAACTAGAGAGTGTTTCATTTAATCGCAAGACTTTAAATCTCTGTTTTGGACTAAGTCTTGGAAAAAAAAATAACTATATACAGGAAAAAGTATTTTGCAGGGTACATGAAATACAAAGGCACGGTGATGGGTTATGGGTGTGCACTCAAGTAGAAACAGAGAATACTGAAAAACGAAACAAAGCAAGTGGAAGTAGCTTAAGCTTTGCTGCTTGAAATCAAAAGAGAAAAATAGAAGCCCGGGCATAGTGTGTATGTCCAGAACTCGAAGTCTTTTCCTCTTCTCAGAAATGTGCTGAAAGACACAGTAGTCAAAGACTACAAAAAACAAGATTATGGTGGATGACTTTATTTCAATTGGAGCACGTGTCTTGTTCCAAGAATTTACAGCATTCCCACCCCACTTTGGCTGACATGGTAATTAAAATCAGATTTTTAAAGTTTAATAAAAATCTTTGCTTATGAGGATGAAATAACAGCTCAGAAAGATAGCTAGGATAGCAAAGCATGGATTTTTTTCCTCAGGAGAGCTGGAAAGTACCCATCTTTTTACCATGTGAAATTCTGGGAAACCACTGTCCCTTCGAATGCTACCTTACCTAAAACGTTTTTGATGTTAATTAACTCAACCTCTGCCACCAGGTAGTGACCCTTCCTAGATCTTATATAGAAAATGTTCTTGATACTACAAGAAGAACGTTCCCAGAGAGATCCAGGGATGAGATCTGACCCTCACTGCTACCTTCACTTGCCTTTCGCTGCAGCCAGCTAGGCTCAGGTCCATCACAAAATCTCTCAATGGAGGAGAATCTAACCCATGCTACTCATGCTACATCCCTAGTCCACATTTTCTTTTCTACTTCTCCTACCCTTTTAAAATGAATCTGATTCTAATGGAATAAAAATGTTCAGGAGGGAACCACAATTTGGTTTGTGCTAGTTTTATAACACCTTAAGGATAATCTTAATATCTCTGCTCTGTTGAAAACCACATGACAATGTAGGAGGAGTTTGTCTCCATCACTTCTCTAGGGGAAAAATATAAAATACATTGCAATGAACCAAAAAGGATTACTGCATATTCTGCTTAGCACATACTTGTGGGTTATCTCAACCTTTTATTGTCTATTTCACAGCTCCATAAATTATAGAAAATTAATAATTAATTCAAATGATTCTTGTCCATATACGTTCAAATTAGTTGTGTGGAATGCAATTGATTTTTGCAGTGTAGATAGAGCTATTTTGCATATATTTGTAAATTCAATTCAGCATTCCTTTTTCACCTATATATGTATGGTTCCTTGAACCAGCTGTAACTTTTCATTGGTTCTTCCATTAACTAATGAGGTAAATAAAATCTTTGACTTGTGTCGGTGTTTATCACAGGAGAGTCACGATTATACCTTTAAAAAAATCTGTAACATTCCTTTCTAGTAAACGCCAGCTAACACAGAAATCATAGTCTCAAGGATTGAAAACATGAATGCATTTGAATGAATGGTACTAACTATAAATATAGATAGGATATTAGAAAAAATAGCAAATATAAACAGGGCTATGTGCTCTTCTTCTTAATCAGACAATTGTCCTTCTGAATAGTCTAAAAACTCTTACGTAAAAGCTATGCAAATATTTTAAGTAATTAGAATCTAGATGTGTATTTATTAACATATTCATCAAGTTGTCCAACCTTTTGCCTCATTTACAATCTAAGGCTTGATAGCTTAATTCCAAGATTCTTAGTTCTTGGGTAATAAAATTGTTAATGTTATATGTCAGTATTCTTTATTTTCGAAGAGTTGTTGACTGCAAGAACACTGGAAAGGAAAAATATGAAGACAGAAAATTAATTTATGTTCTTTTCCAAATTCTACAAAACCGAGTCTGAAATTATATAAAGCATTTTGGCAACAGCAAGAGCCATGCAATATTTCATCCATATTGCAGAATTGATATTAGTACACTATTGTTTTGTGTGTGTTTATCCCATGGACCCACCTAGGCTCTATGCTCCCTAAGAGCAGAGGAAATATCATCCTTTTTGTAACCTGTACAACACCAAACATAGTAAATGATCAATACCACCTGATTGACTGACTGATTAGTAGTATCAGTGCTGGTACAGTAATGATGATGTCATAAAAAAGAGCATGTTTGCACTGTGGGAATCAGAAAGACCAGATTTTGAACCATGTCTGACACTTACTATGTGACTCAAGTAAGTCATTTAATCTCTTTCAGTAGTATCTATTTTAGAAGATTGCTAGAAAGATTAAATGAGATACTATATATAAAGTCCCTGATTAAATGAGATGCTATATCTGAAGTACCTGGAGGAGAGTAGGACCTAATCAATTATAACTAATAATAGATTAACAATTTCCATTTACTGATTGTTTACTATGTGCCAGATACCATCCATATTACAATTATTATTATGTGTTATATTTTTATTATCATCATTATCATTATTTAAGGTCCTATGAAGAATCTAACTATGCCGTTTCTGCCATGGGTTACTGTGCACAGTTCTTGTTACCTCTGCACCAAGAGTAGAATTTAAAATGCTCCGAAAAGTTTAACTTGAGTGATAAGTAGACTGGAGGAAGGGTTAGGACTGCTTATGACAACAGACTAGAAGGACTAAAAACTGACAAAAAGACTTTGGAATAGCAGAGGCTAAAAGAAGATATGATTGACATCTATTTAATCACAAATGGTGCAGATATAGTGAATATGGATTTGTTCATTAAATCCTGAACTGCTAGGATGAGGGGCACCTTTTGACATGTGGGCAAGGTAATTTTAAAATGAATAAAGAAAATCCAACTTCAAATAGTAGATAGAGAAGCTATTAAATATGTTATGCCAAGATAGAGTGAGGCGGGAAATAAGAGTAGAACAAAAAGAGTTTGGTCAAATTTATAAAAGGTGAAGCAAGAAATGACTTAAAAACAGGTAAGGGTGGGTTCAGGAAGACAATTAGAGCCTTCCATAATCTCAGTGAACTATTATTGTAACGAAATGTTTGACTAATGAGGTTAAAGAATTGATATCCAAACTATGGAAGTTACTTACTTTTATGACTTAATTGTTTTCTTAAAATAAATACTCAAAATTTCCAGTGAGCAAAATCTCAATCTATTAATAGAGCATACATAGAAAATTAAATATATGCAAATTTGTGTATTCTATTAGTATAGATATAGCATAACACATTCATCCAAATGGTTATATGAAATGATAAGTTAGCTGAACACAAATTAGTGGTGGTAGAGTTAAAAATGGGATCATTTGGGGAAACTGAACAGCATTGGGAGAGTCAGGAACTGTTATGTTTTCATTCTGTATTTAAGTTTGCTGTTATTTTTGTTTTGCTTTGTTTTTACTTTTATATTATTAATCATCTTGAATAGTTTCAGCCTTCGTAAGTTTGCTGTTATTAATATTGTAGTATGACTAAGAATAGGTAATTAGATTGTATGATTTGAGACACTTGCATCCATTTTCCATACGTGAGATTAAAGATGATCTTGGAATTCTTAGTTTTAGGAAAGGAGTTCGTGATCCAGGCATGTTTACACACTATCTCAGAGATTGAAGATTCTAAGAGATTCAAAAGGGTCAGGCAAGGACCTGATATGCTTCAGAAATCTTTGCTTTCAATATAGTCCCATCTACATTTGACTCCCCACCCTCTAGACACAGCCTATCTGCTCTTCTAACTCTGCTGCCTGCAGCTCAGAGATATGCAGAGAGCAGCTGAACTGATGGGAATAGCGCTTCACAGGTGTAGTGGAAACTAGTTGTGTTTATTCAAGACTTCGTGGTTAGTCACAGTCATTTCCTATCGCAGAACACGGAAGAGCTCACTGTATTTTCCACCGTGGTGTGTGTGATATGTCTCAAAACCAATTTATGGTATGACCATGGACTACAAAATGTAATGGGGCAGAAAATGCAGATGCACATTATTTTGCCTCCTACACACTTGGAATTTCTCTCTTCTTTGCTCGCTTAGCAGCATTTGAGACTAGAAATGATAGACACTTTTTTTTCCCTCTTTTTTTCTGTAGCATAGAAAAACAATACACAGAGAGACAGGAGGTATATTTAGATCAACAACCACAGCATCATTTATAGGAAGGAATGCTTTCACTGTTTAATGTTGTGGAAGTAAATTATTGAGCACAAGTCCCACAATGTATAGACTCACTAAGGTTTGCTTCAAGTGGGTAGACAGGTGGGGAAAAGATTTCATGGCCTTTATCCCTTATTGTGCTGGAATCTCAGGGCTCTGGTTGCTACTTGGCCACTTGTATTATCATTTAATCTGAGAAACAAACCTGTGTTGTGGGAATTATTCCCACTTTACTAAAGAGGAAATTGAAGTTCAGAGAGGTTATGTTATGTGCTCTCACCGAAATCACTTAACCTAGATTTGAACCTACGTGGATTAATTCCTTAACCTCCTGGGTCCTCATATGTCAAATGAACTGATTGGATTAGTTCATTTCTGTAAATCTTCTGATTCTAAAATTCCATGATTCCATGCAATGCTTTTCTAGTGTGTATTAATCTCTGAGTCAGAGATAATTTTCTTGTGTCATTGCTTCAGATTAGTTATTTTCAAATTACTTCCCTTCAAGAAGACTTTTAAGTAAGATATACTGGTCCTCCAGCATAAAATATCAAAATGTGATATTAAGTATATACGTATATACATATATATGTATGTGTGTATGTGTGAATATATATACATGTATCTATAGGTATATGTATGTATACATAGATACACATAATGAAAAGCTTTAAAACATTTTAAAATAGCTATTACCATATGACATGACATTACTAGGCAGTTTTCATACATCATTCTATTTAATCCTAGAAAATGGCTACTGTGGTAGGTATTGTTTCCATTTTACAAATGAGGAAACTGAACATCAGGAAGGTTAAATAACTTGATCAAAATCACACAGCTACTGTTTAAATCCAGACATGTCTGATTCCAAAGGTGCCCGCTGTCTTTACTATGCCACACTGCCAGCACTTGTTACAGTCTCTTATTTTCCTGAATTGATCATTTTATATTAAGTTCTGTTATGTCCCTCATGGTTTTTCTTTTCCCAATTCACTGTCTTTGGTGATGCTTCACAATATCACCAGAAAATAAAGATTACAAATCTAGACTTCTACTCTCCTTTCCCAGTAGTGGGTAGTCTGCATATAAATGAAAGAACACGTGGATTTACTAATGCAGTGTGATAACAGCATATTTATAAATTGTACAAATACTATCAAACATCTAGAAACAATGGAGGAAATACAAGAAGGAACTTTCTAAGTCACTTATCCAGAAGATGTCAGTTACAGGAAATATCAAACAACAGAGCCAGGGACTCACTTTTCAGAGACATTGAAGGCTTTTCAACTTTTCTTAGCAGTATAATCTTTTTTTTAAAAAATGAAATTTCATGTGAAAATCACATATGTTTGTTTTTGGTGAATGGGTGAGGGAGCTGTTCCCCTCTGGGGTTCTAAGTCACTCTCACTCTTCACTAACACTGCAATATTGCCCCAACAGTGTGAACAGTGATGGCGTTATCTAATTCAGTCAGTGATGTGCTGATAAATGTTTATCAACCAATTATCCAGGAAAAAAACAAACCCTGACCTGTAGCATTTGGTGATTTCCATGGTGTAAATACTCCCACCACGGGTCTTTTTAAGCTGTAGCATGAAATGACTGAACTGGAGTTGGAAGAGCCACACACAGCACACTCTCCCAAGTCATTGTAAGCCGGCTCCAGCATGCACCTGAATTCACCCTGGTGAAGGGAAAGGGTCCCTGAGATGTGCCTTATATTTCAATTCTTTCTGCTTCTCCTATGTTAGAGATTGATCTGAATTAGCTAGCAACAGTAACAACACTCCAAGTGAAATATTCCTAGAGAGTTTATCTTGATTTCACCTTATCGTAGATCGAATTTTTAGATATTCAAGTCATTTTACTTCACATTAGCAGGATACTAATTTAGGTAATAAGTGTTTTGGATTGGGGAGATGGGGTGGGGAGTGACTAAAATCTGTCATTTTGAATGGCAAGCCACTGTGGAAGGGCAGACAAGAATGAGGAAGTTGCATGTAGGGATGAGGGTGGGATGCGGAGAACATAAGAGAACAAAATCCCAGAGAAGAAAACGTGACACTGATGGGAGAAAGGGAAAGGAGGTGGCTTTAAAAATAATTTCTACTTACTTTTCAATTTTTCCTAGAACTCAAGTTCCAATGCTCCTTAGAAAATCCATATGGGCTTCCTAGGGTCTTAATCCATAAACCATTGGTTGCTAAGCCACGCACGGAATTAACATTATATGTTTAAAGGCTCTTTATTTTGAGATATAGTAACTAGATGCAAAGGGATTAAAACAAACCTGTAAAATAGGGTAATGAGGCATTATGCCATGGATGCAATGATGTCAAAATGATTAAACTCTATTCTGGTGCTGAACAAGTTTGAAGAAATAATATTAAATATTTCCCCATTATTTATTTGCTTAACTACTCCTGTCCTTTACTCAGTCAACTGAATTTTCTATGGCAGTCTCTCTGTATAGTAAGCAGCATCTTTTGTGGATAAAATTAAAATCTAGTGCAAAAATAAAGAAAGGACCACTCTAGCTGCTCCTGAAAGTCAGCCCATCCTTTCCTCTCCTCACAGGTTTGGTCAACAAAGCAGCATTCAAAATCAAAAAGAAAATAGAAAGCAGCACATGTTTGAGGGAGTTTGGAAGAAGAGTATATCATTTAAAGAAATTTTAATAAATTCTTTACTTTAGACTTCCCTTTTTATAAGTTATAAATAGCACTAGTTGGCTTTATTCAGAATTCCGGAAATTTCATTGTAGTCACACAGACATAGATAAAAGATACTTGTGTACATTTTCCAAAATTCTCCGAGAGCTACAAGAACTATTTTTGCTAACTAAGCAAGCAAGCTGCTTTCAGTGGGATGATGAAGATGATGACGATGAAGATGATGAGGATGGTGGTGATGGTTCTTTTCTTCATTTGATTTCTTAAAACACTTTTGTTTTCTTTTGTTTGTTTTTCCTATCTGAGCAACTATCTTCCTATCTGAGCAACTATCTTCCTATCTCTCACTTTCATAATCTTTTCTGCTGGAAATTGGTCCCCGAGCCATTTTATAATACAAAATACACATCAAGGTTGGGAATTATTGTCTAATTATCACCTCACTGAGGGTGGCTGGAAATATGTAGTATTTGCTTGTGTTTTAATATATACAGACTGAATTGTGCAGCCAGAAAAATGTTGTGGTGAGTTAGATAACTAGTTCCCCACTGCCACTGGGTTATTCATAATCATAGTATACTTGGCAGACACGATTGGAGATGCTTATAATGTCATAGGTGAAGACTGGCTTTTTGAAATATATTTTTTTAAAGTGCCTTCGAATTTTCTAGAGGATAAAATTTCAGACTCAACTCAACCCCTGCCCATTTAAACAGTAATGGATTTTATCTCAGAGTCATTATTTCTAATTAACAAAACTTTGCCTTACTTTCTGCTTTATGCACATTTATGACAAAATGACATTATCCTTTACCCATTTAGCTCCCATTATCTGAGACTATTATTTAATCTCTTTTATCCTTGTAAGGTGCAGTTGGTCTATAACTGCATTTCTTTGCATGTTCTACTTTGCCTCCCCCCATCCCGCTTTTTTTTTTGTTTTGTAACATAATGTCCTAAATGATATTCAGCTCTGTAACTGGAGTAATGAGCACTCATTAAGGAAAAAAAAAAAAAAAAAAAACGAAGAGGAAGAAGTGTAGTGTTTTAGACACTGATCATATGGAGTTTGTGCGCAACTCACCATTGTACAAGAGAGAGCAAAATTACCAAAAGCAAACATAACATATGTTCGTGAACATTGAGCATATGGTCAATGAGGAATGTGTGATCTAGGTAAAGTAATTGCACTGTCAGCTCTTCACAGAAGTTTTTTTTCCCATTTAAATTCAGATCAACAAATTTTATTGTACATTTACTCTGTCTAAGGCACTGTGTTAGAAAAGCATTTCTGAAGAGAACTGGAAGATGCTTTCTCCCAAGAGAGGATGTGAACAGGGGCAGATGTGCAATAGCTAAGAGTAGACTTTCAGTAGTCAGTGGTCTCTCCCAAGTAATCATAGAATCAGAGCATATTAAACCTAGGGAGAAATATAGAGATCTTTTAGTTTACTTCTTTGTTCATTCACTTGTATGTTCAACAAATATTTATTGGGCACTATTTAAGTGTCAGGATTTATATGAGGCAAAGAGTGGCACGGTAGCAAATGGTTGAAAGGTACAGTCAGGGCCGGCCCCGTGGCTTGGTGGTTAAGTGCACGCGCTCCGATGCTGGTGGCCCGGGTTCGGATCCCGGGCGTGCACCGAGGCACCACCTCTCCGTCCATCCTGAGGCCGAGTCCCACATACAGCAACTAGAAGGATGTGCAGCTATGACATACAACTATCTACTGGGGCTTTGGGGGGAAAAAATAAATAAATAAAATCTTTAAAAAAAAAAAAGAAAGGTACAGTCAGTCCCTGCATGCACAGATAAACTAAGACATTTAATTTATCACCAGTCACACATTAGCACTCTTCTGCTGTTAGGTGCATGAAGTATGAGCATATTTTCTTTAAAGTAGCAGTTCTGTGACTTGAGATATTACTAGAATAGAAGGTCAAGGAGAGGGAAGTTCATTTCTGGGCTTGCTAGGAAGATTCAATGTAAAAAGAAGAAAGAATTCTACAGCACTATACAACATCCAAAGATCTTACAGTCAAAATATGTGAACCCAATATCTTTTCTTACATTGAAACTTTTCATTTTTTTGTGTGTGTGTGCGAGGAAGATCAGCCCTGAGCTAACATCCATTCTAATCCTCCTCCTTTTGCTGAGGAAGACTGGCTCAGAGCTAACATCTATTGCTAACCCTCCTCCTTTTTCTCCCCAAAGCCCCAGTAGATAGCTGCATGTCATAGTTGCACATCCTTCTAGTTGCTGCATGTGGGACGCGGCCTCAGCATGGCTGGAAAAGTGGTGCGTCAGTGCGCGCCCGGGATCCGAACCCGGGCCACCAGTAGCGGAGCACGCGCACTTAACCGCCAAGCCACGGGGCCGGCCAGAAACTTTTCTTGACTGCATATTTTGAACTACTGGATTGACATGCTGAATCTTTTTCTAATATACCCAGATCTATTTCTAACAGAACTAGACCTATGGCTTGTATTCTCACTATTTTTCTAGTCTCTAAATCTATGAATTTTGTTTAGTGTTATATCTTTATGATTTTACCTAATTATGAAATATTTGTGTTATTTGAAACTTGTAGCATTTTATGAAGCATGATAAGTCCTCTAGCAGGCCTAAGAAAATATCCCAGTATTCCTATGGAAATAACATGATAAGTTAGATTAAATACTAGATTTTATATATCAAGTAATGTTGGTATTAATCTCTTGAGAATTACATTTGCTGTTACAATGAACAATTTGATTATTAATAAAATATCAATTACCAATAAAATATTAATTACCAAGAAATGGATTAAGTACTTCTAAATTATCTTCAATGTTATTTTTATGAGAATATATTAGACAAATGTTTACTCTTTTAACATTTCATTATGGACTTGTTAAAAAAATTAATCTCTTGAAAATGTGATACTAGGACCCTCTAATATACAGTTAACAAGTTACTGTGATAAAATCAATCTATTTATTCAGCTCTAATTATTTTTTAAAAAGTAATCACATTTGTTGGTACTTAAAGTTATTGTGCATAGTTTTACATGTAAGCAATTACGCCAGTTACCAAGATATCTGTCTATCTACTATCGATCTTATAGTAAGATATATAAGATACATATGTATATACATATATATACAAGGTGAAAATAAAACTGAAGCAAATAACAAATATGACTAATTTCATTTGCTATCTTTATCTTCTCAAAGTGGAAAAAGTTACATATGCTTGTGGCAGAAAGAACACTTGAAGATAAATTTGGGCTAGACATTTAATATTTATATAGTGATAAGATTAAACCTATATATGTGTGTATATATACTTTTAAACTTGCTTTGCACAGGACAGATGATAAAATTCACATTTCTTTATACTGTGAAGCAGATATTTTATTGAAAAATTGTGTGAACATATTTGGATCCTAGTCCCAGCTCTACACCGCCAGCTATGAGATCTTTAGTAAATTGCTCAATGTAGTCTTTTCATCAACAGTATAATATATCCAAGCAAAAAATATATTTCCCTATAAAGAAGAGTTTTTTTTTAAAGAAAAATCTTATCTTTGATTGCTCTTCAAAAGTCTATATCTAACCACTCTAGAATTTAGTTTGACTTGTCCAGACAACAAGAACAAGAAGTCTAGTTTTCTTACACCAAATGACTGAATGTCAAGTTGTTCAATTTGTCGCTCCTTTTCCTTCTTCCTGAGCTTAAACAATAGGGACATGGGGATTACATAATAACTCATGTTTTCTCCAGTCTCTTAAATACAATATTGTAATTTATAATACTTATATTAATAATATGGCACTCACTCCAAAATGGCTGTTTATACCACTTTTAAAATTGTTTGCCACCCATAGGAGTCAATGTTTTCTAGTCCAGTTTCTCTTATGGACAGTGCACTACTTTTGAATTTCCTCAAGTCTTAGATGTGAATTGGGAAATGTATGCAGACAGTCAAGTTACTGATGGGTGGATAGACATGGGAGTGTTTACTCCTTTGGAGATCAAATAGGTGAGGACTTTCCTGGCATAGCAGAGACCTCTAGTGCTCACCCACTTCTGATTTCCTACTCCCTCCTAGTTCACAGGAAAACAATACTTCTGAGCCATTTTGATTTTAGGCAGAGACATGTGACTAGTCTAGCAAATGATAAACATCACTTCTTGTTGAAATCCTTAAGAGCCGATGTATCATTTCCATGTTCTCTTTTCTCCTACAATGATGATCTTGGGAGCCATGTGTTAAGATGGCAATGTCATGAAAAGAAGTCACCAGATAGCAAAGCACACTTTCTGAGAGTCATCAGATTTCATGTCAGCAAGGAATAACTAAGCCATTGAGTTTCAGGGTTTATCTGTTGCAGCACCTAGTTAGTTATATGCCTTGGCTAACACATCTGCGACTATCTGTGAGAAATCTGTGATTGATAGCATAGGGAAAGAAGCCAGCCCTAACATATAGCTAAGCATCACTATATTGACTCTGAAAAGGAAACTATAAAGGCAGTTCCTTCCACGTGTCACAATGTAGTTCATAACTACAACTCCCTACAAGAGAGGTAGAGGAGCTAAACAAGCCAATAAGACGAAGGTCATTTGATCCCAGTGATGGCGGGAATAAGGTTGGTCAGAATGTTAAAATGTCCAAAACAGGAAAAAAAATGTTTTCTTTCACGTCCAATGTGCCCAAAGTGTCTTTAATTTAGGACAGATGGAGCAGAAATTTACTTGGACTCATTGCATAGTTCAACCTATTCTTAGAACTGACAGAGCTCAAGGTCCACACATGATGATCACCATAATGTTTGCCTTTGGGAAAAGGGGAGATAAAAGTTTTGCATGATGGAAAGAATATCTCCTAGATCATCAGCTTTGACCATACAGGATGCTGCATTCATATTAACAGCTGAATTCCAAGGAGAGAGAGAGAAGAAAATTTTGGTCTAGCTTCAAAAACATTTAGAAAATGATGTTTATGTGGCAGTTACAGTCAATGTAATTCACAAGTATTTGAAAATTAAAAAAATCTAAGTGAGGCATCATATTAATGATTTGGAGATGACTGAGATAAACTATATCTCCTTATAATCTCTGGAAAGGGGATAGATAGTATTTGCCTTCCATCTGGCAATGAAAGAATTCCAAGAAGTAGGCCGATATCTCTCCACTGTGTAATCACTATGTTATATTTATGTGGAAGAAGATAACAAAGTGATTTAAATAAGGAACACTTATAATGGCAACCTTTAATTCAACAGAAAATGTTTCCTTTCTTCTAAAATGAAAAGAGAAAGCAAAGGCTTCATTATCAGTTACTAGATTATAACTGACCTATTTGAATATCCTCAATTGTGTTTGTGTGTTTATGTTATGGGGATTGTAGAGAAATGTTATGGGGAAGTGCAGAAAGATTAGAAGCCTAAGGACCAGATTTACTCCTTGGTTGTTTGTTCCAACAGAGAAGTCTAGTGTGGTTTTAATTGAGAGTCAAAATCAATTTGAATATGGAAATACGATTGATTTTTGTATATTGATCTTGTATCTTGCAGCCTCTCTCAACTCACTTATAAGGTCTACTAGCTTTTTTATAATTTCTTTGGTGATTTTCTATTTAGAATATCATGTTGCATGAAAACAGAGATAGTTTTGTTTCTTTCTTTCCAACCTGTCTGCCTTTGATTTTGTTTTCTTTCTTTACTGGACTGGATAGAGTGATGTTGAATTTTAGTGGGGAGAGCATGCATCCTTGTCTTGTTCCTTATCTTACAGGAAAAGTATTCAATCTTTCAACATTAAGAATGATGTTAGCTGTAGAATTTTTTGAAATGTCTTTTATCATATTGAGAAATTTTGCTTTAATCCCTAGCTTTCTGAGAGATTTTTTGGTCATGAATACATGTTGACTTCTGTCAAATGCCTTTTCTACAACTATTTAGATGACAAGATAGTCTTTCTTCTTTAGTCTTTTGATATGATGGATTATGTTGATTGATTCTGAATATTGAAGCAACTTTATATTCCCAGTATCAACATCAATTGTTCATTATGTATTATCATTTTTATGTATTGTTGGATTCAATTTGCTAATATTTTATTGATTATTTTTATTATGTCTGTGTTTATGAAAGACAGTATCAAGTACTGGTAAGGATGCAAAGCACCTAGAACTCTCACATTTCTAGGAGGAATGGAAAATAACACAGTTACTTTGGAAAACAGTTTGGCAGTTTCTTATAAATTTATAAATTTGCTCATATAACCCAGAAATCTCTTCCGAGAAATTTAACCAAGAGCAAGGAAAACTTCCATTAAAATAAAATCTGTTCATGAAATTCTATAGTAGCTTTATTCATAATCACCCCAAATCAGAAACAAGCCACTCTTTCAATTGGTGAATGGATAAACAAACTATGATACATACACACAATGGAACACATAAAAAGAATGAACTACTGATTCACACAGCAACATAGGTCAATCTCAAATGCATTCTGCTGTGTGAAAGAAGTTACACATAAAAGGCTACACACTGTACGATTCTACTTAAATGTCATATTGGAAAAGGTAAAATAATAAGCACAGAAGATAGATCAGTCTCAAGGGTGAAAACAGGGGGAAGAGATCGGCTATAAATGGGAAGAATATAAATTTCCTCACTCTGGGGGTGAGGAAAATATTCTAAGTCTTGAATGAGTTGATGTTACATAGTGGTATGCATTTGTCAAAACTCATAGAACTATCTGCTAAAAAGTATGAGTTTTACTCTGTATAAATTATACCACAATAAACCTGACTTAAAAAAATAAAAGAACTAGTTTTTCCAAATGATGTGAAGTACTATACCTGGCTACATATTCTAAAAATGTTACTCATAGACTACTGATTTCTAATAAAAATACAGTAGCCTTTCTTATCAAAATCTTTTTATCCATATATCTTTTCTTACTTTGCAGTAAATTTATTTAAAACTACTATTTTTTTTTTTTAAAGATTTTATTTATTCATTTTTTTCCCCCCAAAGCCCCAGCAGATAGTTGTATGTCATAGGTTCACATCCTTCTAGTTGCTGTACGTGGGACTCGGCCTCGCGCTGGACGGAGAAGTGGTGCCTTGGGGCGCGCCCGGGATCCGAACCTGGGCCGCCAGCATCAGAGCGCGCGCACTTAACCGCTAAGCCACGGAGCCGGCCCTAAAACTACTATTTTAACCACTCCAATAATCATATTTTGAAGGAACACTTGCAAATATATACAAACGGATAGAATTCTGTCCTAAATTTGAGCTATTGAAGATCTATTCCTTGGTTAGTTTTTCATAAATGGTAGAATGTACCTGATCTCTGAGACAGAAATAAGCTTTCCTCTTCTTTGCCAAATACTCTTCAATATAGCACATCTGCCTCTACAAGATTCATTTGACAGGCCAATATTTATAACTCTCCAAAGAAAGATAAAGCTAGTATTTTTTTGTTCGTAACAAACCAGGATTTGAGCTATGTGCCATCTGAAATCATTTTACAGAAATCTTGGAATTGCTAAGCTCTGATTGTCAGCTCCCCTAACACTGATGTGATGATTTCTAACCTGGAAAGATTTTGTTTCTGCTAGAGTCTCATAAAGTAGATTTTTTAAGAGCAGGAATTATAGTAATATTGCTGTTGTCTTATATTCACCATACATTAATAATTAAATGAGATAATCAGAAACTATGTAATACTATTAAAGTAATATCTGGAACTTAGCACTCATTAAATGATGGCTCCTCATTGTTCTATTATTCTTTAGAAGAAATAAATATACATCTTCTGGATAAGGACTGATGAAGAAAACTAGATATTTTACGGGGTGGAGGGGATGTCATGTTCTCCAACTGGTACTCTTCTGATACCTCCTAGCATTGTTACAAAAAGACACAACAATTCAGTAGTATACTTAGTATACTATCTGCACATGGTGAGAACTCAATAAATTGTAGCTATAAAAATAATAACAATATTTTATTATTATAAGATAATAACAACAACAGCAAGAATGGCCCACATACTATTTATCAAAAAGGATAAGAGTAGTAGCTCTGTGGTTGTTTTGATGACTACATTACCAAGCCAGGCATGGCAGTGATTGCAAGCCTGAGGTTTCAGCTTAAAAGAAATGAAGATAAACTGATAAAATCATGCCTTGAATTAATAAGAAATGCACCAGCTTTACTTTGTATTTTATTTTTGGTTGATATGGAACAGAAACTGCTTTTATAGGGATCTGTGAGTGTTTGGCTGAAGAGAGCTGCTTGTACTTTCCATTTTCATGCAGTGAGAAGAGGAGAAAGAAGGTAAGAATAGCTCATGCCGTGGTATTGGTAAGGTGAGCAAGGCCAAGGAAACTTGTGCCAATTTTGCAATTAGGTGGCCTAATAACTTTTGAAATAATATTTTCAAGGCTGTGCAGCCTCCATCTGATCCGCCTCAAGTAGGTACATTCTACTTGGAGGAGACTAAAAGGACTCCAAGTCCCTTCATTTTTCCGTTTTATTGATGACTTAGCCGGCACTGACATGTTACATTATAGCTTCAAGTATACGACAGTCCTTGAAGTTGAACGGCTAGGATCCACTAAAGAATTCAAGTTAGGAATAAAGAGGATAGTAGTTTTGTAAGGATAGTAGTGGGAATAAATAGGAATAGTAGTTTTCCCATTAACAGTATCCTTCCACCACTTCTTCAGATTCATTTTTCAGGTGTTAACAGCTTGGACACACACCGTTTGAATCATGACCTCGTTGTTATTGATGCATAGTTTGTCTCTGGAAATAAAGCCTGCATTTATCTTCATGTGTGTTTTATCATGAAAAATTACCAGTGAAAGACTCCAGTAGAGATTCAGTTATTTAATTAAAATGAATGTATTCTGTTAATGAATAGAATTAAGCTTACAATACACATTCTTTGATTTTATTTATATTTAACGTTTTTAAAAAAATTTCCCCAAAGAATTAATTATCCTATGTATAATTCTTCTGATCTTAATACCCTGTAGCGCAGTTTTAAGCTGTGTTCTACTGTGCCCTGGAGAATTCTGGAAAGGCTCCCCAGGGGCTATTGTGGGGTGGGTGGAGTGTGGGTAGGTGGCAAGTGATCAGGGGCCATCATTTCCATCCAGCTTGAACAACAGTAATCAAGATTCTGTCTAGGGGGCTGGCCCAATGGCATAGTGGTTAAGTTTGCATGCTCTGTTTCGGTGGCTTGGGGTTCGTGGGTTCGGACTCTGGGCATGGACCTACATACCACTCATCAAGCCATGCTATGGTGGTGACCCACATACAAAATAGAGGAAGACTGGCACAGATGTTAGCTCAGGGCCAATCTTCCTCACCAAAAATAATAATAATAATAATAAAAATAAAAGATTCTATCTAATTTATATAATGGAAATCACCATTAACAAGTGAATTATGTTTCTTGACTAAAAACAAAAATATTTTGGAAGCTGAATCTCCAGCAGTGCCATCCTACATCCTCCTTCATTAACTGCCTTTTATAATGAAAAACTATTCTATAAAATATGATGATGAGTTTCTTATAAACAGTGCATTCCATATTTTATCCATTGTATTTAAAAATGGTTTAAAAAATCAAAGGATACTAATTTTATGTGCATTATAATAAGATATTAAAGATAAGAATAGAGAAATTGATGTAACAGAAAACTTGAAGTATATCAGTAAATTTTCTAAGATCTTGTCATTGGTATAAAATTGTTAATAAGTTAAGTTTTGTTTTTTTTAAAAGTAATACTTTATTTTTGATATATAATCTCTATCAAGAATATAATTTTCACTAATGTGAGTCTAAAGTTTTGGTTAAAAAGTTCCAACTATCATAAGCAATGAAGTGTGTTAAATGAAAGACTTCTAAGGAAAATACCAAAATAGGGGAATTACATCCTCAAAGACCTTTAGACAATTACAAAAATGCATTAAATCATATATATCTAGATAAGTGCAGTATTCTCCCTTTTGAATGCTAACATACTTACAAACTAACAAAATTAAACTTAACAACAAACACTGAAAAATCATTTTTTCCAACTTTATCAGAGTTCTATTTATATTGATTGAAGCTATATATACACACAAAATTTGGGAACCTATTTAAAGATAGTACATAAATACTTTAAAACTTTTTCGTAATACTTTATCCATGATAAACATTATGAAAAAGCAAATTTCAAATAAAATATATTTTTAATGTGTACTGTATTGTTAGACTGTCAATCACACAATCACAGATCAGACTTCAATAATGCTTAGTATTTGCAATTGTTCCTTTATCTTTACTTTAATTTGATGCATTGTCAGAAAAGAAAATTTCCAAATTAACATTGAGTTTGCAAAATCTTTCTCTACTTGGGTGATTTTCAGAATGATTAACAACCAGTATGGCATGGGAACCAATGAGAATGGACGTATAGAACAGATGTAGGCTTATAAACTGCAACAACCATAGCATGCTAGCCAGAAAGCAGTCCTGCTTTGTTCTGTTGAGTTTTCAAATTTTAATGGTTTATTAATTAATTACCTTATGTTCCAGGAAGGTTGAGTCAACTTACAAAAGATTATGCAGCTAGTCAGTGAATCATGGCGAAAGCACCACATTCCTGCCTTCCAGTCTCTTTCCTGTATGATGGATTCTCACGAATCAAAATGACCACTTAATTCAATAATTTGATATATTTAGCTGTTGCATTCTGTTGAAGAAGTTTTTCATGATAATTACTTATGTTCCATTCATTTTGTATATTTTTCCCTGATATCAATGACAAATCCCAAGACTTAAAAAAAAAACCCAGCCCCCTCACAACTTTCTTTTTCATCATTAGTATTCACTTTATCTATATTGTAAAAAGGCTTGGAAATCATAAATGCAACAAAGGAAATGCCCTTGTCAAACCTAGGCAGTGCAAGAAGAACACAGAATCAGAAGAGAGAATGAACTAAGGACAATAAAAAAAGAAAATAAATACTGGGACAGAGCCATTGATCTCAAATCCACACTTTTGACATTCAGACCTCAGAATCCTCTTAGTGGTTATCAAAATAAAAATTTATGAATCCACATTTCCATTTCCTTAGAAAGAAAGAGCAGATGGTCAATGATATAGGGGAAGAACCACTTGTGTATCCTGCATTTATCTTCATATATGTTTTATCATGAAAAATGACCAGTGAAAGACTCCAGTCAAGAGTCAGTTATTTAATCCAAATGAACCATTGGTTGTAGAGTGTAGTCTGAGTGTGACTGTAGCTACACATGCTGTGCTGCGACTGTCTTACGGCTAATATTAGTAGACCGAGTTATCTCCCTTCCCTAATCACTAACAAGTTTCCTACGTCTTCTGTCAAGATTACACTCTAAAAGATAAAATAACTAGTATTTATTTCTAGTTATTATAAAACTGGATACTTCATTTCTCTTTCAATAGAGCCTATCCTATTATATACAAATCGGGATTGTGACGAGTCTCACATCATACAGAACAAATAATGTAGTGACATTCCACTTTGTCAAATGTAGATTCCGTTATGTCATTATATCAAAGTAGAGGGGAAAGAAAGAATTCAAGAAAAATGTATCATTAATTATTCCAACATTTAAGAAAAACATTTTAAAAAGAACATTTTTATGATGATATGCTTTTGTGAAATCCACTGATAATTAAGAAAAATTTTAAATAAAATTTCAAAAAGATAGTTTACTTGCCTTTCATTTTAGATCCATATCAGTTGCCTTGTTAAAACAGCTAAATTCAGGCCAGCCTGGTGGCGCAAGCGGTTAAGTGCGCGTGCTCCACGGCAGTGGCCCAGAGTTCGTTGGTTTGGATCCTGGGCGCGCACCGACACACCGCTTGTCAAGCCATCGTGTGTTGGGCATCCCATATAAAGTGGAGGAAGATGGGCATGGATGTTAGCCCAGGGCCAGTCTTCCTCAGCCAAAAAAAAAAAAAAAAGAGGAGGATTGGCAGATGTTAGCTCAGGGCTGATCTTCCTCACACACACACAAAAAAAGCAGCCAAATTCCATTTGGGTTATCTTCCCTGCTGGTTACAGCAGGTTATACTTTTTTTTTTTTTTTAATTCTTATACCGTACACATTGTCAATAACTGATTCTTTTTTCTCTGTTCATAGTCAAGTATCTTTTTGCTGATTAAAATTGCTTCATATTGCATGCTTTATGAAACTTCTAAATACTTGTTTTAAATCACAACTTTCCTTTTTTAAAAAGAGTAATATGCTCTTCCTTCTAAAAGACCATCTGTTTTCAAATGACAATGGATTTCATGAGTAATTCTAAGGATAAACACAGTTATTACACTTTAACACATTTTTGCTGGAATAAAGGGTAACATTCAACTACTATTTAAATAAATTGAATACTTTTTGTATAGTACCTAAAGGCCAAACTGTCAGTACTGTAAATAAGAGTTTTTATAACAGATTTCTCCAGTCCTAAATTCCAAGGTTAAGGGGCAGAATCATAACACTTCAAGAAAAAAATAGTCAAAGAAGATTATAATTAAAAAATCATTCATAGTTATCAGATTTATATTCATAAAAAAATTAATGCTGTCAAATTTCAAAATCTCTTACTTTTATTTGCTTTTTCATTGTAGAGAATAGCAAATGAAACTCTTTATAATATATACTTACTAGTTTTTTATTGCAACTGTATGAATCATTTGTTAAAATACATCTACATTTAATCTATTTTGCTCTGTACTATTAGAGATGTTTAGAGTCATTTGTTTCATGAAACTTCAAATTCTTTACTACATTTATTTTAATATATTGCCTCAATTATAATTATATTAGAATTTGAGGCAGCTCTTTGGAATTTAGATTTATTTCTTTTCCTTATTTTCTCTCTCACTCTCTTTTTTTTAAATCTATTTATAGGTAGGATTTTTTATCCATACTGATTCCAATTAACTTGGAATATTATTGAAACTGAACTAGTTGTTGACTAAGTAGCTATAGTTTCTTTGTTATAACTAATAGAACTAGTTGAAGGAGGTAAAAGTTAAGACAGAAGAACATAATAAATGAAAACTACATTGAAAGTAAGGATGTGATGAATACTTTCAGAATTAAGAGATTTAAAATAAGAGAGAGAAGAAACAGGGTGTGGAGGGGAGAGAAACTAAGCCATAGATAGTAAATAAAGAGTTAACACTTCAATAGTACACCAACAAAAAGGAAAATGTTAAGACAGGATTCTAATTTAGCACAAAGACCATCAGAATGAATAACAAGATGGAAATGGTATGAATACAAACAGTAAAGCAGACAAAAATGAAAGAGCTAAAAAAAATAAGATATGAAATAAAAACAAGCCAATGATGATACAGTAAACATCTGGCAAACAACAATACAAAAAATACTCATTGAAAAATATCTATAGAGCCCTTTAGGTCTAATTTTTAAATCATCTAATCATCACCCTTCCTTATTTATTATCATTCTTGTAATGGATAATTTAGTCTGGAAGAAAGTAACTATCTCCCCATATCTTAAATGTTGGTGTGGCACTCATGAATGTGTTTTACCCTTGACTAACGTAAATCTCCATGGAAGGTCATGCGCTAAACCTTAAGAATTACTAATGAAAATGTTTTCCCTTCACATCTCCGCATCTCTGAAGTAAGGAAAACAAACAGGTGAGTATTGATTCCAGTCGACACTGGGAGAGGCTTATTATTATATCAAGACAAATGCTTCACATTTTGTAAAACCTAAACTCCTATAAATCATCTGATTACAAATATCAAATTAAATAAAACACCAGGTGAAGCTCTTTTGCTGTCAAACCCAATTAAAATCTGCTCGGATTGGAGGGCTGTAATCCTTGCCAAAATCTACCCCAATTAGCTCTTCAAGTGTGAATCTCTCTGAATGACCATACCTATTAAAAAAAAAATCAACCTATTACTTCTTCAAAATTGCAATTTAATTAGTTTGTTAACCATTGAAGATTTACAGTATAAAATACGTCATATATTTAGAGTAAGAGAGTACTAGGATGTTTAAGCAATAGTCTATAGTCTCAAGAAAGTTATAACAGAGTCTTTTATATACCTTTCCTGCAACTCCAGATATATTTTAATAAAGTACATTACTTGTATCTTACGGTACCACAGTACCAGCAAAATTAAGTCCTTTTACCAACGTCAAAAGAATAGTATTTAAAACAGTCCTCAGAGAATGATATGACAAAAATTCAAAGTCAGCTTTTCTCAATATGTAAGGAACATTCCATATTTTGGAAAGTACATATCACTATATCGGGCAGTATTATTTTATCAGAACCTGGAAATATTCTCTTTAAGGCCCATCAGTATTTCTGTCACAGACTTGTTCATTGGTGAAAATAGTGGAGTGGTAAAACACTGCTTTGAGCAAAAACCTGACAATGGGGTCTTAGGTTAAATGTAATTAAGTATTTATAGATTTTCCAAGAGATTGATATGGTTACTTTTAAAGTTATTGAAAATTAAAAGAAAAACTAATTAATCGACAGTGTTTTCTTGAGTATTGAAATTAAGTTAAAAACAGCACGAAAGAATATTTGGCAAGCATAATGTGATCTAATTGTTTTTGGTACATGTATCCCTCGTGTTAGGATATCTTTCTGGAAGTTAAACAAGGGGAGTACCATTTACACTTATACTATTTTTCCCTACTGATCATACTTTCCCATTTCCTATACTATCACAGAAAAAAGAAGCCACACATATATCAAGCTAACAGATCACTTTTCCTTTACAGAAAAATATTACATTGTGCGTGTGTGCACCCACATGCGTGCAAGCACATATGTGCTCCTTCCCCCAGCTCTTGAGGGAAGATACAAGAAACTGTCAAAGATAGTTGGGCCATACACCTCTTTTTTTTTTTTTTTAATTTAACAATTTAGTTAAAAATTATTATTTTGGATCCTGCTTTTTGTGTTTTTTTTTTTGGTTATTGTTTTGATAAATTGTGAGATGCAATCAATATAGAAGGAGTTTAGAACTGTATTACTGGGTGGCACACGTTCAAATTGAAAAGAAAAGGAAAACAGTGCAAGTCAAGGAGATCTAAATTCCAGTCACAGCTCTAAGATTTATTAACTGTGTGTCCTTAGACCAGCTGTGTTACCTCACTGAACTATATTTTTATGCTTTTTTTTCATCTGGAGATTATGTAGATTGAACCTATTTCAGTTCCTAGCATCTACAAGTGCCCAGTAAATCAACCTATTACTAATAGGAAATAGAGAATGAAAGATAGGAGCAAAAATCTATCTTGAAGCAAAATTTAATAAGAACCTGACAGTTTGAATCCTCATCACAAAGGATGTGGCTCATGGTGAGTTGCCCAGTTTATCTTTAGGCTAAATGTTAAAACAGAAGCCAATTTTGGCCATTTAAGAGTACATCCTAGACAGCCAATCAGATCATTATGATTCTTTAGCTTAGAATTAAGCTATATCTGATTTATTAAATCAATTTCATTTTTGAGGAATAACAAATTCTCCCACTCTGTCAAATACTATTCAAGCCCAGGAAGTTTAAAACAGGGTCCGGCCCCATGGCTTAGCGGTTAAGTGCACGCACTCTGCTACTGGCGGCCCGGGTTCAGATCCTGGGCGCGCACTGACGCACTGCTTGTCCAGCCATGCTGAGGCGGAGTCCCACATACAGCAACTAGCAGGATGTGCAACTACGACATACAACTATGTACTGGGGCTTTGGGGAGGAAAAAAAGGGAAAAAAAAGGAGGAGGATTGGCAATAGATGTTAGCTCAGGGCTGGTCTTCCTCAGCAAAGAGAGGAGGATTGGCATGGATTTAGCTCAGGGCTGATCTTCCTCACAAAACAAACAAACAAACAAAAACACAAACTTACTATACGTTTATATTGCTATTCATCAATGGAAGAAATACTTAAAGAGTATCAGAAAAACAGTTAGTGGTAATGCTAAGCCAATTAATTGATTCCAATCAGAGCACAGCAATTCCACATTCATAACTGCAAGAATCCACTTACCTCAAAGCTCAACTGTTTCCCAACACACACTCATCACTGTAGTAAAGAAAGTATTATTGGGCCGGCCTCGTGGCTTAGCGGTTAAGTGCGCGCGCTCCTCTACTGGGGGCCCGGGTTCAGATCCCGGGTGTGCACCAACGCACCGCTTATCCAGCCATGCTGAGGCCGCGTCCCACATACAGCAACTAGAAGGATGTGCAACCATGACATGTAACTATCTACTGGGGCTTTGGGAAAAAAAAAAAAAAGGAGGAGGATTGGCAATAGATGTTAGCTCAGAGCCGGTCTTCCTCAGCAAAAAGAGGAGGATTAGCATGGATGTTAGCTCAGGGCTTGATCTTCCTCACATACACAAAAAAGAAAGTATTATTAACATCATGAATTTATAAACTACCTTCTGTTTAGCATTGTCAGAATGCACCTGACCTGCTTTGCCTTAATTTGGATGCTGTTGGAGTCAGGCATTTTGTAACTAGGATTGGTGTGGACTTTTCTTTTTCTTTCTTTCTTTCTTGTTTTTAACCTCAATTTCAACCTGAACATACAGATACTATTGTATTCTTTATTTTTTTTACTCTGGATGACATGTGAAAAGGTTCCGGTGGGAATGCAGAGTCATCACCACTCCATTTGGCTGAAATCCTGACAGTTGTCAAACATAACAGAGATGGCTATATTATAAGTTTCTCCACTTGCAAACATTTTCTCCTGCATTTGCAGTTGTAGGGCAGATTCAAATATTATCTCTCACTAACACCAAAGAGTAATGCCTTACATAATTACCAACGTTGGGAGAATTTTTTGTGTGTTAAATGATATTCTTCAGGGTCTACTTTCTCTTTTGAAATGCTACATTCAGTTCTTCTATTGGTGAACAAATTAAGTGACTATACAAAAACTTGTTGACAGTAGTAAAGGAAAGGTTGGATGAAAAAATTCTAAATGGTAGACTGTCCCTGACTCAAGGAGCTTTTCCCTTTTGTGAAGAAAGCACATTACAAAGCAATTGTGTAAATTTCTTAAGGTATATTGGATATAATTCTATAACTTGTGAGTTCTATAAAGAAGGTACCTATTCAAATAAGCTGTCAATTAAAGTTTGACTTTGAGGGCCGGCCCCATGGATTAGCGGTTAAGTGCACGCGCTCCGCTGCCGGCGGCCCGGGTTCGGATCCCGGGTGCGCACCGAGGCACCACTCCTCCAGCCATGCTGGGGCCGCGTCCCACATACAGCAACTAGAAGGATGTGCAGCTATGACATACAACTATGTACTGGGGCTTTGGGGGAAAAATAAATAAATAAAATCTTTAAAAAAAAAAAAAAAAAAGTTTGACTTTGAAAATAATCATACATGTGTATATATATATATTCACAGAGTTCTTGTAAATGAATAAGACTATTCTCAATTTCTCTGCATTGTATCTTAAACTGCCCACCTATATAGTCATCTTTTAAATCTCTGAAAGACAAAAAATGTATAAGCTGCTCATTGTGTGCAGAACAATGTACAGATATACAAAGAGTGGAGAAATCCCTGTCCTTAAGGATCCTAACAATGTAATGAAGGACTTAGACTATTTGTTACTTAAACAGAAGGGACAGTAATCCTACTTTTCATTCATACTTAGCTAGACATAGAGCAACACAAAAAAGCAAAATTAGATTTTTTTGAGGGAGAGTGATCCTCACAACTCAAGAGATATAAAGTTCAAATTCAAAAGCCTCACTCTTCAGCTGATTTCTATTTTCAAGTTGGAATAACATAAGGATATATCATGATTTTAAGATCTTAATTTTAATCCTTTTCTAAGTCTTTTTCCTAATGGAATAGTTAAGACTACGAAAGCCTCTTCTATCTTAAACTTCTTGGCTGTATGTTTCAGAGGTATATCTTACGTTCTAGAAAACTTTTGCTGTAACTCAGTTTTGGTAACCAAATTATCAAGCTATCATCAAACTGACCTATCCATACGAGGTTCATAGCACAGCATCTGGCTCATATTGATCATCCATTGTGTGTCAGTAATATCGCCATCATCTTGATCATAAACATCATCTTCTTTAACCCAGAAATAGTAGCATTTAACCAGGATAGAGGACTAAATTAGCGTCGGCTAAAGCCCCGGCACATGAGATAAATGGTTGAAGGACAGTTCCTAGTAAGCACCTTGAACACAGCAGTTCCTCAGTAAATAGATGCTGATTGATTGAATGGTTTCTAGTTTTCTGAATGAAAATGTATCTATATATTATAAGAAGTCTAGTTCACTGACAAGATTGTCTTCACTATTTAAGTGAAAATACATAGCATGTCATTTATTTTAAAAATTGAATTGTCTAATATGTGCAAATTTGTAAGTAAAATGTAACAAAATTCTCTAAAGGTCCATGTAGAGGGAGAAGCATTTCTTTTTACTGTGAAATTACATCTACTTTATTGCCTAACCCAGTGATCAACTCAGAATCAAAAATTATAACATTCTAATACAGATTATAGCACCCTAATATAGAATATTACTAATATCCATGTTATGACTGGTATATACCAGTTATGCATGCTTAGTGTTTTCCTCAGAAAACAACGGTAATTAAGTCATCCATCCAAGTTTGTGTTTTGTGTTGTAACTAGCTAGCATTGCAAAGATGGCCACCAACTGCACCCCTAAATGAGTGTCCTAGATCACCAGGGGGAAGGGTCAGGCAAATTTAATTTTGGAGCAATCCATCATGTATAAATATTTGAAAAAAATAAATCTGTAGTAATTATCTACTGACTTTTCATTGAAAATGTATTTCATTTGCATGATAATAGCACTATATAGTTAAATTAAGTGTTCTTCGAGGATTAGGACCACTACTGTAGGGGTGGGCCCCTTATTCCATCTGAAACTGATTGGTGATTTCATTTCATGTCTCTTTAACAGGCTTATAATGCCTGTAATTTTAGTACTCTGTTAGTATATATCTTTAAGGAAAAGGGGAAATTTTTAAATCACTGCATTATTCTTATACTAGTATAAAAATAAATGGAATATTAATAGATATATTATAGAATGCTATATTAGTCTGCCGCGGCTGCCATAGCAAAATATCACACACTGGGTGGCTTAACAGCAGAAATGTATTTCCTCACAGTTCTGGAGGAGAGAAGTCCTGGAAGGGTTGGCTCCTCCAAGGCCTCTTTCCTTGGACTGCAGATGGCCACACTCTTACTGCCTCTTCACATGGTCTTCCGTCTGTGCATGTGCTCCCCTAGTGCCCCTTAGTGTGTCCAAATTTCCTCTTTTTATGAGGACTCCAGTCAGATTGGATTAGGACCCATTCTAATGACCTCATTTTAATGTAACTTACTTCTTTTAAGGTCCTTTATCCAAAAACAGCCTCATTCTGAGGTGCTAGGAGTTAGGGCTTCAACATACGAATTTTGAGGGGGCAAAATTCAGCCCATATCAGATGCTACAGTAGGAGGTTAGGAAATGAAAGTTTTGGATTCCTAGTCCAGCCTTGTTACTTGTCAGCTATGAGGCTCTTGACCAAGTAACTCGTCTGTCTCAGATTTCTTACTTTTTTAATGGCCACAATACTTGGCCTATCTTTCTCAAAAAATAGTTGCAACGGTAAAATGATATTTAATGATTTTAATATGCATGTGCTTAAAAAAATTATCAAAGTACTATACAAGTACAAGTCATTTCTGTAATTCCTATTTGTAAAGGATTGAAATTATTAGTCTTATGGCTCTATGCTGAATCCTAAGAAAAATATTTTACATTAATAATTACTTTTCTCTTGTTAGTTTGTTCTCTGTTTTTGTTGTTGATAACCCAAAAAGATTTGTGCCAGTTGAAACATTCTCCCCTCTTGTATCTGATCTTTCAAGGTTGACCAGTGAGCAATTTGGGCAAACCCTTCCCTCGCAAAGCATCTTTTTTTCAGTAAAAAAAAAAAAAGAAAGAAAGAAAAAAAGAAGCCCTGCAGACTGAGTAGATTGCTATAAGCCACATTTGCTGAATTGGTATCCTCTCATCCAAGCCCTATTTTTACAGATGTTCTCATCAACTTTACTTTGTGAGCAATTTCTCTCATCCTGAAAATCAGAAAAGTTAATGTTACAAAAATTTTAATTAAAAAAATTCAACTCAAAGTCAATTATGCTGCCTGAACCTGAACAAGGCCAATATACCAACTAGTAGAATGATGATACTCTTTGTCCTACTGAAAATTCCATAGGCATATTATAGTAGGGTTTTATATCCTGCTTTCAGGGAAGGATGATGGAAGATGTGGGGGAAGGGAGAGAGAAAGAAAGGCATTGCCATTAAAATAAGTTCTTAGAACACAACATCCTTAGTGCTTCATTTAGCAAAATATGTCATTTTAGAAGCACTTCTGAGTGAAAGTCAAATGTAAATTTTATACACTGACTATAAAGAATAAAATGTCCTCCGGGAAGAAATTTGCTCACCCATGAAAGGTAAGAAGCCTCATCCTCAACCCCAAATGCTAGATTAGCTGTGGATAAATGATGGATTGAATCATTTCTGAGAAGACTCCTTGCTCAGCCTTCAGCTTTGTTCCTATAGAGCTCTGCAAGCGCCTTTGTTTACAGTACATCATCCCTTAAGCCAAGGAGGTTTTACCAGAGTAGTCTCTAGAATTCATCTATTTCATTTTACCCCCTTTATTTTACATCATTTCACAGTTTTCATTTCTGATAGTGTCCAGTAGGGGCTGAGGAATATGAGTCCCTTTTTATCCTGTGACCTGTGATCTCGGATCAGAAAACCAAAAAACAGTGATTTCAGGAGTGAAAAAGCCATGCTTTTTTTAATACTGGTCCTGCTCCACCTGTGTGAATTGTAGTGCACTCTGTTTCATCACCTATGCCTCCAATCAGCCGTCTTAAAATTGCAGAGGCAGACTTTCAGAGACCAGTTAGCACATCGTGGGGCAGAATGAAGAGAAACGTCACCCCTATCCTGCCCCGACTGTGCTAGGGAAATGGACCAACATGAGGCAGGCCCTTTCAATTCGCAATTGTACTTAGCCTCCCCGCACCCCCCCGCCCCCCACCCCGTCACCCCTTCATATCAACTCTTAAGTGGGAGTCTTTTTGTTATTAAAGAAAGGTCAATGTTTTTGGCCTCTCTACTGCTAAAGAGAGAAGCCTCAGAATAAAATGAAGAGCAAAACAAAAAGAATTGAAAGAGACATAAACTGTCCTCATGGGTCTCATATGCTTTCCCTTTAATCTGTAAGATCATTTCAGCTTCTCTACCTAACCAAAGCTTAGCTTTGTGGCTCTCATACATTAGCTCAGTGCAAAGTGACCTCTAAATCACTATTACTTAGAAACAAGGACCATACTTTCATTCATTTTATTGTTCCTATAGTCTACTTTCAGTGCCCTATTCTACTATATATATTTTAAAAGGAAGTATCTGTTTGCTAATAACCTCCCACCTGAATTTCATTTTATTTCTCTGACCTCTGCCAAAGAAAGAAAGTTTAGAAGAATATTATAAAAGAATTTCTACCTTATATCCTAGGGGAAAGGTCATTGTATGACTATAAGAAGTTCATTAATATTCTTCTATCTAAATACAGTTTAAAATCCCACAACAATAGAAACACAATAAAAGAAACGCGTAATTCACGTAGAGGCAAATCTAACCCTAATAACTTACAGCCATTTTCATTTTTCATAAATGCTTCTATTCCTATTACGCAGGAGACTTGTTATTTTTACTGCGTTATTCAATTACAACTGATCACTCCCTAAATCAGTGTGATACAGCCCTGTTGGGATAGCGTCCTGTGTTTTTCAAATGACACCATATTTTTAAATTAGGTGGTCTAAGGGGTCCTCTTAGGAGCTGGATCCTTCTTTACCTCAGTATTTCAAAAAAGGAGGGCAAGTTCAAAGACACATAAACTCTGCTTTCACCAACGACAGCCAACTTAGAGGAGTACAGAAGGACCGTAAACTCAATTTCCTCATTTCTTAAAATGAGATAACATCTATATTTTAGGACTGCAGTGTTGATTAAATAATATTATTCATGAATACGTTTTTTAGCCATGTATTTTAACTTTAGTCAGTTAGTCAACACGATGTTTTTGGAATAATTCCTAGAAAAAGCCACCTCTCTAAAATTAATCTCTATACAAAATTTGTCCTAATATTTGAGTGTAATATACCTAATTATTAAAAACTGTTAGCGACTTAACTTGAATTAGTGTATGTGGTAAATTAATCCTATTCCTAGCCACATCCTTAGAGAATAAAACCAATTTTCAGCAAGAATGGGAGAAGGTCAATTAAGAGGGGACAGGTAGGATGCTCTATCAAAAGACCCTCAGGGTGAGGTGCTTGCTCAGAGCGCTGGGCATCTGAAACGCATTTGGGTGTGGCACGGAGTAGGGATCTTACGATGAAACAGTCACTATTCTAAGCACTTTACTGTGAGGAAGGTATCACCATGTCCATTGTACAGATGAGGTAATGGAGGCCTGGAAAGGTTAAGTTAGTTGCCCAAGGGCAAAGATATCCATGGAGGAACTGGCTTTGTAGCCAAGTGGTTGGGATTCAGAAGCACTGATCAATCATACATTGTGCCTGTCACCTCCCACATGGTGGATGGAGAGAAGGAAGGAGAGTGAAGGGCACTGTAGCACATGCTACGCAGTGCCTCTGCCTTCCCAATATCTATTCTCCCCTTTTTCTTTACTAGAAGAACCATAAATTTTATTTTGGAAAGCAATGGGCCTTGTTGAAAATGCTCCTTGTCCCATACCCCGTATGATTACTTCTATCCAAGGAGATCTAAGCAGAAATCTATTGAATTTGATTTCTGTAAAAACTATTATTTTCCTGATAAACAGAGAGACTCGACTGGCACTTGCCTTTTCCATTTTCTCTTTCCCTTCTTTCTGCCTGAAATGAAATTATCTACTGGCGGAGGCAGAACAGCCATATTGTGGCTAAAAGACTGACAACTCCATGCGAAGGATGACAAAGCAGAAAGATAGAGGAAGTCTGGTGTCTTTCTGGAGCTGCCATATCAGTCCTGAATTGTCCACTTCTGCAGCTATTTATATGAGAAAAAACCCTTATTTGGTTAAGATACTGTTTCAGTTCCACGTGTTCAAATGCAATCCTAACCAACAAAGAGGTATGCAAAAATAGAAGCAAAAACCCAGTTTTCGTAGATGACACCATATTGCCTGAGTCTGGCACCATAAGGTAGTGGATGTGTTCACAGCTCTATGCCACAGACTCCTACTCTGGGGGGTTATGCTGCTCCCTGTGGCTGCAGTTCCTGGGCACAGACCCGCCTCCACAACTGTACAGCGGATATGGTTCAGCTGTGACACAACAGAGGCTGGCAAACTATAGCCTCCTGACCAAATCTGACTGGTGGCCTGTTTTTGTACAGACTATAAACTGAGAATGTTTTCTCCATTTTAAAAAGTTTTAAAAACAAACAAAAAGAAGAATATGCAACAGCGATCATATGGGCTCATGAAACCTAAAATAGTTACTGTCTGGTCCTTTACAGTAAAAGTTTGCTGATCCTTGCAGAAGGACAAAGCAGAACAGAGTCAATGTACAAATTATTACAACAACTATGCAGGTTGCGAACTTTACCCTCCTATAAGGCCGTGTTTATTCTCCTTTGTCAGCCAATGAGTCATTATATCCAAAACATGATCTGCAGTTGAAGGATTTTGAATGATTTTCTGAAGGGGGGTAGTATAGGCCAATTGGGAAGAAGGAGAAACAGCAGGGCTAATACTTTCTTGACTTAAAAAGGAAGAGTTTAGTTTTAAGGATATTAACATCAGATTCCTGGAAAATATCATACATCAGCTGGAGCTGATTGTTGGAAAGGAAGTATCATTAAGCATTCAACAGAAAATCCTAGAAGGAATTAAATTTTGAATAACTTGGAATAAAAGTTCCTTTCAGGAAGCCTTCCTTGCCACAGGTGGTATCAAGCTTTCGCTCCACAAATAAGCATTTCTACTATTCATTTTAATTCTCCTCACACATTACATTAGACTAACAACACTGGGTAGAAAACACTGAGTAGAAAGATGGTGATTTTCCTGATTTTCTATTCTCATTGCCTCATAGGACCTAAAGATGGTGAGCCTTTCAGACACTTGAAAAATTACCTCAAACAACGTGGAGAAATAAACTCTCATTTTTAATATAAAGATAAAGAATCATTTCTCAAACTCAATGGTGAGGATATAATTATTAAATTTCTCCAATTTCATATTTTAAAAAATTTATCTCAACACGCAATCAGCTTAGTGGTAAATCAACCCCACACAAGTGTTTTTTGTCTGGATTGCTGTTAGGGAAATGTAACTCCTGTTTCATGGATACTAGAGAATACTCCTAGAGCCTGGGCCTTCACAAACACTGAAGAGGAGGAAAATATGCACACATTAACCTCGCGGCTCCCCAAATATCTAAATTTCATTTAATTTCCAGGATTTCTTGGTTTTATGCATGTATGTTTATCTTCAACAGCATTTCAGTCAGCATTTCACAAGTAAAGATGTTCCTCTTCCTCAACAATATCCATTTGTTTCCTGTTAGAATTTTGTCATTGCAGAGCTTTCACAATGTCATAATAAATTCTATCCGATATTGGTCTTATCATTTTAAAGGCTAAGTGGATTTAGGAACAATAAGTGTACTGCATCAGCTGTTTTCATCTAATATTTTGTAGATACAACATACTTTATGTTCAAATCAAAGATGATAACATACTCTTGTTCATACACTGAGCACAAAATTACCCTTTCCTAAGAATCAATCTTCAAGGTTTTCGATTTCTAGTATTTGTCTTTCACATTGAATGTGTACTTTCATGTAATTATAAAATTATGCAATTATTTTATGTAGATCAGTGACGACTGCATATGAATGTCATAAAACAACACATTACAAAGCACTATGATTAGGGAAAATGGTAATTGTGAACATCTGGATTGAGAAATTTAAATTTGAGAAAAGTCTGATATTTTTCATAAAGCTTTTTTTCTATGCTTGCTCAGATTTCAGTTGGTACTAACTGAAACCATTTATCTGGAACAGACTAATTAAATGTAGATCCAAATATGTTGCCCAGATTAAATACCCAAGTAGAAAAATAGTTATCTCTCTGTCTTTGTTACGTGACTACATTGACATGAGAATAATTTTAGTGTTACCTTTAAGAATATTCAGCAATTTTGATGTTCGAGGATAGAATAAGAATGGGCAAAATGAAGAAACATTTTTAAATTGAATCAATCAAATTTTATCAAAGAGGAAAATAACTATGTACTTAACAACTGCCAAAAATATCTTGAGCAGGTATGAATTTCATTTTAAAAACTAAGTAAGCAGAAAATCTATCCCTACTTTTGATTAATCCACATGTAATTTGTAATTTGAGGCCTCAGTCCGCTAAAGCCCCTAATCTCTGTGAATTGAAGAACTCACCTTTTTCCCTAAACGCAAGGTGATGTCTACCTTCTGGGCAAAATGAATATTCAAAATATTTAACAACATTGTTGTGGCGATACTGACTATTAAGAGCAGATGCCCAATCAACCAAAGTGGATGCTGGTTGGCACACAGAGGTGTTGTCCACCTGTGTGGCCCTGCTGGGTATCAGCCATCTTCCTAGAGGCATGGAGTGGGCATGGGAGGGGGAATGAAATATTTGTCATCCACCCATTTGGCAATCACCGCGACGTCTCTTTCCCTTCTAGGCTTTAGTTGTGACCACACAGGTCCTTGCTCCTCTTCTGTACCACAAATCTTCTCCAGTCTGATTCTCCTTTCCAGCTCCCTCTTGAGCACAAAGGGGACATCATTGTTCTCTATTCTTTACCAGCATGAAAGGAATTCCTGCCTAGATAGGCTATCCAACCGTTTCTTCTCAATTGCTTTTGCATTGTGCCAGGTACACAGTTCCATCGCATTTCTCCTTCAACCTGGCCTTCCTGCATATGGATTCCACAAATCTATCTCATGTCGTAGTCATTCCCATCAGGAATTCGATGGGAGGATCAGGGCAGAAATGTAAGATTCAAAACTTTAACTTTTTATTCTGATTATGCTATGGCAATGCTGCCTTGCAACTAAAGAGGAGAGAACTCCTAGATAGTTCTCTAGAACTCCTAGAGAACTCTCCCCTAGAGAGGAGAGTTAAAACTTAAAAAGAGTTGTCGCATTAATATATTTGAAATATGTTCCCACTGCTTTATATTTCATGACAAGAGCATTTGCTAATTGTTTTCTTTTCATATTACTATGTACCCATAGGCATAATATTGAGATTTTTTTCTTTTTTTTCCATTTTTAAATAACTTTACTAAGATATAATTCACATGCCATACAATTCACCCATTTTAACATGTACAATTTGATGTTTTTAAATATATTAAGAGGTGTGCAACCATCACTGTAATCTAGTTTTAGAACATTTTCATCACCCCCAAAAGAGACTCCATAATTATTAGCAGTCATTCCTCATTGCTTTCCACACCACTAGGCCCTGGTAACCACTCATCTACTTTCTATCTCTATGGATTTGCCTATTTGAGATCTTTCATAGGAATGAAATCATAAAATATGTGGTCTTTTGTGACTGGTTTCTTTTCCTTAGCATAGTGTTTCCAAGGTTTATCCACATAGCATGTATGAGTACTTCATTCTTTTTATTGTCAAGTAATAGTCCTTTGTATGGAGTTAACACATTTTATTATTCCTTAGAGTTTTTTCCTATTAATCTACTTTTTAAAATTTTATCATGCCTAGAACTTTTCTAAGCTACAGAGAGCCTACTAAAGGTTTTCAGAAATAAACTGGTGAAATTGGTGAAAATTACAAATATAGTTAACAACTACAATCTCTTCCTATAGAAGAAGTGATCTGATCAAAATAAAGAGAAGCAATTAATGCAAATATTCCAGTACCCCACATGTTGAGAAACTTTAGAAACACTAGCAAACATAAAGAAAATGAATAAGCGTTGCCTCTGCTTACTAACAGCAAGATTTTCAAAAAACTCATATGGTCCTGTCTGCAAGATGTGTAAACAAGTAGATAAAAATGGAAAATGGAACCAATAATTGTTATCTCTACAACATCAAGCAATAAAGATGATGTATTTTTTTTTCCACTTTGACCTCACAGAATTACATCGTTGCTCTGAGGATGATATTGATAAGCTAGCTTACCTGATTGCATGGGGAGCACAAACTGATACTAGAAGTGCTAGAAATATCAATATCAAAACCTAGGGGACCGTTCAAACTCCTTATGATAGTGGGTATTTAAAAAAAATGTGTAGCAGATTTAGCTGTGGTCCTATTATTACTTCTAATTTTGTTTTAGTGACATTTTTCATGTGGGCAAAGCCCTCAGTGGACTCCAAGTTAGATACAGTGGTACGACTACAATTAGGATCCATGTGTACTAAGGGCTTCTGAATCTGATATTACAAAGGCTAATATCCTCACTGTATGGATGGATAAATATAGTTTCAAAAGAAAACACGTTCAATAATTTGTGTAGTGCCCTAAGATATTAACAGAAGTAACATGGGAGCTAAAGTTTGATTACTATTTCTTCTATATGCCTCTCTGTCTCAACATATGTGAGATAAATTATTAGAGAGTCTTATTCCTTTTCAGTGCTACATTTTAAAGGATCTTTTTTCTCTTCAAGTCATTTTTTTTTAGTAGTCACACAATCATATTAAAATAATTGACCCCGCATTTTCTCCCCTTCATAAGTTAATTCACAAAACAAAACTGAATTTTATGCTCTCACACACATAGTCATTTTAAAGTAAATACAAAAAAGGTTTCAAATTTCTTAGGCTATTTGGGAAAAAAAAGAATCAACTAGAACAGCAGTCATCCGTGAAAAGAACTGACATTTTGCTTCACATGTAAGGTAAATCCGAATGACACGAGAACCTTTCTACTCACAGGTATCTAAAGACTCGTCTGAATCATCAGGGCAGTCAGGGTCCCCATCACACAGCCAGCTCTGGGAGACACAAGTCACATGATCGTGGCAAAGAAATTCACCAGGATCACACAACTGCTGATCTGAAAATGAAAATGTTTCGAAATAAAATATGAATGATCTGAACATGAACAAAAGAGCAGTACAAAGATGAAATGTGAGAAAGCAATATATAAAAGGTATATGAATGTGATCCACATTTTCTATTCAGCAGCAAAGCTAAACCAATTATTTTTCTGAATTTTAGCCACTCAGCTCAAACACAAAATTTTGATAGACTTGACTTTGTTGTGGTCTTACACAATCTGTTCTGGAAATGGTTAGGAATTCTATTTGTGTTTATGACTAGAGGCTGTGTCACATCAATAAGGCATATAGATATCCCAGCAAGTGGGTTTTATAGAAGATGTTGATCCAAAGCAGAAGTTCTTGAGCATAGAAAATTTAGTTTCCTCCTCTGCTCCACGACAAAGGAAAATCAGTAATAAAAGTTAAATATTGGACTTAAACTCCATGTCTGAGTATTCAGTTCTTAACCATCCACCCTGATACTGGGGATTCACGTCTCTACATCAATTAGATACCCAACATCACAATATTTTCTTCTCTTTTTTGCTATGACTTCCCAGGTGACAGTTTCTGCTGCTGGACAGCGAAAGTGACAGTAAACTTCCATAAATATTTGCTCTAACTTAGGTTTTTAGTTGGTGGTATCCAAAAAGTCCATTATTTTCCCTTCACTGTTTCAGAATATTTAGGATCTGTAGCTTTTCCTCAAGTCCTAGTAAAGTCATCAGATGTTGGTTTTTGCAATATACTTACTTATACCTTATGAATCCATTCAATAAAATATTTTTTTTATATTTTAACATGTCTGAAATAGAAATATTTCTTACAGTTGATGACCTCTGAATGTGAAGGAGTGTTAGGAACACCTTAGCCATTTGATATTTCTTTCACTTTTGTTGTGCATATACGAAATGATTCAAGACCAAAAAAAAAATCCATCAGCAAAGAGGTCTTTCAATATATACCAAATAAAAATTCTAAGTGATATGGAAGTACTAGATCATAGCTTAATTGGCATTTTTTCCCTAGCAATATACAAAATGTTGATGTATCTTCCACTCAATTATTTGATAAAAATTGGTATATCTTTCCTTTCTCTCCCTCAACCTCTTTCCCCCGACACCAACATAACTTTCAATAAATATACATTACAAACACACACACACACATCTTTAATCTATAAACATGGATATATAATTAATTTTTTCCACTCGCAAACTATAGATATTCCCTGAAAATTCATATTCTTTTATCTTAATCTTATTATATTTTTTAATAAATTCACCATCAATATCACACTCATTATCGCTGGTATCATAATTCTTGTTTTTCACTTGAGCATACGCTGTATTTGGCCCCAGACTTGGTGCTATAGATTCAAGGATGTAGAAGTCACAGTCTTTGTCTTTAATAGTCCAGCAGACAACTTAGTGCACCAACAGATCCAGGGGAAAAAAAACTACTTCATACACAAAAATTTGCCAAATAAATGATGTAGACAATAATTGCTAAAACGAGAGACCACAGGTAGAGACAGATGGAGACAAATACAAAGAATAGTTTGGGGATGGTGAGCATTATTTTAAAGATGCATAGGATTGAGATAAATGGAAAGTAATTATAGGGCATTCCAGACAAGGAATAGAGTAACAAAATTGCTAAGGCAGTAATTATTAAATGCACTTGAGACCAGAAAAAAAAGTTTTCTACTGAAATTGAAATAAAATTTAGGTTACAAGACCTGGGTTTTCTCCACCAAACAGTTAAGTGTGATATTTATAAGTATGTTCCAATGCTAGAGGAAGGGAACTTAAATTTTGCTTTAGACTGTCACATAACTTTTGAGAAAGAGCATGAGGTAAAATTCAAATTATTTTGCTTATAGAAAAAGAGACCACATAACTTATTACCAAACTGGGAGAGTTCTGAGGGTGAAGGAAGGCTTATTAATAATTATACTGTGCAACAGGTATAAACCCAAGTCTATTCCAGAAAAATCAGAATGGATGTTCATTGTACCTATAGTTACTCTGCATTTGATCTATGATCTTGAGATGCTAGGTTTTTTTATTCCTTCTTTCCTCCCAAACTATAGCAAATTGCTATGAGGAGAGGGGAAAAGAGATAGTGCCTTGATAAATGCCATTGTATATTGCCTGACTCAGTAAATAATCAATAAGTACTTGTTGCAAGTATAAATAAAATAGAGAGGACTATAAAGAACCATTTATGGTGATCGAAAATAGCATCTCCAAAACATAGGTCAGGGTCAGTAATGAAGGACCTTGATTACTATAGGAAGTATTTTGTATTTAATTTGAAGCCGTGAAATAGTACTTAAGAAAGGGTATTAATGATAAAAGACACTCCAAAGTTATCTGTTAGGAGACTATTGCAATAGAGAAAAGCTCAAGATGATTGGACTAAAGCAGTGGTGAATAAAATGAAGACTGCTTCAAATGATGCAACGTGAGAGTTAGGAACTGGTTACTAAATGGTTGAAAGGCTCAAATATGTCCCCAAGTAAATAGCCTCAGAAATTGATTGGATGGCGTCTCAAAACCAAGATAAGACATGCAGATAGGAAAAAAAAAAAAGATATTGTGTATGTGTGTGTGTGTGTAAATGTGTAGGTGAGTCTAGTCATTGGGGCATTGGAATAATAATAGTAGGAACAAAAGAAGGAATAATTAGTATTTTTATACTGCTTTTTAGCTCAAAAAGCACTTCCACTTCCCATATCTTAATTTGTTCCTTCAATTATTTATTCAACAAATACAAACTGAGCTTCTACTACGTTCTAGGCACTAGGGTACAATATGGAAAAAAAGAAGAAGAAAGCAGAAATACCTCCTATCATGGAGCTTACATTACATTATAGTAGGAGAATAGAAACAAAAATAAAATAAATGAGTTAATTAAATAGTACACTAAGAGATAAAACCTATGGAGAAAAACAAAACAGAGATGAGAATTAAGAGTTGGATACTAGTGGGGATGGAGGTACGATTTTAAATAAGGCGGTCAGAGAATATGTCACTGACAATGTGACATTTGAATAAAGGTTTATAGAAGGTGAGAGTGACATCTAGTTGAATAGAAGTTCATGTGCTAAAGGTCATATGGTAAGGACCCGAGGCAGGAGAGGCCTCTGCAAATTTAAGGAATGGTAAAGAGTTCAGAGCAGCTGGAGAAAAAGAGAAAGACGGAAGAGTTGAGGTCAGGGAATCAGGAATTATAGGGTTAAGGGTGGCAGATGAAGGCTTTGGGTTCTACTAAAAGTCACGATGAGAAATCATTGGAAGATTCTGAGTAGAGAGACACAATCTAACTTACTTTTTCAAAGGATCACTCTGGCTACTATGTTGAGAATAGACCGCAGTGAAGTAAAGGGGGAAGCAGGGAGACCAACGGGGATGTTATTGCAATAATGTGGGTGACAGGGGATGGTTGTGTGGATGGATGTGTTGGTAGAATGGAGTTTCAAGACAGTTTTGGATGAGGAAATTGAAGTCAAGTATCTTACTCACCATCTCATTAAATGTCAGAATCTTAAATGCAGACCTCTTAGCTCAGATTTATGACTTTTCAACTGTTTTTGGAATATACTGAGTATGAGGTGTTTGGGAGACATCCAAAAATAAATATGCAATAGACAGCGATACATTTAAGCCTGAACTTCAGGAGAACAAACAAAACGAACAAAACTAGAGCTATAAGAAGAAAGTGAAAAACTATAGGAATAGATGTAGATGAAATTAAAGTGAGGTTGGGGAAGGGGAAAGAGAAAGGCAAAGAGGCAAGAGTAAGTCAAGCAAGGAGACAGAGGAGAGGGAAGGTTTAGCCAGAGACATAAGAAGAGAAGGGCAAGTGGAAAGGAGATTTAATAAAACCATGCAAAATTTCAAGAATTGGATTGCGGAAGGGGGTCACTAGTGACAAAGTTCAAGTATGATGAGTTCTGAAAAGATGGAGTAGATTTGTAGGCTGAGGGCAAGTTGCCACAGAAGGAAGAGGGACTGGTACGAAACCTGAGCAGTTCCCCAAGAACTCATAGGGCTGGAATAGAAACCTAAACAATAGTAGGAGCCCTTGCCCTGAGGAAGAATGGATAGAAAAATGAAAGAGAGAAATTATTAGCTGGTAGAGAAGACATTTAAGGTATTCTTACCTGGCTGTGTTTTCTCAAAGAACTGAAAAGCAAGATTATTTTTTGAAATTTGAGGAAGGTGGAATTGGAAAGAGTGGTCAAGGTTTAGAATAACTGTTGTGGAGAATGAGGAAAGGAATCAACTAGGAATCTGTAAAAGGATTTCTTTCTAATAGCAATGGGGATCCAGCCAAGGTTGAAAAGTATATATCTGACAGATGAATGTTGTTTGTTTTGTTTTGTATTAATGTCCAAATGTTCACCTACACTAAGTCACAGATATGGAATAATCCCTTGGGAAAATCCCAGAAGAAAATCCCTCAGGAAAATATGCAAACCACCCATCCTTAATACGTAGTCACACGTATATAGACATATACACAAATCCATCGTGATTCAAAAATAAGGTTTTTTTTTCAGAAATAAGGTAGACTTAAGGAGATTTACCTAATGAGCCTATGTTACCAGTTTGCTAAGCAAGCTGTAACCTTTAAAGACAATTTGCACTGTTGCAATTTTGGGTACAGTTTCATATTATCCCTCTAGGAAATAGCAGTTAAGAATAGCTTGCTCCATCCCACTTATTTATTTTTCAAAAAAATATTCCATTTCAAGGTCAGTTTTTAAAAACATTGATTATAGGATTCAAATGAGTAAATTTTCAGGATTTCAAGGTGATTATTTTAAAATATATCCATTGGATTGAGTTCCTTGAATCAGAAGCTAAATATGTTGTGCATATGTATTTTCCATTTATCCTGTTTAATGCTTCATGCCACACTTCTGAGATAGTCAAACTAACCTTATTTTAAATGTCTTCCTATTGTATGAAACGTAATGTTATACACTGTAATTAAAACAAGAAGCTTATGAGAATGTTCAGGCAGTTTCGCTTACATCCCTAAGGAAGGAGATCAAAGCGAGCACCATGTCTATCTCTTTATAATAATAGACTCTTGTAATCAAAAGACATGACAAGATTAGGACAACCATAGCCTATAGAGTTTACTGTTTGAATTCATCCTGGCATGAGAAAAGCTTAGTATGATAATCCTGTTACACTTATATGAAAACATCTAATTACTTATTTTAATAAAAATTATAATAATATTTTTGGAAGTTGAATATAGATGGTCTTAGCTGAAAGATTTTATATGCTTGAGTTGCCGCAGACTAGCTAATTTATATTTTCTCATTTTAATATCATGATGAACTGCTAATTTTGATCTTTACAAAAAACAGGAACTATCAAAATCAAATACTAAAACTAATATCTATCACTAGGGGTCTTGAAAAACTATGTAGCCTCCGGCTCCTTGAGTATTTCATCACAATTAATTTATAATAATGTTGTGCCATTTCCCTTAGAAGTCGACTTGCTATTTAAATACTAACGTTAAAGTTAGTTTACCAACGCATTGTCAGCCTACTGAATACATAACAGGACATTATAGGGAATTTATTTTTTTATTTTTTATAAATGTATTTATATTATATTTAAGGGAAATATAATTGATGAACTCCAATAGCTAATTACAAATTAAAGGTAAAGAAGGAGTAATACCCATTCAACAGCTAAATTCCTGAGGAGTCTGACGTTGATTCTAGCTAAGTTAGAGAATAAGTCCAACCTCCTGCACGAGCTAAATATTGGGAAAATGCTGTGACTTAGGTTTTCAGAACTTAGTTAACATCAATAACATTTATTTATTATATCTATATGTCATCGCTAACAAACGTAGAATGGCTAATAATACACCATTCATAATTGCTAAAAGAGAAATATGGCTATACTTCCTTTCTTCTCATAAAACAGGAAATGAATTCGTTGCCAGGTGAACAGAATTCTTGTAGAGACCTACAGAATGTATTATCAACTCAACTTCAAATTTTGATAAAGCTCATGTAAAATTAAAGGAACAATGTTAGTTCTCAGTATCAGGAAGTATCTTAATTTTTTCTCCTTTATATTCACATACTCCAGAAAAACGTGCAAATGTAGATGAAGAATAAATTCCTCAGAATTCCATTTAAGTTGTTTTGTATAATATGGTTAAAGTACTTCTTCTCCAATGCTTTCTTCTACTATCTTTTCACCACTCAATCTACACTTTTAGCTCTTCATACTCTACTATTACTTTCCCAAAATGTATCATTTTATGAATTTTTACTGTTTATTCCTTTGTTTGAAATGCCCTTTCCCATATAACAAAATTGTAGTCTTTCTCTAAAGTCCAAAGACATTCTACCTCCTTTAATCAAAACTTCCCCAACAAATGTTTTCTTCTTCCATTCCTGGTTCCATAACACTCCACTCAAACCACCACAAAGTTCCTACTATATTTTGCCCTGTGCATTGTAGCTACTGGGTAATGAGCCCCTGGAGGGCAGAGGGTTCTGTCCTACACTTCATATTTGCCCTAACAAAGTGATTTCAATGAAAAAAAAATCAAATTTTCTGAAAAGAATTATATACATTATGATTGGAAAGAGAGGGGGGAAAAGAAAAACCAAAGCAATACCAGTGTTTTGCGTTTTATTATCAGAATGATACATAGCTTTAGTTAGTTAATCACCAAAATAAAACTAAATTCTCCCATGGTTAAAATAAAATACCCTGAACAGTAAAGATTATACCATATAAAATTAAAGCATCCATGAAAACTAAAAATCAAACTTGAGAGAGATTCAGTGTTATCCTCCAGAGTCTCTTAAAGACGATATTGAAAATTACACTTTTACAATAGCTGGTTGTGCAATGGTAACTTAGCCAAATATGTTAATGACAGTTTTTTTTAAAAAAGATAATTCCTTTAGGAATATCATTGTTGTAAGTGTAAGATCAAATATAACTCACCATTTTAAGTTCATGTCTAATAGGAATAAAAAAGTATATTTGGATTATTTACATGTGGGGAGACTGGTGTGGGGGCAGGTAGGTCAAAAATTGTCAAACCTGGCAGTTTCACTTTGCCAAGAAAATATATCTTCTTCACAAAATGCGTGGTTGATTGAAAACTAAACCTTATTATACACAATAAAATTATAATTCATGGTATCATTTATCTATGGTAAATCCATCCTTAAAAATGTGCCCAGGCTTGACTTAGAGGGGCAATTAGTAATGAAAAGTATCCATACTTCAGTGGTAACATGATTTGTAACTAATAATTCCCACTGTCATGCTGAGTCATTATTGATAATTTAGAAACTTAATTACTCTAACTACAGACATATGTGCACACACTCACATAATACGTATACGTTTTGTATTTTAAAATTAGCATACGATTCTGCCCAGATGTCTGCTATTCCTGAAGCTAAGACTGGTTAAGTGAGACTAATCAAATGCTTGAATAAGAGCCCTGTGGTGGGCTGAATAACAGTACCTCAAAGATGTGCACATCCTAATTCCCAGACCTGGGAATATGTCACCTTACATAGTAAAAAGGATTGGGTAGATGGGATTAGGGATCTTGAAGTGGGGAGACTACCCAAGGTTACCCAGCTGATCCCAATGTAATCACAGGGGTTCTTATATAAGGAGGGAAGTCGGAAGGGAGAGAAGAGGTGACCACAGAAGTTGGAGTGATCTGAGGAAGGAGCCATGAGCCGAGGAATGTGGGCAGCCTCTAGAAGCTGGAAAAGGCAAGGAAATGGATTCTCACCTAGAACCTCCAAAAGAACTCAGTCCTGTGGACACTGTTTAGGCTTCTGACCTCCAGAACTGTAAGATGATAAACTCATGTTGCTTTAAGCTACTAAGTTTGCGGTAATTTGTTACAACGGCAATAGGAAACTAATACTGGACCCCAGTTTCATCTCACAGCCCAGATATTTATAAAAGTCTGATTAAGTGAGTAGGATAGAAGCAAGCTGCAAGGCATTTTACCATTAATTTAAAGGCCTTTTCCTCCTAAGGTGTTTTCGGCTAGTTTCAACACTATCTACTTTTAAATAAAACACCTTTTCTTTTCTTTGATGGCAAGTGACAGTCAAGATACCTCTGCACAGGAAGAAGGCCAGCAATAATGACCAGAAGCACATGACAGGATTTTATGAAAAACACTATAAATGCTCAAAAGACATCACTAACTGGGAAATATATGAATCAGGGAGTGTGTGTGTGTGTGTGTGTGTGTGTGTATACATGTTTTTATTCTCACGAAATGAGAAAGTACAAAAATGTGATATCTCTATTATGAGAAAATTGTAATTAATTGTATATTTTTATGCTTTCCATTGGCTACCAAATTTGCAATCATTCTATGCCTTATTAAGCACCAAGTGTTTTTGGTGCTGCATGTGGCAATTCGTACTTACAAAAACATCTTACATAAAACCAAGACAAAATTGAAAATTTAAAGAAGTACATTACCCCTGGAAAAAGCTTTGCTCATTTATCATTTCTATCATAATGAATGAACGAAAAGTATCTCTGTAAACATTTCAAATCCAATTTGACATTTAATTTTCAAGGAGAAAGTCAGGTTTTTCTCCTTGATCATTTAAACATTGGTAGGCTCTTTGTTTTTTTTCAGGCAGCTATATGGAAAATTGTAAGGCACTCAGCATAGACCTATTTGGATCTGCTCCTTTACCAAAATAAAACAAAAAGTACCAGAGTAAAAACCTTGTCCTTTATTTAACAAGAGATAAAGAATATATTCTTCAGTGGAATAAAACGTGTATATTCAACATGGTTGACTCGAGTTTTATTATCATTGGACTAGCGCTCTGCGGTTCTGTGTTCTTTTCTGAAATTTCAGTAGAAATGCTCTATTTCGTCTTTACCTGCCCTTTCTTAAAGGCCCACAGAAATGAATCTGCCAAGTTATTCCATATACTACATTGTTAAGGAAGGGAAAAATTTTGACAGTTCTCCTTCATAAATGTAAAAGAAATAGCCTAAATTATTGGCATATCTTTGCAAGTTCTGTTCTCTAAATCCTGTATGATCCTCATCCAATCTCCCTGGGGGTACCAAAATTCACATCTTTTTTTCTCATCTCTAGACTTAGTGAGAGATGAAGCAGATGGTCAGGCTTTGGCTCCTTTAACAATGATGCAATATCTCCTACCCGTTATGCTGTATTTTAACCATTAACGGCTCTTCAAAGACTACAATTTTCTTTATCTCAAGTTCTTATTTTGATTTTAAAACACACTTTTCAATCATAATTTCTTGTTCCCTATTTTAAAAGACTTTAAACTTGTTCATATAATTAATACTCATTTACTGTGAACCAAAATAGGCACTGAAAATATAATGATGGAGACAATAGGATTTCTACCCACAAGTTGCTGATGGGTAGGCAAAAATAGAAATATTTACAGTCATGTGAAGTAGGTGGTGATATAGGTGTATCTGGAGTGAAGAAGGAGCACTGAAAAAGGAGCAACTCACGCTGTGGACAGTGGAGTTGGAGGTTGAGATGGGGGGAAGGCACGGAGAATATTTTTCATTGCCTACCCAAACAGGTGTTTTTACCACTTTTGGAAAATCCTACTTCCCACTATAGAGGCAGAGAAGGCTATATGCTTGCTTTCCCAGTCTCTCTTGCAGTTAGGGTATGAAAATTTGTCCCCATGTTGACCACTGAAAACTGAGGTCTAGAGTCTGCTAGGAATCTCTTGGGAATTTTTTCTTTCTACTAAAAAGAGACTTGAGAGGAGAAGCTCTCCTGCATTGCTTTAGGTTGTGAGCATTTGAAATCTGGAGCAGCCACGGCCATCTTGAGAGCCGGAGGACAAATAAACCTGAGGATAAGGCCAGCACAGTGAGTATGGCAAAGTGGAAAGATGCTCAGCACCTGGGTTTTGGATGATACTGTTGGGCCACCCTGAGGTGCCCCTGCACCCCATCCCGCCAATCGCTAGACATTTTTGTTAGGTTATGCAATAAATATCCTTGTTACTTAGGCACGATATGTTGGGCAACTTCATTACCAATCTGAAGAAACTGACCCAGGTATTGGGGAAGCTTCCCAGAAAAGGTATTTTTTAATCATTTTAATAAAAGAACAGAAGATTGCCAAGCTGACTAGGTGGAGGATGGCATTCCAAACAAAAGGAAGATCACATAGGGAAAACGTGGTAGTTTAATGGGACACTAAGTAATTCATATTGCTGAAGTTTAGCTTATATGTCAAAGATAGGCTGGAAAATAGGTTGAATATTCACACTCTTTGGCTTGAATGTAGTCAATATTTTAATATGCTCTTCATAACCATTCAGTAAGACTTATTACTGAATTTCAAGTGGCTAGATTTTGAAAAGACTTGTTTGGTGGGAGATAATAAAATAATACAATAAATGGTAATACTTATTGAATATTCACTATGTGCCACATATTAAATTAAACAATTTGTGTATTTCATTTAATACTCACAAAAATGAGTTATTCACATCAGATTAGATATGAGACTGTTTAGAAAGTTAAATAACTTTCTTAATGTCACCCAACTAGGAAGAGGTAAGAACAGGACAGAAATACTCATCTGACTGACACAAAGCCTGCTCTCATAACCATTAAAGGAGTTTTTCTCAATTTGGGGATTACTGGCATTTGGAGAGCAACCATTTTTGCATTGGGAGTATACTTAGCATCACTGACCTCTAGGCATTAAATGCCACAGTGCCTTCAGTCACTGTAACAACTCAACATCCCACACACACATGTGCATGCACTACAGATGTTGCACTGAAGAAACCTACTTGGAAATCATATAAACAGTTAGTCTTCACCCTATTTTAAGCTATTGAGATTTTGCACCAACTTTATACTTCCAACAAAGACCACAATGCTTCCTTCTTAAATTTCTCCCACTTGCTGGCCAATACCTAAAATTCCATGTGTTTGAGTCTCAGATCTATAAAGGTAGCAACTATACCTGGAAGAAGTGAAACTTTGCTTATCATTTATTTACAACTTTAAGAATAAAAGATAAAAGGAAGGCTGGGGTCGGCCAAGTGGTGTAGTGGTTGAGTGTGTGCACTCTGCTTTGGCAGCCCAGGGTTTGCGGGTTTGGTTCCCAGGCATGGACCTACACACCTCTTATCAAGCCATTCTGTGGCAGGCACCCCACATATAAAGTAGAGGAAGATGGGCATGGATGTTAGCCCAAGGTTAATCTTCCTTAGCAAAAAGAGGAGGATTGGGAACAAATGTTAGCTCAGGGCTAATCTTCCTAAAAAAATCGATAAGAGGAAGGCATTTATGGAGATGGGGGCAATCATGAAGGTATATCACAGATGAAAAGACTGAATAGTAGGAACAAAGGAGGTTGGAAGCACCATAGGCACACATCCTTCATGATATTGTCAAGAATTTCCTTCTCTAGTATTCTCCAGAATCAAAGGCATAGAGTAAATGAACTTTCCAGCTCCTTTTATTTTATCTCTATGATCAAACAAATACTTAAAATGTATGAAAGTCCTCTAGAGAAAAAAAGGATGGTGAGAGAGTGGTTTTCACAGATGGGCTGCCTTTTTGTAGACATGTATCTAAACCCCAAACTATCAAATGAGAAGAGCAACTTTATTAGTTAATGTGATAGAGGACAGAGGTCCTAGCCAGGTGGGTTTGTGTTATTTGGGTAATTGTGAAATATGAATAAAAGTTCAATGGGTTTCCTAAACATAACTATAAGTAACATAGATAATTAAGGACTTCTCTACAGAAGACACATGTCATGAGAATTTAAATGAATCATCGTGAAAGTAATTATTTCTCTATCAAAAGAAAAGATCTAATGTAACATTTTAATGTTAATAAGAAATTAGAAAAGGTAGCCATGGGGGCCTAAAGGAATATAAATTAAGCCTCACAATGTTTTGAGTAAGAGATATAAATGCACACATTTTCTCACCTTATACCAATGCTTGTTCTTTTTTTCCGTAATTAAGAAATTATTGAGAAACAGTATACTTTAACAAAACACATATTACCAGACTATGTAATAGAGTGTTAATATCTTCTGTGGTTCAAGTTTTGGTCATATTTTAATTGTATAAGTTATATTTAATTAAAATATAGGAAAATATAGGATAATCAAAAAGAAAAAAAGAAAATCTTCTAAAGTTCACCACTTGTAGACAATAACTGCTATTGCATTTTCAAGCATTACTGTAGACTATATAGAAAAAAATACATATAAATTTTTGGGTTTTCTTAAAGTCCTCCATATATTGTTCTATACATTTCCTTTTTTCACTAAAAAATATTTTGTGATAGACCTTAATATTGGTAAATCTAATTCTATATATTAAATTTAATAAGGGCATGATAGGCCATTATATGAATTTTCGACATCTTTTTAAAGTTTTAAAAGTTGGAACCTACCTTAATGTCCAAAAATAGATAATAGGCAAAATAAAAAGTTGCAATAGACAACTCTGTAGGTAATCTTTGATCACTTGTCTTATTTTTTAAAAAATTACTTAATGAGTAAAAGTGTGATTTCGCAAAAGAATTGATTTTTAGAACTTTTGATGCACTTAGACAAATTGCCCTCCAAATATAGTGTCAAAATTTACACCCCAACATTACTTTTATCCCACACCCTAACATACACTTGTTAGTATCTTTTTTTATGTCAGTCCAACAGATTGTATCATTTAAAATATTTGTATTTCTTTTGACCTCAAATATTTTCTTCATATTTTTGACCATTTTCAGGATCATGTTCATTTTAAGAGACCTGATGATGAGAGAACTGGGAAAAACTCCATGAGGCCTGAACAACCTGGTTCCTGCCATATAAAAATGATCTTTTGTTTTGAAGAAATTTAGGTTTTAACTAAGTTGTGACCTCATTCTAAAGGTGCATTCTTAGGATGAAGTTTCCTTCCCAGAAAGATAGCTCCAGAGCTGCCATGACCGAGAATGAACTACATAAGCAATTCCAAAGTTTTGAATTCCTTTGTTAAATAATCACTTTGTTGAATAATCTCCTAATAATCCTTTTGATATGTATGGGCTGGCTAATTTTAAGGAAAAGATTCTTGACTTAACTTCCCAGTGAAAACTCCAGTAGGATTTTCCAAAAAAGTTTAAATATAAATTTTACAATGGATAACACAGTCTTCTAAAATGTTGTTTTATTAAAAAGAGGGAAAGGGGAACTCAAAATACTTTGCTTTGGGGAAGTTCAGCCCCAGTTCTGCCTTCCCAGCCTCTACCATAAGGCCACTGTAAAGCCCTAGGTAGTATCTTTATCCTCATGTGCCTGTAGTCACACAGGAGAAATGCTACCTGGGAATCCAAGAGAGTTGACAATGGAAGACAACCACCTTCAATAGAAGTTGGAACATTATATAGCCACTATTCAGATATTATTTGGGCATTAACTTTGATGGGGAATTAAAGAAGTGTTTCTTTCACTTGATACCTTGAAATGCCTACTACACCAAAAGTAATATATTTAAAGTGTATTCTAATTCAGACAAGGGAGGCACAGCAAATTTAGGCATATTCTAAAGCTAGAATTCATTTTAATATTCATCATACTTTCTTTAAAAATATATACACATTCATACACACTGTAGGTACTGAGTAAAAATAATTTATATATAGGTACTTTATGTTCATATATCTTTATACATATTTATGTATAATCTTGATATATATCTTTATGTATCTTTAACGATATAAAAGTACATCTATATATGTGCAAAAGTAACATCAAAGCTATCTGTCATCTTCTAATCATTGGGGAAGGATTTCTTTTTCTTCTTCAGTTGTACATAACTCAGTGTGACAAAAAACCTAGCCACTTCAATCTTTTAATTTATAGGATTTGGATCCTCAATGTTCTGATTTGCATATTCACATTTCTTTCCCCTCAGAGCTTGGTAAGTCATGAAAATCATGCCTAAAACTATCACATTATCATAAAGAAAAATTAGTTTTTTTTCATTAAAATAAGCCAAATCAGAAGATTACTTGTGAATTGGATGCTCTTCTCTTTGTTTGAGGAGTGGATAAGTATATTTTAAGACCCCATTGACTCGTTGTCAAAGATCAATCTAGATGAATAATAAAATCTGTGTTCTATAGAAGAGAGGGCAACAAGCACTATGGACGTGTTCATGAAACAAAATCTGAATGTGCGGTACCCATAATATATATCTTTTGAGAGACTATTAGCAGATGACTGGGATGGTAAAAGTGTAAGCAAACAGGAGAAATGCAAATTTTAGGGATTCTGTGCTTTGATTGACAGTACCTATGAATAATTCCTGACTTCCATATGATTAAAGTGGATATCTTCCACTATGATTAAATAACCTTTTTGAAGTACTTCAAATGTTTAAGCTACTTTTGTGTGTGTGTGGTGTGAGGAAGATTAGCCCTAAGCTAACAACCAATGCCAATCCTCCTCTTTTTGCTGAAGAAGACTGCCCCTGGGCTAACATCCTTGCCCATCTTGCTCTACTTTATATGGGACACCGCCACAGCATGGCCTGACAAGCAGTGCGTGGATGTGCGCCCAGGATCCAAACCTATGAACCCTGGGCTGCTGAAGTGGAGCGCGCGCACTTTGCTGCGCCACCGGGCCAGCCCCTGTTTAAGCTACTTTGAAGTGTATTTTTTAAAAAACTAATTAGACAAAAGAACAAGTTAACATTTATATAATAAAGATTTAAGAAAAAATATACAAGTATCTACCATTTCATATTTGTTAAATTTTTGAACCTCCCACACTATGTTCCATATTCAAAGAAGACTAAAAGAATTTCAATTCTTGCAACTTAACAATAGGTATATTAACATAATATCTCATTATGTTTTTAATTATCTACCTTATTAATTATTTTTCATAACATACATTTATGCTCTTGTTTCCTAAGGATATTTATCATTTCTTTGATTTGGAACTATAAACACAGTTATGTAAATATCATTATGTATCTTAGACATTCTTCAATAAATGTTTTAATTAATTATGGTAAAAGAATTATTATTAAGAACTTCACTGAGAAAAAAACACTTCTTTCCTAATATTTAAATGGTAGCAGTGTTGCAATTCAGCTTAAAAATTAAAACATTTAAATAAAAGAAATTTCAATTCCTTTACAGGCCGCTACTATATAGTAAATATTTATTAGAGTGCTCAACTTAACTGTAAAATTTTACTCAACACAAAAAAAAAATACGAGAAGAAACTAAAGAAGTGGGGAACAGATGTCAGGGAAATGGATATTTCTCTAAAGATTAGAGAAAAGATTAAATAATTAACATTTGCAAGAGATGGAGACGCATGATGTCTGTAAAAATCATGGCATCCTTGGAAGAAGTTCCCACCTTCTAACTATTTCTAAGTGGGTCATTCATCAGATATTTTTTTTTTTTTTTTTTTTAAAGATTTTATTTATTCAGTTTTTCCCCCCAGAGCCCCAGTAGACAGTTGTATGTCATAGGTTCACATCCTTCTAGTTGCTGTACGTGGGACCCGGCCTCACGTCGGACGGAGAAGCGGTGCCTCAGGGCGCGCCCGGGATCCGAACCCGGGCCGCCAGCATCAGAGCGCGCGCACTTAACCGCTAAGCCACGGAGCCGGCCCTCATCAGATATTGTTATGCTCTTTTCACATGATCCCTTTGCTCTAGTCATAGCTGATTGGACCAGGGATAGGCACATGACCCAAGGCAGCCAATGAAGTTATCTAATACAAAAACTCTGCCCAAGAAGGATGACAATAAGTAATTTGAACAATCTAGTACTTTTCCCTGTTGTGGGAGGTAAGTGGTTAATCCGAATAACAAAGAGACTTTGAAAGTGGGTGACAGGAACAGAAGCTATAAGATTAAAAAAAGATTGTAATAAGGGTAGATTTGGGCCAAATGGTAAAAGCATGATTCAGTTATTTGCTACCTGTATTACTTTGGTCTAGTTAATGAATTTTGCTCCATTTCAGTTCCCTAACTGGGAATTGGGAAATAATAATAATCACTAGCACATAGAATTTATGTGAAGGCTAAATAGAATAATGTATATAAAGCACCTAATATTGCCACATGGCAAAAGTAAGTAGTCAATATAATAAGTTAGCTATTATTATTACTAACATTAATATTAGTACTAGATACAGAATGATGCTTTCGTCCTCTAATTGCTTTCTGTTCTCCAAATCGAGGCTGAGGCTGTTTCAATATTCCTATGTTCCCATCAAACCTAATTCTATGATTATCCCTTGATACCTAAAAGACCTAGCTGCAAAAATGGGATTTTGATTTCTCTTTTTTCTATATGTACTTGAATTAACTCAAGTGAGCAAAACTCGAAAAGCATAAAACTAACACAAATACAAGTAACAGGGAAAAACATTTAAGGATGAAATTTACCGAAAGAAACATTGCACTTTTCCTGCTCTGTTTCTCTGACAAGGGAAACATTTATGTCCAGCAGCAATTTCTGCTCCTCTGCTTCTGATCTGAAGATGCAAGTGGCTTCACAGATATCTAAAGTTTTTCTTGTGCTGATATTTGAAGATGGCAAATTATAGTGGATAATTTTATTTAATGTTTTAGTTTTGTAACAAATGGGTGAGAAGTATGAGATTTGTGGACTCCAAAACAAGAAGAAACATAAGTTGGTGCGGGAAAGTCTGAACACCTGTTATTTTCTGTCAGTTCAGTTGCTTTATATGTCATAAGCTCTCCACCTCCCCCAAGGAGATTTGGGCCATATCCATGTTTGGTTTTTCTGAATCGTCTTCTTTTTACTAAGCTGCTACTATTTTCAACAAAGTCTTGAATATTTTGATAAAATTATTTTCTATAATATCCTTTATTACGTCTAAACTAAACGTTCAGGAATTCTACTCAGTTTGACTTCAAATATTTTCTATACCTCCAAAAATTTAGAATGAGGGAGTGAGGAAAAGAGAGTGTACAATTTTGAGAGATTTGGAGTAGGGACAAATATTTGGAAGGTGTGGAAATGCTCTATCATAAACAGAATGAAAAGGATGCTACTGACAATGGCAGCAAGATATTGAGTAATTATGTGCAGGAAAGACTAAAAGTCAAAATTCTAAGCCTAAATCCACATTTTACTTCAGTCATATCTCATTTATTTAAAATCATATTATGGGCTTAACTGATATAATAAACTGTAAGTGCTCCTTCTCTGATGAAAATTGTGCAGCCTTCGAAATTTCCATACCTTACCTGAGTACTCACAGAAGAAAACAATAAAAATACTGATTTTTTGTAACTCCCAGCGGACATCTAAAGTTCTGGTAGCCTGAATTCTTTTCCTGGTCTTGTTTCTGCAATTTCTAACCTTACCACCTCCCACCTTTCTTATTTACTATCCAGGAACAACATTTATCATTCAAGAGATTTAAAAGTAAATTAAATCCACTAAATAATATCTATACCCTGGAATAGACAAAGTATCATTCCTTCTCACAGCATATCACCCAACTTGGACCACATGCTAAGATTTCTTATAAATACATAGAGTATATAAAGTATTTTATCTTCTTCTTAAAAATATTTGTCTATTTCAGCTGCTTGCAGTGACAAATAGAGCTAAACGTGTTTCTCTTACCTTCCTCCTACCAGTGCCTGAAATAGCTCCTCTGGTGGGACAATCTATAATTTAAGTGTAGATAACACCTGCATGAATGATTCATTAGTTTCAATAAGGATAAAAAATGGGAACTCAGTGGATTTTTACACTGATATAAATTTGAAAATTAACAGTTTAATACATGCCATCCCACAAAAGTTTGGTGTAACTGAAAGCAAAAAGGGAAGCTGTGCAAGTTACAGGTCAAGACACTGGTTCCCAAACCCATCTTGATGCTTTCTCCTGGGCAAATGACTGCAGGGTTTTGGTTCTGATTTTCCTCCTCTAGAAAATTAAGTACCAGCTAAGAACATTTTTAAAATCCTCCTAGTGCTCTTGTATTACAATACTGTGCCGTGTATTAGAATACTGTGCTATGTATACACACTGGATGAATGTTAAAGGTTTGACTCTTTTTCTTTTGAATTTCCCCTAGTGAAAATTTACTAGATTTGCTTCATTTAAATACATTAACTTCATTACTTAATATACTTATCTTGTTTTTGAGCCACTGACTTCTGTCTACTTTACTTCTCAACTTTGTGCTATTATTTGTGTTAATTTCTAAAAATTAATTTGCACATTCAAAGACTAACAATGGTCACCATTTTTTATATTCAGAATAATCTGACAATATAAATTATACCTCAACAAAGTTGATTCAAAAATAACGTGATGAAGGTTGTTAACTCAATTTTAATATATTTGTTGTAGACATGTTTTGAAACATTAGTTTTTTCAATAAGGAAATGCATCTTGAGGTGACTTCTTCAAAGCATACAATACACATCTAATATATATATATTAATTCATTCAAATTGGGCAGCAATTTACACGTGGTTTGATTTTTTTTCCTTTTTCAGCGTCATAACTAATTTCTGAGGTTTCAAAGCCAAAACCACTCATGTTGGCGTGTAACAAATCCACTTGTTTATACATAGACAACTTCATTATGGTATCATTATTATACATCATTTTATATTATAATATTTTATTATGTTGAGAGACTTTTTCTTTTCAGAGTATATTCCCTGACTGGCAATCTAAATCTACTTCAGCTCCTCGAAAGTGGAAGGGGAAAATTTTGAGGAGAGATACCCCAAACCACTTGCATCACGGAAATCCACACTGCCTCAAAATCAATAATTAAAGTTGTTTGGGGGTTGTCTGTATTGAAGTCACCTAGAATGTGGATTAAACAAAAGCAATTCTTGGTTTCTGGCTAGAATCTCTGGAGGTAGGTTCCAAAAATCAGAATTTTATAGAGCTCCTCACATAATCTTTAAGCACACTGAAGTTTCAGAACCTCTAACCCAGAGTGTCTTTGAATCACACCTTTATGTAAGTCAGACCCATAATTTAAAAGATTTCTCTTCTTCGTTATATTCTAAGCAATCCAACACGTCTTACAGTGAGCACTATACCCTCAATTTGGAAGAACTCCATCTCTTATTAAGAATGTGAGATCTCAACATGGTCTCGTATGCCCATTTGTGTTACTGAGGAAAGTGTCAGCCTCTCACCATTGATTCTCTTTCCACTTGTTCTTTTACAGACCCATTTTGTCATCAACTCCCACCAGAGGCATATCCACGTGTTGTAGGCTCTGGTTTATTACTGTTTGGTGGAGATTCTTTAAGGAAATGAATACAAAATTACAAATGCAAAATATTAAATATTAAAATGGATATTTATTTAAAATAGGAAAGAAATTATAACACGTTACAAATTTTAAAAAACTGACAAATACATAAAACATCAATTAATTCAAAAACTAACACAATGTTTTCATTAATTGATTGACAGAGCTCCATAATCCCTTTTTCCTCTACATTTTTTAAGCTATATATACTTTAATCATCTTTTAAATCATATTTTCTACAGAGAGATTAAAAAGTAAACCAATCTTTTCTCTTGAATATTTAATCAATTTTTTAATTATCATCATTAGCTTAGAAAAGCTTTTTTAAATTTCATAACTTATTGAAAGTGCCATGGAACATGCATGCTTGTCAAATTTGGGGACCTTTTTTTATAGGTTTCTTTTATATATGAGCTGCCACACTTGGAAGAATTTTCCATAGACTATTTTCTTATTTCATCTTCACTACCCACATACTTCAAATGCCATTAAGCACATTCATATTGTGACATAACTCTTGGCCCTGTACCTATGTATCGTGATGTTGGGTAAGTCAGCACAGTGAGTAGAAGCCAATCGTATACTAGAGTGGTTATACACAACTATACATAGAAGTGACTGGAAATCACATAAATTATCTCACTAAATACACTATGCACCCAGTTTCTTCAAATCAGACTCCAAAAATGCCCACAGTCACTCCAACACCTGACTCATTCTCATCTTTCTCAGTAATAAGCACCATAGTGCACCCATTTGCTCAAACTTTGTTTTCACAATTTTAACTATACCCACTTGGTTTGATAGAAGCATAGAGATAGAACAAGAAAATAATTCTTGGTAGCTGATATTTAGCTTACAATTCTATTATTATTTATAGCCAGATACCTAAGACTATTTCTAAACCTCTGCTTCTCAATCCATACAAAAGATGATTAAATTATGGTAATACTATTTCCTACTTCCTACATAACACTAGAATCTTAACACTAGAATCTTATCTCTTCTTCCATTCCAGATGGAACTTCCACAGTCCAAGCCATGAGCATCTCCTGCTTGGAGCCCCACAGCAGCCTCCTGCATTAAGTTTTATTTCCCTCCAATTTATTCTCCAGATTGTGATCCACTTTTAGAATATACATCTGATCATTTTAAATCTCTGCTTAAATTCTTTAAAAACGTAGAATTACCATAAAATGTCCAATCTCCGTAACCACAGGGCAAAAGATCTCCAGGATTGAACCCTTATCCACCATTCCCCACCTCACCCCCCCAAACTCAAGGAATCTAGCACAAACTGACTTATTTTTGGTCTTTCACTACAATGTGGATTTTCTTGCCTCAGTACCTTGACAGATTCTGTACCTTCTGCTTAGACTACTCTTCTCTTTTCACCAATTTCTCATACCAGAGCCACCTTATGTCTCAATTTAAAATCAGATCTTCTGGGAGATCTGACTCCTATGTTTTAAGGCACTCTGTATTTCTATTCTCATGATACTAATCACAGTTTACTCTCATACCTTGTTCAGTTGCTTACCTTTCTCCCTAGACCATAAGCCTAAGTGAAAGCAGGAACTATGTCTTGTTCATCATTCTCTGCCAACTATGTATAAACTCAGTAATTATTTATAGGAATAAGTAAAGAATCTGAAATAATAAAAATAAATATTTGAAATAAGGCATATTGGTGCATTTTTATGGCTTCAGTAAAGTTATTTAAATTTTCTGTAAATCAGATTTCTCATGTATAAAACAGGAATAATAGTATACACTTCATAGTTTTGTTGAGAAAATTATATAATATTATATATGAATTATTAACAGTCTGTGGCATGCACACTGGGAGCACTTAAAAAACGAAGGATATTATTATCGTTTCCTATAAAATAAAAAATAAAATTTACCTCTTCATATTACTTTGAAGGTTTTTAGTATATTAACTTTGGCTAGCTGAAAACAGCAACAGTGTTTTATTGGTCAAACTACTGTTCAAGAAATTCTAACTCTTCTCATTTTTTCCCCTGGTTCAATGACTTTTTACACTGGAAATATTGGCCAGTGGACACTTTGATGGGACTGGCATCTTGACCAGTAGTAAAGTCCCATTCTACACTTACACTATATTCTTTTCTCATTCTTATATGCTCTTCTGTTCTTCATCAGGATTTTCTTCTCCCTATAATTTTTATAAGAAATAACAGCATCTGGTGAGGGTGCTATTAGAACGTCTACCACTCAAATAAAAAAAAATTCTCTTTTCTCTGCTTCATTTCTCTTTTCCTTAAGAACTCATCCATTTTCACAATTACAGTTTGTTTTTGTTTTGTTTTATTTTTTAATCAAATTCTGCCAGCTGAAATTTCCATAGAGGATTGGCCCACTTCATGGCAATAACTATTCACATACACAAACACATACATACACACAATTTGTTAAACAAACAAAACAAATAGCATACAAAAAAGGAGTGAGTAGGCAAATAAAAACAGTAGTATATAAATTGAGGTAAGTGGACTGCAATATAGTCTTTCACAAAAATATCTATTTTCTCTTGTCTAAATTGTTTTTCTGTGAGCTTCAAAAGGTTGTGCCGTTTTGTTAAACTGAAATTACTGTGTTGACTATTTTGACAATGCAATCAAACAGTTCAATCATTCTGTGACCACTACACTCCCTGGAAGAATCACAGTCACAGAGACATTCTAATGCTGTGAAAAAGAATTCTCAATGTGATTTTCAAAAATCTACTGGCTGTAAATAATAGTAATATAAGTTATATCTCAACTACCAAGACTTGTTTTCTTGTCCTACTTCCATGAAACCAAATCAAATGTATATATGGTATATGGTATATGTGGGAAAAAAGTTCCAATCACTCATTCAAATTAAGTCTTTTTCTATTTGTCTTATAAAAATGAATTGAACCAAGTATTTTCAAAAAAAGTACTACCTTTCATTTCACAATTCTGGCAAAAATTACTACATTTCTTTTAAACGTTATCTCAAAGTTCTCCCACAAATTCTATTTAATTTTACTACAAATACTATTTGGATTTCAATTATATCTTTAAATATAGGCAGTAACTCTCTCCCTAAGAGAAAAACAAGACATTTTGAAGAAAAAGCAAGATGCACATACTAAGATACCTAAAACTACAGGTTCATGAATAAGGTTTCTTGATGATCATTATTTTTTATGCAATTCCAGTTAAATCAAATAAGGTAATTCCACTAAGTAAATTAAATAATAATAATCTAATAAATATGTAATTTCTTCCTCTATATTCAATCCCACACCATTAAGTATATCATTTTTCCTCTCTATTTAATTTTTTGATAAAGTATGAAAGATATCAAGTTGGACATTGTTCCTGCCACTAAAACTTCGGAGGGAAAAAAAAATTTGCCTCATTTAGAGTATGTTATCAGCTTTATGTCTGTTCTTTGTCACAGTATTTTCATCACTAATGCAGGAAATGATGGTACTATGAATGTATTTTGGGGCCTCATGAGGAAGTAATTTCAATGCAATATGAATATTATAGGGAAAAGACTCATCCAAAATATTTCAGAGTAAAACAGTGACAGAGTGAAAGGAATATTATATTCATTAATTGATAAACATTTGTATAGCTTTCTTGGAGTCAAGTCCTGCCCCAGGTTCATACAAACCTGAATAACCTCAAGAGTATAACAATTTAGCCATAAGATTAAGCATGAATTAAAAATGACAATGCAAGTTCCCAAGAGCAAGTCATTAGTCTAGAAATGACACTATCATATCTCTAATGCCTAGCACATAAAAGAATTCAATAAATAGTAGTTGAAAAAATACATGAATTTTTTTTTTTTTAAAAAGTATGCACAAAGGGCTAAGGGGATAGAGAGGACGATACTCTTCCTTTTTTTTTTTTTTCAGTAGAGAAAGGCAGAATGAGACAAGGAAAGGCTCAAAAGAGAAAATCTTTGGGCCGGCCCCCTGGCATAGCGGTTAAGTGCACGCACTCAGCTACTGGCGGCCCAGATTCGGATCCCGGCGCACACTGATGCATGCTTCTCCAGCCATGCTGAGGCCGCATCCCACATACAGCAACTAGAGGATGTGCAACTATGACATACAACTATCTACTAGGGCTTTGGGGAAAAAAGGAGGATTGGCAATAGATGTTAGCTCAGAGCCAGTCTTCCTCAGCAAGAAGAGGAGTATTAGCTCGGAAGTTAGCTCAGGGCTGATCATCCTCACAAAAAAAAAAAAAAAGCGAGAGAGAAAATCTTTGAGCTGGGCTTAAAGCATAGATAAGGATTTCCCAGGCATAGAAGGGAATAATGGAAGAGGTAACGTCTATTACTTGGAGAGGATTAGGAAAGTAAAGGGCATTCCAGGAAGAAGAAATAATTTAAATAAAAGGCATATAGGTAAAAATCACACAATCTCTCCAGCAAGTAGTCCAGAGCTACTTGATTATAGGGCGCCTGGTAGGGAGTTTAAATGTGGCTGGACAGCGATGGTGCAATTATGTCTTGAAGGGCTCTGTTGAATGTGCTCAGATGTGTTGGACTTCTTTATTTCATCAGTAGAGCGAAGACATTGAACATTCTAAAGAAGGTTTTAAACAGTGTTTTAAAGAAGAAGCATCTCATCACGCTACAAAAGGAGAATTCAGTCAGCAGTTGGGAAAATGACTCAGAGACAGAAAACCTTGAAGAAAATAGGCAAACTAATTAAGAAGGTATTACAATACCTTCTCAGCCATATAACAAAGAGGACCTAAACTTGGATGGTGAAAAGAAAGGAGAGAAGGAAACAAAGAGGCCACTTCAGAGGTAAACAGACAGCACCAGAGGGTTCAGTATGAAAACACTGCAAGAAATGGAGGCATCTCTGGTGCAAGTGCTTTCCTGAGTGGTATATACGGAAAAGAAAACTTCAGTGGGAAAGACAATAAGTTCTGTTTTGAGCATATGGGGTTGAAGGGAATAATGTGAGATTTGGAGAAAAATTTCCAAAAGCAGTTAAAACTGGGATTCTAGGACAAAGGTGGGAGGATGGGGCCACTGTTGTGGTTCATAGTGCACAATTTCACGGACAGAGAAAGGAGGATTGAAATCAGGGGAGGCTGCACAGTTGGAAAGCAAGAAACTGGAAAACTTTGAAATGAATATGACAAAGAACAAAATAAAAATCTTACTTACAGGAGCTTGAGGAGGTTAAGGTGATAAAGCAATTGTAGAGTGATATTTCCAGAATACAGGAAAAAAGTGCAGATGAGTGAGAAAGTCAGACTTGTTGGAGGGAATGTATTTGCTTATTTGTTGTGTTTGTTATTTTTAACTGAAGATAAACATGGAAAACGACTGTAGACTGAGGAAATAAAGCCAAGGATGTGTAAAGATTAATAAGTCTCTTATAGGGGAAGATCACGTTGGAGTTAATGTTTAGAAACAAGATCACAAAGAAAAACAATTAAAATATAATTTGTAAGAGATACTTTTTCAAAGACAGAAGGATATCTGGATAAGAAGTTAAAAAATAATGATAGAGCTCAAGAAAATTGAAGAATTTCATATTTGATGAATTACTTTCTCTGTAGGCTAGGGGTGAAATGGGGGTGGGCAGAGATTGACAAGAGTAGTAGAAGTTTGAAACAGTTCTTGTTAAAAATATTTCTGAAAGGTGACAACCATAAAATAGCATTAGAGAACTTGCTTTCTGATTCAGTGATAGCATTTGTTCAGAGAGTCAAATTAATATTTCTCAGATAGAGTTCAGTAAACTCGAACAACTCTGACCCATAGTTTAAACTATATTATTGCCCTCTTGGGCTGACCCCTACCAAAATATTTATTTTCTCCTCATTATTTCCTCTTCCTTTTACATGGTTTCAGAAATCCTTAAGTGTTGTCTATCATAGAACAAATTATTCTAATAGTAAATATATTATTATTCATATCATCCCTGGAAGAATGTTGATATCACAGGTTGACTTTTCTTGGCACGGACCATATGGCACCAGGGGGACTATGTTTAGATTTGGTCCCTACATTTACGAGTTCTGTGTCTTTACATTACTGTAAGTTGTTTTCTCATTATTAAGAATTAAACAAATAATATCTATTGGAAGGACCAACTGAGCTATGTAATGGCAGGAATGTATGTAAAATATAGAGGCTCATACAAAAAGAGTAGCTAGAAGCTCCTTGCAGATGTTTTTTTGACAGTGTACATTTTACTGAGAAAAAAATATTATCATGTCACTACTCAGTGTTCGTTAATGCCTCACCCTCTCCACTACCAGCTATCCAAGAGGTGTCTGTCTATCATGCTCTCTTCCTCTCTTTTGCTCATTATAGAAATGGCTAGATATGCAGAATTGAAGACACCAAGAAAAGCAAAATAGATTTACTTTAGGAAAGCTACTAGATTAAGGTCAGAATAGAGTCAGGAGGTGAATGAAGGAGGGGCACAAAAACCCCAAAATGTGGTAGTAGAAAGAATGAGGAAGAGAAATAGGAAAGAGTTTTGAGTAACTGCCACTCCACGGAAATTGTTGGAGAAAAGGAGAGGATACTTAGTACCGTTTGTTCTGTTTTGTGTAATGAATTCTCTTCAACTCCTTTTCAAAGGGTTCCAGTACAGAGGAAAAATTCTTTTCCAGTGCTTTTTTGAAAATTAGTCTGGCTGTTCCTTTGGATGACTCACCATGGCACATGTTTCTGTACTATTGCTCTAATCAGGTCATAAAAATATTCTTTATCTGATTGTCTATATGATTGGTGTAAGCTGTGTACACATTAAATGGGGGCAGTAAAATTTTACAAACTTTGGAACAACATTAATACATAAACTGAACTGGTGAGAAACAAAATTATTAATTTCTCTAAATTAGATGGCCTCTACTAATCTAAATCAATCATTTTTTTCTAAGTCCTTGATGGAAATACTTGTGTGACAGTCAGCTATGAAGTAAACACAGAGCTGTATTATCATTGGTAAATCATACACAGGCATACCTCATTTTATTGTGCTTTGCTTTATTGCACTTTGCAGATATTACATTTTCTACAAGACCCTCCATCAGCAAAAAGATTATGACTTGCTGAAGGCTCAGATGAGGGTTAGCATTTTTAGCAACAAAGTATTTTCAAATTAAGGGCTGTACATTTTTTTAGACATAACGCTATTGCACACTTAATTGACTATAGTATGGTGTAAACATAACTTTTACATACACTGGGAAATCAAAAAATTTGTGTGGCTCGCTTTATTACGATATTTTCTTTATTGCAGTGGTCTGGAATCGAGCCTGCAATATCTCCAACGTATGCCTGTAGTCTAAACCAGTTCCACCATCTGCCTCCCAACTCCAGTCTAGAAAAACACTATCAAATATCCATCCATAAAATTCCAATGAATTCTCACAGAAATCCTTCACCGAAATGAAAGACACTTCACCATATGAAAGACTTTCTGAAAGGAAGGGAGGGTGGAATTTAATATATAATTGAAAAATAAATTGCCTATAAAACAAGAAAAAGATACAAGTAATTAGAGTGCTTGGATAAGTGAAGCAGTATAACAGAAGCTTACGAAATAGGGATTAAAGTCTCTCTCTTCAATTCTGTAACTAACCATTTTATTTATCTTTTCTTTTCCTGTCATATTTTATTTAAAGAAACTGATTTTTTTTAAAGCAAATTTAGCACAGTGTTGAAGGGATATTGAGATGCATTCATTCAAAACCAAAATTTATTATATGGCTACAAAGTGGTGGGTAGTGTTGTATATGTGCATAAATAGTATATGTTTAAAACACATTTGACCATAACTAGACATATACACATATATATGAACATGTGATCATTGCTTAGTTGATAAATTATTGTCAAAATAATTCCATTTATAGTAAGAAATTATATTTTAATAACAGATGCAAATGTTTATTACATAATAGAGAAATAAAAATAATGGATAATTTGGGGCCAGCCTCCTGGCATAGTGGTTAAGTTCGGCGCGCTCTGCTTTGGCTGCCCAGGTTTGGTTCCCAGGCGCAGACCTACACCACTTGTAGATGGCCATGCTGTGGCGGTGACCCACATACAAAATAGAGGAAGACTGGCACAGATGTTAGCTCAGGGCAAATCTTCCTCAAACAAAAAGAAGAGGATTGGCATCAGATGTTAGCTCAGGGTGAATCTTCCTCATCAAAAAAAAAATAATAATAGATATTTTGTTTTACATGGTATTCTTCAGGATACATAGAATAAAGTGGAACAAATCCTATGCATACGCTGAGCATTTGCCTAATGAATGTGTGTGTGCTTGGGAAAAAAACCTTCTATATTAATTTACCTGCTGGGAAAGTAGGATGTCTGAAGCCTGAAGGCATCTTGAACTGAAATGATTGTAAAAAGATAAGTCAAAACATTACAGCCATTATTCTACAAAATTACGTTGATGTAATTTACCATTTATTATGATGATTAAATGTGGCATTAAAAAAATTCATGTTTAAAAGTATTTGGAAATGCTGAAATAGATTCATTGTTAATTTTCATAATTAAAAGCATTTAGCTGTTCAGTCATATAAACAAGAAAATGTGAAATGGATATCATACATCTATGATAAATAAATTTCCATAGATAAAACTTATTTCCTCTGACTGTTTTATTTTTTTCTTCTTTCTTCCAAAGACCTCATGGTGTTTTATTTTTTGAAATCCTTTCTATAAGCGGGAAGAATCAAGCAGTGGCTACAGATAAAATGAGCAGCACCGGCAGATATTAAAACTGTCACCTGATAGAAGCTGGGAATCACCATTAGGCCTTCAAGCAATAACCTACAGTATAATTTTGTAAACCATATATCAATTAATTTTATATTACTGTCACACATGACACTAACAGCTAACAATATTTCTTCATGCTGCTATCTTAATCGCAACGTATGTGTGCTGAACAGGAATGTCTCAAGATCAAAATATGTCCTATCAGAAAAATATCTAAGCGGTTCGGTGAAATTTATTAGAAATCTATAAATCTAATAATAGAAAGTTTTTAATCGGATTTTTAAATAATCTTCAGAATCAATGCAGAGTTGCGATTTATATTACATAACAAAGTAATTTTGTGTAATTTGGACATTTAAGAATATATTTGTGGTTAGTGATTTTCTATAAAATAAAAAGTAACACCTGTAAATTAAACACAGGAAAAGGGAACTATACAGTGCTTGACTTTTCAACAACTCATTATTTTAGGATGGTAGGGGTGGTCGAGGATCTAGAGAAATGGGATTTTACTTGAAGTTAACATTATTCAGACCAGTAGTTATGCAAGATTGGAAAAGACAACTGAGGTTAGAATGATTAGAATATTTGGAGAATATCATAAGGAAATATACAGTCAGGGAAACATAGTATAGGTGATGCTTTTTCTAAGAGTAATGAGAAATAGAGAGGAGAGAATCTTTAAAGGTGAGTTGAGAAAACTTGCCATTAAGGGAAAGACATTAAAATTAATGTCTGTGATGGACTGTCAAAACATACTTTTTCTTTTCCTTTTTTTTTTTGGTGAGGAAGATTGGCCCTAAACTAACATCTGTGCTACCCTTCCTCTATTTTGTATGTGGGATGCCACCACAGCATAGCTTGATGAGCGGTGTGTAGGTTCACACTCATGATCTGAACCCATGAACCCTGGGCCACCAAAGTGGAGCTCACAAACTTAACCACTACAACACTGGGCCAGCCCCACTTTTTCTTTTCTGATTGCCCTTTTTTTTTTTTTAAATAAATGTTTTAGACCAAATTAGAGGATTTTTCTTAATCTTTAATCCGTAAGTAGACTTAACATTTTTCTGTAAACCCTCCAAAACAATATGCAAATTTTTTTATATATGTACAGTATGCAATTATGATAAGAAAATTTTTAGCTTTCATCATAGTCTTAGGGGCACCCCTGAACTTAAAAAGGCTATAAGTACTGGTTGATCATATTTACATTTCAACCATATATTCTATAATAATGTGGCTTTTGCAAACATAAACCAAACAAACCTGCTAGACTGAAAGTTCTTAAGAGAAACAGCATTTTTCTTCTTCATCTTTGTATCTGCCCAAGCATTTAATATCATGTTTTGTACATAGTAAGTGGAAGTCAATGAATGCTGTTTGAATGAGTAAATGAATGAATGAATAAAAGTAGATGGATGAACCAAGAATTTTTTTTGTAGCATTAGAATATTAAATTTCCCCAACACATTAAACCTGAATGTTCTTCAATCAAAATGCAACTAAGAAATTAATTTTCTTTATCAAACTCCCAGAGAAATGTCTACAATGTTTATATAATTGATATGATTAAAAATATACAGCATGTAGTTGGAAATACAGTCAAGGAAAATGGAAGCAGAGAGCACAAAGTAGGGGAACAGTTAGGAGTAAACATTGACCCAAGTAGGTTCCCCTGGGTTTAGGAAAACAAAGAGGGCTGCTCGTTAACCCACAACCTCCCATCTCATATTATGTTTATTCACTGAATACATTTATTGGGCACCTATTATATAACAGATCCTAGGCTAGAAACGGGGGATACAGAAATGCAAAGTTATAATAACCTACAACCTAAGCTATCTCACACTATGGTGAATACATGGACACGACAACCAACAAATCAAATAACTACCATTGGAGGTATGAACATATGCAGTGTTGACAAAGGAGTACCAAAGTGACAATGAACAACTCTTGGTCCACAGTGCCATTGCATTTAACTTAGATAACTGATAGAAGTTGTGATTGGTGTTGTTGATTTATTTCCCAAACTTTCCCTGTCCTACTTTTTCCATCTCTCAGCTATTAACTTAGTGATTGTTTGATTCCACCTTCCCACCTCTACTTAACTATGATAAGCCTGCATTTATTTTGGCATTTGGGAAGACAAAATTAGAGAATAAGTGATAAGCACATCATTAAATATATTTCCCTTTTATAGCTAACATATTTGGACATTTGCCTTCTCATGTACATACTCAATGATTTTTGCATGGAGGACATTTCTCTATATTTTGGTTGAATGCTTCAGCATGCCTCAATAACTTGATAATTAAGCACTGATACACAAATTGTAACCTGTAAGGATGAATTTTACTTATTTGCTCTCTCAGGGGAGAAAGCATTTTTTAAGGCAGGTTGAATTTATTCAGACCAGAAATCTATTCACTTTCAGGACACAAAATGTTTTATGTTAGAGCTGTATTGCAAACTCTTCTAAAATATATAGAGCAGGATTTGTAATTGGATTGGGTGGGAAAATTGATTGTGAAACTTGACATTCAGATTAGCATTTGTGCTTTCCATTCTCTGTTAGGAATATTATGATGCAGCTTCAAAACAGATGAAGCTGAGTAATGTGACCTGCAGTGTGCTTCAGGGGAATGATTAAGCCATAAGAGTTGGGATTCCTGAGTTCAGACAAAGAAAGAACATTGATTTTTTTTTTCTTTTTTAAGATGCTTATACTGGTAGGTACAGCACGAATTATACTGCAACAAAGATATTTTAAGTCTTGAAGAGGACTCCATGCTGTTCTTACTGAATTTAAGAGAGGCCCAAATTGTACTTCCTAAGTGTCTGAACCATTTAACTCTATGGGAGAAGAAGTTGTAAGAGAAACAAATGGTGAGGTATTACTGCTACCCATGAACCTTTTCATAAAGGGAATACCAGTCGAATAGGGAAAATAGATTATTGCTTATATCATGCCAGAATGATAAGTTTTCCAATATACGTAACTTACTTTTCGTATATATACATACATACACACATCACTAAGCGGGCTCAAATTCTGTAAATGCAGCCCAAAAACTGAGACAAGAAGGATTTATGTCAGAGGTCATTCTAAATTAATTTAGATTATAGAAGAAAACAAAACAAAACCTTTAGATTCTCATGGGAATCTTTTACAACTGCCACTGTAAACAGGTAAATGAGGCTGTACATCCGTCCACTCTATGTAACAGGCATAAGCAGTGGTTCCTTTTCTGGACTGTATCTAGACACTTGAGGTACCAAAGAGTGCATTTCAACTTTAGTAAGACCTATGAAAGTAAAGAAAATCTATCTTACATTCTGCTGAAAGGGAAATGAACCTAAGTGAGACTCTATAGATATTAACTAACGAAAAATAATTACACCGCTTAATCCTACTTGGCAATTAGCTTAACTTGCTGAAAAAGAAGTCACAACAGATTTACCCTAATATAAAACACAGTTCAACTGCTTACTTGCAATCCTAAACCAATGAAATGTATCCAAATGAAAGACACTAATAATTTAGTATTACAATAATCCTCACACATGTGCCTACCCAACATTGGTTAAAGGGAAAAAAATAAAATTAATAACCCTAGAATGAGTTTTTATGCCTTCTAGAAAGAACTCTTCATTCTTAGATTGTGCTCATGTTCTAGTTTGATCATCTCAGACAAAATTGGTCAAAGAATTTTACTTAATGAATGAATAATTTTCATACCAATTAATTAATCATATAAAAATACCAATGAACTATTAAGATGGATTTGAAAATTGAATCAATTGTATATTGATCCCTATAATTAAGATTATATTTGAAAAAAACACAAAAACTTTGGGTCATCTATATTAGAACAAATTTTATACTCCAAGTACTTACTGAGCATCTAATTCAAGCCCAGTACTGTTTTAGGCACTTGACAAGTGATGAAAAAGCCAGAGATCCCTGGTCTCATGGGAGACAAGATATATAAAATTAACATAATACATGAAGTCTATAGTATGTCAGAAGGTGGCAAGTTAGAGTTGCCAAACAAAATACAGGATTTTCAAATTTATAAAAATAAATTTGAATTTCAGATAAATAAGGAATAAATTTTTTAGCATATGTATGTCCCATTTAGCATATGCTGTCCCATGTTGTTTATCTGAAACTCAAATTTAACTGGGTGTCCTATATTTTTATCTGCTAAATCTGACCACCTTATGGTAGGTGCTGTAGAAATAAAGAAAAAGAAGAACAGAGTAATAAGGGAACTGGACTGCAGGACTGGGCCAATGGGGAGCAGGGTTTGGGTGGCATCTGGGGAGAGCCGGCAGATAAAGTGGAAATTGATAAAGACCTTGAAGGAGGTGACAATTAGCCAGAGGGATATCTGGGAAAAGAATGCTCTAGGCAGAGGGATTGCTAGAGCAAAGGCCCAAAAGCAGGATTGTGTCTGGCTTGATTGAGAAACAGTCGAATATACGGCTTTAAATGAAAGATGACCAATGAGTTAATAGATACATACCCCTCAGCAGAGGTAATGAAATTTTCCCAGAATGATCCTTATACCTGGTCACGACTACAATCAGGTATGTGCTGTCCCTACAGAATCATATTTCATAATGACAAGTACCTTCAATTCCTTATTTTTAAAGAAATACTGATCCTAACGCTTCTAGCAGAAAAAGGTGGGTTTTTTTCCTTTGTCAGAGATAAATTTATTTTTTAACCTCAAATAAAATATTTCTGCCAGTTATGCGGTGTATGGCCTCAGAGTTAATATATTTCTAGAACAAAGTAGCTTAGTTATCTCTCTACAGAATCCAGGTTAATGAAGTTTTATTTCAAATAAGCACTTTTTCTTTAAAGAAGCCTTAAAAATAGTTCTAGTTGGACCAAGGATAAGTAATGATATAATTACATTCCTTAATAAAAATAAGAGAGGTTGTATTGAATGATACTCTTATGACTATATACAAATTAACCTAACTTTCAATTATAAAATAATATGAACTTATTCAATCCTTGGATATAGAAAAATTGACTGCTTTATTTTAAAATGACATAAACTTCTAAATGACACATAAATAATTCAGATTTTAGCAGCTTCCCATTTATTACATAATAGAAATATGTATCTAAATTTGCAAAATCGTGTTAAATTGGAAAAATATACAAAAATATATTTTTCCCTCAAAATGTGTGCATATTAAAGGAACTCATTGCCCAAGTTTTCAGGATAAATGTTTCTTCCCCAGCCTTTTATCTTCTGGTGTTATCACAGTTTCATTGCTATTAATGTCTCTCCAGATAATAATGTTTGTTTTTTATTCTTTTGCTTGAAAATAGGATTAATAAACATTTTACATGTACGATGCATTACATAGTTAAACAACAACCAAGACTTCATCAGCCATAAATAGAAGCCAATGAGTGATCACCAATCTGATTCAGCTGGCGGGTGGTGTCTAGAAGTAATCATGCCCTTGTAGAATATGATGGATTATTGACATATTTAATTTCCTCAGATAATACTGGCAAGAGTGTTACCTGCTGAAAATATTATATCAAATAGTAACTAAAATGTATTAAGGTATGAAGCCACAATGATAAATATATTTGTGTAACCAAAGTATGATTAATTATTTTATTTTGAATATTAATATATATTCATTTTTGACAGACAAGCTAGAGCAAGTATCAGAAGTAAAAGCCATGGTAGAAAACCTAAAACTAAGGAATTTATTTCCCTTAAATAAGAGATCGGCAAATTGTGACTGGACTTCCATTAGTTTCTTTTTTACTATTTAAAGAGTTGGTTGCTAACTGGATGACTCTCATTTTTTGTAGAAGAGAATCACTGCTGCATGAGATTCATACTCTCTGAAAGCACCCCTGACTTCTTTTTTTCACTCTGCTTAAACCTCTGGAACTTGTTTATACCGAATTTTATTAGAGTGAACTGTAATTATCTACTTATGTGTTTGTATTTCTTACTAGATTAATTTAAAAGTTCATGCCATAACTTAGATAAACCTTTAGGGATTTGTCTCTCATGGAGAAAGAAGAGTTTAAGGATTAAAAGTACTCTTACCTAGATTTCTGCTAGATAAGAATCTTAGCACCTTTCCTCTAGGTAAACATGGGCAAGTCATTTCATGTTTCTTTCTCTTGGTTTCCTCGCCGATAATGGGTTTAATAATAGTATCTGCCTTACATGGTAGTTTTTGGATTGAATGCTTTATTGCACATAAAATGCTTTGATGTGTTCCTGACACAAAATAAATATTCAATAAACGTTATTTCTTATTATTAGCTATTTTATTTATCTCATAATATAAGGTGTGTCACAAAGTAAGTGCTTAGTTAATATTTTGGAATTAATGCCTGGATGAATGGATAAATAGATGGATGAAAACAATCTGAAAGAGCAGAACTTACTATAGTTCAAATATTATACCAAGAAATATTGCCCATCCAGTTCAATACATATCTTATTTTAAAGATCTACCAAATATGTTTAGAAAAGTCTTGGTGTACAACTAATTCTGATCAATGATATTGATCACATTTTGCTAGAGGGTTACAATAAATACCTCAAGTAAAAATCAGAAGTATTTCATATCAAATACAAATCATTTGAAAACTAATACCATGGCTTAAACCAACAATTACTAAAAATATTTAGCAACAACTATTAAAAATATTTAATCATTATTAAAATGAGAGGAAAAATTAGACCCACAGATCTTCTAATTTTTTGTCTATTTGAATATATAGCTAGAAATCTCATGAAAAAGCTTAGCTCCTTAATCAGTAGGTTTCCTCTGTTCTTTTTGTGGTTTAGTGAATATTTTGCACGTGATATTTTAGCTATATTTGGAAAAATGCTTGAAATATCTTTAATATGGACCTTTGTGGCAAAGCTTTAGCAATAATATTCAGACAGTACAATGCTCCAATGAAGCAAACATTTAATACATTGGTAAGATAGGAGTTGGTTTTAGATAATCCATCATTATTATAGAATGGTGCTGTCCTGAATTTCATTCACTTAAAGAGGTCACTCTGTAATTCCAATGAAGCTTTTAGAAATTGTTTAACCAGATTGTATGCAAGATAATGCCAAGGCTAATGTCTGTATTTTAATTAAATGCATGATCACAAACTAAGTTGTGCCCTGAGTGAGAATATAATATAACATCACGAGGGCACAGCTCATCTATCTCTACAGGATTGCAAAACTTTTGTTTGAATAACTGAAAATAACCTACAGATAAAAACCTATGCAAATCTCAGTAATACAACTGGAAAAATAATTTCTCTATAGATTATTACCTTTTTTATAATTAGTAAACTGGAATGCATGTCATAAATAATGAAAAGACAGCCTGAACCAGATACTATTCCCTAATATAACAAGGCGGCAAGGTATATTCCATCATGCTGCCTGTTATCGCACGGAGCTTTCTCGGGATTGAAAGCAGTCAATTTCCATATCCTTTTAATCACTGGCCTTCATGCTGAGGCAGCCAGTATGGGTAGTGGCCATAGGCAATGGTGTAGGCTCTTCACCTCATTTACTCAGCAAATGCTTTACCCAGAGAACAATAACATCAGCCAGCAGGGATGACAATTGAAACCTACCAAGACAAATGGGGTTCCTAAGGCTCTCATTCACTCTTTCATTGCAGGTTGCTTTGGATCCTATTTAACCACATCCTCCCTTCCCACTCACTTAGGAGCAATGAAAAACCAGACCCAGGAAGAAAAGCTAATAGTCCCCATTAGAGTTTGACCTCACTCTCAGAATCAGTTGGGGTTTGGGTAAAGAGAGTCAGAAGACTAAAAGTTCTCTTTCTCCCTTTCCCATGCCCTAACTCCTGGCTACTTCCCACTCATCCTTCAGGTCCAGGTTTAAATTTTACTCTTTCAGGGAAGCATGCCTGCTCACCCAGACTTAGTTAACTTATCCCCAGCCCCTACTTCCATATGCTTTTATAGAACTCTAATCCTTTCCTTTTTTTTTTTTTTATTGTTTTTTGTGAGGAAGATCAGCCCTGAGCTAATATCCATGCTAATCCTCCTCTTTTTGCTGAGGAAGACTGGCTCTGAGCTAACATCTATTGCCAATCCTCCTCCTTTTTTTTCCCCAAAGCCCCAGTAGATAGTTGTATGTCATAGTTGCACATCCTTTTAGTTGCTGTATGTGGGACGTGGCCTCAGCATGGCCGAAGAAGTGGTGCGACGGTGCCTGCCTGGGATCCGAACCCAGGCCGCCAGTAGCGGAGCGCGTGCACTCAACCGCTAAGCCACGGGGCTGGCCCAAATCCTTTCCATTTTTGCTACTATCAAAACTGAAATTAAATAACCCTGGGTGTAAGTAATATTTGAATGACTGTCTCTCTCACTAACTTACAAGCCTCATAACAGCAGTGACAATTCTCTCCTTTCACTGATAACAACCCAGCACTTACAACAGTGTCTGGTATATGTATAGTAGGTGTATCATAAAGAATTTTTCAGATAAATAAGTAAATGAGCAAACTTATTTATGTCCAATTTAAAAACAGTCTTGGGCCAGCACCATGGCTTAGCGGTTAAGTGCGCACGTTCCGCTACTGGCCACCCGGGTTCGGATTCCGGGCGCACACCGATGTACCGCTTCTCTGTCCATGCTGAAGCCACATCCCACATACAGCAACTAGAAGGATGTGCAACTATGACATACAACTATCTACTGGGGCTTTGGGGAAAAAAAATAAGGAGGAGAATTGGCAATAGATGTTAGCTCAGAGCCAGTCTTCCTCAGCAAAAAGAGGAGGATTAGCATGGATGTTAGCTCAGGGCTGATCTTCCTCACAAAAAACAATAAAAAATAAATAAAAAATAAAAACAGTCTTAATTACGACTACCAAGTTGCAATGAATATGATAAAAAGATAGAAGACACACATACACTGAAATGTCTTTGTCTTAGAACATTTTGTGTCCAATGACTTCACATGTCATTGGAGAAAATTCTCATTGTGTTAAACTGCTATTAAGTTATATAATTAAGATATAACCATGTAAATTGGAAGCTCTATAATTTTGTTAAGTGCTAAATGATCATCAGAATTTAACAATTTGCTTGTGAGACAACTTTAATCATACACCAAAGACACCATATTCTAAAAATATTTAGATTCAATGATGATATAGAAAAATGGATTCTTACTCCAATGAGGTTGGAATTTCCAGAATTTCTTCATGTTGGTCTTACAACTGTTTTGCACTTTCTCAACATCTTGAATTTTTCTCTTGTCAAGAACTTAATCTCTCTCACTCTATTTCAATATTTTGTCTTTCATCAGCTTCACCATTAGGTAATCTTAATTAATTTATGGCAAAAATTTCCTGCAAATAATTCAGCAATGTCATGGTCGTCATTTCCAGGAAAAGCAATAAAACCCACTAATGAGTATTTTAGCAATCTTTAATCTTCAGGGTTCTTTTTTAGATGGAAAGACATGACTGAATTTTTCAATGTAGCATCTCATTCTCTTTTTTCTTTTAAGATAACCTCAGTAATTTATAATAAGCCAATTATAATAGCTTAAAAACTGAAGGCAAATGTATTAGAGTTAAATAAGAATGCAAAATTCTATGGAGGTAACATTGAGAGAATTCATAGAAAAAAGAAAATATAATCGTCTTCAGAAATGTCAAAGAAGCTTCCAGTTTATTTAACCAAACGTATTAAATTGTATATTTTTCTATAAGATGATAGTTATTCTTGTCTTCAAGTGGATTAATATCTATGAAAATACCTGTGTAAAATTTAGAGCCGATTAGGGAGAGGCTAATAGACAGTGGTGGAGGCAGATTGGAATACTTAAGGCATTCCTCCTTTAGGTCACTTATTCCCATCTAAAGTCAAGTGGAGGAGATAAAATCAAAAAACACCCTAGAGTCTTTTCTGCCTCCTTGAAGGCAGATCTTTCTAGCCAAGGCTGAGACTTCACAAGCAAAAAGTAGGAGATATGAGAGGAATGCAAACATTGTAAATGAAAGACATTGACTATAATAACTTATACCAGAAGTAGAACTAAGGCAGCAAAAAGAATAAGAATATAAAAAACATTATAAATATCCCCAGAAAGATATAGGAGAGTTGGAAAATAAAAAACAAAAGCAAACAGCCATGAAAGAAAAGTAGAGAGGGTACAATTATAAATATAATTAATGAAATAAAGAATTCAATGCATAGGTTGAACAGCAGGACAGATTAATCTGAAGGAAAAAATAATGAGCTTAAATATCAGGACATGGATTTTTCCTAGAAGATACCAAAAGGACATTAAAGAAAAGAGAGAGAATAGTTAACAATTAAAGGATAGAAAAAACAATAAAGGTAAAAATTAATGAAATAAACAGCAAAAATTAACAGAAATAATTAACAAAACAACAAGCTTTGCAAGGACAAATTTATGGCAAAACTGAACCAAAAAGACAGATGAATAGCCCAAAAAAATACAGAAAGAAAAAACAAAAATAGCTACAGATGTTGCAAAATTATATTTTATGAAAGAATAAAACAAACTACACATTATTACATTTAAAAACCTAGCTAAAATTGATAACTTTCTAAGAAAATGTAATATGATAAATTACAAAAGAAGAAATAGATAATGCAAACAAACTATTAATCATATAGTAATTTGAAATGACAATCAAGGTTCTATCTCACATTCCTCACAAAATCTCCACAATATTATAGATATATTTTACAAGTATTTTGGGAATAGATTATCCCTAAATTAAATAAATGATTCTAAAAAAAAATAAAAAAAACAGAGGGAAAGTTGTCTTTCCTTGAATCTACACCATGTAGAGATAGTATGAGAAAAGTAAATTATAGGTATATTTCATTTATGAACAGAGTTATAAAGTTATAAATGTAATAATAATTAAACTAATCCAACAATGTATTAAAAATAAAATGATACAAGTGAGTGGAACTTGCTTCAAGAGTTATTTAATGTCAGAAAATCCAGGGGCCGGCCCCCCGGCATAGCAGTTAAGCACGCGGGCTCCGCTGCTTGTGGCCTGGGTGTGGATCCCGGGCGCGCACTGACACACTGCTTGTCAGGCCATGATGTAGTGGCATCGCATATAGAAAAGTGGAGGTGGGGTCGGCCCGGTGGCGCAAGCGGTTAAGTGCGTGTGCTCCGCTGTGGTGGCCCAGGGTTCATTGGTTCGGATCCCGGGAGTGCGCTGACACACCACTTGTCAAGCCATGCTGTGGCGGCGTCCCATATAAAGTAGAGGAAGATGGGCATGGATGTTAGCCCAGGGCCAGTCTTCCTCAGCAAAAAGAGGAGGACTGGCATAGATGTTAGCTAAGGGCTGATCTTCCTCACAAAAAAAAAAAAAAAGAAAATCCACCAGTGCAATTATCTATATTAAAGAACTAAAAGTAAAACACAATTACTTTATCACCTGGTATGACATAAAAAGTTGTCAATAGTGTACAATATCTTTTAATAACAAAAATAAAAACTATTTGAAATCTCAAAACAGCATTTTTCTTAACTAGAAAAATATTAACTTATAAAATTCTATAGCAAATGCTATACTTGGAGAATAAATTTTTGATATATTTCTTTGAAGATTGAGAATAAAATGAGGATGGTTCCAATCACTATCAATGTTCACGTGCTTCTCAAGGTTCTAGCTTAACAAGACAAGAAAAAGAAAAAAGAAGCATAAACCTGAAATAGAAAGAGGTATGATTGCTTTTGGTTTGGTTTTGTTTCATTTTGCAAACTATATGATCAGTTACATGGAAAACCTAAGGGAATAAATTTTTTAAATTATTAGAATTAATAAGAAAACAGCAAGTTTGTGAGATTATAAAATAAAATTACAGCTGAAACCAATTACAAGTTAGAAAATAAGATTCCATATCATAACTACAAAATGTATGTTATAGGAATTAATCTAACAATAAAAGCACAAGGCCATCATAAATAACCTTTTAAATAATGCTGAATGAGTAGAAAGATATACCTGTTATGAACGATATGACTAAATACTATCAAAATGTAAATTTTCATCATAGTAATTTATAAATCCAATTCAACTTTATTCAAAATCCAGCAGAGTTTTTTGAAATTTGACAATTGACTGAACAACAACAACAACAAAAATTATATAGAGGCAAATAGGTCTATAGATGTCTAAAACCACTTTTGAAAATGATAAAATATGGTAATTTTTCCCCACCAGATATTATATCACTAAGTCATTGTATTTAAAGAGTGTAGAACAGATGCAGAAAACCATATAGTACAATGGAACAGAATAGAAAGCACTGAAACAGGCCTGTATGTATAAGGCAACTTGATGTAGAGATGGTATTAAAAACCAGAATGAGTTATTTTGTAAATGTTAAATTAGTAAAAGATGTTGGGTAAAAGATGACTCATTGTGTGGAGAAAATTCTCTAACATCATGTACAGGAAAAAGCTCTCAATCCTCACTTAAATATGAAGACATTAAAGCTTAAAATATAAGGAGAATGCCTTTGTGACAATAAGGGGAAGTAATTGATATATCTGAGTACAATTAAGGATTTTAATGTGATGATGCCAGGGACAAACTGGGAAAGCTTTTACATCTAATAAGAGGATGATTTATATTTACAATATGTAAAGAACCCCTCAAATTGGCAGAACAAAGACTTTATGTCAATACGGAATGAGCAAAATATATGAATAACCAATTCAAGAAAAGACAAGTTAAAATAGGTCAGAAGAAAATAGAGACATGATCTGCCTCACTAGCAAGAAAAAAAATTGTGACTTACAATGCCAGCGAAATATTTCTATCAAAAAGTAAATGACAGATAAATACCAATTGTTTGTGAGGATTGGGAAAACAGAAACTCAAACTTTATGGAATATAAACTGGTGAAGCTATTTTGAAGAAGAATATTTTTCACATATATCTCATATTAAGCAATTCCAACACTGGGTCTACACCTTAGAGCAGTCTCTTGGAGAGAGAGATTGGATGAGAGTAACGGTAAGAGATTAAATCTTATGCTGGGACACAGGCATAAACTAGATACGTCTTAGGCAAACCAAACAGTCCATCTGGGCATGCCATACATAAAAAGATATTCATGATAACAGTGCTTATGTGAGAATGTGTTGGATTCAAGTTAGGTGTCCATCACTAGGGGAATCTGTAAATGATATGTGGTCTACGCATAGGCATTCAATGAAATATTATCCAGGAGAAATACAGCCGAAAGTATAGATCTTAAAAATAAAATGCAGAATAAAAAAAAATGTAAGGAAAAGAATGAACTTTATAACAATACCATTTGGGTACATTAAAAATAAAAGCACCCACATGAACACTATGCATAGTTTCAAGAATATACATACAAATATATTAACAACTTCTGGTAGATAAAAAATATATAATGACGAAATTAGAATGGATACTCATGCAGGCAGGTCAATGTGTTTGGAATAAAAAAACAAGAGGAAACAATAGAACAAAATTAAACTTCAGAAAGCCTTTGCATGAACAGATGGCAAAATCTACAAGTACATTGTCTTTTGACTATTTTTACTGACGTGGTGTAGAAGTCTAGAGGAGTGCCTGGCACATAGTAGGTGCTCAATAAATATAATTGAATGCGGATTATAATAAAATAAGTTTTGTGTTCCAGTGATCCTACAAAACAATAATTAAAAATATATTTTTTGGTTTTCTTCATTTTACTTGCATTAATTTTTAATGCACTGTTATAAAAATTAACACACCAAAATATGATTGTGGGGGGCTAGTCTACTGAATGGACTGCCTACTTTTTTGTTAATATCAATTGTTTTAATTATTCAGGCTTACAATGTCTTGGATGTAACGCTTAACTAAATTTTCTCATTAATTCTAAAAGTTTTTCAGCAGATTCTCTTGAGTTTTCTTGGTATATAATCACATTGTCTACAAATAATGAAAATTTTGTCTCTTAATCATTTCATCTTGTTGCTTCATCAGAATATTAATTGTGATAGGTTTTTTTTCTGGTTCTTCATAATCAAATTATCACTAGTTATTTACATCTTAATTATGATGTTAGCTTTGGCTTAACATAGATCTCAAACACGCCATAGAAGTACACTATTCCCAAATTCTGAGGATTCTTTTTTAATTAGAAACCAGTTTCAGTATTTTTTTTTCAATTTCATCCCTACCGCCTCATAGCACCTTTCTGAGGAAATACATGTTGATAATTTAAAACATCTCGCAATAATCAGTAGAGAACATGTTATCAAGTGACATAAAGGAAGTGAGGGTTTTACATGAAAAAATAAAGTTGCTGGGCCAAACTGATGGCTTATCCTAAATATGACATCAAAACTTTATAGTCAGATCTTAATGTTTCAAATTTCTATCCGGGAAACACATACCAATTATAAGACTTCTCTTTAAACCTCTGATTCTAAGAACTCATAGTCAAATGATGACCAAGAATCTACTTGCTGATGAAGTAAATTTAGTACAAGTGAAGGTTTCATATGCATTTTAGAAGAAAATGTCTGCTAACACCTTCCTCAAAGTTGAATTGGGCACGACATGCATTTCCAATAGCAAAAAAACATCAATAGATCAAGTATTGACTCTATGTTTAGCTCCTGAGTTTACTTGATGCCAAAACTAGATGATTCACTCAATTTCATTAAAATGTCAGTCAAATTATTTAACAGAATAATTTTTCACTATTAAGCCAGTTGCTGTCTTTTGCAAGGATTAATTATCAATCCAACTGCCCCTTTGCCAGTAGGGGCCATTTTCATGGTTCTGAGTAAAAAGAATAAAAAAGAAATGGTACCTGGCAAAACAAATTGATTAGATCTTGGTTAATTTAAAGCCTGCCACAGAGTAAAGAAAGCCTTCCAAGATTCTTGGTGGTCTTGTGTTTTGTGACATGGATAGTGTTCTGGAGAGATTTTATTTTTGATAGAATAATTATAGAAACATACATCATCCATAATGTTACACATTTTGGATTTGCAGCCATTTGTTTTTTAACTGAAACTACCATTTTCAGTTTAAATACATTATTAATTTTCAGATACTATAATATCTTATACTGTAATAAATATTAATATATACATATATATGGATATGTATGTGTGTGTGTTTTGCCCTAGCAGAAATTATATATGTGTATGTGTGCAAAACTAATCCTCAAAATTCTCATTCCAGGAGCGGTTTAATAGGCAGAGGAAAAATAGGTTAACCAGCAAACCACTAAGAGGCATCCATTGCATATCTGTCCCTCTCGTCCCCAAGTATTTACCCAGAGTAATAAGAATTTCCTGAGGCATGCACAGCTATTCTTATTTGACGAGTCTGGAATTCTTTATTTTTGTGTCTCCTTAGAAATCAAAGGAATCCTACACATGATGACATTAAACATACTGATGGGAATTATGATCATATGTCAGAAAAATATATAACTCCTTTGAACTCCGTAAGAAAGCTGACAGCATTCCCATAAAATACTAAGTGCTCACAATAAAATCCCTTCACAGGGAGTGAGAGGTGAGTAGAAAGAATCTGGACGCCCTCAACAATGAATTTTGATTAACCGGTTGACTTGAATTCCCTTGTTCTGGTTGTTTTCAGGCTTCACACAGGTGGGTAAAAAAGCACGGACGTCACTAGCGTATATTCATTTGGCAAATGCCTGAAAGATAAAAAATGTGAAAGCACTCCTCCCAAAGGAATATATGAATAATAAATTGGCAATATTACATTTGATAGGAAGGGAGTAGGTGAAGCAGTATCTGTTCTAGTAACTCCCGGCAAAGTCAGGAGCGGGGCCACCCTGGTGATCACAACTCCCTTTGGTATGTACACCACCACCGCCCTGTTTTCCCAAATTCAGTTTGTGGATCTTACACAAATACTATTTTCTATTCTGCTACGTATTTAAATTAGGTGTGCTCAGAAATATTCATATTAGGTTTTATTCTATAACTATCCTCTAAATAAGAAATTTAGATAGCTTGTGAAAATTTGCCAGTTTGAGAAATCAAAACACAGCATGAAATGCAATGCACAAATAAAATTAGATCTCCCAGGAAATAAACATACCAAATAAAGCAATTGAAACATCAGATGGGCATCTGAGTACCTTACTTAGCTATCTTGAAAGCCAGCAAATCAGTTTCAAATTGGACAAGAGTTTATTATTGTTTTCCTTTTCCAATGAAGTTCCAAAGGAAGCAACAAGGAATCTGTATTCACTAAGTACTTTTCACCACGTTGGCAGGGTCACTCCAGCTACTGCCTGATAGAACTACCTATATGGAAAGCCACATGTTCTTGTAAATGGACTCTAAAATATGCCAGATTTTCCTAATTAACAATTCTCCCCAGGAGAGTGGGAATTGGTATCTTGGGTAGATTTTTCTGACTTTGATATAGCGTAAGAAGTTCACTTTTAACATAATGGCCCTAAAATTCCTTTTGTCTCCAACCCCAATATGCTTGAGGGATTAGCCACAATTCTATCAAGTAAAGTAAGGAGGCCTTCAAAATTCTCATTTTCATCTCCCCCCAATCAGACAAGAATTGACAAATTAATTTTCTAAAATTGTGTCCCAGAAAAGGTAGTTGTGATAAATAAAGAGACCCATTAGTGTTCCAAGATGCATTGAATTTGCATTGAATTCAACTTCAAAATCTAACAAAACTACGTAGTTTTTATTAGATGGGTTCTTATCACAAAAAGCTGATCTTTTGTCGATTACAAATACCTATCTCAGGGCTGGCCCGGTTGCATAGTGGTTAGGTTTGCGTGCTCACTTTGGTGGCCCAGGGTTCGCAGTTCGGATCCCAGGCACAGACAGACGCACCCACTTATCAAGCCATGATGTAACTGTGTCCCATATAAAGTAGAGGAAGGGGGGCACAGATGTTAGCCCAGGGCCAATCTTCCTTAGCAAAAAAAGAGGAGGATTGGCAACAGGTGTTAGCCCAGGGCCACTCTTTCTTAGCAAAAAAGAGGAGGATTGGCAACAGGTGTTAGCCCAGGGCCACTCTTTCTTAGCAAAAAAGAGGAGGATTGGCAACAGGTGTTAGCCCAGGGCCACTCTTCCTTAGCAAAAAAAGAGGAGGATTGGCAACAGGTGTTAGCCCAGGGCCACTCTTTCTTAGCAAAAAAGAGGAGGATTGGCAATAGGTGTTAGCCCAGGGCCAATCTTCCTCAGCAAAAAGAGGACGATTGGCAATGGATGTCAGCTTTGGCTAATCTTACTCACACACACACACACACACACACACACACAAAAACTACCTATCTCTACCTCCTGAGGTCTGAAAGAGGTTATTGACTTGGCATTCCTTGAAATGAATATTCCCTGAACATGTATTCAACATTTATCTGGTAGTTGGTGCATTTTTAAAATTTAAATTGATTTTTAATAGTAAAAATTACATATATAATACATTTTAAAAATATGTGTTGATATAAGGCAGGCAAACAGGTAAGAATAGTTAAGATAATTTTACAATAAAAATATTAATGTAGTGCCTGACAATATAATAAGTTATTAAAATATAAGATATAATAATCATAAAGTATTGAAATATAATAAATCATTTTAGTACTGAAAAAAGAGATAAATAGGTCAATGGAACAGAATAGAAGTGAGAAGAGGCTGAAATACATACATGAAAATTTAGTATATAATAAAAGAGGCATTTCAGGTCATTTGGAAAAATAAAGATTATTCCATAGAGAGTGTTGGTTCTACTAGCTAGCTAGTCGTGAATTTTAAAAAACAAACAAAGCTGAACCACACAAATATAAATTATAAATGGGTCAAATATTTTAATAAAATATGAAAATTAAACATATTAAAAGAAAACTTGAACATATTTTTGAAAATTTTACAGGCGAGAAGGACATTCTAGGCATAATTAAAAAAAAAAAAGACCAAAGACAGTAAATGATGAATACATGACTGCCGTATAGGGAGGCTCAATATACATGTGTTTAATAACTGGATAGACTGATTGTTTTAATTCCTTTAATTTAATTTAATTTAGGTAGTATAGAGGTGTTCCATTAAAAAATGTATAAATAATGAAATAAGAAAAAGAATAGTTATAGGCTGCTTCCCATAGAAACAACACGCATCAAAAATATATGCTTTTTTATTATATCAATATTAGTATCTCTGGTGATTGTTAGCTACCTATCCAAAGATTAAATAAAGTGAGAAAATAAACTCATACATTTAAAATGTGTAGATTCTATCAAGCTGTTTTATTTCTCCAGATCCTGGCAGGAAGGACTGTAAATGTTGAGAGAGGATCATACCTTGCAATACCGGGGATGCCTGCACTGTAAGTACCTTGCAAACAGTATATTTTGAAAATCTGACTGTCATCACCACTTGTCAAGATATAATAGTTCTAAAGAATCATGCAATATAAAAAAACAATGAAGTGTATCTTAACTGTTAATACTGAATTTTATTTGTGCCTGTTCTGTTTAGGTTAGTGTTGTGTCAAGTTGTACAGATGAATGTTTTGTCTATTTTCAAGTACTCTACAAAGAAAAGTAGTACTTTCTTTGCTATTAGTCAAGAATTTAAAGTGTATATGCATGTAGCAAAGTCTCAACGTAGTTACCAAGGCCAAAAACAAAAAAAAAATCTCTCTTAAAGTTATACATCAATTCAAACTATATGTATCCACCATAGTTGAATGTCAATGGGTTTCTCATTTAGGCTGAAGGTTTTGCGTTATTTGAAAGATCAATGTGGAGTTATGCCCTTGTCAAATGAACTGATAAAAATTAATGAGTAAGCTAATATGAAATAGCATCTCTGGTTATGTAAATACGCAAAAGTTTAACAAGGAACACAAATAGAAGAGAACGTTATCTAACAAGTATAAAGTATGAAAACGTTTTGAATATATATGTGTGTGTGTATATATATATATGTGTACTAATATATATACATAATGGCATACATGGTTGACTTGAAACAGGTATATATTCCAGTTCTCAAAGGCATGGAGCAGTACATGTTTGCAAGAGTAAAGACAGCTACTATGATTATCCTAATTAAAAAATTTCCAGGTTATTTATAGGATAATACAAGGAAATGAAATTCATTATCCTGCAAAGTATGCAACAAACCATTAAACATAGCAATAAAATCAACTGGCACAAAAAGAATTGCAATTATGTTACACTCATGTAAACCCTTCCGTGAACTAATTTCCAAATATCAATCATAACAGATATTCATCATATAAACATCGAAGGAACACTTATATTTTTAAAATGCACCAAGTTCTTGCTATCTCACAAAGAGGAAAACGTTAAATCAGAATATCGTCATAATTGTGGCTGGTAATCTCTAATCATCCAAAGCTCAGAGCTCAAGTTTGTATAACAAAAGCAAAGGAAAAAAAGCAATTGCCATTTCATCAGAAAAGGGTATTTTACCGTCTCTTTAAAATGTGATGATTTATTCCTAATTAACAACTGATTAGAAGGCACTTCAAAATTTTTCTAAAACCACACATGACTAACTCTTAAGCAATCAAGGCATTAGATGAAAATTAAAAGCAGGCATATCATAAAGTGTTGATGATCTACACCTGCATTACACATCTGTTGAAGTTCAATTTGCAGGAAAGATACACTAATCCATTGTCCATCATTTTGGAATATTAACTAAAATATTCTCATTACCCTTAGTTTTAAAAAATAAAGATGCCACAATATTACAAGTAGGAAAATTGAAAAAGGCCTAAAAGTGGAAAAATCTGGAAAAAAACTAGAAATGGATTGTATGTAAATAAAATGAATTATAAACAATGTTTATATAATATGGACTTATTTTCCTCTTGATAACAGTTTTAAAGTATAATACCTATACCTGTTATTTTCTTTATTCAAATATGTCTCAGATGTTTTTTTGACTGATAGAGGTAAAAAAAAAAAAGCTAAAATAATTTGGGCCCAACCTTTGTAATTTCTGGGGAAGACAGACCTCCTAAGAAGGACAAGCATAAATTTATATAAACATAAGTAATGTAATAGGTAATAGAACAAATTAAGGATGAATTCTAGTTCTGTAGAGGAAGAAAAAAAACTACCTAAGTTTTTGTTTTCCTTCCTGCAAAGGCAAAAGTGGGTGGAGATACCAGGGAGAAAGCGCGGATTGACCAAATCTCCATCTATTTGACAGGTTTGTGTGAACATGGAGAACTGCTTCTTAAGATGAGGCAGCCACTCAAAGCTTCCAATGACCACTCAAACATAGCAATTCATTCAGAATTTGAATTTTGATAGAAACAGGTGTAACAGATCTTCTTTGTTTCTGCTGTTTATAGACAGAATCGCTTTCTAAGAACAGTGAATCTTTTCTGTCAAGCACCTTAAGGGGATAAGATGTCGAAATTTGGAAAATAGAATTGAGGATCAATGACCGTCTTGGCATAAAAGCATTAGGAGAGTTGGGCACACTGAAGTATTATCCTGGGGTGGGATTCTAGCAGAGGCTAGTGGGAAGAAAGCCTAGGGCAAAAGGCACTGTGATTCCAGAAATTTCCAATAAAGTCTGCTAAGGTCATGAATGCTTTACATGAGTGATTTTCAATGGTGAAAATTTTAAAAGGAGGCTAACTTCATATCAGGCATTTTGTGATGTGGAATTGAAGCAACATTCCAAGAACAAACTTATGCCAGCACCTCCATCCTCCATTTGGGACTGGCAGAGATTGCTAGAGGTTTTGGGATTTACCCTGGCCATATAATTGAGGGGTTTAAGGCAAAAATCACAAGGATATCAAGAAGCAGGCAACTCTCCTCTCCCCTCACACCAAAAAACTGATGTCTAGGTTTTAAAAATATATTTATTTGTGGTATCAGTTCTTGGCATATAATAAATACTCCATAAGTACTTGCTGAGTTAATGACTAAAGGAAATATAGAAAGAATTTGCATTCATAACAATTGACAAGATAAAAGATCTTCTTGTGTTAATGAATTTATCTTGAAAGTAAAAATTACTACTAATAATCATACTTTATAACACACTAAATCAGTTTAAACAAAACAAGACATCAATAGGAACAGCATGAAATACCCAGGTGTCTTAACTGAAGGTACATGTAAATGTAAAGACAATTATCTTAACCACTTTGCTTTCTCATCCAAAAGAGAATTTGTTGAAACTATGTAGAAGCAAATACCATATATGGAAAATGTCTTCTAGTGATAAATGTTTTTCATTTTATACAACCCTCTTGAATTACATTTGGTGTGTTTACAAATATATACCAGAGCTTCTTAGGTACTGACAAAAGAAAAGTCTAGCCTATCCAAAAACGCACAGTTATATAAAATGCACAAATTGCTGCTCAGAAATGAAATAATTTTATTCTAGCAATTCCATAGTCTAAGAATTTCAAAGTATAGCTGGAAGAGATCTCAAGGGGATCATCAAATCCAGCACTAAGGCAAGAGTTTGTTAAGCTATTCTAGAGACTAGGAAGCTCATTTATTCTGTATTTGTGCTTCCTCAGACATGGAAAACCACCATTAAACATATTTCACCTAGCAACCATCAAAGTGTTTGAAAGCAATAAATAGATCACTCCTCAGTCACTACTTCTCAAAGCTGAACACAACTTCTTTAGCCCTTTCCTCACAGAACCAAGTTATCCAGTCTTTACTTTTGCTACTATTCTCTAGAGAATTGAGGTTTTTTTTTTCCTTACAGTTTTCTCAAAATGTGGAAACCTAGAGTACACCAAACAGAGCAAAAAGGACAAGGTGACTTGTTTCACAATAACACCCATAATGGAGACTTGGGTACATCTTGAGGTTCATGCTGAAAATCAGATCTTAGTCCTCATTTCAATGTTTTCCAGTTAGTTCTTACTAAACCTGGCCTTTTGTTCAAGTTTACCATGACACTGTATTATTTTTATGAAGGGTGTTTAAATTTGCTTAGCATGGTATAATGTAGGAAGAGTTTGATTGAAGCCAGTGGCTTGGATTAGAATCCCTGTTAGTTGTGTGGCCTACACTACAATTTGCTCAATTGTGAAATGGGAAAATTATTCTCTACATTTCCAGATTATTGGTGGGGCTATCTTAGAAGCTATATATAAATCACCTGCCACAGGTCCTGTTATGTAATAGCCACTCAACTAGAGTTATTTTTCTACCCTAAATTGCTTCTTGCAATAGTCACTGCCTGATCACTTGTTAGAAATATGAAAGTCAATCTTCATTATTTCTTCTTTCCCAGCTTCCATTTCCAGATATTTTTTTTCCCTTTCATCCCCACAATATTATCTCAAGCCTTCATTATAACAGACACAATTGGAATATTGCAGCCGATTCCTAACTAGTTTTCTTTCCTTCATTTTCTTCTCTCTCCATTTTAGAAAATGCAAATCCCTTCCAGGCCTCAAAAACAAAATATAACTAAACAAACTTGCAATTAAGTCTTATCTACTACCAAGTGAAGTTCAAGTTCCTTGATGTTATGCAAATCTATCACAAACTAGCTAGCCCCTGCCTACTTCTCCAGACTTACATGGCACTGGCCCTCTCTATACCCATTCGAAGGAGAATACCCTTCACCTGCTACCATGTATATTTACAGCCTACCGTAAGTGTTACCTTAACCCTTTTCCCTGCCCCAGAGGAAAATAAACCATTTCCCATTCTGTATTATCTGTATTATTAAATGTAAAACTAAATTATTTGTACATAGATCTTCCATATTATACTTGAGACCCTTGTAAAAATCCAGATTATTTTTTCATCTTTTTCTTCCCTACAATATCTGGTCCACAGAAATAAATAAAACAAACATTGGTTGAATTTTGGGGCAAGGCGTCATTTTGACATCTAATTGTGAAATACAGTTAGAAATGACCCAAGTATGTAACTTAATCCAAAATCCTTCTCTAATTTTGGCTGTACCTCTATCTTTTCACAGTATCTTGTATCTAGGATCATCAGGAAAAAAATGTGCATCACAATTTGACTATGAAGTTTTAGTTACTCAGATCCTTTAGGTACATTTTCCTAACTGCCATTTACTCTTGCTCTCATGTAGAATTGACCATTTTGTTTGTTTGCTTGTTTCTCTGTATCCACACTGTAATTTCTCTAGATTTTCATCTTATAAACTTTCATAATTTATTTATTAAAGCATCTATTTACTTATATATCTACTTCTTCTTTCTATATTGTAAATACCTTAAGGTTACAAAACACTTCCCATTTGCATCTTCAGTGATTAGTAACCTGCCTGACACAAGTAACTTAACAAATGCTAGTTGAATGAATGAATTCACACCAATACCAATTCAGATATACAAAGATAGGTCAAGATATAGACATAGAGTCAGATACAAATATAGAAGCAGAAGCAGCCACAGACACAAACTTAAGGATAAATTATACATCTCCTTATCTTCCTCAGAGAGCTTACTGATAGGGAGTATTGCTGTTATTTTTAATTTGGATGTTGGCTTGGTGCACTATAATAATAACAATAACAACCACAACGTTAATAACGATAAATACACACCATTTTCTCAACATGTAACAAATTATGCCCCAGTAAATGCATCAGGCACTGTACTAGGTGATTTGCATACTGTTACCAACACATCTATGACATAGTTTTTCATCCACCTTTATGGATGAGGAATCTGATGCTCTAGGAGGTTAAGAAATTTTCTCAGGATGACATAACTGTAAGAAATGAAGACAATTATTATTATCAAAACAATGAAACAGTAGTAGGAGGGAAAACAGCCAAAGGGTGGTGATGGTCTGAAGGGAGGAGGCCGAATAAGAATAGGAAGAGGAAGAGAGAATAACAGAATAAGCCCTTAGAACTACTTCCAGCAGAGCCATCAGTCATTAAAGTTGCCTTCTCTTTCTCGCTCTCTGGGGCTAATTTAATCCATCCTGCTGCAATTTAAGTTTTCCTTTTTTGCTTTTCAAACTCTTCCATAACCTTGAGCTTACTATTAAAAGCAAAACAAAAAAAAAATAAAATAAAATTTTCCTGAAATAAACTGTCTTGTTTTTCTCAGATAATTGTTTTCTCTATAAATATTCTTAATATATATCACGTTGTGTTTTCTTCTTATTTTTCTTGTTCATCTTAATGCTTCAAAAAATGTTGCACTACTTCCTGGGGTCTGATGGGAACTAGTAACCTCAGCATCACTCTCTTCCTCTTCACATCTCTACCTCCTGAATATTCCATGAGCTGATTGAAGGCATCGTGCCACTACCTCGGTATTCTAGGGCCACAAATAAGTCAATATATTCGTATTTTAAATGAAGATCCAAAGAAATAGAATTATCTTTTGGTTTTATCTTAAACATGACAGATATTAATAACTTAGGAATGGCAATGCAAAATTTTGCCCTCAAATAGTTTGCCAAGTTAGTTGATACATTCTGTAGGTGGGGGAAACTAGTAATGGAAGATTTTAAAAGCGTATTTTTAGTATGGATATTACTTTTAAAACATGGTGGTGGAGAAAAGAAGTTGGCAGGTACTTTGTGTGAGATTTCGTTTTTTTCTCCATTCCTCTCATTTGGAATATGCAGTACTTAATCATCCTTTTCGTTTTAGCACAAGAACATAATGCTTCACAATGTCAGAATTTATAGCTACATGCCAAGTAGAATTTGTTTTTCTTATTTATATGTTTGTTTTCTTAAAAACAAACAAAAGCTCTATTCATATATCATGCATATCTTGAAATCAGCACTCTGACTCTTCAATAATGCTGTAATCCCATATTTTTGTCTGTTATTCAATTTATCCTGCCTACTGATGCCTGCTGAGGGTTTAGCGACAAATCCCCACATGCCTTTGGGGTGGAAGAAGAAAACTGTAGAGCTTAAAAAGAAATTTAGATGACCCTTTGAGAATAAGATACACGCCCCTATAATTGTGCACCAATTTTTACCACTGTCCCAGAAGTTAGCTATTTCTCCCATAAGGCTATACCCAATGTAATTTTATATTTATAGTCAGTACACATTTATATTCGGTACACTCCAAATTCTTATATAATCCTACCATATTGATGGAATTATTCATCTTGGCTGCAAAAATTCAAAGTAATTAAATTATTTAATTCTTTAATCTTTCTAGAAAGTCTGAGTTAGATCTTTTAAGATGGCAAGGAAAAGCAATTTACCTTTACTGTTCTTCCTCCTACCACTTGCAAATCATCTATATTTCAAACCTCAGCCACTTTTCTAGTTAATGAAGTTAATGGCTTCATCATGCTGTGTAATTCACATTGTGCAATCTATATAATAAAAGCAGAAGATGATATAGAATATTCCTGATGTTCATGAATATTAAATGTTGAAAAATAATTAGATGGTAAAAATAGTAGTATACATAAAAATAATGAAACACTAAGGAAAATGTTTGCATGGCAACATATCAATTTTAAGAAGCTTGCCCAGAGAAAATTGTAGCAAATATTTCCACAGTAATGACGATTTTCCAGAGCATTTTGATATGTATCATCACATTTGTTCTTCAGAGCAACCTGATAAGATATTCTTTACATTCTACAAAAGAAGAAAAAAATCCCCAAGGTAAGTACAGGCTGACCTAGGATCAGTCTGCAAGGTACAGATGTCCTTGGAATGATTTCTGTTTCTGTTCCTCTTACTACATGATTTCCTACCCATTTCAAATGCCACTTCCCATACTGCAAAATTCTTCTCCCTGCTCTCCTTTAGGTAAACAAGTTTAATTTTATACTCTAAAAAAATAACAATGTACACAACAATGTTTAAAATAACACCCGTTTTAATTCCTAGGTGGATAAAAGTTCTGAATTAGAAATGTCTGGTTGTTTGATTTCTTTTTTCTCATTTATACCCCTAAATGGAGTTTTCATCAAAGTTCTACCATTGCCCTCTTTGAAAAATGCATCTACTGCCCATGACCTGAACTGCCTTCTCTTCACAAATGCCCCTTAAACCCTCTCTCCTTAAATCCTAATTTCTGTCTCTTGATTCCTAGATCTATAGGCTCTATCTGGAAATCTATTAAAGCCTGGCACTCAACATCCACCAACCAGAACTGACTAGTTCAACTCCCTCAACATAGTATTTCCATATTTTGGCAAATGGCCTTACCATTCCTACAGTCTCCAGAGCTGGAAACCACTCTGGGCCAAGTAACAAAAGACTTGTACATTGTCTACCTAGCTCTTTCTCCTCATTCTATTTCCTACTGGCACTAACAGAGTTTTCACCACCATGTAGACACTCAAAAATCGTGATAGAAAAAAGCAAGGAAGCACCAAATTAGATTGCCTACCATTAATTCTCAAATGTATAAAACTCTTTTAATGGAAAAAGAAAATTATAGACTCCTAGTGTTGACCTAAATTATATTTTCATATTGTAACTTAACCTTAACGTGTACAAACCTAGATATAAAATCCCTATGTTGATAGCTATACAATCATAAACCAAAACAAATTTGCAAATGAATACAAACTAAAGTACAAAATAAAACTTTTAAAATGACACTAATATAATATGTGAAATGATTATACGTTGCTGAAACAAAACCCTACTTTGAGATGAGAATATGAATTAGCTATGATAATATGAATTCTCTTGAGTTTGTAAGCCTACTCCACTTTGTATCCCTCTAATTTTTCTATAGAAACTTATCTGAAAGCTCCTTTGGTCTTCATTTGGCTAATTAACTCCACTGTAGTTTTCTCATTCATCTACAACGTTAAATTACTAGAGTAGGATGCCCATGTTATAATAAATAGAAATAAAATTTCAGCCACTGAAATTGAAACCGAGCCCAAAGAGGTTAAAAAATCTTCCCTGGGCTAGAAGAGGGCAAAAACTTTGAGATAAGCTTTGCTAACAGCAGCTGTGCATATTCAGCATAATCAACTGTTGTTTAAGACTAACCAGGTCATTCTGTCCCTCCTTAGTACAGGAGTGAGCTGTCTTTCCCAGGAAATCAAGGTCCAGACATCAAGATTCAGCCTCACAAGGCCAAACGCAGGGTGAAGATAAAAACCAACCAGAAAAGTCCAGACAGTCAAGGGGAAGAAATTCAGTCATCAAGGCCAAACGCAGGCTGGTGGGAAGGTGCCAGCCAGTACAGCCACCTGCTCCCCCTCCCTTACCTAAAGCCCCAGCACATGCTCTCCCTCACAACCTTTAAAACCCGTTGCCTCCCATTTTTCAGGGAGAGGGGACAAATTTGAGAGCTCTCATCTCCCGGCTGACGTCACCCGAAATAAAAACTCTTTCCTTGCCATAAGCCTGGCATCCAGTTTTATTTGGCCCCTCTTGTGTGGCTGGTAAAGAACCTGGGTATGTACCCGGTAACAAAATCATGTGAAAATACTTGGTTATAACATGGCCAACTTGATAACTTGGAATAAACTTATGTTAATTTTGAGATTATAACAGAAATGATAACAAACAATTGAACCATTCTCTTAGAGGCCACATCCACTACCTTCTCAGGAGACCACAGAGCAAAGATGGAGACACACAGTCTGTACTCCTGCAATAGCATCCTGTTATTTCTCTTCATCACCATGGTACACTGTAATAGATGGTTCCACATTGGCTGAATACATCTTCCTACTCCTGTGCTCTCTCCTGCGTATTAAGCTCTATCATTCTTTAAGTATGGTGGTCAACTTAACTTTGTTTCCCTCATCCTATCCTGCCTACTGGATTAGATGCTACTTTTAGCTCTAGTATAAATATTTATATATTTAGTTTAAATATTCATATTTAAACTCCTGCAGCACCAAACACAGTGCTTTGTATCAGTTAGGTATTCAGCTATGTATTGATTCATTTAATAAAGCTTCATTGAGCTTCTACAATATGCCTAGGAGCTGTAGACACCAAGCATAGTGGTGGGCAAATTACATACTCTTTGCCCTCAAGGAGTTTATATTCTGGTAGGGAAACAATTATAAAGAAAATATGTGACATAAGTTCTGATGGTTATAAGTGACAAGACAAAAATAAAGGCTGATGAGGAGAGTGTCAAAGGGGCTACTTTCATTAGGGTGGTCAGGGAAGGCCTCACTGAAGGGGGTGCATGTGAGCTGAGATCAGTTGAATCGAGCTTCAGCTTTAAATTTTATTTATAACATCCATTTTTCAATTATGTCTTTCAATATACTAGTACCTCTTGTAGTATAGATAAATTGTTCTGCTATTTTTGTGACAGGAGACCAAATAATTTTTATTTCAGAGTCTATTATATCATCAAATCATCATATGAACAGTGCAGCTGGGCACTACTTCCCCTCATTTAACGGATGATGAAACTGAGTCTTGGAGAAGTATCCTGAGTAGTATCCAGAAGTAGCAACAAGTGGCTGCTCTTTGCTGAGCTGTCAATCAAACCTAAACCTATCTGACTTCAGATTTAATTTTCTTCCCACGGCACTACACCACCTTCTAGTATATTGAAAGTTCCACAAATGTTGGCCTAATGGTACCCTAAATACTTTACAACAATGAACTTATAAGAAAGGAAGACCATGGCTATCAAAAGAGTCCAACAAAATATTGCCTTAATCTACAGTGGCAAAGTAGTTGATCTAATTTTATGCAAACATATAATCTTAGTTTAGGTAACTTTCAGAATTTCCAAATGAAAACAGTTATCAACAAGGACAGAACTTTAGTGCCAGTAATAAGCAAGAAATGATAAGTTATGGAATTTCAATGTTTTAGTTAAACAGCAACCACAACAACAACAAAAAATTAAGTTTGGGGTAAGCAATCAAGTGTAAGAAAAATCTGTCTGACCCATCCCAAGTATAAATGATGAGTCATGTAATTCCAGTGAATGACTAAAGAGGTTAGCAAGACTGTTTGTGCTGAAGAACTAAATTGTATTTTAATTCATTTAAAATAGGTTTTTGAAATTAAAACTGATAATTAAATCCCCAAGCTAATGGAACAATAGAAAGGACTTTTAATTTCCTAGGATTAGAAATATGTATCTTGTATATTATAAAATATGTCTGCTTTGATAAAACATGTTCATAATTATCACAACACCAATATTTATATTGCTGTCTCATTTAAATCCTTGGAGATCTGAGACAAGGCCCAGAACAAGCTAGAAAGGAGTCTGCAATGTGCACTCAACAACAGTGTTCAAACATTGTTAAAATAAGTATGCATCCTTTCCTCTACCCAATCTCATTTGTTTTGTACTAAAATCATGAGAAACAAAACTTATTAAAGACGAGGGATGTGATAGTGTACTATTAACATAGTACATGTCAAAACATAGAGTGTCTTTATTTTTCTATATTTACAGTATTTTTAGGTCACCTTATTTTTGCTAATGAAAATCTGGATCATTAAAAAAATGCAGACATCTCCATTGTATATATAAAATGCTACTCTCCACCAGACTGAAGAAGCCCTAGGAAAAGAGGTGATGTCTTTCTTGTGCCCAAGATCTTCTTGCTTCCTGTTTTTATTTTCCCTTCTTCACTATGGTTATGTCTCTCTTCCTTCATCACTCTATTCTGTGATTAATTATAATCCGAACTATGTATTCCATAGGATTTCTGAAAGGACTCATTAGGACTTATCAAGGGTGTATCATCCAGGTAGAACTTTAGTCCGAAAAGGAGAGGGGAAGAGAGTGATGGGGAACTACATTGTTGAAGGCCTAGTAAGTGCCTGCTGAGAATTTTACATATAAACTCCTCCATTTAATCCCAAACTTATCCTGTGAGACAGATGTTATTTTTATTTCTCAGATGGTGACCAGACATTCAGAAAAATCAAATGATTTTATCCAAGATCATACTGGGTGGATATGGTACAGCTGGGATGTGAACTCAGATCTCAGAATTCAGTTTTTCCTCTACACTAAGTTGTCTTCCAATAAGATGTGTTATGTTCTGCTGGACTTGACTGAACTCAAATCTGGCACAGTGGATATAAATTTAAAGTTTTCCCATTTTGGCTCTAGCATTTCTGAGAATGAAGAATGATGTTTTATTTGATTCCACTCTCATGGTTGGAGAACAGGGACAGGTGTGTTAATTGTGTTCCTGAGGATTCTAGTGATTACCCAGGAAGCAGGCCATAGGCCACAGGCCACATTTCTATCTATAGAGATAGCTCTGTCAAGAATCTCAAATATATTTACTTTGATATATGAATAGAAATCCCTTTCTCTCAGCAATTATGTAGAATATTGTGCTTCCGTTCCTTATGTCCTTTGCATAGAAAAATCAAAAAATGGAAAAATTTAAAAAAAAACTTTCTTCCCCATGTCTGGGCTGCTAATGTCACCATAGAGTCTATAATTTCTTTATTATTTTCTAGTTAATGTGATCAGATACACAAAAATAATATTCAATGTATTTCTAAAGAAAAACGAAATATAGAAGTTAAAAATAACTACCAAATTTTATTGATTCTAAGATGTATCAGTTAATAACAATATGGAGAGGTCATAGTCTTCACATTCATTTACATGTAATAAAACTGATATGTAGACAAGAGATTATCACTTGTTTAAGAAAGTTAGAAAATGACAGGACAGTTATTCCACTGCCTGAGCTTTAAAATATTGAAACAATCTAAGTATCCATCAACAAAGGAAAATGTGATATATGTACACAATGGAATATTATTCAGCCATGGGAAAAAAGAAAATCCTGCTATTTGTGACAACATTGATGGAACTTGAGGACATTGTGTTAAGTGAAATAAGCTAGACAGAGAAAGACAAATACTATATGGTATCATTTGTATGGGTAATCTGAAAAGAAAATGTCAAATTCATAGAAACAGAGAGTAGAAAAGTAGTTTCCGGGGACTGGGAGGTGGAAGGAAAATAGGGAGAGGTTGGTAAAAGGGTACAAACTTTGAGCTCTAAGATGAACAAGATGTGAGGATCTAATGTCAAACCTGGTGCCTTCGGCTGATAGCACTGTATTATATAACTAAAATTTACTAAGAGAATAAATTTTAAATGTTTTCACACACACAAATAAGATAAATATGTGAGGTTATGGATGTGTTCATTAACTAGAAGGGGGGAAATCCTCTCACAATGTATATGTATATTAAATCACCATGATGTACATTTTAAATATCTTACAATTTTATATGTCATACCTCAATAAAGGTGTAAAATATAAAAATAATAAATATTAATTAATTAGATACTACAATATTAGTGCTATTTGATCCATAGTTATTTTGCTAGTAAAACTTCCAGGAGACTGTTAATTCCATAGGAACAGAGAATATGTTTTGACTTCTTCATATTTTAGGACCTAACACATTACTATTTGGTATTTAATAGATGAGAAAGAGATGAAAGAGAGGGAAAGGAAAGAAAAGAAGAAGAAATTGAAAAGAGGAGAGAAGAGAGGAGGGGACGGGAGGAAAGGAGGGGAGGAAGGAAGATACGACCCAAACTCAGAATTTTTGCTGTGGGGTATCTATGGAATGGATGGATTTGGCTGGAAATAGGTTTTCCATGGATCCCAACTTCCATTAGCCCCCTTAGGTCAACACGAGTACCCTCACATATCTATTAGTCATTGAGAAGAAATGTTACATAAAACCTAAGGAAATGATAGGTTCTTAATGGAAATAATTTAAAAATGTTTCAGAAATAGAAGAAACAAAGTCTAATGGCAAAGATAAAGTTTTAGGACCCAGTCTCAGCAATACTGATCTGTAATTTGATGAATATATTGTGCAATTTATTCAACTTCTTTGAGCCTTGGTTTTAAGTTCTGAAATGATAAGTACCTACAGGATGCTCTCAAAGGTTATTTCCAGTTTTAAAAATCTACTTTTTACTACACTGCAGAAAAATTAATTTTTCTTATCATATTTCTTCCTGGAAAAGAAGGTAGTATTGACAGAAATGACTATTTCCACTACAGTATATATTTTCAAATAAATATGTTATAAATTTATGTCAGCTTAAGAGTCCTGAATCTGTCAGAATCACTCACTTTTTGGGAGCTTACAAATCAGAGGAGACTAGAGGGAAATAAGATTACCCAGTCACTTACTATTCAGTTTTAAAGTGTCACCATTTACATTTTTATCAGCATTATACTTATGATGAGATTTATGATGCATCACCTCTAAGTCCTCTTGTCATATGACTGATATAAAAATATCATGATAGAGAACTAAGCCTTTTTCTAGGTACAATACTCTTCTCATATTGCAGACAGGTGTGAGCAGCAGTGTACTACATTTTATTTATTTCAATTCTAGAACCTAACATGTCTCCATTTGTATGTGTAAATTTGGTTAGATGATTTAAAGAGAAGAAATAAGGCATATCTCACAAATTGAGGTATAATTCTCTGTGTAGAAGGTAAGAAAGTAAGGCTCATGTGGACATCCCAGGGCTCACCAATGAAATAAATAGCTGCTGATTTTGGAAATAGTTGAAATATTAACCCACAGATGTTCTCTTACACCATCTCCAAGTAGGCAGTCATTTAATATGGTCCTTCCCAATCTTGTGAACCATCTTTTGCTGACACCTATTCTGATTATCAAATCCTTACAGAATACTATAGCATTGTCTTCATCCAAATGCTACAACTTAAATATCCCATTTCCTTCTTCATCTATTTTATGACCAGAGGAAGAAGTTCTAGTAACTATGGCATAAGTTGCTTGGGAAATCTCTGAACATCACTAAATAACCAAATCTCTAGTGCTGCTCACTCTAGTACATACCACAGAGAGCTGTGCAGGTGAGAAGCAGTCCAATCGCCAATCCCACTTTTGTAATTTCAACCATCTGTACTTGTGAATTTTGATTTGAATTTCTAATTTGAAACTGCTATGTGTTTTCTCTGTTCAAAGCATCAAAATTCATATGGCATGTCTCTACAAAATTAGTATTCATGTGGGCCTCTTGTTGCACCTCAGTTCCAGCTGTTTCAAATTTGGTAAAATCCACCATGTCATTTTTGCACAATGCAATAACAGAAAACAGAAACTTAATGATTTATTCACAGTGTTAGGGAGTAGGGATGAAGCTGCTGGATATTTTTGACAAACAGAATAGTAATGGGGAAAAAGTACTGACTTGATCTTTATCTGTTCCTATTAATGACTGAAAGACTTAGGAAATCATTGGGAAATATGATTTTGCTAAATTAAAATTGGATTTGTCACGTCAAGAAAACTAAGGATTTACACCATGTAATTTTCTCTCATTTCTTAAAGCTATTGGTGAGGATTATGATAAGACTCAAATGCTAAATGTCTACAATAAGTTGATGAACTTGGCAGCCACCTTTAGGTAAATTTAAGGAGTAAAACATCAACAGAGGCAACATCTTTTAATGACTGATAGCTTGAGGCCTGTCTTTCAAAGTAATCATTGATGGACAGAAATCTTTTATTTAGAGATGGTAGAAACTTATGAAAACTTTAAATAGGAACACTACATACAATCAAGCCTAAATTAACAGGAACAATCAATTGGATTTTGTTAAACACCTCCTGAAGGAGAACATAAAAATTAAGTTTGGTTGTAGAGTTAATAAACTATAGACGACACAAAAAATCATTCGCCGATTGGACCACAATCAGCATTTATCCAATTTTCTATACCAGCATTATTCAATAGAACTTTCTGCAATGATGCAAGTGGTCTGTATCTGCACTGTCGTCTACAGTAGCCACTAGTCATATGTAGGTATCGAGCAGCTGAAATGTGACTAGTGCAACTGAGAAACTGATTTTTTTCCCAGCTTTATTGAGGCATAATTAACAAATAAAATTGTAATACATTTAAATAAAGTGTACAATGTTATGGTTTGATTTACAAACACATTGTGAAATGATTACCACAATCAAGTTACTTAATGCATCCATCACCTTATATAGTTACCTCTTTGAGTGTGTAGTGAGAACAATTTAGATCTACTCTCCCCATTTCCCCTACCCTCTAACACCTGACAACCACCATTCTACTTTCTGTTTCTATGAATTTGACTTTTTTTTTTTAGACTCCACATATAAATGATACGATACAGTATTTGTCTCTCTCTCTCTGGCTTATTTCACTTAGCATAATGTCTCTAGGTGCATCCATGTTGTTGCAAATGGTAAGATTTCTTCTTTTTATGGCTGAATAATATTCCATTTTATATTTAAACCAAATTTTCTTTATCCATTCATCCATCGATGGACACATAGGTTGTTTCCATCACTTGGTTATTGGGAATAACGCTGTAATGAACATGGGAGTGCAGATATCTCTTCAGGATAGTGATTTCATTTCCTTTGGACAAATACCCAGAAGTGGGATTGCTGCACCATATGGTAGTTCTATTTTTAATTTTTTGAGGAACCTTCATATTGTTTTCCATAATGGCAGTACCAATTTGCATTCCTACCAACAATGTACAGGTGTTCCCTGTTCTCCACATCCTCATCAACATTTGTTATCTCTTGCCTTTTTGATAATAGACATCCTGAGAGGTGATATCTCATTATGGTTTTGATTTGTATTTCCCTGATAATTAGTGATGTTGAGTGTCTTTCATATACCTGTTGCTGATTTGTATGTCTTCTTTGAAAAAATGTCTATTTGGTCCTTTGCCCATTTTTTTTTTCAGGTTATTTGGTTTTTTGCTATTGAGTTGTAAGAGTTCCTTACATATTTTGGATATTAACTTTTTATCGGATATTTGGTTGGCAAATATTTTCTCCCATTCCATAGGTTCCCTTTTCATTTTGTTGATCATTTCCATTGCGGTACAGAAGCTTTTTAGCTTGACGTAGTACCACTTGTTTATTTTTGCTTTTGTTTCCTGTCCTTTTGGTGTTATATCCAAAAAATCATTGCCAAGACCAATGTCAAGAAGCTTTTCTTCTATCTTGTCTTCTAGGAGTTTTCTGGTTTCAGGTCTTATGTTTAAGTTTTTAATCCATTTTGAGTTGATTTTTGTATATGGTGTAAGATAAGGGTCCAATTTCATTGTTTTGCATGTGGATATCCAGTTTTCTGAACACTATTTATTGAACAGACTATCCTTTTTCCATTGTGTGTTCTTGGTGCCTAGTTGATTATATATGCCTGGGATTATTTCTGGGCTATCTATTCTGCTCCATTGATCTACATGTCTATTTTTATGCCAATACCACACAGTTTGGATAACTATAGCTTTGTAATATAGTTTAAAATCAGAAGGTGTGATCCCTCCATCTTTGCTCTTCTTGGACAATATTGTTTTAGCTATTCAGGGTCTTTTGTAGTTCCATATGAATTTTAGAGTTTATTTATTTATTTATTTGCTGTGAAAAATGCCATTGGAATTTTGATAGGGATTGCATTAAATCTGTAGATGGCTTTGGGCAGTATAGATATTTTAACAATATTAATTCTTCCAATCCATCAGTACAGGATATCTTTCTACTTACTTTTGTCTTCTTCAATTTCTTCCATCAATGTTTTATAGTTTTCAGCGTACAGATCTTTCACCTCCTTGATTAAATTTATTCTTTAGTATTTTGTTCTTTTTGATGCTATTGTAAATGAGCTTGTTCTCTTAATTTCTTTTTTGAATAGTTCAGTATTAGTGTAAAGCAATGTAACTGATTTTTGTATGTTGATTTTGTATCCTGTAAATGGAATTAATTTATTGGTTCTAACAGGTTTTTTGGTGGAGTCTTTAGAGTTTTCTATATATAAGATCATATCATCTGCAGAGACAATTTTACAATTTTTGAAAAATTTTACAATTTTCTCCCTTCTTATTTAGATATCTTTTATTTCTCTTTCTTGACTAATTGCTCTGGCTAGAACTTCCAGTACTATGTTGAACAAAAGTAGCAAGGGGCACCATTGTCTTGTTCCTGATCTTAGAGAATAACTTTCAGCATTTTACCATTGAGTATGATTCTAGCCATGGGCTTGTCATATATGGCCTTTATTATGTGGAGGTACAGGCCTTCTATATCTAATTTGTTGAGAGTTTTATCATGTAAAGATATTGAATTTTGTCAAATGCTTTTTTTGCATCTGTTGAGATGATCATTTGATTTTTATTTTGCTAATGTGGTAAATCACATTTACTGATTTGTGTGTGTTGAACCATCCTTGTATCCAGGGTAAATCCCACTTGATCATAGTGTATGATCCTTTTAATGTGCTCTTGAATTCGATTTGTTATATTCTGTTGAGGATTTTTGCATATATATTCATCAGAGATATTGTCCTGTAATTTTCTTTTCTCATAGTTTCCTTGTCTGACTTTGGTATCAGTGTAATGAGTTTGATAGTGTTCCCTCATCTTTAATTTTTTAGAAGATTTTGAGAAGAATTGGTATTAATTCTTCTTTAAACATTTGGTAAACTTTAAATTCTTTTTCAAATGTTTGGTGAAGCCATCTGGTCCTGGATATTTCATTGTTGAGAGATTGTAAATTGTTGGTTCAACCTCCTTACCCATTATTGGTCTGTTCAAATTTTCTATTTCTTCATGATTCAGTCTTAGAAGGTTGTATGTTTCTAGGAATTTATCCATGTCTTCTAGGCTATCCAATTTGTCAGCAAATAATTGTTCATAGCAGTCTCTTAGAATCCTTTGTATTTTGGTGATATCAGTTGTCAAGTCTCCTTTTTCATTTCTGATGTTATTTATTTGAGTCTTCTCTTTTTTTATTAATCTAGCTAGAGTTTTGTCAATTTTGTATATCTTTTCAAAAAACAAGCTCTTTTTTGTTGATCTTTTCTATTGTATCTCCAGTCTCTATTTCATTTATTTCCGTTCCAATCTCTATTTCCTTCCCTTACTAACCTGAGGCTTAGTTTTTCTTTTTCTACTTCCTTGAGGTATACTAAGTTAGCTTTTTTATTTGAGATTGTTTTTTGCTCTTAATGTAGGCATTAATGGCTATAAACTTCCCTCTTTGAACTGTTTTTCTGATTCTCCTGAGGTTTTTGTATGTCGTTTCCATTTTTGCATATCTCAAGATATTTTTGATTTCTTCTTTGACCATTGGCTGCTCAGCATCATGTTTTTACTCCCCCATACATTTGTGAATTTTACAGTTTTTCTCATGTTATTGATTTCTAATTTTATACCATTGTAGTCATAAAAGATGCTCGATATGATTTCAATCTTCTTAAATTTGCTGAGACTTGATTTGTGACCTAACATATGATCTGTCCTGGAGGATGTTCCATGTGCACTTGAGAATAATGCATATTCTGCTGTTGTTGGATGAACAGTTCTGTATATATCTGTTATGTCCATTTGATCTAAAGTATAATTCAAGTTCAACGTTTCCTTACTGATTTTCTGTCTGGATGATCTATCCATTGTTGAAAATAGGGTATTGAAGTCCCCTATTATTATTGAATTGCTATTTCTCCCTTAAGATTGGCTGATATTTGCTTTATATATTTAGGCCCTCTGACGTTCAGTGCATAAATATTTACAAATATTATGTCCTCTTGATGAATTGGCCCATAACTTTATCATCATATAATAATGACTTTCTTTGTGACTTGTTGCATTTTTTACTTAAAGTCTATTTTGTCTGGTATAACTACCCCCACTATCTTCTTGTTTCCATTTTCATGGAATATCTTTTTCCATCCCTTCACTTCAGTCTCTTTGTGTCTCTAAATCTGAAATGAGTCTAGGCAGCGTATAGTTAGGTCTTATTCTTTTATCCATTCAGCCAATCTATGTCCTTTGATTGGATAATTTAATGCATTTACATTTAAAGTTATTATTGACAGGTACAGGCTTACTATTGCCATTTCATTAATTGTTTTCTGGGTATTTTGTAGATCTTTTCTTCCTCTCTTCTTGTCTTCCTTTGTGATTTTACGATTTTCTGCTTTAATTCCTTTCTTTTTCTCTTTTATATATCTACTATAGGTTTTTGCTTTATAGTTACCATGAGGCTTACATAAAACATTTTATACCTATAATGGTTATTTTAAGCTGGTAACAACTTCACTTTGACTGCATATAAAAGCTCTATACTTTTATTCCCCCACCCACATTTTATGTTCTTGATATCACAAGATACATATTTTAATATTGTGTATCTAATAGCAAATAATTATAGCTATAGTCATTCCTAATACTTAAGTCTTTTACCCTTTATAATAGAGTTATAAGTGATTTATATATCATTATAATTGAATATACTCAAATATTCTGAATTTGACTATATATTTACCTTTACCAGTTCTATCTTCACTCTTTGCCACCTTTTTTTTTCTTTTTGCTCCTCTGATTGGATGATTTCTGTTTGGTATGTTTTAAATATTTTCTATCTCTGTTGAAATTCTCACTTACTTACTTTATGTATTGCTCTTCTAACCTTGGTTAGCATCTTCATGACCTCTATTTTGAACTCACTGTTGGATAAATCACCATTTCATTAGTGTTGCTTTCTGGATATTTATCTTGTTTTTTCTGGTATATATTCCTTTGTTTCTTCATTTTCCTTAAGTCTTTGTGTTGGCTTCTGTGCATTAGATAAAACAGTCACCTCTTCCAGTATTAACAGAATGACCTCATGTAAGAGATGAACCCTGCCAATCATCCCAGTCTGAGATTCTAGGTGCCTCTCATACTTTGTGCTTTTCCAAACAGCTGTCTTTTTTCTTAGTGGATTCCAGGAGATTAGAGCGTGCCAAGTTCCATCACTGCCCGAAGAGCAAGGGAAATGCCCATACACCCATTCAAGCTCAAAAAGAACTATGAAATGCCTGTTCTGTCAGCTCCCATAACAGGCTAATTGGAAACCCAACCATTGAGCAGAAGTTGAGAAAGTCAGGGTGTTAGATAAAAAGTTTAGCCCCCATCAAGGAGAAACTGGGAGTTGGGTGTTTTTATCTACTCACCCAGTGCTATACCGGAGTGAACAGCTGCTGGGAGTGCTTGTACACCCATATAGAACCACTTCTTTCTTCTCTGAAGTCCCAGGGGACTCACAAATGCTGAGCCTCATCATCTCTCAGAGCTGGTGATTTAGGAGTCAATCTCTCAGGTGGCAGTCATAGAAACTGGGGCACTAGGGGCCAGCCCGGTGGCTTAGCTGTTAAGTGCACGCGCTCTGCTACTGGCAGCCCAGGTTCACATCCCGGGTGGGTGCGCACCGACGCACCGCTTCTCCGGCCATGCAGAGGCCGCGTTCCACAAACAGCAACTAGAAGGATGTGTAACTATGACATACAACTATCTACTGGGGCTTTGGGGGGAAAAAAAAAGGAGGAGGATTGGCAAAAGATGTTAGCTCAGAGCCGGTCTTCCTCAGCAAAAGGAGGAGGATTAGCATGGATGTTAGCTCAGGGCCGACCTCCCTCACAAAAAAAAAAAAAAAAAAAAGAAATTAGGGCATTAGACGCATGGACAAACTCCTTTCAGGGGGAAGCTGGAGACTTGACTGTATTGTTGGGGTGAGCTGGGGAAAGAAGGCTCAGGAAGTTCCTACATGCCCATTTAGGCTCCCAAAGACTACAAAATATATGCCCTGAGAGCTCCCAGATGCAGGCTAATCAGAAGCCTGACGCTTGGGCAGCAGATGGAAAAGTATGCAGTCGAACCCCTTCCAGGGAAAAACTGGGTGCCTTGAGTTGTGCCTGCTCCCTCTGAGCTGTGTCCAGGGTGAGATAGCTATGGGAAGTGCTCATGCTCCCATTTAAAAACTGCCTTTTTGTTTAACCTGGTTCGGCAGGCAAGACTCACAAATGTCAAGTCCCCTTGGCTCTCTGAGCTAGGTGATTTGGGGAGCCCCTCCCTCAGGTGCCAGCTGTAAAAGTTAGGGTGATAGATGTGTAGACAATCTCCTTCCAGGGAGACGCTGGAGACTAGTTTTTATAGTTGGAGCAAGCTAGGGGGAGAAGGCAGGGGAAGTGCCCACAAGCCTTTTCAGGCTCCCTAAATGATCCTGGTCAGTTCCCACGTGCCAGCTGATTGAAAGTCCTATCCTCAAGCAACAGCTTGGAAAGTATGTAAACTCTTTCCCAGGAGAAACCGGGAGCCCTGAGTTTTTCTCTGCTCCCTTTGCACTGAGTCTGAGAGCATAGCCATGGGAAATGCTCATGCACCTGTTTCAAAACTGCATCTTTGTTTAATGTGGTCCCGAGGAACTAGTGAATGCCAAGCCCGTTGGCTCTCTGAGCTAGGTGACTTGGGAGCCAGTCCCTTGGTGGCAGCCATAAAAGTTGGGGCACTAGAAATGTGGTCAAAACCCTTCACTCCTCAGGGAGAAACTGGGAGTTGGTGGTTCCCTCCTGATTATAAGGCACTATGCTGGAGGGTGGGATTTGTGGCACAAGTGTGTCTTAGCTTCTCCTACCCATTTTGATGGGTATTTTCTCAGTTCCTGATGTGTAGGAGTCACTCAACTAGTTTCTAGATTTCTCCTAGAGGGAATTGATCCATGTTAAGCTGTATATTCAGTGTGTCCATGGGAGAAGGGAAAGTCAGGAGCCTCCTATTACATCAGCTTTCTTCTGCTAGCTGAGAAACCAAATTTTTAATTTTAATTATTTTAAATTTAAACAGCCACATATGTCTAGTGGCTACCACATTGGACATGTGTGCCTTCTACGCCTTCTATATCTGTATTATGTACAATAAACATTCCAGTTCAGAATAAGGATTCTCATATATTCTGAAAGTTCAAAGACAAAAGTATATTTAACTAAAATTATATTATTAACTGAAAAAAATAGACTAATATATTTTTTAAAAGATTTTCAATAGCATAGATTCAAATAAAGAAAGCTGCCTAGGTGATTTATGGTATGTGTCTTACCATAAAAATCTAGTTTACTAGACAATATATGGACTCATAAAATCAATTCTGTGTTCAAATCCTCACTCACTTTCTTTTTATGTGCCTTCAGGCAAGCTACCCATTATTCTAAGGTTCATTTTCATTATCTGTAAATAGCTGAAATAATTCCAACATTGCAACAATGTTATAAGGATTAAATGAGATAAAGTGTATATACAAGGCAATTGGCAGAATACCAGGCACAAAATAGGTATTAGATAAATTTCCCAATTCTGAAATTCCTGAAGTATGTTAGTTATACAAAGTTTTATCATTTACAAAAATGTTCCTCTTTTTCTCCCCCCAAAAAGAAAGTTTAAATGCATTTTAATCAAGGAGATGAAGAGAAGTATAGCACAATATCATTTTTCTTTTATTAATTGCAACTATAGAAATTACAGTTAACACAGTTATTAGAACACAGATTTGTTCTGCCTTGATAATCATCAAATTCTAGTGCTTAGAACAGTGACTGCTATATACTAGTCATTCAGTAACATTTCTTGAACAAAGAAAGCATAAGCAAATATGTAATCATAGTCCTTTAATATTTTTAGATTTCGTAATTTCAAAGTCATAATAATAATTTGAAATTCAGAATACAGCTTTAAGTTTTTCTTCTTCCTTGCTCACATCCAGTCTCTCTTTTTTGTCACTTTTTTTTTCAAAACGTCTTTCATTTTCATTCTTTGTCTCCACTATCAATGCCATTTCTCTACCCTGATGATCTATCCAAATGAGCACATTAACCTCTAGCTAACAGCCTCAATTTGAGAGTTTCACCAATGATGCTAACCTCTATACCAGCAAACCACACTCTGGTCAGTTGCAATAAGTTCATAAAGAGTCATTACTAGTAAAGAGGGACAAATGTTTGTAAATAATTTAAACATGAACACACATAAATATATTTTTATGAAAAGTATTCATATCTGAAGGCAAGTAGTGAGTGATGCCTTTACTCTGTTTTTAAATATAAATAAATTTATAGTTTTATAAATATATAAATGTAGAGCAGATACATCACTCTTACTTGCTTGCATTTTTATTTTCTCTCAAGAGAAGGAGAAAAAGGAACTAAGTTGCTGTCAGAGCAGCAGGAATTAAGCACAAATCCAACCTCTACCTAGGAAACTTCAGTGAGGATGTGTCTCTTGGAAAAACTTTTTTGTCATAGATGTCACAGCGGAAAAATATTAAAGAATTGTTGCTGTAAAATACTTTCTATGTTTCCTTCTAAACAAATTGCTTTCATCATAGCATTCTCCAGATTAAGAACTAAATATTTTCCATTTCTCACTGTACTAACTTTAAATATCTCATTTTGGCTTTCCAGGTTGTCAGTGTACTCGCCCTACTCTGACCTTTACATCTTCATTTTCTAACATCCTCACCAAACTCATTATTCATACTAGGCAAACACATCCCTCAATGACTAATAAACAAACTACTAATCATTCTGGATTTTGAAACTTGAACAAAATATTTCTATTGATCTAACTTTTATTCATCCAGCAATTTGAAACCTATCAAACAAAGTCCTTCCACTACCACGAAGTTTGACATTGAGCCCTCCCTCTAACTTGACCTCTTTGGAGGTTTACTGAACACTCAGAATCTTGCACTGTTTACTCTTATCCATGTTTCAGTTTTGTCACCCTTTTAAGATGGAGGATGTTTGACATCCAGAGCCTGAAATTATACTTTTTCTCAACTATTCCTGTTCTCTAAGTTTTCATACTTGCTCAGTATTTACAAAATTGCTCAGTTTACAATAAGGATTATTTTTGAATCCAATTTCTTGCATTTTTCATTTACTAAGTGAACATTACTCAGCTCCTTTTTTTTTTTTCTAAAATCTAATAGGCAAAAGCTATTTTCTTAATAGTGGTTATTGTGGGAATGAACAAAGTTATTTAAAAGCAAATTAGGAATATATTAAATAGTCTACTAACAAATGAGAATAATAACCCATATGCCTTGGTTCTAAGCTAAAGAATTATACTCATCAAAAGGCTTAAAAGATTCTAGTAAAATGAAACAATCCATATGTTTGGCACATAAGTTTTCAGCACACAATTGTTGAGTGTTAAATCATAAAAGACTATATATTATACAACATAGCATGCATACAAAAACATCATAACTGAAAATAGATGAACTAATAATTTTAATCTTCTTAAAAAGTGTTTAGTCTATGTAGGATAATAGAGGCCATGTAGATCCGAATGTCTCTACTCATACTTTAAAGTCACATAGATCAAAAAAAAAAGAGAAAATAAAATCACCCTTTACCTGCTGTTACATATAAGTAGGAGATTAAAAATACTAAACATTTCAAATGATGTGTAACTTGGGAGGAAAATACCCAAACGAGGATAGTCAGTTCAAGTTTATGCTAAAACAGAGTCTGTGGGGAAAAAGAAGAGGGGAATAGGGCCCAGCATTTGGAACAGACTCATTCTGAGAAAGAGAGATTCTCAGAACTCATAAGGACATGTCCAAAACTAGGTGGATGAGAGCACTAGTTACTCTGGAACTGAATGACAGAACTTGAAAGAACACAGGAGCAGAAGCCGTCCAGGAATGTTGGCCTTGGGAAAGCATCACCTCTAGGGGAAAAAGAGGTAACTTGAGAAACAGAAGTCCCCCTGAGAGTCTGGAAGGTAAAGAATAAATATTCATATTTGTATGAATGTGCATTACTTTGAATCTGAAATTCAAAATATCAGAATTAAAGTGGATTTTTAAAAAGGAAGTCATGATATAAGTTGACTGAATTTAGGTAGGAAACTGAAAAAAAAATTCACGGAAATGAAGACTAAATCCAAGGTTCCCAAAGGAGGACAGATTTGACCTAAACTATAACAAAGAACACTTAGTGACATAATAGAGACAACAAGAAAACAAAAACCATGTAAAAAGGGCTAAGAACAATTAGAGAGAAAATGCTGGATACAAAAGGTAGACATAAATGATTCGATATATGTATAATTGGTTTCCTTGAAGAAAAGAAAACAAAAAATAGAGAACTAACATTTAAAATCACGACCCAAGAAATCTTTCTGGAAATATAAGAAGTTCTAATTTAACATTTTTAAGTAGCCTAAATGTAACTGGGAAAATTGACCCAGAAATACCAACTCTGAGACATATTCCATTGGAATAATTAGATTGTAAAAATAACAAAAAAAATTCTGGGCTATTGGGCAAAACAAGCAAATCGTTTATAAAGAGATAAAATCATGTTGGCATCATATTTCTCAACAGCAACATACAAAGCAAGATAACACTGGATTACCATGTTTTAAAAATTTAAGAATGAAAATGAGCCACGGTCTTATTACTGAGTCAATGTTTCCTTCAAGTATCAAGGCTGTCCAAAACCATGTGTAAACATTCAAGAATTCAGGGAATGCTGGATTGGAGTTCAAGTCCTTCCTGAGGAATCTACTAGAAAACATATATTCAAAAGACAATTGAGAAGAGCTTGGCAAATGACTAATGATGAGCATTTGTTGTATTAATTTCAGATTTATGATCAAAATAAAGGTAGGGACAAGCTGAAAGAATAATATATAAATATTATATGTCCTGACAAAATAGAAACACCTCAGTTAAAATAAGGACAAGGGAGAGAAAAAGATAAGTTAGAATGAACTCATTGATTGTTACTTTGAACTTTCCTTCGCAGGCTTGTTTATGGTAGTAGTATTAGTGAAATAATTCTAAAACTATTTTGTGTGTATTGCAGGAAAGGTTAAATGAGGGAATAATTTTGATATTCTTAGAAATCAGAGTTCGCACTGTGGGAAAGGGAAATATAAATGAGATGGGAAAGGGGAGAAAAACCCTGTGGTTGGATTTGAATTGGGGGTATCAGTATGACCTCATAATTAGAAAAAAAAATCCCGCAACCATGTATGTGAGTGTGTGTGTGTCTGTGTGTTTGCATGCATGTGTTCTAGCTCTCTCTAGCCATCTGAAGAGTCTACAAATAGTGACACTCCAATAGCAATTAGAGTACTTAGTGCCCAGATCTTGGTTTCCAAAAGGAATTAGGACTCTTTGGAAGAATGCCAATTTCAGGTCTGGGGAGCAAAAGTAAAAGCTGAAAATGGAATATATATTTTGGCCAGAAAATCAAAGAATTTCTTAGTGACTCGTGGAAACATGTCAAAAAATCAAAGGAGCTGGCTTTGCCCAATTGAGCAAATTTTTTCTAGCTTTTTATTGATGTATGATACACAAACAGAAAAGCGCCAATTTAATAAGGGCATTGCTTGGTGAATTTTCATTATTGGAACACAATTTTTAAACCAGAACTGGATCAAGAAATAGAACATTATAAGAAAACTAGAAGCTGCACTCACGCACCATCAAGAGTAACCACTCTCCTGACTTCTCACAGCATAGATACATTTTGTCTGTTTTGTAACTTCGTAAGATGGAAGCATACAGAATATACTCTATTATGTCAGAAGTTTTAATTAGTATTATTTTTATAAGATTCATCCATATTGTTGTGTGTTGGAGAGCAATTATTCTGATTACTGGATTGTATTCTATGTATGTACATATCACAATTTAAATTTTGGATGCTTTGAGTATAAAAAATATTATAAGACATTGAATTTCTAAAAGTCGTTAAGTCCATAGTGACTCTCTAAAAAGGTGCGGATGGGAGTAAGAGCTCTTCTATACGTAATTATGCAAGCAAATAAGTGTAAAAAGAATGATAGAATAAGAAAATGGCCACACTGTAACCATCAGTGTAATAATTTATTCAAACAAAGACCATCAATGGATCTAGAATCACTGAGTTGGGGAACAGGTTATTCATATAGTTTCAAAATACTAGCCCACGTATCACTTACTAATAATAAATGAAAAATTATAACCTTACAATGGAGAAATCTTGCCAAGTCTCAAACCCAGAATTATCAATATTATGTCTCACAATAGAATGCAAGTATGTAGTATTCTTGCCAAAAAATGTTTAACCTGAATCTAAATATGATGAAACAGTCAGACAAATCCAGATTGTGGGCCATTAAATAAGACAGCTGACCTAGATATTTAAAAATTATCAATGGCAAGAAAGTAAAAAAAAAAAGTAAGTTCAGGGCTGCTATTCTAGATTTAAAAAGATATAACTAATTTGGGATCCTTGACTGGATCTTGGAACAAGAGCAACAAAAAACTCTAAAGGACAATATTGGGAAATCAGGGAGATTTAAATAAATATGAAGTATACATCAGATGAGATTATTTTGTCAGTGTTGAACTTCTTGGGTGTGATGGTGGTATTTTATTCATGTAGGAGAATGTCTTAGTTTTTAGAAAATATTTAGCGGTGGAGTTTCAGGATGTCTGCAACCTCCAAATGTTTCAAAAAAAAAAAATGTAATACAGAGAAAGAAAGACAGAAAGCAAATGTGGCTGTTGAAAACTGGTGAATTCAGATAAAGGAATATAGGTATTCATTTGTACTATTCCTTCAACTTTTCTGTAGATTTGAAAGATGAGACCAAAAGAAATATACAAAACACATTTTTCTTAAAATTTTCAGATATTGAAAATTGTTTTAAAAATTAAATATAGTGAAAAATACAATGAACTACTGATCAATTTTTTTCTTTTCATGGTTTACGTATGCAAATCCAAAACATTTATTTATCTGATTTCTGAATTTCAGTTCTAATTTTAATTGATTCACCAGTTGGCATATATTCATTGCAAAATATTGAGTTTTGCAATTTAAAATAACCTTAAATTTTTATTTTACATTGATCATATTTTCCTCCTTACATATCACCAAACTTATAAGCCACTATTTTTCATGAAAAATATGGTTCTGGGTATACAGTGCTTCTTAAATATTCTTTTGGGTTGAATTTTGATTGATTGAATGATAAAACAAATCAAACAAGACTCTGTAACAACTTTGAAATTATATTTCATTAGCTCTATTCAAATATCACTAACCATGATATTAGCTACTGCTTGCCAAGGAAATTAGAACTTCTTTTATAAAAAACAATCCCTCTCTCTCCTCCCCAAAAAAATCCCCAATATTATTTATGAAAAAGGAAAACAAATTTTTTTTAAGAATTGCTAATTGGATCATGGTTTTGGTAAAAAAAAAAAAAAAAGAAAAAAAAAGCCAAAAAGCATCTTAGAAGCATTATATAACTTTAAAAGATAGAAACTACAATTCACAATTTTCATGTGACTAGTAATTGACTGTCCTATTTAAAATATAAGTAAGAAAATAAATGCAATAATTAATTCCTATCGTTTCTTTCCTATGGGATTAAAAAGGCACGTTTTACCTAACATTCAGGATCCTGTATTCAACGGATTATTTAAAATTAGTATGAAGAGACTAGTAACTTTATAAATTCGCCTGCTTACTTTTGCTTTTAAAGGCAAATGAAAACTTATATAAATCCCTATGTAGATATTATAATAATAGATACGGTATATTTGTATCCAAGTGATGATGGTGTTATTGCAAATGTAAGCATCAACAGTATGAAGAAATACGATCTGAAGGATGGCAGAATATGCCCCCCCAAAGTATGCCGCTTGCTTTGGCGTAAGTATTATTTTGAGCTACAAGCACTTAAAAAACAGCAAGTACAAAAAGGGCACTCTGTCTTCCCATTTTCCTCCTAAAAGCAGGAGATAAAACTCCCATGTGAAAGATGGCCTCCCTATTCTAGGAGGAAAGAAACATTCCTATCACTAGAGATAGGGGATTGAGACCAAGAGAATTCTGTACGAATAGACCTTGTTAAAATAACTCTTACCTTCTTTCAGTCTCCCCATATATTTCAGTTACTTTTCCACCTAGTACAAAAGCATTTACATTTTGCCACTTCTTTCAGTCTTCATTTTCCTATTAGGATTTTCATGTCATGTAACATTTATATTAAATAAATCTTTATGCTTTTCCCCTGTTAATCTGTCTTATGTCAATTTAATTCTCACGCCCAGCTGGAGATCCTATGAGGGTAGAGGTAAAGTTTTGCCTCCCCTCCATATCATTACTGCACATGATAGAGAAATCTTCAGATCTTAATATTTGTCATATAAATTTTTGACAAAACTAATTTTTCCAAATCACATATAGACTTGCTATCAGTGTCAGCATATAGGCACATACAACTTTCTGTTTTTCTTGTGAAATATTTATTTGAGAATATGATTAACATTGATATCTATATATTTGCTTCCTATCATTAGGAATTTATCCTATATGATGTACATCTCATCGTAGCTCTGAAAGTTAAGGGCAGGAAGGACACATTTAGGCGTTAATTAATACTTTCATTACATCAATAAATGATATTTTGAAAACTATTCAATTTAATAAAGTTATGGTTAAATCCTTCCCATTAACACTTCTCCTCAGATAATGAAAACAACATCTTATTAATTTACAGTGAATCCCTTAACAAATGTAGTCTATATTTGAATCTTTACAGAGACCTAGGCTACTTACTTTATTTTTGAAAATGAGAAAGTATGTATTTATCTGTTAACTTCTTTTAGAAGGGTATATGAATTATAAGGTCTTAAAATTTTTCTATTTTACCAGCCAGAAATAACTTATTTTCAGAGAATCTAATATGACAATTCCCTGAAAGCCCCAATTCTTTAAACTATGACATAGCTAGAAATTTTGGCTCCAAACAGAAATATTTGTCTTTATTTTATGTCATTTCCAAATATCCATACCATTTCCTTGACTTTAAAAACTAATTATTTACATTTTTTTGCCTTGGAGCCAAAAGGCAATTATCTTTAGAGCAGTAGTGGTCTCAGAATAAGACAGTCAACGAAACCATTTAATTAGTCTAGGACTGGAAAAGAGTGAACTCAAAGTAGTCACTGTCCAAATAAGAGAGAGAAAATGTTTCATAATTGATAGATACATGAAGTGTCCTCCATGGCAATTTGTTCTATTTCCATCAGGAGAAAGAATGTATGATAGATTGTGTAGTTACTCTCTACCTCCCCAAAAGTTCATTTCATAGGGGCTGGTGCTATTTCTATTAGTTCTAGGCACTCCATTAATTTTCTAGTTTTCTTCACCTGGAATATTACCACAGTAGTTGACACTATGATTTAATTAGAGCATATTAAGCATTAGGAAAATAGGCTAAATAAAAAAATAAGATTGTTTGTATGACATATAAGTAACAGTTTCCTACATTTGCCTTACATATGCATTTGTCATTATGAGAGGGCAATTAGAAAGTTGTGACAAGTATTCTCCTCTCCAAATTACAAATGTCTCTACCTCAAAACATGGCTTCAAAATTCCATTAAAATCATAATTACTTTACCAAATTCCAGTTCTACCACAGACATTAGTATTGAATCAAGCTAAAATGGCCTTTTATTCTATTAGAAAGTAAAATCTTTCTATTTAAAAAGTTATGTAAATTAAGGAAAAGGCAAGAAATATTTTCATCTTTTAATGGAGATTTTAAAATAAATTTAAAACTTTTTAGTATAACTTAAAGTGGCACTAGCATTAAAGTTTCATACCAAATTAATCCTTGCTCACTATCTACTATATAATCAAAGCTGAAATAAATTAACATAGAGCTAACTTTAATATGTCGTAGAGTATGAAACACCTTTTTTTCCCCTATGAAGAATTTCCCAAACTTAGGTGACAAAGATAAAATGAGTTTGTTTTCATTCTGGGGTGGCAAAGACAACTACCTCTCCACTATTTCTGTTCCCAGCCATTGGGTGGCACTGTTTCTGGAAGTGGCAGTCCAGGAAGGGATTTCATTTCCAAACCATACCTATATCTATGTGGGACCAATTGACTAGTTTTAGCAACAGAGATACGATTGGAAGTGAAATGTCACTCACTTGTAGTTCAAGTTAATTAAAAAGCAAATATGCCTTTTCCATTGTTCTTCTCTCAAACTCAGGCTAGATGCAAAAAGTTTGAGACTGCAAGGGAGTCAAAACTACAAGGTGCTTGAGTCACCGAATTATGTGGAATATAGCAACCCACTGGCCACGGACACCCACATGTTACTGACACAAACTTCTAATTTGTAAATTCCCTGAAATTGAAGGTCTTATTTGTTATAGCAGTTGATAATACCCAAACCAATACATACGGTGTTCAGCAGGGTGGAGGGCGTGGGCTGTTTAATGGAAGCTTTTTCTGATTTTGAAGGAAAGTTGGCGTTCCCACTGAAAAATGCCTTGGAACTCTCCATAAAAGAGCACAGGTTGAGGCAAGAGAAATAAAGAAAATGCTATTGACCAGTTACCCCTAAACTAAATATTTAAAACTAGAATCATGTACCTGGGCTTATAATACAATTTATTTAGAGATATTTTTAACTAAGAAAAGAAGAGAGAAGAGGTCCATACTCCTTGCATATGTCAAAATTTGTTTTGACATTCCCTCAAGTGTTTGCATTCTTAAAAAGAAACTTTAGCAGACGACTCAGTTTCAGAGCACTGGTAAAGACAAAAAATAAAATAAGTTGCACTCTTAAAGGTCTTCTCAAATATACTTCTTAAAAAATCAAATAGAGATTTTTTTTCTCACATCTTTTTAGAATGTTCCTCTAGGCTAAAGCTGTAGAGCACAATATGGTTACCAGCCAGACTCTTCACCACAGCCGTTGAGTGGGTTAAGAAGGCACCAGAGAGCTCAAATGCAAAGGAATTCAAACAGGCTATTTCCGGGTAAACATAACTGTAAAGGGCTCCTTTTTCTCAAACAGCGAGCAGATTCCAAGATACTGGTAAAGAAACCCTAGAACAATTGGTGAAATTTGTAAAGAACGAAAAATTAAATAGGGCTAACTTTTAACAAGACCAGACTAAATTAGATCAATTGATAGATAGACAGATGGATATAGAGAGACAGAGAGACACATAGATAAAAGGAAGGATGAGAGAAATATAGGAAGAAAGGAAAAAAAACAAAAGACTTTACCTGTTTGATACATTTTAAAAGAAAGTAATATTTCTTGTTTGGAGGTTTTGATAAAGCTGTATGTTAAGAATAAATAATGAATTCTCTTTTCTTTAACTTTCATAGTATCTTCCTCATTAATGAATGATTTAAATAAAAATAGGGCAAATGTATGTAAGTTCTAAATTTTAAGTAATGGGCAGTCAAATTACATTTAAAAATATGAATATTACTCTATCTTAAAATCCTTTTGGAACTCTTCTCTCAGGGTTATGGGACAGAGGGGAGCTATCTCTCCTTGAAGGGTTACTTCTCCCTTCCTCCAATCCCTGCCACACTTAGTATTCCTAATGTGTCCTAAGATGTATAAAATAAAAAGCAACCCTCCAAGTCCACCACCATCATCACCACCACTTTATTTAAAAAATTATTTTTTGGGGGGGAGCATTTACCTCAATCTATGTAACTAAGACATTTCTTTGTTTCTGTATTACCTCTAAAGTAAATTATAAAATAAAAATTCTAAAAATACATTCAACTCTTTCAATATTATAATACATCAAAGGATTATATTTATTTACATGTATAATATAAGAATGTTTATTTTTAGCAAGAACTATCAAGCATTCTCATACTAATTAGCAAGGAACTGGATATCATTTAGAGAAAAAATTTAATTAAATATTGATTTTTTTAACGTTCTAGCCCATAACAGGCATATGATTCTAATATCCAAAAATTTACATATGTAAATAACCAAGTTCTCAACTGTGTCATATAAAAGATGAGTTGGTACATGAAAAACAGGAACTTGACATAAATATTTATAAAGTGAACACACTAGCAAAATGTGAACCAAATACAGACAAAAATACATCCATTTTTAGTAATATTCAAAAAATTTTTAATTAAATCAGTTTATTTATAAGTTCAAAGTAAAATGAATATCTTTTTTTGGAACTCTGCATAAAGCATATAAAATTTAAGTAATTTCTGCCCCTCTGTCTAAGGTCCTTATCACAGAATGTTTCAATAGATATTATCACTAATTGAGAAGGAGAAAGCATTTAGAATGGCTATTGTCTTTCATTCCTACACACAGAAAAGCTATGAGTACCAGATATAGTAATTTCACCTTCTTTTCAAAAGTTTTCCAAAATAACAAAAAAGTGGCCTGGGATAAAACAAAAAGCCACCTACCTTGCCAATTGTCTTGGTTAGTAGACAAGCCTTTCATAACTATAATAATGATTAGCAGAAATAAAAGAAGCAACTTAAAATGAATGTTTTTAAAAACTACTTTAGACATATAAAAACTTATCTGATAATTCTAGAACCATAAGAGCTCAAACCAGCTAAAACAAAATTTTAAAAATAATATTAAGGCTTATTTTTCTTTTATTATTGTAAAGGCAATATATGAATACTGGCTATTGTCTAAAAAATTCAAATATAAAATTATAGAGTAAAACGTGTGGTCTCTGTCTAAAAAAATGTGATTTTATATATATATATATAAACATATTTCTTTTAAGAGACCACATTTGTTAGCTTCTTCTATTTCCTTAAACATCCTATACTTTCCCCTCCTTCAGTTGATAACTTCACTTTATGCTTCATTGAAAGATTAGAATTAGACTAGAAATGCCCTCAAATTCCAACTACTAAAACTGCAAACTTCTCCATATTCTCTCTATTCCCTCTTTGATGCAATGAGGAAAGCCTCCATGTTCCTATCAAGGGTCAAGTTTTCCTCTGAGCTCTGAATTCTCACCTCACTCAGATTCTCAGTAATTCTTGTGTCCTCCGTGCCTCACAGCTTTGGACAAAGGGACTGCACTCAATAATATTTGGAAGTATAAATATATGAAATATAAATGAACTAGTAAGTAAATAAAAACTCTACATTATGGGGCTGGCCCCGTGGCTTAGTGGTTAAGTGCACGCGCTCCGCTACTGGTGGCCCGGGTTCGGATCCCGGGCGTGCACCGACGCACCGCTTCTCGGGCCATGCTGAGGCCACGTCCCACAAACAGCAACTAGAAGGATGTGCAACTACGACATACAACTATCTACTGGGGCTTTGGGGAAGAAAAAAAAGGAGGAGGATTGGCAATAGATGTTAGCTCAGAGCTGGTCTTTCTCAGCAAAAAGAGGAGGATTGGCACAGATGTTAGCTCAGGGCCGATATTCCTCATGAAAAATAAATAAATAAATAAATAAAACTCTACATCAACATAAATATCATTATGCCACATATTATCATACAACAAATAAGTTTATAGGCAACAAAAGACTAATAATAATGTGACAGTATCTTCAACCTTAATAAAAATTAGGGAAATTCCAATTAAAACAATGGGAGGTACCCATCCAATACAGAAAAAACAATGGGAGGTACCCATCCAATACAGAAAAATTAAAAAGTCTGATAGATTTCGATACTGGTGAGGTTTTGAAGAAATAGTTATTCTCATACACTGCTGATGGAAGTATGAACTATTATTCCATTTTTGGCTGGAAATTTGGCAAATCTATCAATAAATTAAATGTGCATAGTGTATGACCAAACAGCGAATGCTCTAGGGATCTCTTCTATAGATAATCTTGGTTGTAAATAAAAGTATACTTTTAAGGTTAATACAGTATGGTGCATCCATAATATGAACTACAATGCAAAAATTATGAAGATAACATTCTCCTTTTGATTCAAGATGGCAGACTGAACAAACTGAAATGAAATATAATTTCTGAGCAACTAAAACTTAAGACTTAAGAAAATTAGTTATCCTTGATGGTGCGAAAGCAAAGGAATTGCTGAAATTGCATAGAAGGAGAAAAAAGGTAAAGATGCCTATCTGAAGTATACGGAACAAAAAAATATAGGTTTAATATATTATTAAAGGTGTTAAGGTAACTGATAGAAGAATTAAAATAATAATTTTACTATTAAAAATTGTGAGGAGGAGGAAAGGGAAGAAGTGGAGTTAGAGAGCTAAATCTTCATATTTTAGATAGGGATTCAACCTGGAGGTAAATTTAAATAGGAACATTATTCGTAGCTATATTACCTTCCAGAAAAATTAAAATAAGAAATGATTGTGAGTGTTTGCCCCTTGGAAGTGGGCATGGATGTTAAAAGGGAGACTTTTATTTTTCATTATAAATCTATCTGAGCTATTCAGTTTTTTTTTTTTATCATCTGCAGATGTTCTTTGATTAAAAACACAGTGAAGTAGAACTACCCTTAACCCATGTAACAACTGAGTCATCCACCACATGTGCCATGTTGCTGCCACCATGGGGCAGGGATACCTGCCGTCTTGCCCTGCCCCCAAACTCTGTTAGGATGGGCACTCTAACCCTTTCTACATCCTCACCAAGGCCTGAAACCGCACCTCCACTGGGGATGGAGGGTGATAGCAGAATGCAGATCTCTCCCCAACCACATCACTGGACAGGTAGGTTGGGAACCCGGGAGTAAAGAGCAGGTAGCCAAGAACCCAGTGGAAGGTGGTATTACATGTGAACTGAGGTAAATATTCCATAATCTTACTGGACTTCACTTACAAAACACAAATTAATAGATAAAATTATTAAGAATTTCAGGATTGTGAAAACAGAACATTAAACCTCACATATGGGGTCCATCCAAACACAGGGTCCTATACGGCTGCACTGGTCACAAGCCCATGAAGCTTGCTTTGCTCATAGTTTACAGTCCTAAAATGATAAGACACATGCCAGGACTATAGCTTTTCTAGTTTTGGAGTACCAGAATCTCAGAACTAAGATCACGTTCACAGAAAAAGATTGTAATCTAAGTTTTATAATAACCAAAAAATTTACGGTTGTATCAAACACACAATAAGAATCAAATCCCACTGTCTGCCAGCGAATGAGCTGATTGAGCAAAACACTTGTAAACATGGGCCCTAAACTGGCTCTGAGGTGGTTTCTGTTAATGATACCTCAGATTAGGCTTTGCTACCAAACGAAGCATAGAAAATCATGAATGTAATGTTTTTAGTCTTATTATGATACGAGAGTCAACCAGTTGATGAGCCAAACGAGCTTTAAAAGAATGAGTAACAAAGGTGGCAAGTGCTCACTTTGATAATTTAGTAGCAGTCTGACCAGAGGCATCATGGCTAAAGTACAAAGCTATGAAAATTCAGCTTGCTTATGGTTAAATTAGTTGGACAAAAGGTGATATACTTCCAAACTAGGGTAATGGTCTACCTCCTCATGTGTAGGTCAAATTGATAGTGACGTATGAATAGAGTTATTATACATGTAAAGTCAAATAGTGCCACTAAGTGTTAAAGGACCACCCCAGCTAGTCTCAAACTGAACAGGCCAACAGGAAGAATCACTTTTACACGGTTTTCAAAGAGATATATTCGTAGGTCAACAGCATGCAATTATTTGTTCCAATGCTCTTTGCATTTATAACAGCACTATGAGAAAACAAAGGAGGAGCAGAAAGGAGTGATAGCAATAGTGTTATTGATATTTTTGAATTAGGTGGGGAGAAAAATGAAGGATTTAAAGCAGAAGATGCAATTTCATTCGTGTGGTAGAACTAAAGAAAATATTAAGCTATGATTCAAAGTTGTCAAGCTTTTTAAAAGGAAATATTAAATTCTGCCCTCCAGGGACTGCATTTGAGCAATTCTAAGATGAAGTTAAATATTAAAAATAATGATAAGGATGATGAAGCAATTAGACTGAATTATTGTTAATATGAAAATTCTCCAAGCCCATACTTAGAATCAATTAAAAAGAAAACAAACAAAATACTAGTACCCATAACGAAAGTATTTTCTTACCAAATCTAAGTTGATATTTTATCTTGTCTATATGGACACGTAATTTTACATGACAGGAAGAAAACTGATCACTTGGAATTTCAAACAACCAAATTGCTTTTCACTTCAAAATTTTAGATTTAAATATTTATATTTAGCATTTGGAATAAGAGGATTCCCATCTGAATCTTTATCTACTTCTTTAAAAATGCACAATGATATGGTCAAGGGCTAAGGTAATTTTTATTTCATGATGCAGGAACTAGATCTAAGAAATGTTATTTATTCATTTTTTTTTCCCCCCAAAGCCCCAGTAGACAGCTGTATGTCATAGGTTCACATCCTTCTAGTTGCTGTACGTGGGACTCGGCCTCGCGTTGGACGGAGAAGTGGTGCCTCGGGGCGCTCCCGGGATCCGAACCTGGGCCGCCAGCATCAGAGCGCGCGCACTCAACCGCCAAGCCACGGAGCCAGCCCCTAAGAAATGTTAAAGGTCTAAAGAACCTATGATTGGACACTTTGGAAAGTTATATCGGAAGCAAAAATATTTGCTTCACTGATAATGCAATTGCCTTTCCATGTGGTTTTTTTTTCCTTTCCTTTTTACTCTTCCTTACCAACCTGCCATACATAATTTTAGAAGACAGACTTTCCCTGCACTTCAAGGACTTGCTATCAAAGTAATCTTTTAAACCAACTCATGCTAAAATGGCAGCAGCTGATAATGTCTGAATATATTTATCATCTGTTTGGAATGTTATAACCTGAAGGCACCATGAATGGGAAAATGTAGAATATGTTTAATTTTCCTCAAATTGTCTTGTCTATGTGGAAGAGATTATTGCCCCTAACCCCACTCCCAGCCCCATGCTCCATAAAGTATTTTAATTTGCAAGAGAAAGTAAATCATCTTTGAGGTCACATCAACTTGGTGAATAGGCAATCAACTGAAAAGTCATTCATCAGAAAACAAAATTTACCTGAAAATATATCTGGATTGATTGATTGGCTCAGAGAAAGCAACTGATAAATTTTATGAGGTTCATGTGTTGTGCAGCAGTAGGTAACTCATTATCAACTCAGGTTAATATGAAGTTTTCATATTAAATGTTCAAATTGTTATATTCTTATGAATTGATGTTAAGGTTTCATATTAAATATTCAAATTGTTATGTGCTTATGAAATATAATTTTATGAAGTACATCAGAATATTACTTTTAAATTGACAATAACAGCAGCCTGGTTCATTTTGTTACTAGTGCAATTTCTTACACAGTATGAATAGAGAAGGAATAACAGAAAATTACAAAGCAGAGTCATAAAGAATGTTGATAGGCTTTTTCTCTTACCAGAGATGGGCTACCAATGTTGGAATTGCTATTGGCATTGGGGCATGGCTAATAGAGAATATGGAGCTGAAGTAAGGATGGTTTAAATAGGGAGAGGAGTATATACTTGACAGAGAATGTAAGACAGAAAAAATGATGTAAGCTCCTTTCTCTCTCTCTGTAAGCTACTGATAGTATATTCTCTCCAAGAAAATGCTGTGAATAGAGCAGATGATGGAGAAGTGTTAGTGTTCTTGTGGCACAGTCTTGGTAGAACAGGTATTGTCAATGAATGATGACCAGTATCTGTAGGAGACTCCCTCAGTGTGGATCATCAAGCATCACTGTAGCCAAGTGACAGGTTTTTGACCAGTTGAGCACATACAGGTACCGGGGCTGGTTTTTAGTTTGATATTGATATTTGAAGACCTAGGGACAAGATAAAAGTATCTCCATCTCTTCTATTTTCTCAAACCATTAGTATTTTTGTCCAGATGAAAGAATTTAGGGCCAATCTAGGTTATAGGAAGAATTGAAAGGTCATGGTAAAGCAAAGATATGACCACATGTTCTACGGTGTCCAGTAAAGAGGAATATCTGTTGCAAGAAACCACTGTTGATGAAGATATGTGATCTAGGTTAATGGGTTCCTGTCTCCATCACTACATTTCTGTAGATCAACAAATAAGGGATAAGTTACGGTAACAGAAGAAGATAAACAGACTGGGGGCTTTGTACCAATTAAAGATGTGAAGAAAATCTCTACAAACTCTCTGAAGAATTTTTATAGGGACATCAGCCCATATATTTAGAAGGTCACTGAGGTATGTAGCTGGTAATCACAATTGCCTAAGCATAGAATGTTGTCTGATGTTCCCACTTTTACGACTATAATGACAGCTAAATGGGGAGGGCTACAACTTTATTAAAAATATTATTAGTATTTTTTCCCCTTGGGAAGAAAATTTCTCTCACATTTTTCTCCAGAAAAAGTACACAAATAAATAAACATGTTAGTGGCATATAAAATAAGTTTACATATTTTAAGAATTATACTCATGACATGATTTTATGAGATCCTACAGTGAAAATGAACGAGTTAAATTACTTTTGACCTGAATAAGGGAAATCTGTTTCTTCTAAACATGTGCTAAACATATGCAATAGGAAACAGTCATCTTCCTAGACTTTTCATCTTCATAAATAATGTAGGTCTGATAAGACTTTATTCCATGGACTTGTAGGCTGAGTGCATTACAGTAAAGGTACTTTTGGTATACGTATCTCCTGGTATCCAAATATGCTGTCTTTGGAATTTGGCCCAGCATGAATAACCCCCAATATATCCACCACATGTAAACATATGACCACAGTGAGAGAACGACACTTAAAATAAGTCAAATTATATTTAAGATGCCTTCATTCAATAACCATAGCTAAAAGTACTCATCCTTGTAATTTTTTTCCCTCCAACTTCTATGTGTATCATACTTTTGCCTTCATCCCTTCCTGTATATTTTGCCTTCATCTTCAAATTGTTCAACTCACTCATGCCAAAATTGGTGGATAGTACATGCTAACTTCCCTTTTTCCTGCAGAAGTTGATTGATATCACTGAATCACTTTTTATTATTTATTGTGGGGGGGGGTGTTCTTGTCTGTGTAAAATTGTACCTTTGTTTTGAATGAACAGGAATGGCATGCAACCGTTATTCATACTTGGGAATGCCATAATTAGCACATCCCTCTTTGCTTATCAGGTGCTACTCCTATGTCTCAGGGCTTTGCCAGGGATATTGTGTCGTCTCTGTCCTTACTCCTTTATGGCACTCAGGACATTATTACTAAATTTATTATTTAAAAGAATTGGTCTTTCAGGTGCCAATGAGGCAATTAAATTGAAGGCAGGACGCTGATTGAAAGAGAGATCTGTTAAGTACTAGAAGGTATAGTAATCTTTGGTTGTGCAATCTGTCTGAGGTTCTTCTAGAAGAGATCCTCTTCCACAGAGAAAAGTTATATTTTAGCTTTACCCATAGTTGAATGATTGTGCTAAATATTCTTATCTGAAAATATCCATCATCACCTGTTGCCACAAAACCATGGTTTTGTGCCACAAAAAATTGGTTATACTTGCCATAGGAATCAATTGAAGTTACCAAAAGCCCCAATCGTGTCTTTCTTGTTATTTTATGTGAACATTACCTTCTCAAAACAAACAAACAATGAAAGGATTTAGGTTTGATTTTCAGCCACAGCAAGGAACTCTGGCAGAATTCCTGTTAAAAAGTAAAGACGTTTTTCCTCTTATCATTGTCCTTTGTTTGTATCATTGAACTTTAAAGATTTTGGTAATGTCACGAGTTGGAAATTTAATCTACTCTGAAACAAGTGATTTTTTAAACCTCAAATGTCTTCCTTCTCTTGGGGGCGGGGTAAGTCGTCCCAGAATTTGTATGTACTCTGCCTAAATAAATGGTCAAAATTGTCACCTAATTCACTTTCCTGAATTCCAGAGGTACAGAGCTTCCTCAGGAAGAATAGACTATGTTTTACATTGCGTTGAAAAAGAGAACAATATTGTTACTACCAAATTATACACCAAGCATTTTTCTGTATATTCCTCCAAACTCTGTGCCAGCTTCTGAGTCAATATGGTGACCTGAGAAACCAATCTCCTTCTTTGTCCCTAAGCAAAGGCTGAAAGAGGCAGACGTAAGTCGGACCACTGAGGTCCCGCAGTCTAGAAGAAGCCTGGGAGCCAATTAAGCAGCACGTCGGCACAAAGACTGTGTAGTGCTTCTCAGCCCAGCTGCCTTGCTGTGGGTGACTGAATCAAATTTTTTTACCAGGGCTAAATCCACTCTCTGTGGCTCTGTTTCTGAGATGGTCTGATCTTTAAATGAGAATTGAAAGAAAAAAAACAAGAAGTATAAGAGACAGGAATGCGAGTAAAAGACCATCAGCAGACAGGAAACTTTCACAAAATTCTGGAAGACAGAAAGGAGATTGAAGGACATGGAGAGGTGAAGCCAAGTGGAAAATTGAGATCAGTGTCTGGGTAGAGGGGATCAGAACAGAGGAGGAAGCTTGCTGACCCCAAAAAACCTCAGAAATTTTAAATTAGCAAACAAGAAGTAGGATGGAAAACAGGAGTAAAAAGTGAGGCTGAAAAACAAGGTAATGATTTAAAGGCTGAGTATTTCATCCCCAAATCCACTTTTGTATATTTTATATATGCAGAGCTGTTGACTGCCAGCCAGCCAGAGATATTTTATTCAGGGGAAAAACAAAAAACACTTAAACATTTCACTGGAAAGAAATTAATAAATTTATAATAACTGAGTAATACAGGAAGAACTAGGGAAACTGATAGGTTTTGGGTACCCCAGAATACAGCCTCTGCCAGTATGGCATTTCCAGACTACTGCCTAATGCTCAATTCCCTGTCAAAGATTTCTAGTCTATTTACTGTGCTCATAAGCATCATAACTCCCATGCCATTTGCTGTCCACTGTTTGTAATAATGTATAAGTAAGGATTACCAAACATTTGAAGAAAACTTATCATATGAAAGAGAAAGAGTGAGATAAATCAATAGCAAAGCTTACTTCAGAGAAAATAAATATTATTCCCAGAAACATCTAAGAAGACATAGTATTAATAAGAATGCTATCTTTAAAACACAGTTCTGAAATTAGATAATGAATATCACTGTTCAAATTATTTATTATTTCCTTATGTTTCTATTTCTGACTTTACCTGTTTTTCTAGGTAACAATAAGGAAAGAATAGCAAGGTTTGGAAAAGTAAACATGAAACTCAGGAGTTGAAACAAGAAAATAGCTCTTCTAATTAGGTATACCTACATTAGATATGTTTGGAAATGTTTGTGAGTAGTAAAGAATAGGGCCAACTAGACCTCTGTATACTGTATAGGCTACAAGTTACTGAGGAGCATAGACCATGCCTAATATCTTTATATCTCCAGGGTTCTTCACAGTGACTATCACATTGTACATAACCATTATTATTCCCCAAAATATTAATTATTTGTCATTACAGTGTAGAGAAGTCAAGCCAAACAAGACATTCTAGCCTAATAATCAAAATGTAAACAATCTCTAAAAAATAATACTTTGAAGCAGAACACTGTCTTCATCCCTGAAAAAGTAAAGAAATATAAAGCAGAACTGAAAAAATTGATCTTTTAGTAAGAAATTTGCTCATTTCTATAGCAAACTTTGTTTCATCTCATTAGCCTGACATGCAGTCTCTAGTTAGTGACACATCTCCATCACTAAATAAGACAGCATATGCCACTTCAATCTTCAACGTAACGTGAAAATGCCATTATCTCTCCTTCCTACTGATATTTGCACAAGCTGCCTCTACTAGGCACATTACCCTTTCCAGTCTTCCATTCCCTACCCATCTGTTTCTAGCTAGTCTCTGTCCCCTTAGCCTGGCTAACTAACTACAAGTCATCATTTATGTATAACTTTACACGTGAACTTCCTTTGAAAACTTTCAATAGTCCAAGTGTTCATACAGAATTCATAGCATTTACAATACTATTTCACTAGCTTTTTCCCGACAAAATTACTCCACTGCTCTGTAAGCTCCCAGAAGTCAGCGGCCACGTCCATATTGCTTATGCTGCTCTCTGAGTACTCAGCACAGTGGTTGTCATAGAGTAGATGCTCAATAAATATATACTGAATTGAAATTAAACGTTTTCATTGGATCTTACATACTAAGAGAATATTTCCTGTTAGTCAATTGCGTGTTTAGAAGTGCATATTATTGCCAACATAAGTTGGCAAATAGCAGAAGGTGTGATGTTTTTACTCAGCAGCTGTAGCATGGGCGTTGGAACTGGTAACTCACCTGTGACTCCTTCTCATGAATATACACACAAGAACACCAGGGCACAGATGATTAATCATTTCTGTGGCTCTATTAATACAGATCGCTGATGCTAAACCCATTATGTAGTAATATGCACTGATAAATAAGGCAAACATTATATTGACCATACTAGTATCTGATTCTACCATACTCTTACATTTTGCCTGTTTTTCATAGGATATTTATGAAACCTATGTGAATCCATCCATGGAGTACTGCACCAAGTTTCCCACGAACCCACTCATGATTTGTTTAGCAATGAAAATTACTGTTTACACACCACTACAGAATGATGGCTACGGGCATTCTACTGCAAGCAGCCACACCACCTTCTATGTATTCTTTGAATCACCTCACTTTAGCTCAGGCTAAAAACCCAGGGTCTGAGCAGCCATTTTAAAGGAATAATGACCTACTTTTTATTTGAGTGTCTCAAGGCAAAGATTACCTCTCTTGAGATCTAACCTTCTATACTTTACAACATGCCACTAGATGAAATATTCACAGGAACTCTTTTTCTCTCTTTTTTTCTTTGTCTTTTTTTTAAACAACATTTGCCAGATGAAAAAACAGAAGGCATAACAACCACGGAGTAGTGGGTGGAAATGAATTAGAAAAGGCAGAGAGAGAAAAGAAAAGTATTCAAAGACAAATGGAGTCCTCAAGGTCAACTGTTTCACTGTAAACACTTAAGGCAGCTGGTTGTGTAAAAATAAATGTACATTCAGCAAAGCCGCGTGAGAAAAAGATGCCTTTTATCTAATGATTTACAGATCCAGAATGTCAATAGCATTGCCCCTAAACCAATTTATTGTTCATCATTCATGCATGTCTCCATCTTCCCACACATGCCTAAATCTTAACCTGCATCCTCGAGCAAAGGTGACACGTACATCCCCCAAAATCCAATAAAAGTAACAAACCAGCTAAGATTTTATGTTTACTCCTCCTAGAATATTAACCGATGATTTAAAATAATATAGTTTCTTTTATCTGCACTATTGGCCAGTGTCTATACAAAGTTTTATTAATTTCAGAATGTTCTGTTATAAAGTATAATAGACAGGGTAATGTCGATGTTAATGTTATTCAGTAGAAAGCCCAAAGCATTCTATGAATCTAAACTATCAATAGATTGTTGATGATAGTTTATTGTTGATAACAAAACATTTCTTTCTGTCTCTGTAGTTAAAGAAACACCTGTACTACTCCCTTATATCAATAAGCATTAGGGTGAAAAGCCTTAAAGGATTCCAGCTGAAAAATTCAGTTTCTTATTACTTTTCACTTTATAATGCTTCCTTGATATTTTTCCTGTGTTATTCTACAAAGACATCATGAGATGATTACAATTTCTAAGTATATCTCCAAGAACAAAGGCATAAACTCTGCCACAGAAGAATATGACTCTTGGTGGCATATCTGAATATATTTGCAAGCAAAGAAGGGCAGAATCATTTAATGTTCATCATAGATCTCGTAAATGGTGAGGCCAGAGACTGCCTTTTATTTCAACATCTCAAGTGCCTAAAAGCACATATCCACTATATGTTTGATCAATGAATAAATGAATTAATGATAACTTAAGATGAATAATTCCATATAAATAACATAAGATGTACAATATTTACCATTTTTAGTTACATGAGTGTGTTCACTTCAAGAAAATTTTCTTGAGCTATACACTTACAATTTGTGCACTTTCTCAAATATATGTTATACTTCAATAAAGAAGTTTATTAAAAACATATGTAAAATGATAACTCTTTGTAAAGCACTGCTTAGAATAAAAATAATTATAAAACATGACCTCTACCACACGAAGGTATATTTATATTTGAGGAAAATGAGTATACACATAAATATAAATAGAGTAAAATACTCTTAGAACCAAAGAAGACTACAGTGTTTGCACTGCTGAAGAATGGACTAATTTGAGAAGGATTCGTAAGTACTAGCTTTTGAGATTTGAAGGAAAAGTGGAACTTAGACAATGCTCAAGAGGCCATTTCAGGCAAAAATTGTGTGAACATATGTACTACTATACATATAGTAACTGCTGTGAAAAAATAGACAATAAAACTGAAGTGAGAAATTTATAGCAAGTGATAGCAGGCAGTAACTTAGATATCAAATTGGAGAAGAAAATTATTAAAAGTTTTTGTCGAAATTTGTTTTCTGTTAGTTATTATTATTGCTTCCTAGTCCATAATTGGTTTTAGCATTTACAGTGTGACCTTAGGTATAGTGTAAGTGTTTTGCACAAGGCTGGATCTTTAAAAACAGAACGAAACAAAATTCACACATCTCCACCAAGTTTATCACTGAAAAAAATAGTAACATTCACAAAAAACTACTGATCTGGGAAAGCTACTTGTTAAGCTTAGATATATAGGAAAGATCATCAAACCAAATGGTTACTAGGTCATGCTAAGATCTCTATCAAATATAGCTCATATATATAAATTATTCCATAACTAAACATAACAAAGAACAATGGATCAGATATAAAAATGATGGAATAAGCCAAGAAAAAAATATGTATAAACCAAGAAAAGTTTTTAATAATAGACATTAAATATGACATTAAAAATTATACTAAATGTATGTTTAGGTTCCAAAATTTTATCTAAGAAATCGAAGTGATGATTTAACTTGATTGTTTATAAAGGTGAAATAAAACAACAACAAAAATATATGGATAGGGCCTTTGTTCTCCATGTTAAGTGGAAATTTAAACAAATAAAATAGAGGCCAGCCTGGTGGCATAGTGGTTAAGTTTGCACGCTCTGCTTTGGTGGCCTGGGGTTTGCAGGTTCGAATCTCAGGCACGGACCTACACACCACTTATCAAGCCATGCTGTGGCAGGCATCCCACATATAAAGTGGAGGAAGATGGGCGTGGATGTTAACCTAGGGACAATCTTCCTCAGAAAAAAGAGGAGGATTGGCAACAGATGTTAGTTCAGGGCTAATCTTCCTCAACAAAAAAATAATAATAATGATAAATTTAAAAAATAAAGTAAACCATAGAACCCTGGCATTTAATATGAAGAAATGAGATCTGTATTAAGAAAGTTATTATATGTGATTATATGATATGCACTTTGATCTTTTACATACAGAAATTCAAAATAATGCACTGACGCTCCAGGCCTAGTCCCCATAGAGGAATAACTATTAAAATGGAAATGTAATAATAACAATAATAATATTTCTTACATGTTTATACATTTTACAATTTGCAATTCATCTTTACACTCATTACCTCATTTAATATTCATATTAACCCTGGAGGGAAGCTATTATGATATCTATTTTACAGATGAGTAAACAGTTTAAGAGATAAAAAATGACTTGGAGAAGATTACAGACCTGAAAATACTAAGGAATCTTTCTCTTGACTCCACATTCAGCATTCTCTACTTCCCAGTTTCTAAAAAACTTAATAATGCGGAGTATTTTACACTTATGTGAAAGTTTTAAGAAATTTATACATATGTGAAATTTACATATAAACTTGAGAAATACCAAGTCTGGCACAACAATCTGAACTTCCTCCTCATCTGATAAATTTGAGCTGTAGTCTTCTGGTTTATTTGCTTTAGTAATTGGAAGAGACATGTTAATCTTACTCCATCTTGTTGTCATAATTTTATTTTTGAAAATATCCTCCTGGACTGAAATCTCATATAGACCTTGGCTTTCTTTTTCCAACTGGGTTTATTTAAACCTGTTGACTCATTTTTAGTAATTCCTAAATAGGAAAATTTGAAAATACTTAAAAACCTTTTTCAAGTCAAACTGCATTATCTATTAGACTTCCAACTCACTAGGGTGTCAGTTTGGACAAGTGATTTTGACATGCGTGCCTATCATTTTCAAATTTCTAAATCAAGTTTTTTATAAAGCCACACTTTTCAGAAATAGAAAAGGCCTAAGCCAAGAAGCCACTCTTTTAGTAGTTCTTACAAACTGGATGAAGTGATAGAAGCCACAAAGCAAGCTAGCCATGGAGTATTTGCTTGAAGGTTTTCCACTGGAGAAAATCCTTTTGAGGTGGTTGGCTCTATAACCATGTATGTGGGTTTCAAAAAACATTGCAACCATTTAAAGTCTATTTGGTATTCTCTGTTTACATGGAATGAACCGAGAAGTAGCAATGAAAATAAACAATGACTTGCATGACGAGAGCCAAAATAGTTTGGCCATCTGTATAATAAATAAAGGGAAAAAATGGCTTCTTACTTCCTCTTTTGGTTTTCACAGGACTGTCTTCTCAAGAAGCAATGCTCAGTGAGTGAATGCTTGAGTTCTCTGCCAACCTTTCAGCAACTGTAATCAGACTTTTTTGTGAAAACCTTTGCATTGGACTCTGAATAACCTGCATTGTTAATTTTACGAATTACGTTGGAATTAACTCAGAAATAAAATGCATCAAGAAGCACATGTGATTTAACAAAAAGGAGACAGTCACGAAATTAATTAGCAGATGTTAAGATCTGTGCTTGTATTTTTATTTCCCAATTAACATTAAAGAAAAATATTTAAAAAAAATTTGTCCAAGTCTTAAAAGTCTCCCTATACTATGAAAACTAGACTTCCTTACTTCCGTTCTTCCTTCCTTCTTTTTTTCCTTCCTTTCTTCCTGAGAGGTAAGTTGACAATTTTTGAGAGAGCTGCTACTAAAGCGTGTAACTAGTAACAATGAATTAATTGTAACTAACATACTATAACCGACTGTATCCCAGACAGCAACTGTTGTAATCACTATCAGCACCTCACTTATATCCCTTGGACCACTCAGTGTGCTTCCAACTTCCACTTGGTAGGTATCTGCATCTCTGTGTCTAAGCGCTTGTTTTCTGGAACCACAGAGAGCTACTCTTCCAAGTCGGGAAATTTGGAAGGGCCAAGAAATTAACACCTTCCCTTAATAGCCCTCAACCAATGACTGACAGAAGTCTGTGCAAGAGCACCTCAGCCCCCTCATCCTGTGAGTGGGACAGTTCTGAAGTATGTGTTATTATTCTTTCCCAGAGTTTGCGCTTGAAAGTAAGCTCCAGTCATCCACTGTGACAGCAGGTTCCATAATGTGCTCTTTATTCTTGACTTTACTCTACCAATATTTCCATTTGGCTAACTCTGTTTTCTGGGATCAACTCTCAAATAAATTACTTGCACCTGAATTCTTGTGTCAGAGTGTGCTTTGTGGAGACTCCACACTAAGACACCTCGCCAATGCTTTTCAAATAAATGTTTTATTATTTAATTACCACAAACCAGTTGTGAGTTAGATTTTACCAAGGCCACCTCATGGTAGTGTACTTACAGCTGTCCAGACTGTAACACTTGGGACACCGTAAAACCCTGAGTGAAGCTTCTGTTGGTAACCATGAGGAAAACACAAATAAACATGAGGATATTCTAAACAGAACTGATCTATATCTAATCTAGATGGTCAAGGATGATATCAATCAAACCTTCATAACCACCTGTGTACCATATGAAAGTCTAACCAGTAAATAATATTTTAATTCATCTAATTTGAGGAAACACATATAGACAAGACTCATTAAAAATAAACCAAAAAAGGGGCCGGCCCAGTGGCACAGCGGTTAAGTGCATGCTCCGCTTCGGTGGCCTGGGGTTCGCAGGTTCAGATCCCGGGCGCGCACCAATGCACCGCTTGTCAAGCTATGCTGTGGCGGCGTCCCATATAGAGTAGAGAAAGATGGCCACGGATGTTAGCTCAGGGCCAACCTTCCTCAGCAAAAAAAAAAAGAGGAGGATTGGCATCCGATATTAGCTCAGGGCTGATTTTCCTCACACACACACACACACAAAATAAACCAAAAGAAAGAACAAAAAATTAATTTTTAGCAAAAAGCACAAACTTCTGCACCTCTCTTGGTAATAAAAACATTCTGGTTGGATAGGAGTTGAGTTAGCGTGAGGTGTAGGCAAAGAATGAGTCTGTGATGTACCTGGCTCCCATTTCCTAGCAGTCAGGCAGCAAACACTCTATCAATGTCCATGAGATTTTAGCCCTGGACACCAAAACCTGCCCATTGGTGAAAATGCATGATCAGCTCGGGAGAGAAAGACAATAAACAGGCAAACAAATATATTTTCTAAAAGAAGTGTTACTGTCTTTTCCTTTTATTTATTTGCTAGTTTCTTTTTTAACGTTTGGAGAAAAATACTATCCCTCAAACTGGCAGTGGGGGCCTGAATAGCAGACCAATGTTAGTGAGGATTGGAGGAAACAAAATAGTTATCTCAACGAGGGACTTGCCAGTGTAAATGGCTCTTCTATTACAGTCCAATAAAGTATCGTTTACTGTCACACTAAGCAAGGTAGATTTTACGTCATGACCCAGCTTACACTTCTAAGCAAGGAAGTCTCTTCTTCTTTCTGCCCTGTCCTGAGCCTGCCACCTCTCATCCGAGCTTTTACTTCAGGGCCTTTTTTTTTTTTAACTAGTATGTCTCAATGAGACAGACACCTCCTCTTTTTTTATTTTTTATGTATTTCAGATTGGGTAAAACCAAGCATAGAAATGTGCATTGTGTTTTCGTTAGGATCAGCACAAAAATTTAAACATTATCTTCTGGCAGAAGTAGTGTTCCAAATGGTGTTTAGAGCATCAGCATAGCCCTCAAATACCTACTTATTCCAAAATATATTTGAGGTACCTTATTCTGTGAATATAATCTAGAATAGTATATCTCGAGTAATATATGAAAAGTTTTTAAGAAAAGAAAACTCCTTCAAACTCCAAAGACTGACCTAAAATATTTCTTAATCACATTTTACTTAACCACACATAAGCTTAAAACTAGATACAATCTCAACATAGTATAGCTCTTATAAAATTTAAAGTTGTAACTTTATTTTTATTATAAATTATTTTTATTACAAATTAATTTGTAAATTAAATAAAAACAAAACAATGACAACAAAATCCAAACTAACTCTAACTTAAAGTGACAAATGATGCTGCTTTCCTGAAATCATACCGCTCTTCTAACATGAGTATGGCATTATATGGCATAATACTATACTACATGTGTACAAGTAGTATATATGTACAGCAATTTTATCTTATCTTTCCAAATATTTCAAACTCTTATTAATATAGAACATTTTGAAATTATTTGGCCTTCATTTGGTGTGGATGCAACATAATAAGCCCAAGATATTTAAGATACAATGTATAGTACCAAAACCATCACAAATGCAAACAGAAATGCAGGTACTGAAATTGGCTGTCCATACTTCAATATAATATTTTTAGATTATTATTGACATAAAAGCAAAAAATAAAAATTATCATAATCAATTATTGAACTCCCAAATTCTGGACCAGTTTTTAAATCCCTGATCTAAAGCATTGTTTGTGTGGGAAAATGCACTGTAAATCTAGAACTAGATTATTGGACTTGATTTGCCTCACATTTGTGTCTCAGGGGTGGACCCGGGCATAGTTGCAATGCTGAACTCTGTCTCTTAGTAAGTTGCTACATCTGAGGAACCCAAGAGTCTTCTCCAATCAACTGTTACTAGTTGATGCCACTTCAAGTTAGGGAACAACTCCAGACATAGGCTACTTCACCACCTGATTTCCTATGGAGTTGGCCCACAAATTACATGCTCATAGGTTACGTACTCATTATTCTGGAATCAAATAATCATGAAGATTTACAGAGAGGATGGATCTTAAACCATAATTTTAGTCCTCTGACTTTAGGTCAGTAAAAGTCCAAACTATCCAATATAAGTAGCTGTCTATTCTCATCAAAGACAAACTCAAAAGGTCATTCAGCAAAAACATAAAAGATAAAACAAATAAAATATTTTAAAAGTTTTATGGGAGGATTAGACAAAATAAAATAAAATGAACAGGTAGCTAATGCTAGCACTCGACTATTCAGATGCCTAGGCTTGTCAATTGATCATTCTCATTAAAATCAGTATGGAGGGGCCAGCCCAGTGGCTTAGCGGTTAAGTGCGCGGGCTCCGCTGCTGGCGGCCTGGGTTCCGATCCCGGGCGCGCACCGACGCACCGCTCCTCCAGCCATGCTGAGGCCACATCCCACATGCAGCAACTGGAAGGATGTGCAACTATGACATACGGCTATCTACTGGGGCTTTGGGGGAAACAATAAATAAATAAATAAAATTTAAAAAATTAAAAAAAAAATCCGTGTGGAGGATGTTACTTGGGGCTGACATCATCAGTATGGAGGATGTTACTTGGGGCTGACATCATCTCATCAACTAGGATAGAATCAGCAATATCTAATTTTTTCCCCAGGTGAGACACTCAGAATAATGTGTGAGCTGAATATTTTTCAGACACTGAACATAAGTCTGAATAGAAGTACATAATCTAACAAGTTCAAATCACGCCTTCAGTGCCACCTCTACACTAACACACAAAGACTCTCTCTCTTTCTATATATATATATATATATATATATATATATATATAATCTCTCTATCTATAAATATGATATATATATATATATATACAATTTCATTTTTTCTGTGCCACATCAGAAATGACATAGATGTCAAAGTACCATCAGCAAGTCTGATTGGTGCTGGGGGTAGAAAACTATGCAATATAAAGAAAGCCACCATTTGTTATATTATCTAGACTTCTTTGGCAAATATAACTTAGCTTAGCTTGTCCAACATTCACCAAGTTATCCAAAACAAACCTGCACACATTTCAAAACCTCTGCCACACCAAGGCTTTTGTTTTTTCCATTAGCTGTATGTGCAAGAAGGATCATACACATACACACACACACACATATGTATGTGCACATAAATGATAGTCTGACTATAACCAAACTGACAAGTTGGGAATTCACAGATGACTTCTGATTCAAATGGTTATCTCATTATGCCTAAATATCTCACATTCTGTCCAATTTCAAATTAATTCAATAAAAACATACAGTCGATACAGACATTTTGGGTTAAGCTTTTAGCTTGATCTGTTTGATTCTTTCTTTCTGTTTCCATATGACACAACCCATACTGCTTCCCTTCTGAGATTTTCTAATCAAACTCTGGCTTTTCTCTGGTTCAAACAAATCCTTGATATGCTGTCTATATCCTTCATCGCCTCCGGCATTACTCAGTGCCTCCCTCAAAGATTGCTGGGAAGTGATGGAGATAGGTCTTAGCCATCAACTCCTCCTCTGGAAGGATGCCCAGAGCTACAAAGGGCTTTCACAGGTGGTAAAAACAGAGCACAGAGTCACTTTCAAACCATGAAAATATGTCTGTGGTCTTTGAGACTGGCTAAAACTCATCAAAGTCAAGTCTTTGACTCATGGGCTAGAAAATCATATTTAATGTTGTTTTAAGGTGGTAAATTCTCCTGATTAAAAGTCAATGATCGATCTGACACATTGTTAATTGCAGAAGATTAATTATACCAGGAATAAGAAAATGAGAATGAAACCAATCCGAGTTCACATATGATAAATGATGTATTCTTCACATTAAAAGTGCTTCACAGGATGTATTATCTTCGTCCGCCTGTCAGACCATATACGAAAGCCTCCTGCATCTAAGGGCAATGAGCAAAACGGCAGGCAACATCACATAAAAAATACCAGCAGGAAGTACATTTGTTGTGGCAGCAAGTGTTACATTCTTATTATCAGGAGATATTACCTAAATGTCATCTCTATAAAGCTCTTTCCATTTGCCATAATTTGTTACGGAATAAAGGGGTTTGTGATAACAACCACCAGGTGATGCACAGCATGGAGGATGTGCAACCCTGCCATTCCAAAATGAAAATAATTTATTGCCTTAATGTAGTCTATTCAAATAGTGGTCGAAGCCCACTGTCCAACTACATTATTATCAGGCCACAGCCTTCCATACAGAAATGCGTTAGCCAAATTATACTCCATCACTAAAATGTGTGTTCATGATTTATGAAAGCTGAATGAATTACTAAAAAAGAATCACCTTCTCAAAAATATTGATGCTAAGTTGGAACTTGAATTATTTAATGCTAATATATGTGAGGGTGATAGTGGAGAGACACTATTTCTTTGAAATCTAAAGAGACAAGCTAATAAAACACTTACATCAAGCTTTAATTGAAATTGCTTGCACGCTGACGAAACCTACTAGGTAAATCACAGACGTAACGAAGATTTAGTTCCCAAAGTCTGCCTTCGCCCAAAACATAACAATTTCTAAGACATCAAAAGTGCCCTGTCGTGTGGCATACGCTGTGGTAAATATCTTTTATTACACTCAACAGAAAAGTAAATAGACTATTTAAATAAACTCCAGGCAATCGGAATCATACACCTGCCTCTTTGCCTACTTTTCTGCTAGAAGAAATTGCCAAGTTTGTAAATAAGAGCTGAGCATGCCACATTCTCTATAATGTGCCTCTGGGATTCAGGTGAGAGCTAAGTTCTGAAACATTTCCAATTATGCCACTCCTTCATAGGTATAAATTGGACTTGTCTCTATACTTCTGGAAAATACAGGCAAATACTCCATTTTGTAGACCTAGGCTTCATTGAGTTTATTTTCTTTCCCCTTTCTTGTTTCCGCATTCTTTTGTTTTCGTTTTTGGAAAATCACAAGTAAACGGATGGAAGGGAAGAGCTCCTTTCTGATAATAAAGATAGAGAATAATATCAAAATATGACCCTGTACCTCAGAAATGGATTTCATTTCCAAGAACACTTCAGCTTGCCCTGATACACTGCTGGTATCCGGCCACCCCCTGAGTTTTCATTGACAGCTTCCTGCATCTTAAGTGAAATCCCTACCCGCTGTGCGTGCAGTATTGTACTGACTGTGTAGTCAAATATCTTACTGGGCTGAGAGGTACAAAGTACAACCTGAATGCCTCGTGGTAACACTTGAGCAGATGAACACGCTCCCTGGAATTACGTGGGGCAATTTGTGTGACATATAGTTTGCTGTCTAAGGTGCCAGAATATTCTTTTGTGAATTATACTGGTGATTGACTGATTTAGTTCAATCCCAATTGATTTGGAGAATCATATGCCTTAATAAACTGGTGCATCAAATTCTTGTCAAGAAAATGTAGCCACTATGCTGCATGTACTACCTACAAGTCAAATAAATAGAATTAAACCAGAACAAAGGATATTCAACCAAAATAATGAAAATAGTCCTCGAAAAAGAGCTATCTACTCAAACATAGTCTAACTTCTAAAAATGTTTATGATTCATTTTTGTAGATAAAAATTGGCAATCTTACTATCCTTGTAGTTATACAATGTATGTTCCTCAAAAGTTGTATGTGTGTGAACCAATATTTTTCTAAATAAAAATAACAATAATTTAACATAACAGTAATAATTACCTTACCTTTAAAATAACAGTAATAATATGCCACATCATCACCATCTTCACCTTGAATATAAATCTATATAATTTCAAAGCGATTTCATACACAGATTACCTCATTTATTCTTCATGTCAAACCTGGGAGGTTCAGAAATGATCATTTCCGTTTCTTTAAATGGACTCTTTGCTAAATAGTTTCCTGAAATCAAAATCATTTTGCAAATTAAAAATTCTTGATTTTATATATTCTACATATAAAAATGTTGAAAAATAAATTCAAATTATTATATTTCCAGTTTAAATATAACCAAAATCCATTTGCATTATCACATTAAACTTTATATTTTTAAATAATCCCTTCATAAATAATCTTTTCAAATTATCTGAATTTGAGTGCACCATCTGTTTCTTTCTGAGAACTTCCCAAGTTCAAAAATTAATTTTTCCTTAAGGTACATGATCACGGGAAAGGAGAAATGAGTAAAATGCAGAGGTATGCTGTTGGCAGCCTTCTTTGGCTTCAAGTATTCATCCTAGATGACCCCTTGAAAAGGTGCTATCGTGTTCAGGAAAAGAGTGAGCAGGGCTACTAATACAATTGAGCTTGGAACATATTATCTAAGCTATATTCATCCATCTAGTCCACAAATATTCATTGAGCTCCTCCTATATAATTTGCTCATAGTGTAAATGAATTAAGAAATTTTTTCTTTCTTTTTTTCTTCTCTCATGCAGCAGAAGAATGCATGATAGACTTTACCAACACATTGATACAAGGCAAAACAAGATATTAGAGAGCCAACTCAATCTCACAGTGATGGGCAGGAATAGAGAAAACTAACCATTTGAAAGGAGAGAAGATTACGTAATTTTTTCCCCTACAAGAGTAGGATGCGAAGAGGAGAATCAAATTTTACAATATGTTGCAAAATCAGATGGTGTTACCTAATCAAGCAAATAGGTAACAATGTCCCTGGAATAATAATCAATTTTAAGTGACAGTGTGGAAAGCATGACAATTTATCATGGCTAATTCCTAGTATCTAGGGATTTATTTCTATTGTTCTTACTATTTGTTTGTTGCTTATAATATTTATTCCAAAATGACCATTTGAGCAGCATTTCTTTGTAGATATTATAAATCAAACATATAGGTATGGCAAATTTATGAACGTAAAAATGACCATATCAGACCAAGCCAAGTGATTTAAACACCAAGAGATTTGCTATTTTAATAGAAAACTAATGTGAATAAAAAGGGAAGTAACAAGAGATGAGAAATTAATGAAACCATTATTTGGATGTTTAAATCAGTATTCATTAAGTTTATAAGGCAAAGGATAAAACGGAACAAGTCCTCACTTTTACAGAGATACTTATTCTAATAATCATAATGATTTGAATGGTCTCAATTTTTTTCCAGATTTGAGAACCAAAAATTTGGCCATTAGCAAGAAGACAAATGTGTATGCAATTGGGAAAATTTCAAAGAAAAAGTGATATTAATATATATATATAATATATGTATATACATATATATTTATACGTGTTTGTCAGTGGTATACTTAGACTATCAGATGTCTAAAGTGGATCATTTTTTACATCCTCTCTCTATATAACAAAATTATATGTAGTAAAATTCATGAAATAAAATGAATAATAATAATGGCCAAAAAGAAACATGGATAGTAAAAATGTTCTCTTACTGAATTTTTGATAAAATCAAATAATCACAACAATAAAAAAAATTACAGTACAGTAAAGTATTGACTAACATTTTAATTAGGTTAATGTATTTTTGAACAGGGAAACCTGTATATATTGTTCTATCATAGTAATTAATAACAGTATCAGTTTCTCTTTTCTAGCTTTAACTTCTGTAAAATTGTCAATAATTTTGCATATCCATGTTCAATTGGTAGATAACTAGAATTTTCAGCCTATCTTCACTCATACCTTTGTATTAATTTTAACTTCTAAAAGTTTCTTTTACCTAAAGCAATACATGTACAAATAGTTAGAAAAAGTCTTAAACATGAACATAACTTTGGCAGAGATTGGTAAAAATCCATTTTACAACAAATTCCAGAAATTACAATACTATCCATTATTTTATTTCTTCAAGATCTATTCTAATGGCTTTCAAGTGTCTTCAAGGTTGAAAATTTTTAAACACAAAACTCTAAGTGGTTACAGAGAAGAGTAAAACTGAAAAAACTCAAATTCTCATCTTCCATATTGACAATTCTGTGCTATTATTGCTTATTTCAAATCTACTATTTAAATGCAAGAATATGTAACACCATATAGCCCTTTCAAACTACTCCTAAACAAAGCTAGAATAATTCTGAGCTGATACAAATTTACTTTCAAAATGAATAGATGTAGCTATGTCCTACTGCATAACTAGGAGTTCTCCATGTTAACTTCCATATATATTACTAGATTTAATAAAGTATAAGGCATAAAATATGCTAATTTGAAGATTACATTTATATTATTAAAACTGTACAGTAACTGCAACAATATATTAGAACTTAGATCAAAAAAATTTTCTTTCAGGGAAGAATATTCTATCATTGACATTGTTTAGAATTGCTAGCACAAATTGCTAATAAAAAAACAAGCTAACTTTTACCCTGTTTTGTTATTATTTTTTTTTTAATTCTCTGTAGACTATGCTTTCCTTTATTGCCTGCACCTGGAGCTGACTGCTTCCACCTCTTCATCCTTGGTACACCAATAGTGTTTATTATTCTCCAACATTGACAGTGTAAACTAGCTGGTGAGAGATGGAAAAAAGTTCCTTAATTATAGTAATGTGCAAATCATTTCTTACTACTTTAACGACACATTTTAAAGTAAAATCAAAGAGTCTTATAGATACTCTTTAATTAATTCTTAAACATCTCTTTCCATGAGGTTGGGAACTGAGTGATACTGAATCTATATTATAGATTAGAGGAGAAACAGTTACAGGGGGGTAAAATAACTTCTCTCTGCCACAAAACAAGCCATTGTTAAGTTTGTATTGGATTCCAGGCTTACAGCTCTGAAATCTATATCTAACTATAGCCTTCTCTCTTCCTCATGAAATTCTATTTTAAAACGTCTAATTTTATCACTAAAATGGCACTCCGTGAATAAAATATTCACTAAAGCAAATTATTAGAGCCCTGTTTAGTGTAAGGAAAATTAGATAAGCACCAGCAAGGAAAGGCAATTAATATTTTATATCTGGCAGGTTGTGAGTGAAAATGGAATTTTTAATAAAAAATACCAGGAATAATTAATTTACTTTGTTCCAGTCAGTCAAGCAATTAAATTTATTGAGCATTTACTATGTTCTAGGCAGTGTACCAGGCATTGGTGAAACAGAATTGAACTAGAAATAGAGTTCTTGCCTTTAAAGACTTTACAAATATTTGGTTGTAGGGGCAATAAACACAAAAAATATATGATAAATAAATAAATGATTTTAATTACAAAAGAGTGTTATGGATAAAATAAGGAATGTGGTAGATGTAATTGGACCAGCTAGTTGTTTGGGGGTGACCAGAAGGCAACATTGGAATTTTGTCACGAAGGAAGAATAAGGGCAGCCATGAAAATCTCTAGGGAATGAACATTCCAAGCAGAAACAAGATCAATGACAAGAGCCTCAGGAATGAATAAACACCAGAGAATAGAAGACAGTGGAAGGATATGATATTGGAGCCATAAGCAAAAGCAAGTAGAACCTTATGTTAAGTTCGCATTTCATTCTAAGTGAAATAAAACACAATTGGAAGATTTTACGCAGAGAAATGAAATTATTTGATTTAGATTTTAGAAAGATCAGTGACAGCAGTATGGATGATGGGTTGTAAGGGGTCAAGAGAGAAGACAGAGAGACCAGTTAGGAGGTTGTTTATGTAGTCCAGCCAAGGTATGATGGTGGCCTGATCTATAATTGTAGCAGTGGAAATGTTGAGAAGTGGTCAGATCAGGGATATATTTTAGAGAATCAGCCAGCAGTGCTACTTACTGATAGCAAGAATGTAGGGCAAGAGAGAAAGGAAGAATCAAGGGTATAGTTTAGGCCTTATCCTGCAGCGTTGGAGGACAGATGGCCCAATTCCTAGAATGAGAAGGGCTTATAGAGGAACTAATATTTGGATCTTCAATATTTAAGTCTTTTGGGGGGTATGTTAGATTTGGAAATCTATTCTTCATACAAGTGGAGCCCTCAATGAGGCAGTGAGCGTTGCTTCTGACCCTAAAGGATGAGGTCCAGGCTTCGTATATAAATTTGAGAATCATCAGTGTATGACATATAGAGTTGTGGACTAATGCTATCACTTATGAAAAAAATGAAACAAAAGAGAAGAGAAGATGACTGGGGGGTAGGGGAATGGAGGGGGAAGTCCAGGTTACTTGAATATATAGAAATCTTGTAGGTCAAAGCAATCTAGCAAAGATTAGGGAAACTAAAGAGAGAACTACCATGAGATAGACAGAAAACCAGGCCAGCATCATATCATGGAAGTTTAAAAAAGAAAAAGCTTCAAGAAAGAGGGAAATGTCACCTGTTTTAATTGCTAGTGAGATGTCTAATAAGACAAGGATGGAGACCTGACCACCAACTTGGGAAAACTCTGGGTCCTTTTCATTAAGAGATTTTTCAGTGAAGTTGTGGGAAGTATAGTCCAATTAGAGTGAATTAAGGAGATAATGGGAAGTGAAGAAGAAAATCCATAGAGTATAGACAACATTTTTTCTTATACAGCTAAGTAGGAGAGCAAAGAAATGGCAGTCACGTGGTAAAGGATGAGTTGTTTTTCTTTAAGATGGATGATATTACAGTAGGTTTGTGTGCTGAAACAAAGAATACGACAGAGAGTTAGGAATTGATGCTTCGAAGACAAAGAGGATAATTGCTGGAATGAAACTCTCGAGAGCAGAGAGAAAACAAGATCCAGGGTAGCAGCATTGCCCACAAGGGCAACTTCTTTAACTGTAAGGATTGGAAAGGCTGAGTAGGTGAGTGTAGATGATGTAGGAAGGTAAGGAAGACACGACAGGGTTAACGTAAAAAGTGACAAGGTGAATTTATTAATAGAATATGGTGGGAGTAGATGGCAATGAAGGCCCATTTGGGATCCATGGCCATAAATACGAAGTGAGTCCAGTCAGCAAGATTGTGTACCTTTTTTCAAGTAACAGTCAGCTTCTTGGTGCAGGCAAAATTTAAGACAATTGTTAGGTGAAGGTTATAACAGATGGGGAGACTGGAGAGACTAAATAGAAACTGTCTATCTCAGAAGATACTGGTGCAAATTTTATTTTATTCACCTTCCTGTCGATGGCATACTGATTATTATCACAGAGAAATAGCAATGTATTATAATAAAATAATTTTCTCTTTAAGCTTCATAAGTAAAGCAGTTGATTTAAAAGCTTTCCTTTTGTGTGTTTTTGCGTGTGTTACATGTGCATGTCTGTATGTGTGTATGTGCGCGCGCGCACACGTGCATTAACTGTCTGCCTTTATGGCTGCAAAGTAGATGAAGATTCAGAATACTTGTAATCTTGTAAAACTAGATACGGCATTTTAAATGTTTATCGTCAGAACCTGCCCAGTGGCAGATGGTGGCATGCCATTTTAGAGCCACCTAGAGGCACAAAAATTGTCCCATGTTTTTCATTTTGGCAGATGCACATGCCCTTTTGGCAAACTTTAGAAAATAACTAAAAGACTTACACCTTCAAAACAGATTGTATTTACAGAGAGATGTGTGCAATTCAACAGGCCTGGTGCTATATAGGAATTTGAGAATCAATACAATCAAATGGATAGCATTTGATAGCACAGTTGGTGTAAAACTTTGGATATGCAATTAGCTCAACTGCTTTACTGTGTATCTGATCCATTTATAGCATTTTAATGAATCCTAAGTAATTATTTTCAGAGCAGTATTAAAATGAATTTTAACAAATTTATGCATTCCAAATAACTTATTTTAAATATAAATTAAAGGTTAAATTTCATACAGAACTCAATTCGCAGTGATGACATTGCTTTTTAAGCGCTCATGTTTTAATTTGGCATATTGATACTTAAAGACTCTAATAACTCCTCAATTTTAAATCTGATTGTGAATATAATTTTTAAAAGTCAATAGTCATCAGATTTCCACATAACCTTCTAAATTTATACCTTTTCTTTCCACATTTTCCAAAGCAATGTCTCCATACCACTTATCTGTATCTTTTTCTTTAGTTCTTTTATTTTTCACTAGAGTAAGAAAACAAATTTTTACCTAAGAACAACACTTTCAGACTTTTGGACTTGTGATGATCTTTGAAGTCATGTAGGGGAAGGAGAGGGAAGATGTATTTTGTTAAAGATTATTATCTTATACGTTAATAAAAAAGAAATCCAGATGGCCTAGATAAGAGATTGCAAACTTTCTGTAAAGACTCAGATAGTAAATATTTTAGGCTTTGTAGGCCATAAAGTCTCTGTGGCAACTACTTAGCTCTGCCCCACTGTAGTCCAAAAGCAGCCACAGATAATACATAAATGAATTGGCATCATTGTGTTCTAATAAAACTTTATTTATAAAAATAGGAGGAGGGCCAAATTTGGCTTGTGGGCTATAGTTTGCAGACACCTTGCCTAGATTATCTCAAGAGTGTTGCTGGTTTGAGGGATGTTGGAAAGGTTAAACATAGTAGACATGTTAGTATGCAAATTGGGAACCAGAGAAGGATTTTTCAGGAAGGGAAGGTTATTTTAGCAAGAAAGCAAATAGTCTGAGAAGCAGTTTTCCAAAAGGATAAAATTCAGGATGATGGGGAGGTGACGGGGTCGGGGGGTGCAATTTGTGAAAACCATCCCATTCAAACTGTCCTGTACATTTATCGAGTACTTACCATTGGCATTCAGGAGCCTCTGGAAATAAATAATAATCCCAAAGCACTGGAGGGAAGGTGTAAGTATTTTACAGTTACATGAGAAAAGTGTTTTGCTTCTTTGTATACATAATCCAATACAATGAGTTGTATACATGAAGAGGGAAGAAAGAAATAGATTCCGATCATGGACACTCTGTGATTCAGTGTCCATTTTACACATTGGTTTCTGGGTTTTGTTTTTCAATAAGAATATGAGGTGCAAATTTATATGTTAAAACAGACCTAATTTCATAAAATACATTCACTTGGTTTGTCTTAGTACTTCTCTTTCCTCCTTTGTGCTACCCCTCTATTTAGCATACACATGAGTATTATCTTATTCATTAGCCCAACCTGTGATTTGTTTACTGTCCTCCAAACGGATCCTGAACTTTTAGGGCAGGAATTCTCTCTTCTTTATCGTGGTATCCCTAGGGCTTAAGATAGTGTCTTGCCCAGAGTCAGTGATAAATAAATAATTGAATCATATAATTGAATTATATACTGTCATGAGTTCAAATAACGGCCCTAGAGGAAAAATAAATATATTTCGAGTTACACATTAGTTTCACTCATACCCTATTTCCACTTTAGCTCCAGGAAAGCCAGTGATTTCCTCTTCTTTCCGTGCCTCTTGGATCCATAAATGGTTTGCTTCACCCAGGCCTCCCCCAAGCCTGGCTTTCCCAAGTAAGCATTAGATTTTCCTGACCCCTAATTAAAACTCACTGCTCCTCTGACTTCTTCCTTAGAGGCCAGTTAGGTGCCTAACTGGCTAAAATGGTGAGTTTAGATGAGAAAGGAATAGAAGAAAAGCATAAAAATTGTAACTTGAATTTCAATCACTTTCTTTCTATTACAAAAGTAATAAAATGAACTGCAGCAAATGTAGAAATTATGGAAATATGTAAAGGGGAAAATCAAAATCTTCTGGAGTATCTATCGTTAATATTTACAATATATTTGCAAAATAGAATTTTGAATTTGATATCACAGCACGTGCTATTTGTACCTTATTTGTTCACCTGTCATTGCAGGGCCTTCTCATGTTGTTAAATACTCATTTACAACCTCATTAAATATCTACATATTTCTGCCTTTATTAAATAATTAAATCTATTGACTGTTTTACTAAGGAGCCATCTGTGTTCCAGGCATTGAGGATACAGCAATAAATATGATAAGATCCCTCTCTCAAAGTTTTTACATTGTAATTGGAGAGATAGCAATGAGAAAAACACATAAATAAGATAATCTTGGCTTATAAAGTGCTATGCCCATAGTAAAGGTGGCTACTATGACAGTGACTAAAAGATGTGAAGGTGTGGGGCCGGCCCCATGGCTTAGCGGTTAAGTGCCGTGTTCCGCAACTGGCGGCCCGGGGCTCGGATCCCGGGTGCCCACCGAAGCACCGCTTCTCCGGCCATGCTGAGGCAGCGTCCCACGTACAGCAACTAGAAGGATGTGCAACTACGACATACAACTATCTACTGGGGCTTTGGGGAAAAAAAGGAGGAGGATCGGCAATAGATGTTAGCTCAGAGCCGGTCTTCCTCAGCAAAAAGAGGATTAGCATGGATGTTGGCTCAGGTCTGATCTTCCTCACACACACAAAAAATAATAATAAATTAAAAAAAAAATTAAAAAAAAAAAGAATACAAGAAACTGAAACTTAACCGTGAACGTTTCCTCCTTCTCCTGTAGGAGGCAGATGCTGGCTCCTCCCCCATCTGGATGGGGGAAGAGAAATCAACCAAGCCCATCCCCCCCATTAAAAAAAACAAAAAAAAGATTTGAAGGGGTATGTATTATTTTGCCCTTAATCTCTTCTAATTAAAAAAAGTGTGTATGTAAAAATGCAATAAGCATCTAGTTATATAAATATACATGTAAATTTCTAATTATATCCTCCAAGTAACTTCCTAATAATGGAATGGCTGAGTCAAAGCATATACATATTTTCAAAGATAATATATATTTCCAAATATCAACTGAAACACTACCAACAATTTAGGCTTCTGCCCACAGATTACAAGATTGCCATAATCAGTACCTGCCAAGTAGCAGGCTAAGTGCTTTCAAATACGATATGATGCAAACTTCAACAATCCATTGGGGTTGCTATTATTATTTCATTTTATCAATGAAGAACATGAGGTCAGAGAGGTTGAGCAACATGTTCAAAGCAACGTGGCAATTACAGAAGCCCCAGAGTGCAACAGTCTGAGTGCACCCCCGCAATGTGCTGTGTGTTAATATTTCTAGAGAATATCAGATTATTATGGAGGCTTCACTAAACCAAAGGGAATGTTAGAGATACACCTCTCTAAGGCTCGTATAGCAATAAAGAAATATTGTGTTTCTACATTGCTTAAAGTTGAGCCTGAACAATCAGAAATATGTGTAAGTACCAACTCTACAATATGAGTAACTCTTGTTAAGACAATGAATTACACGAAGACAGGCTACAATTTAATTAGAAAAAGTAATGAAAATTATATTTACTTTTGGATGATACTTATTGATTAAACTCTGATCATAATTTGATCAGTCCCATCAGATATGGGCTTTAACTGGCCTAAAACTAGCACAATAATCCCATTCCTTGCACAGAGTGACTGGTTCAGGCACCTACGTTGATTTATCAGAGTGAGTTTCCAGGCCTGAGTTCCACCTCTGGAGGAGAAACACTTTCTCTCCGTGTGGAAATGGAGGAGTAGTCCCTGGAACTGATGGCAGTCATTTTCTGACCTCCAACAGCACCATATTTGGGACAACACTAAACCACCACAGTGGTGAACCAGGAAAAACAATTACAGTAACAACTGGATCTTTTTTTTTTTTTTTTTTAAGATTTTATTTATTTATTTTTCCCCCCAAAGCCCCAGTAGACAGCTGTGTGTCATAGCTGCACATCCCTCTAGCTGCTGCATGTGGGACGCGGCCTCAGCATGGCCGGAGAAGCAGCGCGTCGGTGCGAGCCCGGGATCCGAACCCGGGTCGCCAGCAGCGGAGCACGCTCACCCAACCACCAAGCCACGGGGCCGGCCCACAACTGGATCTTTAAAATAATCTGTTAGCTCACAGAGCACTCCAACCCTAAAGTTAGGTTTTCTGATAAATGTAACATAAGAAATTCTAACTGGTAGACCTACTGTGTGCATAGCAATGTCAATACATTTTAGACACTTAAGGTGTTTATAAGAATGTAAATAACTTTTCTTATAATCAATGAATGAGTGAGTGCTAGTGCAGTGACTTACCATATCTGACATGAGGTTTTCAATTTTAACTATGTCTTGTCCACCTAAACGTCAGTATATTTCTCCCACTAATTCTACCTATGTAGAAATCAAGAGAGGAAACGAAGATGCTATTTCTTAAGAATAGTTTTTCTTTGGTAAGACTGGATATTAAATATATTTGTATATATGAATTTAAATGTATGTATATACATATTCCTTTTTCTCTTTGAAACCAAATTTTGCTTCAGTTGTGTTCAATGTAGAATACCCAATTTTCTTCTCAAGCTAGCCATACTTAGAGAATATGTACTGGTGTAAAGTGAAAGAAGGCATTAGCCTTAGCTAATGCACTGCCAAATTGACAGCCATTAAGATCATTCATTATGTTACACAATGTTTATGTCAAATCCATGGGTGAGAATATAAGTGTCTTTTACAACCAAGGTGAGAACTACTAAGATATAGAGATTGTTACAACCAGTGTTCCTGAAATTTCAGACACATTTTTGTATAGGCACACTGAAACCCACATTTTTTGGTATTATTAAAATTTGACAAACTTTAGTAAGGTTGGATACTACTGACTACTTATTACACTGCATTACAACTGCTAAAAAAAAACCACTAGAATTGCCTTGCAATGTGAATAAGAAGTAATATGACTGAAAATATAATCACATACTTTATAATATATGTTCACATACTTATGTATTATTTTTTGGGGTCACAAAGTGAGAAATAAAACACTCTGGGTTTTCTGAATATTTTTAATCATAAATACACTTAGGGTAGATAACCTAATAGATCTGCATGTTACTTTTTATGGTATTTTTAAAAGAAAATCAGGAGTCTTTCAGGGTCATTAGATGCCAGGATCCATAACATAATACATACAAAGTATCGAAAAACACTAATAAGCATTACATGTCAAGGAATTTTGTTTTTAGACTTTATCAATCACAGGTGAAATTAAAACTTCAAAAATGTCCCAATAAATTTGATCAAAACAGTTAAATGCCAACAATCTGACGAAGTTTAAAGTTTACCACACACACACACACACACACACACACCCGCCCCACACACACATACCCACAGACACCTATATTTACATAGAACTAGGAAATGCTAAATTCTTGACTCAAAAGACAATATGAAGGGGATTTTTTTGGTGATAAAAAATGTTTTAGTGATGAAATCATGTTTATGTGTTTATGTTTAATATTCATAAAGCCAACTTGGTTGCTTTAGAGACATATGCTACCATATGTGTTAAATATGGTCACAAGGATGACCTGAAAGGAGTTTTATACTACATTTAATCCAATCTCTATTTAATCTCTTCCATAATACCTTCAAAGCAGTTCATTCTCTTTTGGGGAAACTCTAGCTCTACTTCTGCAATGAAGCTATCTTTCTTGAAACCAAATGAAATCATATAGGTAAAATACAGTCTTTCAGCACTGTTATAGAAACCAGCCAAAGATAGCTTCTGGAGATTGGCCCCTGGGTTGTTTATTTCTTCACAGAAGACTGAGATCCATTAGCTCAAAAGCCCACCATTGCCAAACTCAATTTTTTACAGATCCAATGTTTTAAAGCCCAAATAAGCAGTTTTTAGATATTTAGAGTCTGCTTGCTTTGCATACCCCATGAAACCATATCCAACATCTACTAGCCATAGATAAGATAAGCCAGACACTATAAAGACTCCAAGACCCTGCTGTCTTTTGGGGTTCTCTGACCCAGAGACTCCCCACTAAACTATTCAGTGATATCGCCTAGACAATATAAGCACCATCTCTAATTCTGATCCTTCTCTCCCTGGGAATTCCTTTACTCTCTTCCCTGGAGCATGGTAATCCCCATGCCTTAACCCTCTGGACTGTCTCATGCTGTGAGGGACTTGCCCCCATGTACACCTGTCAAATGTCATCTTGTGGTCTTATCTTTTTCCTTACCTCAAATGTCTCAAAACTCCTACAAGCATGCAAGATGCACATAAATTCATTTAACCATTATTAGTATTCCAATGGCTGTTAGCTTTACCCTGATTTACCTTCTGAAACGTCTTTCCTTCTTATGTGATGAGCCTTCATATATTTCAGGACATGGCTATCATATTTCCTCTGAGTCTTATTTCCACAAACAAACACAACAAACTTATATCCTCCACATATGCAAACTTTTATGCATTTTATCATTCTGGTTGCCATCTCTGTATAAATTTTCCTTTGTTGAAATCCCTCTCAGAGTAATGCCAAAGACTGAATACTTACCTGCAATGTTGGTTTGCTGGTATGGTGACAACTGGGACTTTTTATGTATAATTGCACCAATCACTATGTATTATGCCAACACTAAAGTAGACTAATACTATGAAATTAACTACACCTAGCAAATATACCATTTTGTACCTTTGGTCAGTATTATCTGTTAGTGTTTAGGAAATTTAGAGATGAGTTTATCAATAAAGATCAACACCATCACAGTGAAAACGGGGACTTCCAGATGAAATGGCAACTGAAATAGGCTGTGGATTATGAGAGGGAGGATGACGGATCTAAGAAACTTCCATAAAAACTGAGAGAAACACACAGAAGGTTACTGGATGCTGGTTGAGTTTTGGGGAGACAGTGAATTGCAGTTAAACACAGAAAAATCTGTGTGTATGGAAAAGACATGGACTATCAGATATGAATGTATATATTTTCTTTCCTCAACCTAAAAATCTGCAGGTGGACCCTTGCCACTTCCATGACACTGTGAGGCTGAAAAACAGCTGGGCCAGGTTAAGTACTGTCAGGTGACTAAAATTATGGGGACTCTGGAATACCCTCTGATACAGAACAGATAACAATTGGTTTAGAAACTGGCCCCTGGGGTTTCTTCTTACCCCCACCCCAGCAGAAGCCACACTTTGTTAATTACAACCAAGGAATACTCCACTTGCAAAGAGTAATGGCAGTGGTTGAGGTAAAGGAAGTTTCCAGTAAGGGTAGAGGTGCCCACTGAGAACTGAGTGCTAACAATGAGTGGTTATAAAGCCAAATGTCTATTGCTTAGAGTCAATAACCCTTCCCTCCTAAGCTTACCGAGAAAAGCACAAGCCGAGGCTTTTGCCCATCATTCCTAGATCCACATTAAATTCCTAGGAATATGAGGTCACAAAGTAATATTAGAGTAGATCAGTGTTTATAAAAGAAAGATTAAAAAACCAGAACACTTATAATATGCAAATCTAAATTAATAGATCAAAAGTAAAAAATGCTAAATAAGCATAATATGTATCTTCAAAAAGACAGAGAAAAGTATTAGCAACAAAAAGTTGTGGCAAGTAGTCATAAAGAAAAAACAATTAGAAATACAGAGTATGAAAATTATAATAGCTGAAAAATCAAATGTGTTAAATAGCTTGACCAATACCATAGATACAGCCAAAGAATGAATTGCAGAGCTAAGTGTCAGATAATAAGACATCAGGAAAGGATAAAGATGTAGAAAATTGATATCTTTATATGAATAAAGTTGATATCTTTAAACGGAAAAAAAGTTGGCACTTGCCTTTTCTAATATACACATACTTATTACAAATAGTAATTTGCATATTATACTAAAATATAATTTATACAATATTTATACATAATTTTATTATGAAGATAGATAAAGGGAATTGAGGAATTGAATTGAAAAAGAAAAAGAAAAATTAAAAAAGAGAAGCCTTGAATTAAACAACGATGATAATATGCCGTGAACTGAAGAGCTTGATTATCTCAATTATTGGCACTAGAGTTCAAAATAGTGTAAAAGTGATGAAATTCAGCTGTTGGAAGCCAGCATACATTATCTTCTTTCTAAACCCGAGGAATACTATTAAGTACTGGAAATCTCCTGAAGCAAAGGTGTAGTGTGTTTTCAGCAAACTGCAAGTATCCTTTGCTGTGGCTTTATTGCTATGCATACTGACAGGTGAGTTGTTGTAATGAAAATTTCCTATTTTCCAATGAAATGTGGACATTAGATTTTCTGGAACATTCTTAAAATGATGTAGGAATTGGCACAAGATGAAGCATAACACCTCTCTCTTCCTTTTAGATACTAAGTCTTTACTTCTAGTTAAAGATTTCTGTTAGCTCCACAGGATTCCTCTCCTTAGCAATAGTCAGAATAGACAGAAAATTAGTCAGAAACCCAATTAAAACAATGATTGTGCCTGTTAGTACATTAACCACTATGTACCTCTGCAGCTTTAAGAATCTGAAATGTTTCCACCATCTACATTGACTCTTCTCCCTACTGTCACAATTACATAATTCATTTGCTTAGCAAAAATGTTTTTTACGGTGTTCAGATAAAATTTAGCACAGCTAGCATCTTAAATCCCAGAACACAATTCAGTGCACCTGAAAGTATGTGTCTTTGCTAGAAACACAGTTGATGCAACTCTGTTGGAAGTAGCAAGAAAACAAGAAACAATCAGTATGTTCATCAATAGGTGAATATTTGAGTAAAATCATGATTCCACCTAAGTATTAGAAATAATAAATATTATATATTATGTCTAATATATACAGGATATACCTATACAAATACATAATATATACATATATACACAATATAAATATATATTATGTATAATATGATGGGTCTCCATGTCATTTTATTAACAGAAAGGGTAAGACAAGGAAATCACGTAGAGTATGAGGCCATTTTTATTTTTTTAAAAAGTAAAGGAAAAAGAATACCCTATATCCTTGTATTTGAGCACAAGATGAGAGTAAAAGGTAGGCTATACACTAAAATATTATTGGAAACTTTGGGGGAGGGATAAATCATCATAATTATTTTCTCATACACATCTGCGTTACTTGATATGTTACAATGAACACCCGGCTTAAAAAAAAAGTCTATGACATAAAAATATGTGCATAGTTTTATGGTATCTGAAAAACAATTCAAATATATAACAACTATTGGCAGTACTGAGAAAAAGAAAGCTATTTTCATCCTGATCTTTGTGTATCCATTCAGTATTGAGTGATTTTTTTGGTTGTTTTGAAAGGCCGGGGCAAAGAAAAGAGAGAAAAGGAAAATAGATAACCTTCAAACATTTGGTAGCTGCTATGAGGGCAAACTCTTTAAAAAATTTACTCTTTGTTGAATTTAGTAACGTATTTCACAAACCACAGAGTTTTGCTATTCTACAAATCAATTTCATTCTATTACATTGGTGAATTAGTTTCTTTTCGTGAATAGGTTGTTCCACTTTAACTGATGGCCTTCTAATAAAAGGGAGAGATGTATTAGGAGTGTAGAAAATAGTCAAGATAATATCCCAGTAATACTTCTTCCTCATCACCTAACCTCTTCTTTTCAGATTTCCCCATGCCTCAGTGACCACAAGCTGTCACCATTGAATTAGCCGTGACAAGCCTATACACTGCCCATTTTCTTTTAAGGAGTAGTTTGCTGGGGGTACAGTAATGAACAGTTCTAGGGATATTGTCATCCATTTGCCTAGAATCTCAAGTAGAAACTTTGAAATCCAAATCAGGTATTATTATTCCTGTTATATTTAAGACATAGGAGAATTGATTTTGATAAGCCATTTAAATTTTTTTCTCTTCTTTAAAAATGATGATCGGGGCTGGCCCTGTGGCATAGCAGTTAAGTTCAGGCACTCTGCTTCGGCAGCCCAGGGTTCACAGGTTCGGATCCCAGGCACAGACTCACACACCACTCATCAAGCCGTGCTATGGCGGCATCCCACATACAAAATGGAGGAAGACTGGCACAGATATTAGCTCAGGGACAATCTTCCTCAAGCAAAAAGAGGAAAATTGGCAATAGATTTTAGCTCAGGGCCAATCTTCCTCACATACAAAAAAATGATGATCATTATGGAGCTTTAAAAAGATGATAAGGAAAAAAGTTGAAATAAATGCCCTCTATGAATATTTGTGTGTTTGTGTAAGTGAAATAAAATAAAATTCTACACTTGTAAATTGGAGTACTAATATATATTAGTGTACATGCATATATATGAGATATATATATATATACAGATACATATCTGTGTGAAAGATAGAGATGCCTTAAAAACGTGAAATTACATAATTTTCTCTTTTCAAAATTGGAATGCTATTTTCTCACATGCAGTTTGTGAAATGTAATATATGTAATTTTTGGTGTCAAATAGGTCTTAGGTTTCAGTTCTGATACTAATATATCATATGCATAATATATTTCCTGTGCTTTAATACAAGATTTGAAACAACGTTAGACAAATAGTTACTCTAAACTAGATAAAATGCTTACAAACAGACACAAAGTTAAAAAGCAGATATACACTAGCCTACTTCAACTCATGTTTATTAAGATACAATTGACATATAACATTGTGTTAGTTTAAGGTGTACAACTTGATGATTTGATACATGTATATATTGCGAAATGATTACCAGATAAGGTTACTTAACACATCCTTCACCTCATAAAATTAAAATTTGTTTGTGGTGAGAACATTTAAAATTTACTCTCTTAGCAACCTTAAGTATTTAATTTAATTTAATTATTAAGTATATAATACTACGGTCATCATGCTGAATATTAAACCCCCAGAACTTAATCATCTTGTAATCGGAAGTCTGTATCCTTTAAACAACATCTCCCAATTTCTCCGACTCCCAAGCTCCTGGCAACCATCATTCTATTCTCTGTTTCTATGAGTTCGGCTTTTTTAGATTTCACATATAAGTGAGATCATACATGTTTGTTCTTCTCTGACTTATTTCACTTTGCGTAATGCCCTCTAGGTCCATTCATATTGCCTCAAATGGCAGGATTTCCTTCTTTTTTTGAGGCTAAATTACATATATATATATATATATATATATATATATATATATATATATATCACATTTTCTTTATCCATACATCTGTCAATGAATACTTAGGTTGTTTCCAGGTCTTGGCTACTGTGAGTGATACTGCAATGAAAATGGGAGTGCAGATATCTCTTCAAGACAGAGATTTCGTTTCCTTTGTATATATACACAAAAAGTGGGGATTGATTGATCATATGGTAGTTCTATTTTCAATTTTTTGAGGAACATCCATACTGTTTTCCATAGTGGTTTTGCCAATTTACATTCCCACCAACAGTGCACAAGTGTTCCCTCTTCTCCACATCCTTACCAACACTTATCTCTTGTCTTTTTTATAATAGTCATTCTAACGGGTATGAGGTGATATCTCATTCTGGTTTTGATCTGATTTTCCCTTATGATTAATGATGTTGAACATAATTTCATGTGCCTGTTGGCCATTTGTACGTCTTCTTTGGAAAAATGTGTATTCAGTTCCTCTGCCCATTTTTTTAATCAGATTATTTGAATTTTTTTGCTATTGAGTTGTATGAGTTCCTTACATAATTTGGATATTAACCCCTTATCTGATATATGATTCACAAATGTTTTCTCCCATTCCATAGATTGCCTCTTCATTCTGTTTATGTTTCTTTTGCTGTATAGAAGCTTTTCAGTTTGACATAGTTCCACTTGTTTTTGCTTTTGTTGCCTGTACTTTTAGTGTCATATCCAAAAGATCACTGCCAAGACCAATGTCAAGGAGCTTTTTCCCTATGTTTTCTTCTAGGAGTTTTATGGTTTCAGGTCTTAGATTTTAGCCTTTAAACCATTCAAGTTAATTCATATGAATTTTGTAAGACAGGGGTCCAATTTCATTCTTTTGCATATAAATATACAGTTTTCCCAACATGTCCAATCTTTATGCCTTTTATTTATTTTTCTTGCCTAATTATTCTGTTTAAAACTTCTCGTACTATGTTAAATAGGAGTGGTGAGAGTGGGCAACCTTGTCTTTTTCCTCTTTTAGTGGAAAAGCTTTCAGCTTTTCACCATTGAGTATAATGTTAGCTATGGATTTTTCAAATATGGCCTTTATTATGTTGAGGTTTATTCCTTCCATACCCAATTAGTTGAAAACTTTTATCATGAAAGGATGTTGAATTTTGTTACATGCTTTTCCTACAACTATTTAGAGGATCATATGATTTTTATCCTTCATTCTATTAATGTGGTGCATCACATTTATTGATATGCATATGTTGAACCATCCTTGCATCCCAGAGATAAATCCCACTTAATCATGGTGTATGATCCTTTTAATATGCTTTAATTCGTTTACTAGAATTTTATTGAGAATTTTTGCATCTATATTCATCAGGGATATTGGCCTGTAGTTTTCTATTCTTATAGTGTCCTTATCTATGTTTGGTATCAGAGTAAACTCATAAAATGAGTTTGATAGTGTCCCTTCCTCTTTGATTTTTTGGAAGAGTTTGAGAAGGATTAGTGTTAATTCTTCTTTAAATATTTGTTAGAATTCACCTGTGAAATCATATGGTCCTGGGCATTTCTTTGTTGGGAGGGTTGATGACTGCTTCAATTTCTTTAGTCATTATTGGTCTTTTCGGGTTTTCTATTTCTTTGTGATTCAGTCTTGGTAGGTTGTATGTTTCTATGAATTTATCCATTTTTAGGTTCTCCAAATTGTTGTTGTATAATTGTTCATAGTCACTTCTTAGTATCCTTTGTATTTCTGTGATGTCAGTTGTAATGCCTCCTCTTTGACTTATAATTTTATTTGAATCTTCTCTTTTTTTTCTTGGATAGTCTAGCTAAAGAGTTTGTCAATTTTATTTGTCTTTTCAAAATCACAACTTTCAGTTTTATTGATTTTTTTCTATTGTCTTTCTAGTCTGTATTTCATTTATTTCTGCCTTTATTATTTCCTTTCTTCTACTAGTTTTGGTTTTACTTTTTTGTTTTCTAATTCTTTGAGGTATAGAGTTAAGTTGTTTATATTAGAAATTTCTTTTTTCTTAATGTAGGCATTCATTGCTATAAACTTCCCTATTACAACTGTTTTTGCTGCATGTTGCATTTTTCAAGTAATGAAGCTTGAATACCATTTGACAATTTATAAAATGCTTTTTAGGGCCGCCCTGTGGCTTAGCGGTTAAGTGCGCGCGCTCCGCTGCTGGCAGCCCGGGTTCGATCCCAGGCGCGCACCGACACACAGCTTCTCCAGCCATGCTGAGGCCGTGTCCCACATACAGCAACTAGAAGGATGTGCAGCTATGACCTACAACTATCTGCTGGGGCTTTGGGGGAAAAAAATAAATAAAATTATAAAACGCTTTTTATTCTAGCTCATCTTACTGTTAGGATATGAAAGTACCGAGTGACTTGTTTATTCTATGTGAATTTTGGTTATGAAATAGATCACAGGAATATTATATTTTACAACTATTTCACAAAAGAGAAGATCAATAGAAAAATTTCAAAAGAGACACCCAGAATTTTTAATCTTTATCATCTCCTTCTTTTCCAGTCTTCACACTAATCTCTAATTAATTAATTAATCAGCTTGTGTTTAAAAACAAGTACTCTTAGAGCCTTAAGCAAACTTTCCTCCTGGAAAATATACCCTTGTTCAAGGGTTTGAGTTCTACTAAATATCAACCTTTGCATCTGCCAGTACCTTAAGTGGTTTTGTAGCATCAAGGCTAGGATCACACTTCAAAACATCATTCGTCTTTCAATTGCTCCTCCCCACTCTGTTAAAATTCTCTATAAAAATCCTCTCTACCATGCAGCATTTGGGTCAAACACTGCCAGAATTGTAATCTCCGTTTCAAATTTTTTTGAGCCCTCTTGTTTCAAATTTCAATAACAGTCATCATTAATGTCAGTCATTTGGCCATTTAATCACATATAACTAGATGGAATGGAAACAATCATGGAAGCTAGAGCCAGAGTACAAGTTCCAAACATTGTTAGTAGCAATGAGAATAGGAAATAAGGGATGGAAATGAGAAATAGTGAGGATATAGACTTGTCAGAACTTGGAGGTGAATTTAATGTGCAGAGAGGAGAAAGGATGAGCTGAGGTTTTTGTCTCTTGCAATTGGCTAATGGTGGTATCATCTAAAACGACTGAGATAAATGAATAAAAGTGAAGTTTTACATGTTGCATAATTTCTATAGCCTTTTACATTATAGGCTTTTTATACATATTTTGTATTCTTAGAGCCTTAAAAGCCAGCCCTGGCAAGCTAGTGGTTAAGATTCAGCACTCTCACCTCCACAGCCCAGGTTTGTTTCCTGGTCAGGAACCACACCACCAGTCTGTCGGTTGTCATAGGGTGGCAACTGAGTGTTGCTGTGATGCTGAAAGCTATGTCACCAGCATTTCAAATACTGGGTCACCCATGGTGGGCAGGTTTCAGTGGAGCTTCCAAACTAAGACAGACTAGGAAGAAGGACCTGGCCACTCACTTCTGAAAAATTGCTCATGAAAACCCTAAGAATAGCAGCAGAGCGTTGTCTGATATAGTACCAGAAGGGGAGAGGATGGCGCAAAACGAATGGGCAGGGTTCCGCTCTGCTATACACAGGGTCGCTAGGAGTCAGAACCAACTCAATGGCAACAACAACAAAGAGCCTTAAAGGGCTATGTACACATCACAGATATTCCATAAATTCTAGCTGCATTAATGTATGAATGCCAAAAAATGAACAGAGAGATTGGTTATTAACATTGTGTTAATCCTATAACTAGAACAGTATGGACTCATATTTTCTAATATATAGAAATATATAGATTTATATATATATAAATTTTCTAATATATATTTTAGTATATTTTATAATATATATAAATATATAGATTTATAACAGTAATATTTGTCCCTTAAACATTTGATATTAGACCCCCCTTTATTAATGACGCAATTTTACTCCTAATGTTGACATTATCAGGATTTATGAATTGAGAACATCTTTGAGAACTCACCTATGTTGACAGAGTCCTGTGATCATTTCTTCACCCAACCCCTAAGAGCCCAACCAAATATTCGAATTTCAATGTCTACTGTTTAACCATATAAAACACTATTTCAGAAAGCTATGTTCTTTCAATAGCAAATCACTTCCCTTAGAGGCTGCACAATCATTTCCAGATTTATAATGCCTTTGTAATTTCTCATCCTTGAAAGATGGTCTCTCTCAACATGTTGCACAAAAAAAGGAAATGCATTTTAATGGCATGGCTTTATGCATATAAAAATTTTGAGTAATTTACACTTGTCTTGAATCCTTGAAAAAAATAAGTGAGATTCTATGCTTAAAGGAAAAATATTTTATTTAAAAAAAAGCTTTCTGACAGAATTTAAATTATATGTGTAGAATATTGCCTATGAAATAGATCTTTAAAAATCTGAAGATTCTGATTTTTTAAAAATTATTTTTAAATCAAAGGTCCATACATGTCTGTGGATAAAATGTAGGGGTGTGTGTGTATATGTATGTGTGTGTCTGTGTGTGTGTATTCGCATACTGAAAAACACAATCTCTAAGGAATATTATCCTTTGCACCACTGTATTGATTTACATTTGATTTTTTCCTTTCCATTTCATATAACCTAATATTACAAATATAAGTTTATCCTATAGAGAATCACCTCTATATCTTAGAAGTATGCTTTGCTTTTTTAAACTTATATCCCTTTACCTAAAGCCTCTCACCAAACGTAAATTAAATGTTTTAATTTGTTTTGATTTATCAATTAACAAATATATCATGCTCCCAAAAATATCATATAATTCAACATAAAGCAAATATCCCATCCAAAAATCATTGTCATGGGAAAGAAGAACTTTAGTTCAAGTCCCAAACCTAGTAATTACAGAAAAACAAAGAAATCTGGAAGCTGGGTTTTTGGAGTGGTAAAATATGTACATCCTTCTCCTATCTTAGATTCATTTCAGTATTTATAATGTAGTATTAAAGGCCATATAATCTTCTAAAGAAATTCTAAGTCAACTAACATCCAAAATGGTTTCATAAGAATCCTTTGATTCACCCATAAATAGTAAAGAGAAAAACAGTGTAAAGAAAGATCCAAAGAAGAGTTCAGGAATCAAACCCAACAGTCTAACATCCAGAATGAAGAGTTAAAGTCTCTGAGATTAGACCTCATCACCATATAAGAGAGAGATTGTCAGTGAAAAAATCTTAGGTAAACATAAAAAAAAGTGTTGCTCACAGATTTATGGCATAACTTGGTGTGAAGTACATATTGAAATAAATACATTGGACACAGAAGGCACTCTCATCACCTGAGGCCGGTTTACCTGCCCTAAGCCACGAGACCTACAACAGACTTCTCCCTATTCTTTACGCGCACCATTTACCCTGAGGACTCATGCCTTTGCACATTCTGCCCCCTTTGCCTTGGCCACCTGGCAAAAATATATACAATTGTTTACTGTTCAGTTAAAATGACACCTCCTACCACATGCATGCTTTACGGCAGTCTAAATTACCTTTCTAATAAAAATTACGATTCTATATTGCTTATTATAATTATTTTCTATGACTCATCTTCCTTATCCTCTAGACTGATCTTCACCTTTTCAGTGGCAGGTATCCATTCCTGTCTTTAACACGTTTGTATGTGGAAGTTATTTAAACATTGGTCTGAATGTAATAAAATCTCCATTTAGGGGATTAAGGAATTGTAAGTCTTTAAATCGACTGCTATAGAGGCACTTACGGTCATTCATTAGAGTCAAGAAATGGACTCTAGAGTTACATCGATTTAGCTGTGAAGCCCAGTGCTCTTACTTGCCTCAGTTTCTTTAGGTGTAAATTATGACTAATAAAAATGATACCTGCACCTTGTCTGGCTGTGAGAACTGAAGATAATGCATGTAAAGAATGTAAAGCACCGTATCTGGCACATCCCTAGCAATACTAAAGAGCTTTATTTCCCCACCAAAAGGCAGTATTTCTCTTTGCTTATTCCTATTATTTTATCTTTATTGTTTATCTACTTGTGAGTTCGAAAAATTTTAGAAGTTAGGAAATTGGAGATAACCCAGAAAAATGAAGACAGAAGGGGAATTTTACAATAGCTCTGAAAAATAATCCAAGAGGGACAATGACTCACCGACTCACCATCTCTATTTGATTTCTATTCATCTCTGTTGTATTTGTCATAAAATAGTTTTTTAATGTCAAGACGGAGGAAAAGACTTTATAGCAAAATAGGTAAAGCTTTATAATGCCAGATTGCTAATATGAATTTCTAAGAGAATTGTTGCTCTTTGTCACTATATGTAAAACGTACGTAGGTAAAATGTGTGTGTGCATAAATGCGTATATATATATGTTTTATATATATATACACACATACACATATAGACATATATAAAATTAGATTTTTTATACCAAAGCAAATTTTTAGTTGCCCTTTATAGTAATTTAACCTTGAATTTATAGTGATTTAAGAGCATACATTCTATAAGGAGTAATTATACAATATATTTAATGATCTTTATTCATGGGTTAAGATCTTCCATGATGATAAAAGATAATAATAATTTTTTTCAAAAAACCCAGAACTCCAGAACCAACCTGTGGTTAGTCATCTGTTCAAACTAAGCAAAAAACTCAGCTTAGGCATTTTGGTGTTTAAAGTGGTATTTCTTTCCCTTGACCTAATTTCTAGCACCAGCAATATAACCACCTTAGGAAAACGAGTGTTTCATCTGCAGTGTCAAATTAAGGGAAGTGAATTTGGACACTGCTCCCAAATATGTTTTAGGTTGCAAAAGAGTTTGTGATTAGCAATTCATGGGAAAAGAATGCTACGGGGGAATTCTATGGCACCTTGTGTTAAGGAAGCCTCTTGTAATAGTAAGAAGTAAAATCACAGGCTTTAATGTACAGCCTTATATAATGGGTGGAAGGCAAGGAAGGGAATAGATAAATGACTTTTAAATGAGATTGATTTTTCTCTTTTTCTTCAAACACTGAGAGATATAGTTAGATTAATTGGTTGGTGTCTATTTTATAGCCTTTAAAAATACAGGATAATTCATCTTGATTCTGTAATTACCAGTTATACAAACAACATATGACAAGTCTGACAAGCAGCCTTTTTCAACATGGAATAGATATTACAATGGCAAATGTGTTAGATTAATAAATCAGGGTTATGTCATTTGATAAATTCTTTCCTTTCTTAATAGGAGATATTATATAAGTTCATATACTAATTTGAAAATGTCTATATTGTATGTATTACTGAATATCAAATATATCACTAAACTTGATTGACTGATAAAAAACATTTTCCAAAACGTTCTAAAGGAGCCAACTGTATATTTTCTTCTGGATAAGAGTTGACTTGATTCTTGGAATAGAAGACCGTGTTCTCGATTTTAAGATTACAAAATTATAAAAGAGGTTGATAGATCACATGAAGACCATGCTACTGCCTCCATGACAACATTGTTCTGGACTGAGCATTGGGTTAAAAAGAACCATCTGACTTCCGTAAAATACTGACTAACGGAAAGGAATTCACAAACCCGTTTGTGCCATACACACAGACCAAAGAAGATTGTTACAACCTTGCATCTGATTCTCACTGTCTAGGCTGGACAGCGTCCTGGAAATGACCCCAGTTGAAACCAGCAGGAGACTATTATCTTTCTCCCCTTTACACTTTAGCCTGGGGTCAGGTTCTGAGCTGCTCAACATTTCTGTTACATTAGTGGCACAATTATCACATAGGGATAAACTTCACGCTGCTAACATAGATGTGCTTCTAGAAGCAATTTCTGGCTCTGCTGGGCAAGGCAATCTATTAGGTCATTTGTAACCTCTGAAAAATCTAGTGGAAAGAGTACAGACTTTGGACTTTCTGAGTATAAATTTTGGCCCTGTATTTATTTGCAGAGTAACCTTGGCAAATTACTTAACATCTTTGAGTCTCGACTGGGGGATAATAGCTTCTATCTGACAGGAAAATGGTGAAGATTTATGGAAAAAAACACAGAGAAACAAGTTATTCAAGTGTTTCACACATAGTAAGCATTAGATCAGTGGAAATTATCATCATCATGTACAGTATGTTGCTCATTCCTTTTAATGATTGATGTCATCTTAATATACAAAATAACCAACATCAAATAATTTCTCTTCTCAGTCACATTGACTGTTATTTCAAAAATCATACAGAAAATAAATACATGAAGAGTGTTAATAAATGTAAATTGTTCTGAAAATTATCAAAGAAGTGTTACTGATCCTTGTGATCAGAAACTAGGTAGCTATAGGTTCCAAGTGATAGAGTTAAATGCAGAAGTTACTGGTTCTTTTACAAACGTCTCCACAGCTTTAGGTCTTGTGACTTGCTGAATGCATGTACTGGTTATTATGTTCTGTTTCCCTGAGGAAGAAGGTTTGACTTCTTTCTCTTCTATTGTATCTGTGAGCACAGTTCTTACAAATTGCATAGCCAGTTGGAACTATTTATAAGATTCTAGACCTGCAAACTCTGAAGAAAACAAACAAACCAAATAATAACCCAAACTCAAAACCAGCTTCATCTCCTGTCACCATTTTGCACCACACACCCAACCTTCTATATACGTCATATAAACCTTAAGCAAGTGTCTTAAGTCTTAATTTGATAACCCACATTGGCATTCTACTTTGAAGCAAAATTCACATACTACTATTTATTTTATGGACAATTGGAAAATGTATAAGTGGTGGTAAGGCCTGCATTAGAATTAACATATATTTCCATTGAATATATAATTTCATTTTATTTCTTATGCTAAATCTTTTCTGGGCATTGAGTTATATCATCAATAATCTTGTTCAATACAAAGAATTTTCTAAGCCAAATAGTGATGGTCCTAACCACATGAGCTAACTTTTTTCCTCAAAATTCCTTACTATAATGGTAATAAAATACATGCATACGTGATGCAAAATCAGGTTCAGAATAATGGTCACATTTTTAACAAGACTCCATTTTCAGAGCAGATTAGTTTGTTTTTGATTGTTAGTCTAATTGTTATTTACTGATTTGGGATCATAACTTTTGCCTCTTTACTAATTCATAAAACCCTTAGAGGTAGGGGTTCTACGTAGTACCTTAAGTATTACAAAGTGTATGCTATGTACTCAGTAAATAGCTGTTGATTGATTCCTAAAAGCCTATAGCTCACAATAAATTTAGAAGGAAAATTATGACTCATTTCTATAATCTATCTGATTCATGAATCAGTTTGATAGCAAAATTATTATAAACAGTCATACACTGCAGGAACCATGGGTAAATATCCTGAATTTTGAGATTAGAATTCAAAGAAGCAATGATATTCAGGACCATTTCCCCCATCACTTAAGTTTAAATTTAACAAGACAGAAGTTTTGAATTTTTAAAAAGTAAACTATATTTTCACAAAATTTTATCTCTACACATTTCTCTTCATCTTTTAAATGTCTTTTGTTCTTTAGAGCAAAACTTGTCCAGATTTTGCTCATCAGATAATACTTTTCTTACTGTGTGGTAGACACAAATTGATTTTGCTACTCATGAGTGGTAAGTCTCCAGCAGAAGTATCCTAAACAGTGACATGCTTCTCCTGATGCCTTTTTATTCTGCTTTTCCAAATTTCCAGTCAATTTTCTGAGCTATCCTTCCAATAAATTTCTTCTCTGCTTTCGTTAACTGGAGTAGTTGCAACCAAGAACTCTGACTAACACATATGGCGGTCTGCTAATGCTATTTATAAGGCTTTTTTACTCTTGCCTGAAAGACTGATGGGAAAATCATAAATCTTTCTTGAGTTCTTCTTGCTACCAATATCTGTGGCTTCTGCTTTTCCTCATCCTTCTTCCCAAGCTATGGCCTCGATAATAGCCATCTTGTCTTTAACACCACTAGCCAAACTGAAGCTCTCGATTGGCTTTATAAAAAGACGTTGCTATGTTCTAAAGTTGTTGATATGCTGCAGTGCATCTTTCAGGTATTTTTTCCCTCCCCTTCCTGTTCACAGCTGCCTAAGTTCAGTTCACTACAGAGGAGCCATGCTGTCATCCATTCTCCCTAAGGGGGGTTGTGGGGCAAATCTGCATTACAGAAAAAAATGACTTCCAATGCAGGATCCCAGATATGTTCTGTGACTTGCCACTAGGTGATATTGTCTCCATCATATTATTCAGGAAAAGAACAACATTCAAGTATTTTTTAAAGAATCTACCATTTTCAAAGACTTTCATGTACACTCAGACTTAAACCTACTAAGTTTCCCTTTTCTTCATTTAGAAATGAGATTTTTTACACAGAGGTTTATTTTTTAGTCATGGAATCTTCATATTGCAAATTACATGTTTGGAGGGTGTATGCATGTATTTTAAAATAGTATTATGGCACTGAAACATATAAGAAACAATCTTTAGAACATGATTTGGGCTTGTAGGAGGTGATGACAATCAACTAAAGTCTTTGAATCAACAATTGTTATTGGCTGAACATTGTATATTTTACAATTTTTTAATGCTTGTGTTATTCTTTAGTAGATAAATTTGAAAATAATTTACAGACCTAATGTGCAGCTTTCATGCTGTGCATATCTAAAAGCAGACTTTCTGAATCAAACATATCGGTATCTGATGGCAGAATCATATCACTCAGAGCTCAGATCTGTTTCTGGATATGGCTTTGAAACAATGTCTCAGAACTTGGCATGTTGGAAGCATGAAACTTTCATGAAATCTTTCAGGTGCATATGGCTGAATTTATGTCTTGAAATAGAAACAAAAGTAAGACACAAAGACGGTAGCAGAAAAGGTAGGGGGGGATCATTGTGGTAAGTCAGTCCTCTACTTTGGGCCTCAGAGATTCTTAATCCAGAACCAAAAGATACGTCAGGATGCTTGTGGCTCAACTTTATTATAGGCCTGTTTTAGCTTGGCCTGGTATAGCCCTGAAATCTTCCTGATCTCATACTGTTAACCTGCCAAGAGTATCTTCATAGGGGAACATACTCAAGGGATTGTTAAGAAATAGAAAGTTGTCTGTCTGTAGTTTGGTTCATTTTTGCCTTGATCCTAACCTAGATGTCCATCAAGCCACATGTCGAGAATTATCCAAAACTACTTAACATTTTATATATATATTTAGGAAGAGTTTTGGAGGTAAAGACAAATCCTTTACATATCAACAAATTGTCTTAAGTTTAAGACTAAATTAGAGGTGACTTTCAATGCCAAAAACGATACAAACCTCCACTATGGTGCACTATCACTCCTTCTGAGAAAGTAACAACAATTACAATAACACACACACAACACGTGCACACAAAATCTCACCAATGCATCTCATAGGTAATCACACCTTTCAAAGTTTGTATCATTAAATTTTATTGATGTCGCAGTGGAGAAATCAATCACGTATAATGTACATGTAAAGTGATTTCCAGAACTATTTGAACAAATTTTTTAAAGATAGAATCATAATATTCCAGGTATGCATTTTCTTAGTCACCCTTACGTATGTGGTCCACACATTTGCTGTTCAATGGGAAAACACCAGCTTTAATCCTCATGAACTATTGTACTTTTACAGAGTTTTACTTTTAAACTTTCATTCTCTTTCTTATGATGGAAGCAAAATATAAAATAAAAATTTCTAAATCTCAGGTATGCTCTGGTTTCTTTTTCTTTTCTTTTTTTTTTTGTGAGGAAGATCAGCCCTGAGCTAACATCCGTGCTAATCCTCCTCTTTTTGCTGAGGAAGACTGGCTCTGAGCTAACATCTATTGCCAATCCTCCTCCTTTTTTTTTCCTCTCAAAGCTCCAGTAGATAGTTGTATGTCATAGTTGCACATCCTTCTAGTTACTGTATGTGGGACGCGGCCTCAGCATGGCCAGGGAAGCAGTGTGTCGGTGCACGCCCGGGATCCGAATCCGGGCCGCCAGCAGCGCAGCGTGCGCACTCAACTGCTAAGCCACTGGACCGGCCCTGCTCTGGTTTCCATAAACGATTCTTTCTTAGAACATAAAGTAGGCACATACAGTGTAGCACAAACGTGGAAATGACATTCATTTCATTTATTCTACAAATATTTACTGATTTTGCATGAACTGAGCACGAAGTTAGTATCTGGGTTTCAGAGATGAGTAAAATACAGTCTCTACCTTCTAGAAGCTCACAATCATGCCAGGGTGACCCAGAGATGAAAAAATAACTGTTAATATTGCACAAACATCCCAGAGAGGGATGGCTTTCAAAATATTGTGAGGACTCAAAACCCACAGAAGTAGCTGATTATGGAAAATGAGAGCTTAGTTGTTTCATCTACCCATTGCCTAAAAGAGCTTTCCAAAGTGTCCTTGTCATTTCCAGGAACATGTGGCACATTCAAGCCACCATATCTTAAATTTAAAAATCTGTAAGAATGTAAAACACTGAAACTCTAGACTATGCTAGTGTCTTGGGACTTTTAAATATTAATCTAAGTAATAGTTACAACTAGTTCCTCCATAACAGATATTAATGATTTTAAGTACTTCAGCTGCATCATTATAATGATCATATTCCCCTTAGTTTAATTTTAACATTTTTAAAAACAAAACTTGACATTTTAAGTCAGCAAGGGAGAGTCCTTGCAGCACAGAATACATCTATCTGTCGTGAATGCCATAATTACTCGACAAGACTCTGCCAAGTAAGCTACTCCTTAGGGACTTCAAAGGTACATCACCTTCCAAGACACACGAGGACTATTTAGTGAACTGCTTGGCTGATTTACGCAGTAGAATGCTCAGTAATGTTAGTCCAAATATCAGTCATTTGAAAAAATTAACAATGCACCAAAATGCATACCAACCAGCATGGTGGGTCAGCAGAAGAGAGAAGCGGCTAATCTGGTCAGTGATTAACTCATTCTGTTGGTTTGGGATTTAGACCAATTTGGCTGCACTTTAGAAAATGGTATTCCTTTCTTTTTATGTGATGAATTTAAGCTAATGGCATTTTTAAAGTGGAAGAATTTGAAGAATTTTTTAAACTAAAACCTCATTTTACAGATAAGGAAACAGATTTACCAAATGTTGTCATACTCATTAAGATATGGTCTCTATTCACTTTCTCTGATATTTTGATATTTTTACCAAATAAATTTCTAAGCTACTTCTCATTAAATGCAACTGCCTATCATTAAAAGGAACACCATTATTTTCAGTTTCCTAGAGGCCACATGCTCTTTCATACCTATGAGATGTTAAACACACTGTTTTTCTCTCCCTGTAGCTTACATCACCAATATACACAAATAAACACACGTGTTATTATATATGAGGATGGCAAAATATATGAGCACTGTATATTTTTTCTAAAAGTCTAGAGAATTCTAATAATTGCTATGGCTAATTTAAAGTAAATTTTCCTATGTACCAAGTAGAAAAGATTATTATAAACCCTCTACAATTGGCACACTGCAGAATTAGGCCCTTCGAAGGAAAGACGACTAAGAAGATACGTATCTTAGGATATACAAGTCTCCACCTAATGTTGTGCATGTGGAGAGGGGTGGAGGAATAGACAATTATATGAATAATCACATTACAAAAAGCTAGGAAGAAATACAAAGTGCTGTTATATTTCAAAAAGAGGTGATGGAGAAACCAATCCAAATGGTAGGAGATAGGAAAGATTTTCTTTTGGTGTTTGAGATTAATCTGAAAGAGTAGGTAGAATTGTACTCAGGAAATGGAGGAAGAACACTGTCAGGACTGGCATGATCAATTCCATTTGGTGCTAAAGGATAGACAAATAAGCAACTATCCAAAGATTTCTCTTTTGATTCTTAAAATTACTTCAAAATTTCAATGGCTAAAAACATTTCTATGTTGATCCTTGATGAAAAGAAAAAGGTTTTCTAAAATTTTTTTCATTCATTAAGTGCATATCATGGGCCTGGTTATGTGGCTGGATTCTTCCATAAAAGAGTTGGAATTTGAATTTGATTTTAAGGTTAAATAAATTTTTTTTTTAGAAAAAAGGCATTCTGTGCAAAAAGACCCTGATTTCAAAATGAATGGGAATTTGAAAAAGATCTTTGAGATTGGTAGGGCAACAGCACAGGGTACGTGATGGACAGTGAGGGAAACAAAACAAAACAAAAAACCCAAATCTGGAGATAAAAGTTGTATTATTTCCTAATCTAGAGCATTTTCTTTTTTTTTTTTTTTGTAAGCAATGGAGACTTAACAGGTATTTGACAAGAAAAGTGATGATATCAGCTTTGTCCTTAGGAAGATAGCAGCAAAGAGGAGGTAGGAGGACTGGATTGCAAACAGTCAAGATAGGGGTAGAGAGAAAAGTCACATTCACATAGTTTCTTTGAATCTAAGAGTGAGCAAAATCAGCCACAATTTTTACTTTCAAGTGAATTTTAATTTTAAAACTAAGACATAGGTATTTCAGTAGTACTTTATATTTCATGAGTTTATCAGATCATCAATTCCCTAAATAAAACTGTTTCTTTTTAAGAAAGCTATAGCTGGTTTTTAAATATTAAAGATATGAACATATTTTAGCTTGAGAAAAGAGGACATTTTAAGAAATGACAAAGTAACTTGTACATTACTTTGCAATTGTAAAACACTATAATACAAGCAAAAAGTATTCTCTCATTAACATAAGCAAAGTGATGGCTTAGGGCCCCTGAACATTTGAGTATCCCTCCTTAATCCATGTAAGCCCTCAATTTTACATTTTCCATCAGACCTATAAAATATACTCAGATTCATACATAAAAGATTTCTTAGCAAAGCCCTGTAATGCTTATGTAAGTATATTTCAAAAGAAGAAAAGAAATTTCAAATTATATTCTAAGTATTGGTTGTTACAAAGCATTAACTACAAAACTCAAAAGTGATGTAAATTCAGATAAACCTTGATACAGATTTTCAATTCATGACCATCTTGGAATATTTATATGGCTCAAATGTGTCAGTAATAAATTTTTAGCTACATTTAGTCAGTTTCTTAAAGAGAATTCTATTTTAAAAAAGAATATACCAATCTTACCCAAACTAACAAATATATGAATTAATATCTATATGGTAAATCTGTATAAAATGAAATATAATTATCAGAAAAATTATAGGGTTTTTTTTACATTTTTTAATTACCATGGCCATCAATTATTTATTAATAATGCAGTTCCTTTTGTGTTGACTTGTAAGATACTGCTAACAAACTTGACCTTTCATTTCCTGCATTTTCACGTAACTACTAATTCACTATTATGTTTCCATTCTTCCGTTGCAAATGGAATTAAAAAATGACAACAAGTATAAAAATATTCTATCAGAATATTTAATATGAATATATGTTATCAGTGTATCTTCTCAAAATTAAAGTAATCTGCAGGCTACTTTGGATGTATGATTTATAATATCTTCATAGGAGATTCCTAGATAATTACTTCATTATCTTATTAGCTATGTCCAAATGCCTATATCTAAGTTTTAAGAAAAAATTAAAAAGAGGAGTGAAATTTTTAGGTATAATTTTCTTTGGAAAAATGTAATTATTTTCTTTTTTTCTAATTTGGTGCAGTACGTTTAGCACTGCAGCTTTGAAAGAAATCAAAGAGCAACTTACTTTAAAAAATCACCCTAGGGCCGGCCCTGGTGGCTTAGCGGTTAAGTGCTCGCGCTCTGCTACTGGCGGCCCGGGTTCGGATCCCGGGCGCGCACCGACGCGCTGCTTCTCCGGCCATGCTGGGGCCATGTCCCACATACAGCAACTAGAAGGATGTGCAACTATGACATACAACTATCTACTGGGGCTTTGGGGTAAAAAAAAGGAGGAGGATTGGCAATAGATGTTAGCTCAGAGCCAGTCTTCCTCAGCAAAAAGAGGAGGATTAGCATGGATGTTAGCTCAGGGCTGATCTTCCTCACAAAAAAAAAAAAAAAATCACCCTACTGAAAATGTAAAAAATTAGAGCTGGTAAGACAGTAAGGAATACTCCAAGGTCAAAGACTAAGGCAATGCAGGAAATTAGAGAATTAAAAGGAGTTACTACATCTTGCATACATACTGTGGATATTTGATGAATATGGTGAAGCTGACTTTTGTTCTTAACATCTTCTGGGAATAGAAGTCAAGAGATAAAACCAAAGGCCTACATGAGGAGACTGTTTTACTTCCTTGATATAAAGACAACACTAAAGGGCTACTTCATGAGTGTAAAGAATGAACTAAGATAAATTTCAACTGAAGGAGACTGAGAAGAAAATTGCTGGTGAAAATTCATAACCACTATCCTGCCCTGACATGGGGTTTCAGTGTGTATGTTTACTAACAGAGTGATAAAAAAACAAAATAAAACAAAACAAACAACCAAACAAAAACTCAAGCTAAGAACTTGAAGTATTTCTAAGTTGTAATTGTCTTGGTAGAAGGTTCTGAAAATCCTCTCTGGACTAATCTCTTCAGCTCAAGCCTCAAAGAATTCCCATAGATAAATTTATGAGTAATATGATCTCATATGTAAAAAAATAAATCACTAAACTCACAATAAAACAAGCCACCATAAGTAAGAGCTGACAGAAACAAGAAATAGGAGAATCCTTGCTATAAAGATAGACTTCAGATTGTGAAATTATCTAATACAAATTAAAAAATAATATTTCATATGCTGAAACAAATAAGTGAATAAAAATGAGTAAAAAGCAATTGACTGTAAAATAACCAAGTATATTTGAAAAAATATGTAGACTTTTTAGAAGCGAAAATTTCACTATTAATATGTAAAACCTAATGGCAGATTATTGTTGATGAGAGAATTAGTGAACTGGAAAATAAATCTATAAGAATTATATTGAATATAGCCGAGAAAGAGAAAGAGATGGAAAATATAAAAATATGTCAAGAGCAATGCAGGCTAGAGTAATGATGAAAAAGCTAATTGAATTACCAGAAGGAGAAGCAACAGAGAACAGATCAGAAGCATAATTAGAAAAGACAACTGCTGAGAAATTTCTATAACTGATAAAATATATCAACCCACAGAATTAGGAAGCTCAAGCAAAGGAGGAGGATACATATAAAGAAATTCATCCTTAGGCACATTATATTGAAACTGTAAAACTAACCAAATAAAAAGATATTCTCTGAAAAGTTCTTTAAGAATTCAGAGAAGGGCAGGCACCGTGGCTTAGTGGTTAAGGGCGCACACTCCGCTACTGGCGGCCCGGGTTAGGATCCCCGCGCACACCAACGCACCACTTCTCCGGCCATGCTGAGGCGGCGTCCCACATACAGCAACTAGAAGGATGTGCAGCTATGACGTACAACTATCTGCTGGGGCTTTGGGGGGACAAAAAATAAAAAGGAGGAGGATTCGCAATAGATGTTAGCTCAGAGCTGGTCTTCCTCAGCAAAAAGAGGAGGATTAGCACGGATGTTAGCTCAGGGCTGATCTTCCTCACAAAAAAAAAAAGAGAATTCAGAGAAAAAAAATCCAGATTAACTAGATAGAAAGATCACAGAATTTCTTGTCCAAACTAGCAATTTTGAGAGTGAAAGAGAGAGTATTAATTTTTACTTCAAGAAAATTGGCATAAACTGGGACTGTCCTGAGAAAATTGGTGTCTGTGGTGATCCCACCTATAAAGAAATGACAAGACAGGCAGATAATTTCTTTACAACAAAAAGGAAAACAAAAGATAATGGAGTTATATCTTCAGCATATAGACAAAATATAACTACCAATCTAAAAGATTTACGAACAAAAGGAAAATAAAGACATTTAAGGACAAAGAAAATTAAATAGCATATCCTCACTAAAGGAAAGTGATGACTAATAACCATTGAACGTAATTTTATACATAAAAAAATATACTGTAAAGTTATTAAAAACAAGATAAAACTAAAATATTTGACCAAAAAGTATAAAAGATAAAACCGAGTTGAAAGTAGCTGGTATTTTAAGTTCTTTACCACTTGGAAAGAAAAATATAGATTAAATTTTAACGTTGGTAAATTAGGTAGGCATTTTAAAATTTCTAAGATGACTACTAAAGTTACATAAATTGATTTCATAATTTTCAATCTAATAGAAATGGATAGAGAAAAGATATAGAATAGTATAAAACATAGCATATAGAAGATTAAAATGCAAGATGCACAAAATAAGATGGAAGAGTAAATCTAAGTTTCTTGATATTTACAATAAGTGCAAATGGAAAAAATGATCCAGTTAGATGACAAAGATGATCAGAATGGAAAAAAAATTTCTAGCCATATGCTGTTCACAGGAGATATGTCTAAAACGTCAGGATGAAGAAATGTGAAAGGAAAATCATGGAAAAAGATATACCAGGCAGAAATAAGAAGAGTGCAAGTGTTTCTGTATTAATCCCAGACAAAATGGACATTAAGTCCAAAAAAGCATTATTATTATTATAGCTACATGACAGCTAAAAAATGCCGAAAGTTTCATCAGAAAGATGTAAGTCAAAATTTGCACACGTCAATATATAGTCTTTATATAAATTTCAAAGATGAGGAAAAAGGTAGAAATCTACCATAATATTAGTATAATTAACATAGCTCTCTCAATAATTAATAGATGAAGCAAACAAAAGATCAGTAAAGAAATAGAGGATGATTTGAATAACACAATATTAAACTTGATATAATGTGAATCTATTAAGCATTGCACCCAACACCTGAAGAACACACATTATTTTGAAGGAAAAAAAGAGTTACAGAGTGACTTGACTCATGTATACTGATGTACAAATCCTAAATAAAACATTATCTGATGAACTTAATCAATGTATAAAATTATGGCCAAGTTGGTTTATCCCAAGAATGCAAAGATAGTTTGACATTAAAAAATAAATTAACATATTATACTACCTTAAGTCACCAAAAGAGGTAAGTCATGATCATTTCAAGTGATACAGAAAAAAAATTGGATACAATTCAAAATCTATTTTTGATTTCAATAAAAGAAAAGAAGGGATAGAATGAAATTTCTGTAAACAAATATAATTACCTACAAGGAACTATAGTAATCATCATCTTTAATGAGGAACCTTTAAAAAGTGTTCCCTGTAAAATCAGAAACAAGACAGAATCTCTCCTTCTACCCAATCCATTTAAGTTCTATTCAAAATACTTATCCATCAAAATAAGGCAAGAAAACTGTTTAATAATATGTGAATAGAAAGGAAGAAACATGCCTATCATTATTTGCAAATGATATGATGCAGAAAATCTGAAAGAAAATATAGCTTAATGATCAGAATTAAATAAGATAGTTCGACAAGATTACTGGTTTTGAAAAAGCGTATAAAAAAATTTTATACATTGTATTTCTATAGACAAGCTGCAAATACGTCCTCAGTATAAGAAAGGATTTCTTAAACAAGACACAAAAAACACTAACCAAAATGCAAATCTTTGATAAATTCAATCATATTGCAGTTAAGAATCGTTCACCAATACCACAATGACAGTAAAAAAAGTCACAGAGTGAGAGAAGATATTTGCAAAAATCTACATGAACAAAAGAAATGACAGAAGATGGGATGAAGGAAGGTCAAAAAGGTGACATTTTCCAAAATACCTTGAATACTTAGAATTCAACTACTCCCTGTGGAATCTGCCACTGTGCCAAGGCATACAATTGTTTAAGGGATTAAAAATATTTTCATGAGTCTATTCTGCAACATCACACTAACTGATGAATAAGAGTGCTTAAACGCAAAGGCCTAATAAACATCCACTAAAGAGGGGGCAAAATCTAACGTTACGAAATGCTGGTAACTATGCATGTAACTCACAAGGTACTCTTCACAAATTAGAGAGGAGTTGCTATGGCTTCTTAATGAAATGTTACTATGTTTTAAAAATGGAAACCAGACAGTTGGGGAAAAGGAGTTATGGGCAAATGTTGGATACACTTATTTTGACTTCTATTCATAATTCAGGTTGCTTTAAGAGTAGAGTGTGAAAAAAATATATATCTATATATACAGATATATATTTTTTTCAAAATCCTTTTACTCTAGTGTAATAAAATACAAGTATGTATGCAGATTCATTTCATCACTGGGAATTGAAAATCTCCCGTTTGCAAAAAGAGTAGAATTGTGAAATGGCAGCAGTTTTCAGAGTTAAAATTCCTTAGAGAGGAACTAAGAGACACAGAATTTAAGAACTGCAAAAGACCTTAGGGATGATCTCTTTCAATCTCTCGTGTTCTAGCTGCAGAAACCTCATCTGCGAAGATGAAGTTACTTGTCCAAGGTCACCCGGCTAGCCAGTGACAAAAGAATAGGTTGTGATATGAATCAATGTATTTCAGTGTTAGAGTTACAAAGAAATAACTTGAATTCACGTTGAAATCTGATTTTCTGATGCATTTTTTACACAGCCCATTTCTGTAAACATGTTTTAGAACGATAATATTATAGCTACAGTTTAAAAACAGATAACAGTAGCAGCCTGACTGAGTAGAACTTCTATTCCAGTTAAGCCAGATAAAAGGATTCACCACTTCAGGACCATGGAAAATAAACATAATTAAGTTTATTCTGCTGTAAAATACTATGTCTGATGGATTTCACCACAAAATAGGAATTAAAAACATCACTGGGTAAAATTTGTAAAAAACATTTACAAACCCTAGTAGTAACTAGAATATTGTATGTCATCTGTGTGTATGGGACACTCTTGCTTGATGGTGCATTTGCTAATTCAAATGCAGGCCTAGTCGCTGGGCTCAGAGAGTTAGTCTACTGTGGGATAACAGTCCATCAGCTCTAATAGATGCTTAGAGCAGATGCCCACATGGCTGGGAAAACTTGAGTCAGAGGTCTTTGACTTATTCCCTGGCTTCCTGGGGAGACGAGAATAAGCTGAGCTCTAAAGAAAATTTACATTAGCTGGGTTCGGGTGCAGTAGAAAGGTATCAGGCATCAGGCTAAAGCTCATGAAACCTGGGAGAGCATGAAATAATATGAAACTAGTACAAAAGGGTAGGAGATAAACCATGAACAGCCTTTTGAGAATTTTAGTTTTTATCTTAAGAGCAAGATACAATGTGTTTTAAACAATGAGATTCTATGTCAAATATACATTTAAAAATAATCACTCACAATCTCTGAGGACTTGCAGAAGTTAATTGAGTCTATTTGCCTGTCAATAAAATGGTGACTATAAGTAGGACTCAGGGGGGCAGAATATTACTTAATGCTTAGTTAGTAAATGAGTGTTAATACCTTTCTGGAACACTCTGCAATTGTCATTTCTGAACAAGAATTATAAAGATAATTAAAGCAGGATATTTAATCCCCTGTCCATCCTTACCCGTCACTTGGCCTCGGAACCTACCACGGGTTGGGTGGGTTAACACATCCTAGTAAACACTCCAAGGATGTTGCTAATTATCTATTGGACAAACAACTAGTTCATCTGAGTTAAAATTCTTCATTCAAAATACACAGACAGGTGTGTTTTTGATGTGCAGCATTGCCCTCGTACGCATTTTCTTTTCTCTTTAAACAGGATTGACAGGTTCTTTAGGCAATGTTCTGTTCAATGAAGTAAGTTATATGGACACTTCTTTGAAATGCATATGAAGGACAGTAGCAGCTTAAAGCCAACCTTTTTGTTGGTAAATTGTGTGTTTACTAGATCTCTCTAAAACTAGTGGTTCCTGGTTGCTAACAATTTTACTTCCTTTCCGGTACTTTGGTACAGAGCCAATTTCCCTGAAAACACACTGCTATTCTGACCAGAGAATGCAATTTTTAAAAGGGCATACCCTGGTGCATGTGTTTCTTTTTCCCTACCTCCTTGTGAAAGAAATCTGAAACTACAATGAATTCCAATTCATTTAAGAGTTTTATTTATCAATACATTTCCTGAACAAGATTTCAGATTCTCAACCTTCTGAAATGAATTTGTGCATCAATTTCCAACACAGTGCCCCTGCTTACCATATTTACTAAGCACCAATTCTTTAGGAGACTTTAAATTTTACTGTGGACAAAGCTGACTTCACTGGAGACTAGGAGCTGTAAACACAATAGCAGACCACATTTTTATTACAGAGGAATGCCTTGCTTGTGGCCCCTGCATATGAACACCTTTCAAACATAGATGACCAGGTTCAGAAATTTGGGGGGTTTGGTACAGTTCTACTGAAGTATATCTTAGAATTGATTTCTTAATCAAGAATACATTATTTTTTATCTGAATTTAACAATCTAATCTTTCCCCTGAAGGTATTCAGAATTAGATCCAGAAACTAACGGCATGTAATAAACTTAAATTTAGTGTAATTTTGCAGAAGCATTAGATTTTAAAAGTAGAAAGTTTTGTAGATCTGTAATGAAAATAAGTAGCTAAGAGAGTTCGAAGCTTAAAAGTTGCATTAAATTTGAATCCCATCTATTACCTTTACTTGTTTTGGAGGAAATCATTCTAAAAATAGACTTTTTTTTTTTTTTTTAAGATAAGTAACCTCTAATAAACTTGTTTTTATTATGTGGGTTCCAAGTACTTAGGCTGCCAAAAACTGTATATATCCCAACAATGAGTCTTGGGCTTCAATTTCATAAAATGCTTACAATTTGCATCTCACTTTCAGAAAGCTTTTTAATGTTGCATTTCTCCTTTCAAGCCCCTGCTAAGTAAAATAAATGGATACACATTAGTGTTCTGACCTGTTTAAGAGTTTGCTTGCTGAAGTACTATTGTTACATAGGTAATAATAGTTTTATATTTAAATTACCAAATAGTGACTATGATTTGCCATTAGCTAGGAGACACACAGTGAGTTTGTTAGACATCCCTTTAACTTGCATTAACTCCTTCAGTTTTTGTTCATTAAAACTCCATAATATTGAAAATCACTAGGGGAAAACCATTTATTATAAAGTTTCTTGATACATTTTTCATTTACTATAACCACAGGTACAATTCTGTCAGAACCGAAGTATTAATAGATTTATCTAAGTAGAATAGAAAAGCCTTTAATAGACATTATCTCTGTCTTCCTGCCCCAGCATCATAAGGGTTTTCTGTCCTACTTAGGTAAGTCCACTAAAAGTGACAATGACATACCAAAGAGGGTACAGGTTGGGAGAAGTCTACTCCAGCAGGGAGGAGTATTTATCCCTGGCATTGTTTAGAATTTCTGATAGATGGTGATGATGAAAAGAAGAGCAGCTTTTAATTGGCCTTTTTTACTGTAACTTAATACATTACAAAAAATGCTCCCCGTTGGCATATTACTGAAAAGGGATAATATTGGTTTACTAAACTTTAAAATGTTAGAGTCCCAGAAGTTGACAGCACTACATACACCATCTTTCCTCCTCTTCAGATAGATGTAGCTTACTAAAGTGGATATCTATTGCATTTGGTGTGTAGGTCTTGTCTGGAAAAGTTTTGCCTTCCTATAGAAGCAAGCCCAAATGGCTAAGGGATGCTGTGAGACCCTCCGTCCCAGGCTATGTTTGGTAGTCACTGTGAGTTACATTTGACCCAAACTTAGCCAATCAGAAACTCTCCCCTCAGACTTTGGAACTGGTATAGAGAAGCAACAAATAAGAGGAAATATAAACTTCAGAGCTGTGTGGAGTTGCCATCTTCCACCCACAATGTGACCAGATGGAAAAGCAGAGTGACCTGGACTGCAAAGTGAGAAAATAATAAAGTAGATGTTTAGAAAGAAGTTAAGATGACAGGCAGAGGATTAGTGGCAACTTTTTGTTTTTGAATTCTGAGAGATCTACTGTGCCTTTCCTTCTGCCTCTAATACATACACCCACACACACAAAAACACATGCAATGAATGTATGAACATACCGTAAGTCCTTATTTAAATTCTCCCTATTTGCTTTAACTAGTTTCTGTCACTTGCCAAATAATAAATGTAAATCTTTGAAAATTGTATTTATGTGATTTCTTAAATGCATGCAATTAATTTCCATTGGATTTTATGAGACATATTCCTTATATCCAGTCATTTGTTTTTCATATATCCCTTGTAACAGTTATATTTCTGTTGTCCTTAATTCCAGATTTTGCTTTTCAGTAGAACAAAACATAAGTCTCCTTTCCAGCAGGCGACAATTTCTCTGTATCCTAGCCCCATGTTATTTTCTTGGATACCACAGTCTTTATGCTTTATTTTATGTCTTAAACATAACATCTCTATTTTCATAATTCTCTATCATCCTTGCTTTCTACTATATTTTAATGAGCAAGATACTAATGTCTTCATAGATAACACACTACAGTAGCAATTTGTCACAGAATTCCAGAGGTCTCAGGAGATGTAGTTCCCTTGCAAACATATTTTATACATAAAGAATGGTTTTTTGTTTTTTTTTTTTTAAAGATTTTATTTATTTTATTTTTTCCCCCCAAAGCCCCAGTAGATAGTTGTATGTCATAGCTGCACATCCTTCTAGTTGCTGTATGTGGGACTCGGCCTCAGGATGGACGGAGAAGTGGTGCCTCAATGCGCACCCGGGATCTGAACCCCGGCCACCAGCATTGCAGCGCGCGCACTTAACCACCAAGCCACAGGGCCGGCCCTAAAGAATGGTTTATTAACCACAAAACTGTTAAGTTAACCTCTAACGTTCTCACTCTAACCTTTCCTCTCTTAGGATACAGTATCATTTCAATAAATATTTGAATTTAATTATTATTTAGAGAGAATTAGCATCTCATTGAAACTGATATTTTTCAGTTCAGTTCAGCTGATATTGTTTAGTTCAGTTCAGTTTATAATATTACATTATATATCCATAATTGGTCTAAATAACTGAAATTTATTAAAATAAAAACACATAAAACATAAAACCTAATTTAAAATGTTGCTCTGTAGTTCATCTTAAGCATTCTTAATAATAATGGCCACCCAATTTTACTCATTACTAAAAAATCATCTTAAACTCAATTATTAGCCCTTCTGCCCCATTCCCTGCCTCTGTCATTCTGAAGTTGTACAGAAATCAATAAACTTCATCTGTCTCATAAATCTTATTAATAGTAGAGCAAAGGCCTTGGCCCAGAGTTGAGCCATAAACCATATTTTAGAAGTGAGTAATTCCAAAATATTGTTTCAGTCTGTTTTCTTCCATTCCCAGCCAACTCAAAACATTGCTAAGGCAGAATATGGTGATGGGAAACCAGCAGATTTTTCATGTAATTGTTTTCAACAGGCATTGTACACAGGACCTTCCACAGCCTTCAAGGAGCGGAGGAGACACTTCCCAGGCAGCCTCCACTCCATGAATGAGTGCATAGGGGCTTTTGTGTGCCGGCCCACTGGCCGGGCTGAGACTTTCTTAGAATTGCACCGCAGTCTGATCCTTTTCCTATCCAACCCTCCTTACTTGCTCTCCTCTTTCATTGATGTCACATCAGCACTGTGATCCAAAGGCTCTACTTGTCTGTTCCTGCTCCATTCCCTACATCCTTCTAGGTGTTTCCTCCACTACAGCTCTTTTGCATATCTAATCCCCTCTCATCTGCCACTGCAGGACTCAAACTGACCCATTAAAGAAAAAGTTTTAAATGCAATAATTTAGAGAAAACCTAAGTGATAAAAGATGCAGTACATTCAAAATGAAAATGCTCTTGTGGTTTGGAGCACTTAAGGAACACTTCAAAAAGTGCTGGGTCTTGGGGTAGAGTTTAACCAGGGATGACATTTGGTAGAAGGAAGCAAAGGGAAGAAGGAAGAAAGTAGAAGGAAGAAATTCTAGGTAGTAGCAGCAACAGAAAAAAAAGTGGAAAATAATAAGGAAAACAATCACAGATATCTCTGGTGCCAAGATACTGACTACCAGATGCAAACTGTCAAGTTTGATAGACAAGGTATGTACCAGAATAAGGGGCTGCTAAATTAGAAAAATGTGAACTTCACGCAGTAGGTGACAGAGTCAATAACTGTACCACGTGATTCTCAAAAGTAAAAATTAAGCTATTACTTATTATTTAGATAGTACATGAAGAATTATCTTTTACCCATAATCGTGTATGTATTTTAATATGTATTTCACAAATATACTTTAGGATAAGACTAAAACAGAGTTTTAAAAAAGTAAATCAACTAACAGAAACATCAGTAGTATGATAAAAATTATAAAAGTGGGAGGCACATTAATCAAGATTGGGAAACCTTTCAAAAAACAACAAGAAACAGAAATTGCATCTTAGCGTGATAAGTAACACCATAAAACTGAAATTTAAGGCTGAGAATTTCTGTCCCAGATTTGTAAAGCAGGTTTGTACTTGAGTTACCTGAGATAAGAGGAAGTTGAGGGTCTGGACAAAGGTAGTGGGATTAATGGGAGATAGATGAGACAATCAATATGAGAACAATTTACACACACAAAAAGGGAGGGTGGTAAAGGGGAGAGAGCTATGCCAAAACCACCAAATTTATTATTCAGCAGACATAACACTAGTGTCACAGAGAGAATGGCATACTAAAGAAGAAGAGACCATTTGGGAAGGAGAAAGTGAGCTCATTTTAACATATATTTGTGTTCATGATGCTACTGAATTCAACAAATGTACAGACTTAGTTCCCTATAATTATGAGATTCCCTTCCCAATCCAGGCAAAATTCAATGAAAATAGAGCAACACGTAGAAACAATCTGGCAAAACCTTCATTTATTATAAATATTTTTAATATTTGTTATTTCTTAAAATACTACAAATATCTACGGAGGCAAAAAAAAAAAGTCAGCTAAAATAAAAAGAGCATTGAAAGGATGGCTTCTTTTTCTCTGCTCAAAGAGTGAAATTCACATTTACTGAGCTGTGACTTTGGAGGGATGGAAAGCATTGGTGACCAGGAGACCTGACTTATTCATTTATATGTGTGATCCTTGTCAAGACAACTGACCTCTCTAAGCCTCAGTTTTCTCATCTACAGATAATGATGATTGTAGAAGTCCCCCATATTGTAGAATTGTTGAGAAAGAATAGAAATAATGAGCAGAAATGATTGGCATAATACTTGGCACATATCTGATAGTTATCATTACACTACAAAAGGAGTTTTGACCTGTAAAGGCATCATGAATGGATGGCCAGAGAACCAAGGACCACGGGCTGTGGAACCGGAGCTCTGGGATCAAGTTAGAGGGGTCTTGGACATTCTCCTTGCCCTTTTTGACCCAGAGAAAACTGACTTTGTGGACATTGTATTGCTTGCTTTGCTAGAACACATATTAGAGAAAAGAAGACTTAACACCTATCTGACCACAAAAGAATATTTCCCAGAAAAAGATTTCACACTGCTACGTGGACCCCTCCCCTACTCCTTCCTCCCCCTCCCACCCTAAAAGCTTCTGTACTCAATAAAATCCCGAGCATGCCAAGGCTCGGGGAGGCAGACTCCTGGAGTTGACCTTGACTGATGAAACTGCTCCTTGGTCCTCCAGCTCTGGCTCCTGGAGTTGACCTTGAGTGACTGCAGCTGCCCCTCGGTCCTCCAGCTCTGCCTCCCCCTGCAGAAGCCGATGACTGGGTTGCACCACACTACCCGAGTCCGGACTCTCATTTCCTGCTTTTCTCTGAATCTCCACCTGTAAGATCCCCCTGGCTTACAGGTAGATCCCCTCATGGCCCGAAAGGTGCCGATTGAGTCCCTGCCTCTACCCTGGGTTCCCGAGGTCGCCTGGGGTGCCCAGAGGGAGAACCTATCATTAATCCAATAACATTAGGCCAGACCCAGATGCTTTCCATATCAGTGGAATAACATTACGAATTTCAAGAGCTTGCAAAGCATGCCATTCATTTACATTTCTTGAAAAACAGTATATGAATAAATATTCCATCTAGCTAAGAGGATAATTAAATTTGAGTACAAATATGGAAAAAACATGTAATAGAAGAACTGGCTATGAGCACTGAAGCCAATTAATCATAATGCTAAGTATAAACTACTAGTTATAAATAACTGTCAGGTGAAATTTACTATGTCAAAATCATTCCTAAAAGAGAAGACACAAAATATGAAAATAATAATTTAATAACAGTAGCAAGGTCTAAAACCCCAGATTATATTTACAAATATTGGCAAATGATGGGGAAGAGAAAATTAATGTAAATTTTTCATATTACATGGAGAATATTTAAATGATTCAATTTAATTTTTGATATTGATAATTAGAGATGTAAAAGTATAAATTACACACAAACAAAAACACACATATATACATATATTTAATTACGTCAAAAGTTAATCAAATACTCAAAAAGCAAGACATTTTCAAGGGAAATTATAGCTATTCTGAAGGGAAATGCTCATGTTATCACTATTCCACTCACAGTGCACAATTTCTGCTATGAGATTTGTTGCCCATTGCAAACAAGACCTACAAAAAAACTTTCCTTAACCAAATAGCTCTTAGGGTCTTAAGCGTCTCCTTTGATATTGAGGAAAGTCACAGACCTGGTTGCAAGTATGTAAGATACAGCCCTTCTAGTTCTCCTTACATATCCCCACACCTCCGAATTCCTGCTGGCTTTATATCACCATCCATTTTGTTATTCAGAAACTTACCAAAATTTAAATGTGAAATCACTATACAGACATGGGTTTAAAATATCAGCTACTAATGAAAAGGAAACTGTTCCTCCACCTAACCAAAATGAAGTTGCTAAAAGAATGACATATCTTATAATCTCATGCCACTGAAAAGATAATTCTTCCAGGATTTATGATAGAAGAGTAAAATTAGAGGAGTGGATCCCTCCATATTCTACATTTCTTTTTTCTGTTCTCTCTTTCATAACCCTTAATAAGGATATGCCTTTAACCTCATTTTAATGGAGAATGAGAGTTTATTTTTAAACCTTGTAAAAAAGGAGACAACGTAATTCTCCTTCTTATGAATTAATCCCTATAATCAATAAGATTAAAACTCAGCAAATTTAAAGTCTGTAATCAAAATAAAAGAACTTGACTATTAAAGAAGAACTAATAGACGCCATTAAGGAACTACATGGTTAAAATGCATACTTGTATGTCTAAATCTAGACATCAAATTTAGCTGTAACTTTGGGTAATGACTAGGTATTATTATAATCTTTCAATTTGTCTATGTTTACAAAATAAAATAAAATACTTTATAATATTTGTTTATAATTCCTTAGGATCAACATGTTTTCTAGGTGGGCTTTAATGTTAAATAATTTATCTTATTTTCTAAATTAAACTTCTGAAAATACTTTAAAATATAATTCCAGTTCCACATGGTTTTTCAAAAAAATCCATGTAATTTTTAAACTGACATTTTTGGTAGATAGAGATTGATGTTAAAGAGAGTTTTCACTTACTAAAAAGTCACTCGGAATTTTTAAAAATAAACAATGGTCAGGTAACTGAATACACTCTACAGAATCTGAATAAAGTGTGTAGTTTATGTTCACTAAGGCAGTTATGGGTTATTTCTTTTGAAATAAAGAAAAATTTTAAATATATCTTTATGTATATGAGTTATAGCCTTTGAAAATGAAGGCATCTCATGGGTATTTTAAAGAAAATTTCAACAAGAGAAGTTCAAATAATCAATGAGAATGTCACTTCGATGAACATTCATAGCTCTTGGTAGAATTTTGGGTAATAAAATAAATATTAAGTACATTTTTCCTTAAAAACTTCATCCTCCTTCTATGTCAGCTTTCAACGACTGTATCTTCTTCCATTCTCTCTGTTTCTTTTCTTCCCCTCTGTTTGAATTTAAAAATGTTATGCTAAATATTTAACTTTAGATAACCAGTATTTTTATGAGAAAAAGAAAACAAAATCTTAAGGAAGTAATGATAGTCAACTAATATTTGGAGTTTTCTTATGTAGAGATGTACAGAATACATAATTCTTTGACAAGCAAAAGAGCAAGTTGGTGTCCTTCCCCACATCCATAAAATTTGTCTACTTAAAGTATTGAATGGTGAGTTGAGTAAGGGGCAAATGGGACGTGAGGTACAAAAAGCCAAATATGTGAATTCCAGACCTCATTTCTGCACAGTAAAGTCTAAAATGTAAATATTGCTAAGATAGAAAGTCATCATTTCTGGAAATATCTGTTGTTCCTTAGTGATAATCTCTGCATAAATGACAAAATTTTATATTTTCTCTTTTATTTATGTTTTTCATAAGATAATTCCTTTATATTACTTAATTCACTAACTTGAGCACCAAAATTAATTTTCCTATCGTATTATTGGCACAATTATAAATAAAAAATTTAAAACCTGAAATGATGCATTTGATTCTGTTTTTATCTAGGTACGTGAAGCAGAGCATTTAAGATTCAAGCAAAATGAAGATTTAAACTCCAGTTTGCAAATCATTGCTAAATAATTCAGATAGTCTTCATGCAGTTTAAGGCAAAAAACAAAAAACACAACTACATTAGGATCGGTTCACAGTCTCTACTGGACACTTGAATTATTGCTAAATTTATAGTAGCCAGAAAGTTAAAGTATCTCTAAAATATAAGTATAGGTATACTGATCTAGAAAGTAGATGAGTTTTCATTAGAAACAACTGATATATTGTACAGAAGAAAACTTGTTCGTTAAACAAATATGGTGCATGATCCTATAGAGATACCTGGGATAGAATTACAAATTAATTTATAGTTTTGCTACAGTACATAGTGAAACATAGTTTTTCTTGCTTTCATCACTTAGAATTTTAAATGTAAGAACTGCTTCTGAAAACAGAGGTGTGGAAATCATCTGGGACAAAAGGACTCAGTTTCAAGATTCAGGCTTTACAGAAAATACTTTAAAGCGACAGATGGGGCCGGCCCTGTGGCTTGGTGGTTAAGTGCGCGCGCTGCAATGCTGGTGGCCCGGGTTCGGATCCCGGGTGCGCATCGAGGCACCACTTCTCCATTCATCCTGGGGCCGGGTCCCACATACAGCAGCTAGAAGGATGTGCAGCTATGACATACAACTATCTGCTGGGGCTTTGGGGGGAAAAAAATAAAATAAATAAAAAAAAAAATCTTTAAAATGTTGCTGTCAAATTAGTGTTCAAGGCAACTGTAAAAATTGGGGGGAAAGTTTAAAAAAAAAAAAAAAGCGACAGGTGACGAACGGAAGTTCTAGATATGAAATACTGAAATGCGTTTCCTAAGATCAGTAGGGAATTGCAAAAGCACTCTTAGAAAGCACTACTATTAAAACAATTAAACACTTGCTCATCTATACATGAACATATAGCTAAGATATATTTTCTTTCTAATTTGGTCAATATATGGCTTACTATTGAAAAAATAAGTTGATTATGTGTCATAGTTGTTAAGTTTCAATGAAAGTATTCTTTCTATAAAGAAATACTCTTAAAGAACAGCCTTTTTTCAGACTTGAGTTAAGAAGTTTTTTTACCATGTATTCAGATAAGCCCATTCACTTGGAAATATTTAAATGATTTAAATTCATTAACCCTAGAGGTTGACAGTTTCATGGAAAGAAATTCAATTTTTGAATGTATTAGGGGAATTCAGTAGAGACTTGTGGTGGTATCATTTTTGTGTTAGATTCTGCTGAGGGTGACTGGGAGTGTGAGTCTGAGTACATATCATTAGATAGTTCTTCATGAATAAGCTTTTTGAGTGTGTGAAAACACTTAAATGATAGTCAGATTTGGTAACACTGTAGAAAGAAATATGTCATCAATCATTCTAAAACATATACGTCACCAGAATCCTGTCTTAGAACAGACCTACAAATGATCATTCATTTTCCCTCCCTATTCATATAATTACTTTTTTATTGAGTGGATTCAAATTCAACACACTGATCTGAAATGAATATCAATTGCCTATAGGTCCAAATGTATTTAACACTCAACTAAAGCCAGGCTGCTAAACAATGGAAAACGTGGACTACCTCTACCCTTCTACTGCAAGAGGATTAAACTAGATAACAAACACCACTGCTGTAGATAATTATCAGAGTTCAAAGTCTTATCTTTTAATTATCTGCCTCTGGGTGGGCGTTTTACTTTGTGGGCACTGAGGAAATGCATATTCCTTTTAGCATCTCACCATGATAATATCACAAGGAACCTCAGGAGTCATCTGGTTTGAGAATCATAGAGAGGATAGCAAAGCAAAATAGTGGCAGACCTGGAAAGCCTTCTGAATCTCCTTTAGAGTTTCTGTATCATAACATCCTTTAAACCCTAAAATAACATGTTGGCTTAATCATTAGCTTGGATTATATATACCATTCATTCATTGACTTATTCATGCAAGATGCAATCATTGATTACCTGTCATATGTAAATACTGAGTGCTTGTCATATGCAAAACACTTTGGTAACTGTTGAGGCAGGACAACAATGAATTAAGGCATAGTGAACTAAAACTCACTGACCCAAATATATGGTAATAATCTGTCAACTGAAATTCATATTACTTTAATATTAATCTTCTTGAAGCATAGATCTGATCATTTTACTCCCCTAATCCAACGGTCATCTCTATAACCCTTGCCACAAACAATTACTGAGAGAAGAAAGTCTAGTTTTTACTTAATGATTTGACACCCAGCATCTATTTCCAGGCATATCTTTCCTATTATTCCTCTTCACCTAACCACTGCTATTACCTAAATTAAACAGCTTACTTGGTTAATTGGTTTGGAGTCCTACAGGACTGGTTTAAAATACCAGTTCTGCTAATTTGTAGCCAGTGGTTCTTGGACAAGTTACTTTACTTCATCTTATAAAGTTGGATGGTACCTAACTCATAAGACTGTTGCAAGAATCAAATAAGTAAACACATACAGCACATAAAAAAGAATGACTAGCACAGGACAGATGCAGTCTATATCTTAGTGCCAGATGCAGTATTTATTATGAGTAAGTGTGCAGTTATAAGTATGTATTGAACCCACACAACTGGGGTTCGAACTTTGCCTCTGCCACTTACTAGCTATGTGGACTTGCATAAATTACCTAACATCTTTAAAGCTCATTTTTAAAGTGGGAAGATTATGGTACTTAACTCAAAGGATTTTTGAGAGTATTAAATTAAGTGAAACACAAAATATCAAAATGTTCTCTGGCACACAGCACATAAGAGAGGCTATTTAGAACATGTATATTGTGTATTACCTTAATCATCATTATTAAAAATTAGTGTTTTCATTCTCCTCTTAATATACATTATGCATTCATGCCTTCACGCTTTTCTTCATATAGTTCCTTTGCCGAGAATATACTGACCTTCTTTCTCTGTCTTATTCATAGCTCAAGGTTTTGAGCCTCTGTGAGCCCCTCCACTGGATATGAGTTCTCTCTTCTAATCTCCTAAAGTACTTTATCCAGAGGACCTCTCTTATGACATATTTCAGTCCTTATTTTGTTGCATAGATATTTTCAATATTACTTATGGGATATTTCAGACATACAGAAAGCTATAAAGAATAACAAAATGAACACCTGTGTTCCCATTGCCCAACTAAAGAAATATAACTTCTGTCTATCAAGAGACACTAACAACAGAGAACACTGGAAAAGACAAACCACCGACTGGGAGAAGACATTTGCAACTCATAAAGTCATCTGAAACTGCTATATATCCTTCCTTGACTATGGTTGCCATATAAAATACAGGATATCCAGGTAAATTAGAATTTCAGACAAACAACACATAATTTTTTAGGGTAAGTATGTACCAAATACTACATTCCTCTCCCTTTCTCAGAGATGACCTCTCTCATAAATTTGTCATTCATCACTTCCCTGAATTTCTCTGTACTTTTACTATGCGTACTTTATCACATAATATTTTTACACGTTTAGATGATAAATGGTAACATTCTGTATGTATTTTCTGCATCTTGCGTTCTTCTCAAAACTTTTTTGTGAGATGGTTGCATGTTTCTGAATATTTAGGTTATTTCTAGTTTTCATCATTCTAAACAGTGCTAATATGGACATTCTGTAAATGTGTATGTACATTAGGGAGGATTTCTCCAGGGATGATACTGAAGTTTTCCATTGGCCCCCTCCAGGTCCCCACTCTGCTTTGTGCCCTGGCAGTCTGACATTAATGGACTTCACCAAGGGGCTCCCTTGCCCTGGCTTATGGTTGGTTAGGCCAATGGACGGCACTCACAGGATATCAGAAGGCAATGAGTCTGGTTACTTATTCCCTGAGTTACCTATCTTGGCTGCTTTTCCTCACTGAGAACCACAGCTCCTGTTGGGCAACCTTCTCTTACAGCTATCACACTTTCTTCTGGTTCCGGTAACCCCTCTGCACCTTCCTGACTAGAGCTGGTAGCGACGCCCCACTGACATTAGTCCTGGGACACTACAATCTTTTCTTCATTTTTCTTGAGCCTGCTCAAAACTTTATAGATGTCCATTTATGAAATTCTCCTTAATTATCCAGTTTGAGTGTGCCACCTATTTCTGGCTAGAACAATAATTAATACAGGCATAAGCCTAGGAACAGAATTTCTTTTTGGAGTACCCATGCCCTCAATCATTAACTAGATAATGTCAAACTGCTCTCCATAGAAGTTGCACCAATTTACATTTCCACCAGAAATATGTATGAATTCCCATAGCTTTACATTCTAATACTGGTATTATAAGACTTTTAAAATTTTTGCAAAATTGATGTTTGTTGTATCTCATAGTTTTAATTTTTATTTCTCTGATAACTATTGTTAGAGTAATTTTTCATGTTTTTCTGGCAATTCAGTTTCCATTCATTATCTGATCATATTTTTACCTAGTTTTCTAATGAGTATTGGGTCTTTTTTAATTCATTTTTGACAGTCCTTTACATATTCTGGATTTTATTTCTACGTCAGTTATACCCATTGAAAACATTTTCTCACATTCTGTGACTTATATTTTCACTGTAATAAAATGGTACCTTTGATGTCCAGAATTTTTAAATATTAATGTAGTCAAATTGATCAGTCTTTTCCTCTACGGTTTATGCTTTTTGTTGTAGTACAGATGTTTATGTATATGGCTTGTCTCCCCTAAAAAACTATAAATTCTGTGTGGGAAGAATAAATATGTAAATATCTGATTCAACTTGATGTCGTCAAAGCACCTGGCTTCATGCTTTGCACATAGAAGGGATCAGTTGCAGATAAATATCGCCCAAAGAGTGAGTGAAAATAGTTTACCGCTCTACCGCATCTCCTTAAGTCTTGGTAAAAAAATTAAAACCAGAATTCTACTTAGAATAGGGTGATTTCCCAGAACGCAGAAAGTTCTTTAGTATCTGAAATACCCCAAAGATAATGAGGAAACAGAAGAAAGAATATATTAATGGAGGAAATATTTCTCCCTCTTACCTATTTTTGATGGGAATGGGTGTGATCACTCTGCAAGACACTTTTGAAAATGTTCTTTGATTTGGAATAAAAATTTGTACATAATACTCCTTAGTATACCTGAAGGGAGGATTGTTTTGTATAAATGTATTGTTTTGTATAAATAAATGTACAGACATTTTTTTCACTATACATATATATATATATTTTTTTACTTTACCTTGCAAAGTAACTTTGGTCCTACAGGGTCAGGAAATCTGGGCTTGGTTTGAATGATGAGACGGCTCGTCTTTACAGATAAATGATAATCACCTGGCATAATAGTTAAGAATTTCCCCAATCTTGCTGAATTCAAAGAATTCAAAGAATTTTATACACAAGGCCCTAAATCCAGAAATCACAAGGTCAGCACATAGCTAGGATGGCTCCCAGGCATGTGTTTGTGAGGTTCCCCAGCTTATTCTCTTGTATAGCCATGTCAAGGAACAGCTTTACTAGGGTTCAAGTACCTGCCTTGTCAAGTGATCTCAGTCATAGCTGAGAGACATTAGCTGGCCTGACAAGGAAGAAATATCCTCAGGTAAGTGCTTTGTCTTCCTCCCACTTGACAGACACATTCCATGTTCCCTTCTGTGATTCCAATGCTATGGCTCTCTGAGGACATCAAGAATGAAAGCCTCCAGCTCTTGCCCTTCACAGATTATCTGCCTCTCAATTTTAACTTTGGAATTAATCATGATATGGCATTGATTTGCAGGACAAGGACATACCAGTGAGAGTATTTTGAAGAAAGTACTTGTGAAACTGTGATATGATGAAAGAGATAACTCATTAGGATTTCATCAACATGGATAATCCTTCATATACAACAACAAAATAACCATGATTATAACTTTCATTTTAACAAGTTTTTCTTGAGGCAAAACATCTTTTAAAAAGATTGATTACAATAACCTGATGACAATAGCCCGTGACCTCTGCCATCGGGCATAGGGAGCATTCTCCACGACAATTTCAATCTCAAGTCTGACTCATTGAACAGCTGGAAAATTTTTCACTCATTAGGTGTGGGGTTCTAACTCCTTCAGAGAGGCAAGTCATTTATTTGACACTTCAGAGGTGAATTAGCAATTGAGCTAAGTAGCTTTTTAATTGTGGGCAGAATTTCTTCTTCTAGCATTACCCCAATCAACAAAACCACTTGCACACCTTCTAATAGTGGCATGCTGACTTTGTTCAGAAGGCAGTCCTGGTGCATTAGAGGAGGCAGCTGGGTGGCACAGCAAATGTGTCATTTGCTATTTAACATATCTGTGACCTGGATTTAAATTTGCTGTGGCACAAAATGCAACCTCAGTTCTCTTAGAAGGCTATTAAGTCATTCGCAGTAAGCCTTGTTGAGAATCTAAAACACTAAAGGGTTCTTTGCATCCTAACACCCACTCTTGTTTGCAAAGATGGCAAAGCAGTTTTTTTCTCTTAAAGGGATTGTTTAAAGGGTAAAGGATACGCTTGACTAATCAACTGATATGAATACATATTGTTGTTTATATTTTTAAAAATTGATCTACTGTGCTTCAGCCAGGATCTCAGGAAGAATATAACTGTCCTGTGGGTGATTTTTAATCGAGCTGCTTTTCAGGAACACAAGTTTTGTTTTCTCGTCTGTAGGGTAAAATCAGAATAAAGTGAAAAGCTTTAAAATAGATGTGTTTCCTTCTCCAAAAGCATCATTACCTACATTCTGCTGTATAATATTGTCCTTTATGTTACATCTGAATGTCAGGATGAATTGCAGCTGTACCATTATAAATTCACAGTTTTTATTAAATTAATTCTAAATGTATTTTTGTTTAAATATTCCATTTTTAGTAAATTAGTTCTAAATGTATTTTTGTTTAAATATTCCATTTTATTACTCCCTCTATACAGGGAAAATAAGGCATTCTTGATTTTTCTTGAATCAAAAATTTAATCTCTCCTTTATCCTTATTCTCTGCTCTTCTAACAATCCATTCTAATTCGTTCAATTGACACCAACAATGAATCAATAAGTAAATTAATCAGGCTTACTCACACCTGACTTGAACAGCCAAGCTCTCCAGCACATATTTTTTAGTTCTACCATCCTCTGTCTAGTCTTTTCCTAGGATACCAGCCTCTCTTTTGAAGCTGGCAAGAAACAACATTTATTGAAAACAGAGCTCCTGTTTACTATAGCAGACAAGGTGCAAATTGTTTCTGATGACCTCAAATAAGCTTTGTTATTCATTAAGTATGCCATTCAGAATATCAAGCCAGAACTGCCCAATGCAAGGACTTTCACTTATTGATAGAATTTACTCACATGCTAATACTATTGTATACTAATGAGATGATGAGCTTTGCCACCACCACCACCATCACTTGTTGACTGTCTACTCTGTGTACTTAACGTGCCCGCCTTGTCATTTTCAACCTTTATATACATTGGGATCATCTGAGGGTCTTTTTAAAAAATGCGGATTGCTGGACTGCATGGAATTCTACTGAATCAAATTCTCTAAACCAGTATTGTCCAAAAGAAATGTAATATGAGACACATAGGTAATTTTTAATTTTCTATTAATTTTTACATTAATAAAGTAAAAAGAAACAGCTGAAATTAATTTTAAAAATATTTTATTTAACCCAATATATTCAAAATACAGTATTATCATTGCAACACACAATCAATATTTAAATATCATTAATGAGAAATTTTACATTTTTTGTACTGTCTTTGAAATTTGGTGTGCATTTCACAACTACAGAATATCTCAGTTAGGACTAGGCATATGTCAAGTGCTCAGTAGACACATGTGTCTAGTAGCTATTGCATTGCACAGCACAGTACCCGAGAGCAGATCTCCAGAGTCTGCATTTTAAGTAAGTAACTAAGTTGCTTCTAAAGAAGACAGTCACTGACTAAGCTGAGGAAATTGTGCTAAGATTTAAGAGAGCATGAAGGTATGAAGAAATAGACCTTCCTCCCAATACGTTCACGTTCCAGTGGAGTCATATGTATATATACACATGCATAAATAAATATAACTCAAGTTGAAAGTGACAAACACAATGAGAGGCACAGGAACATGTGTTGAGGGATCTCATAGAAGAGAGAGAGAGAGTTTAGTTGCGGGAATAAAAAAATGCTCAGTGGAGGAGATAGCATGTAATCTGGATATGATGAAGATACTGAGATTCACAACGTTAACCGATTTTTCTAAAATGCTGCAGCTTATTTAGCAGCCAAGTCAAGAGTCTATCCCAGGTCTTCTGAAGCTTCATGCCCTCAGCCACCAATCTAGAGACCTAATGATAATCAGATTCCACGATAGCATACAAACTCATATTCCATTTTACTTCCTCTTTGCCGTTCCTACATACTTCATTTTCCCAATGCAAGTATATTTTAATTCTTAGGAAGACTCTTCTCAAAATAATATAGTATTATATATTTCTAGATTATAATTATTGGTGCTCCTCAGTATTTCTGAGCACTGAGATTTTCTTCAAAATTTCTCTTTTCCAACCGGCCCATGACTTGCATCTTCTAAAATGATTCTTAAATTTCAAGACACCAGAAATGTTTAATTCCCAATCTCTTTTCCCGTGCTGGTAAAATTATAACACTGTCAGGTAGAATTATAATATTATCATTGTAATACTACAATTCTCCACTTTAATTTGTACTGTGTGGATCTGGAAAAAAATCTTTAAACTACTATCATTCTGTACGCTAAGTAAAAAAATGAAGAATCTTTACAATAATCTAAAGACCATAGATATATCATATAAAACTTATTAGATCTCAAAACCCTTTAAGGGACACTATTTAAAAAGTATATTATCTTGTTTAATTAATAGTTAAATTGAAGAGATCGTTCAATGATAACTCGAATCAGCTGAGCTTTGTATTATTAAATTTAAGCTCAAATTCCCAATTAAAAGCTGTTCATGAAGTGAAAATATGATTAACTATAAATACTAAAGTAGCATAATTTAAATTCTTAATTTAGTTACTTTATGATGTATAGCAAAATGCAGCATTTGAAGTAGTTATTTATAAAATTACTTGGAGATAATTATGAGCCAACCAAGAGGTAATGTGGTCAAACTAAATTTAAATGAATTTCCTAAACTTGTCATCCTTTTTTTTACAATGAGTCATTGGAACAAAGAATTTCTGTGAAAACACAAACTTTTGGCTTATTATGTTGGATCCTGCCCTTTGACACTTGATGTTTTTGGTGTAGAGAAAACAGTCCACACAGTCTTTAATTTTCTTTCTTTCTTTTTTTTTTTTTTTTTCCATTTTGACTGTTGCAAGACAGGAGACAGGACCAAAGGTTGCCTAGTGGCTTCACAACTTGAATATACATAATCATGTTTTTGCTTTCAAAAATAGCTAATAAGTTTTTTTAAAGTAATCTTGTCCTTAGAATGTCTTACAGGCTTTCGATGGCTTTAATTGACCTGGGTCAATAGCTCTACAGAATACATTTTAAATTAAAACACATAATTGTTTCCTACAATAGAAGGAATGTGAAATGAACACTATCCTGTTTTTCTTGAGTTTTCCATTAATCTGAGCCTGACATCTCTATCCACTCTATGGGGGACAATAGTGGAAAAGGATGAGGAGAAAAGAATAGAAAAAATTGGAAATTTTCCAGCTCTTCTTAGTTTATCTTCAATAATGAAGTTTGAAATAGTGGGATTTCCAAGAATATCAAAAACACCAATATTTTCAGGTAACTGTAATATTTATTCTTAAAAATCCCAATATTTGATGCTTTGCCTTATTTGCCTTAAAAAAAAAATTTAGATCTCCCTTGTCATTTAACAGATGAAATCAGCAATGCCCCCTTGAGAGTTAATTAATTTGGCCAAGGTCATCAAATGTTAGATGGAGGTAAAGCAAATAATGAAATTTATATGTCTAGACTCAGCTTTATCATTGCGTTTACAAATGGAAAAATTGTACTTAATATGTGGTATATTTCAAGATGCTTTAAATTAGATTCCTCAATAGAGATTATTCATAATGCCTTTGGTAGTTTGCAGATCTTTAGTAGAGGATGGGTAACTTCCTTAGAAGCAGGTAAAAAGTAATTTTATTGAAGCATATGAAACTGCCAATACATGACAACTTATAACTTACAAAAATGACAATTTTATATGGCTCAGACTAATAGTTTTCTGTGTAGAAAGGCACAGCTCATTTGTTGAGTATAATTCATAATTCACTCTGAAGTAATAAGGATATCTATCTTCTTTCTACATTCATCAATCCTTCTCACAAATGATAGCGTTATCTAATAATCATAAGACCAAAATATTTTCGAGAAAGCACATGCAGGGGAAAAAGTAAGTCCAAGTTTCATTTCAACACAGGTATCTTTCATTTAGAATGTAAAAGAGATCAACATATTTCCTCCCGATGGTTAAAAAAGATAAATTCGTTTTTGTTACTTCACCCTCTCCCACCATTGTTATGTAATTAGCTAGAAAATACTTGATGTTGTCCATATAGACATATTCACATTGCCCTGAAGACGTTTTAGGATTAGATAGTCGCAAATATTCATCTGTAGCCAGCAATGGTGACATTATACAAGGATCTGAAAACAGTCCACAGCAGAGTTGGTAAGAGTGAATACTGGTGCCTATACAGTGCTTTACCTTAAAACAAATAAAGAATTAAGTACTCAAAAGAATAACTGAAAAGCCCAATATATGTATACTCCATAAAAACTATTTCAAGAAACTTAATTACACTAAACAATGCTGAGTAACGATTAGCTATAAAGTATCTAATAATTTATCACCATATAATATTGAACTATCAGCTAAAAAAATTAGCTCAAGATGATTGTTCTGTATGCTCTTTGGGCACGCGAATGACATAGCCATATATATTTCCATTATCTATCCCTCCCTCCTTCTTATGCAATGGTAGCTGAAGATAATATAAGTTTTCCTTCACAGTTTTTTAGGGGCCATTATTAACTCATTTTTCATATTCCCTTCAGGATCCAGAACAGTATCGTATAAGTAGCAGTTTTCCAACAAGTCATTGTGGAACAAACAAAAAGATGAATATATTTTTTAATCTAAAATATGTCTTTTTAATTATTAGAAATTATGTTAAGCTAAAGTGTCTTTTGATAATACAGGAATTTTTTTCTATCTAAAAATAGATTATAGGCTAAAGGACTGGGATAACATTTATTTATTTATCAAAGGATTAATTGTTAAATATTTTCCAAGCATTAGGCAGGTAGAATATAATTTTGGATAGAATATTTTTCCTCTATTTGAACCCACCTTTCCTCTATCTTACCATGGATGACAGGGATGTAAGCGATATATTTTCTTCTTTCTACTTCTGTGTGGAGGTGTGATGGAACCTGAATTCATTAATTTCAATTGTATGTCTTAATATTGCCCGAGAATTATCAATCGACATTCTGTTGGTGCTATTTTGACCTACCTAGAGTAAGACAAGATGTCAGAGTAAAAAAATTCTATTATTTTTTTTAGAAAATGTAAAGCCTTGGCCAACTTACAGAAGATATCATTCTAATTACTGTGACAATTTTGTATTGTAAGCTAATTGTTGGAATATTAAGTTGCTAAAATTGTTGAGTAGAGAGGACTGAATATATTGTCTAATTACTTTGGCTAATTCCACCAAGTAGCATCTTTCTCACCCAAGGCTGGTTTTAAATCAACACTTAAACACATAGCTCTTATCCACCAAGTCTTGGCTATTTTTCAAATTAGTATACTTAACATATTTTATTAAAGTAAATAAGGAAAATAGGTAAGTGGAGCAAGATTTTTATTCATTATTTCACTATTTCATTCAGGGAATATTTTAGCATCTATAGCATACAGCAGCAAATAAAATAGGACAAAATTCTTTTTGCTTTCATGGAACTTACAATCTACTAGAGGAAAACAGATAATAATCAAAACAACATATAATATGTACAGGAGTGTTAAATGCTGCAAAGAAAATAAAGCAGGGTGAGCAATTGGCAGGAGGCTGTCCCCTATTTTAGATAGAGTTGTCATCCTCCTTGATAAATGACATTTGAATGAACACTTTGAACGAAGAGATAGAGTGACTGGAGCAGAGAGCTGGAGAGGGAGTTATAGGTGATGAGGTCAAGCAAGGAGCAGGGGCCAGCCCGTATGGCATCTAGCAGACCAGGTGCAGACTTCACTTTAATTCAAACAAGTGAAATAGAAAGCAAAAGACATAAGAATTTAGTTTTTTTCACTGATGACATATTTTATCATGAGATTGTCTCTACAAGAAACATCTACTCATCCTTAAGCTTTCTTACCTATTCTGCCCCTGCACAACCCAGGAATCTCTCCTAGGAGGCTGCTGGTACCCTTATTCTACCAGTAAGCTTCTGAAACAGTCTTTTATACAGATGGTCAAAGGCCCTGGAGTCTATTCTGTAACTCCATCAGCAAACAGCACTCCATAGGTCTTCCAGCGGCAGAGCCATTCTAACTCATTGCTTTCCAAGGCTCTTGGATACATTCACTTTCTATGTCCCTCAGGTTTTAGTATGTAGGAGGCAGAGAAAGAAATACTTTGTACTTCAGCCAGAGGACAGGAAGGCACTAGCCTTCTTGCTAAATCAGTTTCCCCAGGGCAGGCAGATTCCACTTTTCTCCATGATGTTCCACGGACTTCTTCCAACTCTACCTATTACATTGGTCTTCTCCTGCTCCTAGAAGATGACTGCCTTGTTTCCAATTTCCATCCCCTTCTTAACTCTTGAAACTGCCTGAAATTGGCCTCAAGTTGCTCCAGGTGGATTTGATTTTTTCACATTTTCTATTTTGGGGCTCTTGCTTCTTCCCTTACTGCTTCTTACTTCCTCTACATTCTCGGTACTCAGAATAGACTACTGCACACAAAAATATACGGTTTAACTCTTTCTTGACAGCCTAGCAAATTCCCCAAGGTCAAGCTGTTAGTTACTATTGGTCAACACAGTAAATCTTAAGTGCTTTATTAAAAACAGAGATATCTTCTAATGTTATAATGACATGGATTAATGGAGGGAGGTATCTGAAATAAAAATATCAGTGGTAATGTAAAATATCATCTCATTCATTTTAACCTATTCAAATATAAAGATACAGATATTTTCATATTTATTTTTTGAGAAATATAATTTAGAAGATTTTAGATAAGATAGTAAAAAAACTTAAAATTTTCCATGTTGAGTGGGGGGAAGGGGTATTTTAACAGTTGGTAGGAGATGAAAACCCCCATAAAGTAAGGTAAATAGTGAATTTGTCCTTATTTAAAAATGCAATGTCAGCTGAGTTTTCATAGTGATTTATAACACCTTTTGCAAAAAGAGAAGATGTGTACATATTAGTCATTTTTTTTAAATATGAACTGACTTGCTACATATAGAAACGGTATTTATTATAAGCCTTAACTTACAAAATTGAGTTTACATCCCTTTAATTATGATTGCTTGCAACAGGAATTAAGAATAAATTACACCAGGTCCCGTATTCAATATTTTATATCCCCATGAAGTTTTTAATGTGGTAAATTTTATCATATTATTTTTTTTTTACCTTAGCCTCAAAATTTAAAAGTATAAAAACAGAAGAACACAAATGTATTTTACTGTCCAATTAACAAATCTATTTGCTTACTCTCTCAGTCAGTGAATTATGATGCATCAGACATAAATCAGTGAAGAACTACTTAAACTTGCACTTTGTAATCAGAGCGACAAATTTTGGCAGCAGACCACACAATCCAGTGCTAAATGTGCAGCATTATTTTATTCCAGTAACATATTAACAAAATGTACAACTGTTTTGAGTTGGTGGATGATCTAACAACATCCCGGCAAAAAGCCTTTGTCCATTTTTTACACAAATGTTTTTTCCTTGATGATAAATGTATTTTGTAATTTTCATGATGAATCATTTGGAGAAATTAACTCTACCCTTCTAGTGCTTTGTAATTTTCAATCTCACTGCTTTGGAAATGCAGGCTCCAATTCAACATGAAGTTAGATCTTTGTGAATAGTCTATTGTTGCTGAATTTTCTTTATTCTTTTTGCTCATAATCCCCAACCTGGCTGACTTGTCCTTCTGGAGCTCACAGACTTCATGGAGCACAAAAAAATGTAAAATAAGATATTTACCTATGACATGATTTTATGACTGCTTTAGATGATTCATTTACCCTGACATGTATTTCTATTCTAGGTGCAGAGTACCTGAATGAAATCACATGAATAAAAAGTGAGTTCCCAAAATACAGAAATATTCTGAGTGAAAGTAAATGATACAGTCACATAGAACTGAGATTATGTAACACAAGACTGTACTCTGAAGAAAATGCCTTTACCTTTTCTGTTTTCTGTATATATTCCACATCAGTCACCATATATGACCTGGTCACTATATATATGACCACATAACACCTGGTTTGGTGTTATGCTGCACAAATTCACCCTTAATTGTTCACTATATTATTTTCAACACCACTCCTTGAACATCTTCCAGAGTTGCTTAATCTCTACTGCATTATTAATAGGCTCTCAAAAATGGGACCTCAGTCTTTCAATCGATCCTTATTTCCCACTCTTCCAGAATTATCACTGTCAGTTTTCTTTTTTCAGTTCTCTCTGACCCACAGGTATGCAGGCTCCATATCTTCATCTCATTTCTTCTAAAATTTGTCTAAATTATAGTCTACTATCATTATCTCTACTTAGCAACCTGCAAACTAATCCCAAACCTATTCTAATTCTTTTTATGTATCACCACTCTACTAATTCATTCAGGTTCTGAGTGGCCTTGAGATATCTAAAAATTTTTTTAATGAGGTATTTTGATTTTTTAAACATTTGTTATTGAAACACAATCCTTTTTGACTTTCACGACAACTTGACCAACTGACCGAAATTAAGTTTATTACCTTTTCACTAAATCTGTTTCTTATGGACTTGGTCTTTGAAAATGACTTCACAACTGATCTTTGAAAATGGTCACAACTGACCCAAACCAATTCTGATAACTATGAGATAATATTCAGCCCCCTCTTGTCTTTTACCATCCATGGCAAGTAACCTAGTTTTGAGAATTCTGCCCTTTCATCTACTATAAAGTTACATCAAGACTATTAGACAAGGTTTCTAAAGAGTCTACAAACTTCCTACATCTTCTCTACTCCAGTCCAGGCTATTCTTCCCCACCATGGCCTCTCATGAGTTGAAATCCCAGCCATGCTGGGCTGTCATTCCCTGTCCCCATCACTACCCTCATCCTTTCAGGACATTTTTGTGTACCTTCTTTCAACACAGTCCTTTCTGCTTGGGATAAGTCTCCCTATCTCTGCCTTTTGAGCTCTTACTCATTTAAGTAATTTCATCCTTGAAGTTTTCTCAGTTCAAGATTTTATTTAGTTGTTATTTTTATATTCTTTGTTATCTCCCAGCACATTAAAATAATGTCTTCCTTAAAGCCCTTATCACAGCTATCCCATTCTACAGTCACTTCTGTATGTCTGTTCTCACCATGAGATTACAAACTTGTTAAGGGGAGGGATGATAACTTGTTCATGCTTTTAGCCTTCATAGACCTGGTAGAATGCTTTAAATATATGCTTGACAAAGATTAGTTCAGCTCAACCACAGATATTTTATGCATCTTTCCTTTTGAAATATGACCTTTTTTTTCCCCTGCCATTTCAAATATGAGCTATGTCAGTAGCAAATCCGAGTCTCACCATCATCTTTGTGTAGGCCTTCCAGCAATAACTGATCTCCATCCGATTTTAATTTGTTTGCTACATTCTATCTGTATTATTCAATTTAGCACTCATTGTATATTGTATTGTGTTATCCTCTGTTTCATGAGTTTTAATTTTGTGACCCAAGATTGTTAAATGCTTAGGGGCAGAAAACATTCACATCCCTGTACTTCAAAATTGCAGACTAAAACTTGATTTTTTCAGATTGATTTTAAGGGGAATATTTTACATACAAATATACAAGTAAATGTAAAAAGAAAAATATATTTTGTTTTACTAATATATCCATTATTTTATTATCAACAGTCTATTGAATAACCTGGAGATATCAATATGTACATTTTGAGAAGCAAAAGCTCAACGACATAGTGCTTGAGGAAGGAGGACATCCACATACTTCTCTCTAATACACAACATTTACTTGTTATGCCAGAGCCCTACAGTGATCATTCTGTTCTGGAGGGACTTCACAACTCCTAGTTATGAGACCAATACATTTGATGAGTGAAAAATAAAGTTTGGTGCTAGAGACTTTTAGATCCATAATAAGCAAGTTACTTACTCCGAAGAAATTTCACTAATAAATGCATTTATAGTTATAAGTACATAATATATTGCAAGCTCAAGTCAATAAATAGGCTGATCAAATTAGACAAAAACACCCTAAATACTATTCCTTCATTCTACATTTATAAGGTCCTCTCCTTCTCTTTTAGTCTTTTCCTTGCAAGTTTGTCTGTAGCATTTTGTATTTCCAAAGGGTAAAGAAAGAAAGAGAAAGTACAACTAAATCAGAGCCCTCAGCCAACAGAGCAGTCAGCCCCCTACTGCAACTACAAATTTCTCTGTTCAGTTGTTGAGCACAGTCCGCCTCTGCTCTTGAAGATCTAGCTCCAGATTTGAATGATGTTTAAAGATGAATAAAGAATAAGGAAAACAGGATACCTAATTGGTCAATCACATTATAACCACTTCAGTTTATAAAAACCCATGCCAGGCAAAAATGTCTATATTTGTATTTGTGCTAGAATCATAGAGGCTCGTAGAAGAGCCAAAGTTTCTGAGAACCTGAACTAAAATCCGAAAGCTACCAATTATTGAAAGATAAAACAAAATTTTTGAAAAAGAAAAAAAGTTCTTCTCTGTGATTTAGCTTTCTGAATGATTGAATCCAGTGCTTGGGTAGGCAATGCATTTTAAATATCAGGGGAGAATGGCCTTAGATTGCTGCAGACAATTCAGAAACTTTAAAGTGCCCAAATCCTTTTGAGCACAGACCAATAAAAAGCCAGAGTCTAGGAAAATGCACAGCTGTCCAATAAACTGAGACATGGTACAACATCCCAAATACCAAGTCTGTTGCTCTTACTAATATTTCATACACGTAATCTTGAGGTGAATTGGAAGGATGTGCTCACTGGTGAATTTAAAATGAATAAAATATCCTTGAAAATAGTATTCCCTTAAGGTACAGAGATGAAAAAGTTTCTTATATTATGGAAGCTCCCTCTCTCCTCAGTAAAAGACACCTTGTCCTAAGGACATCCTTGTCTTCATACACCCTTTGTTTTAGGCCATCTGTTCCTAGTTTGATAATGGCTTAGCTTGTTCAATATCAGGGCCTTTCCTAATGTGTAGGTGACCTGCTTTTATTTAATTTTGAATTTAGCTTCTATTCATTTTATGACCATACTCTATTTTGGTAATTACGTACAGGCACCCAGAGGGATTCTGTCGATGGTAACATTAAAAATTAATAAGTGAATGAATTGGTATGATGATTTATATTACAAAGAGCCCACGAGGCATCAGTACAAGATGTTGTTAGGACCTTGCATCAGGTTATCAGTAAAAATGGTATAAAACACAGCCATAGTTATTATCTTAAATATAAATTTTTACTTTTTCCTATTCTTTCTCTAGACTCTACTTCCTCCTTCCCTCTCAAAATTCTTTTCTATATTTATTGAACTCCATATAGCTCTTCCTTTGGAAGTGACAATCTGTCAGTGCCACTCATTTTCCCAGCTAGAAATTGTAGGCACCAATCACTCTTCATCCCTTTATACCTCATCTATCAACAATGCTGTTCTTTCTTCCTTTAAAACTCAGCTAATCTCTTCTCTTTTTCTCTTCATTCATAGTATCACCATAATTAAGCCAAATTTATTAAAATAATAAAATTAAGCTGGTGGAAATATTTTCTTCATGTTTTAATGCCTCATTAATCATTTAGTATGTATAGCTTGATATTTGTGATTATGTAAACGAATGTGTATCATGCTCCAAACACAAACAATTCTTGAATAGTGATCGAGTGTAGTTTTATTTAGAATGCAATAGTCACCAAGATTCTACCAACATGGCTGTTTTGTGAATTCAGATTGTTTTTAAGATTTTTTAAAAAGTATATGTTTGTTGATTCAGATTGAGGAACCAAATGTTTGACCAAGTGACTTCTCATGTAATTGTCATAATATTACATAGACATCATTTAGTGAGCAATTCTTTTCAAATTTGCACAAGCATTTTCAAAACTGATTCTTTACACTCTACATTCTCCCTATCCCCCTTTTTTAATGTAACATCTATTACAGAAGTTTCTGAGTATTACTAAGGACACTTTCTTTCAATTCTATGTCAAATGATGTGGAAATTTCCAGGTGTTATTTTCAAGTTCTGCATTCTCAAAGTTAGGAACCGATGACTAATTAAATCCAGAAGCAGGTGAATGCAGGTGCAGAAAATTGTGCCCGCAATTAATCACACCTGTGAAATATTTAGCCTATGAGACAAAAGCTAGGTTTTTTAAATGTTGATTCTGAGCTTTCTATCTTGAAACAAAATGTTTCTAGATTCATCTTTTTTCAAAAATTAATATTTCAACATTTCAATAGGAAATTGTCTCCTGCTTTTTCGACTTTAATATTATAGTTTATAAGAAATTTAGTCTTTGACTCTAACTTGAATCTATTCAAGTATCAGCATTGAAATCTGATAAAAATTATGCCTTTTATAATTTTAATAAGCTATATTTTTTCTACCTTCAGGTAGATGAATCCTCATAGACTAATAATTTAAATGAACTTTTTAATCAAAGCAGTATTTAAATGATTATTTCTATAATTTACAAATTTCAGATGTATCATTATGCTAAAAATATTTCTCATCTCAAATTATTCATACCACTTTAAACTTCATATTGTATCTACTATGTACTGTTCTATCAATATATTTCATTGACTTACAAATCCCTGAAATAAACAAATTCATTTCTAACTGTAGTGGGAATTTACATATGAAAAGAACAATTGGTAATGGAATCTAATATTGTGTTTATTTAATATCTTTTTCCTTTTAAATTCTACTAGCAAGTCTAATAAAATGCGTTTTAATAACTTCCTATTGATTAAAATCAACATCTTTGCCAATTGAAAAATAAGGAAATTTTAGCTTCAAGAAATTGTGTTTAGCAACTTTATATTGATTTACAGTTACGAGTGATATGAATTCAGTAGCAGTACCTTTGAGAATAACATGCAGGACTTGGTTTTTGTCCATATGTAGATATTATGTGTGTGTATGAGTATGTAAAACAAATAAGAGTAAGACATTCTCACATACCAGTTTAGAAGAAAAAGTAAAGCAGTTTTTTATATTCATTTCTTCAGAGTTACATTTTTTTTGTATTTATTCACACTTCATCTGTGGTTGTTAATACTCAACAATGCCCCAGGCACTGTGATAGGCACTGGGTACACAGATGATCAAGACATTGACGGTCCCTTCAAGGAGTTCATATTCTAGTTTAACTCCTCATCAGAAAATGAAAAACTAGATGAATATATATTATATGAATGTTTGAGCAAAGTGGTTTAAAATCCCAGATTAGGGAGAGAATAATGCTTTTATAAAGTTTTTAGATAAATATTATTGTATAGTTTTCAATTATGGAAACATTTCAAATTATAGATAAATACTTAAATAAATCATTCAATGATACATTTGTTCTAAGCATGTACTTATACTAACATTTTAAGATTATCAGATTGTTCTTTCTAAAACTCTATTTACATGTCAGTCTTTGGGGCAGAAGCCTTCAATGATTCTCTAATGGCAAATAGATAAAATCAAAATTTCTCACTTTCTCACATTCTTTTCTCAAAAATGTGATCAAATTTGCTTTTCCATTCCTTTTCTAGGATGTACCAAATATGCCTTGATAGGTAAACTCACATTGAGAAACATGAATTGATTAGGCCCAAGTTACTGCTTATAAAGGTTGCCCAATTCACACTCAACACATATCATTAAAGAAAGTCTCTGAAACAAGCTACTCTACCTCTTATATTCAAGAACTTCCTTCTGAAATCAGAAAGAGCTGGTTGAGGAACTCTACATCTAAAACAGGTAAGTGCTATGCTACTTTCTTGGCTATGATTACATGACTATTTATCATGTTGCAGATCTGAGACTCTCCACTAGTCGGATACCCAGAATTCCAGGATAGGCTGTAATGGGAATGACAAGGAGACAGAGAATACCAACTGTTACTTCCTCTGTCTGCGCTCCATATTGTTCTCAATTAGGATCAGAGATCAAGCAACAGTCTAAAAATTTGATTCATGAGAATTTAGTGTTTCTAGTAAATAATTTCAAATACTGTATGCCTAATAGGCTTCTAACCTTTTGAGTTTTCAGAGAGCCCATCATAATTTAAACACCACAGCTTCTGATTGCTAAGAATATAAGTATTGTAGTAAGAGGGAGAAACTAGGCTGGGGCCTGAGAATGAATGTCAGCACATTATTAAGATAATATATTTATATGTAAACATATGTTATGTGGAAAAATACAGGAAAAATATAATTAAAAATATTCTACTTGAAAAACTATCCTCTTGAACTATTTGGTGGTTCTGTGAATAAATAAAATTGAACCAATATCAATAATTTTCAAAGGAAAATAAATGACATCCAGCCTGACAACCAGTGTTCCAATTTTCCAACCAATGCAACGTGAAACAGCAACAATATTAAGCCCTGGCTATTAATGATGGCAATTCCACTCAGTGTTACTAGAGTGAAGATTTGATCTGTAAATAAATTCAAATTACTTGCTTTCACAGTTTTGCCAGACTTCCCATAATTTGTTTTCCCCCTTTTATGCATACTTAGTATCGAAAGTAATACTGCATATCCATTTTTTCATTTTATTTTGATGTGATGTATTATATTTCATCACGTCTCATTATAATGTGATTTAGGCTAATGTATTGTGACATTGCATCATGTGCTCTGCACCCGCACAGGTGCTCCACTTCTCCACCTATCAGAATTAAATTAGAGAAGTTTGGCATATATCTAGTCATGTTTTATATCACTGATTGAATTTGACCAATACATGAACTGCTATATCTGATACTGGTCACTTGCTGTAAAATTTTTAACCAAAATGACATCTTCCTCTGGTATTAACATCTAGTAAAATTTAATTTGCTTTCTAAAGTTTTGTATGAGTGTATGTCCTTTCTATGTTTTGTTTGTTTACATGGATTTAGTTCAGAGTTCTAAGCGTTTGCTTGTCTGCTTGTTGGTAAAGTAATACTAGCCTTTACCTTCATGGAAAGAGAAAGACAATCATTACCTTTTAAAACTCTGCAGCTGGTCTCAATTTTCAGCAGCTACCAACCCAGGCAAAGCAACAGAATAGAACATATAAATGTATTGAAGGAAGAGAGACCATAGGGTAGCATGCTCTAATTCTTTTTATTCCTTTCTCTCCTTTTAGTGTCTTAGGGACACTGCGGCTGTAATGCATTAACACAGTTCACTGACCCACTTTTAAAGCTGTGGACTAGGTGGCTATCTTATCTTTTTCTCTTCATCTGTACCAGTAGTGTTTGATGCCTGAGAGTGACCAGGCATTAAACTGCGGTGAGTCAGGATTATCCTCAGCATATTCAGCAATGAAAGAAATGAAACCATATCTATTAGGCCTCCTGAAGACATTAGGCAATCTCTGAAGTGTTCAACAGTAAAGACCCTAGTCAAGGGAAACTGTAAAGTTTCTGTAGGTCAACGTTTTTGAGGATTTTTATTCTCTTCACATTGAGTCAGGATATAATGCAGTCAGCATTCCATATAAAATCCATTCATTGTTCTCTGTTTTTTATGTGTATTCCTTTTTCTATGCCTAAATGCTTACTACATTAATTTTTGAGGAATGCTAAAACTAATACAGTGGCCTAAACCAGTTAAAGCATATTTTACAAATTTTAATTTTCTCCTACTATTAATTTTTAGGCTCTAAAATATCTCGTTTATTAAATTAAAATAAAATATGACATTATTCTTTTGCCCAACAATTCTTGTTTCTCCTGCATCTGCTTTGGTTCAGATAAGTGGAAAAGTTTGAACCATATGAAGAGATATTTTTGTCAACTTTATCACCTAAGACAACTTTTACAAACTTTGTAAATATTTTTGTACAAAATGCAAAAATGGACACTAAATTTTTGTTAATAGGTGTCAGAAAAAAAGTTAAATGTTTGGTTAAAAATCTTTGGAAAATGCTAAATTAAATTTCTTGGTGCAGTTTTTCATTACTTGTTTTATGGGAAGTATGTATTAATTTTATCAATATCCTTTCATTCATTTACTCAATCTCCAAATCAAACACTTTTGCAAACCCTAGGACTTTTCTAGCACACATGATGAATAAGTCACCTGCAAGGAACTCTCTGCTCTAGTGGGACTCATAGCTCTATGAATCTGTTCTGGACATTGAAGATAACCTTCGCAGAACCAACAATTCCCCTGAACATAAAGGATATATATTGTATATGTGTGTTAAGGAAAAAAAATAATGATTTGTAAGTATTCACAACTACTTTCTGTGCTCTGATCAGATATAGAGTAAGTATTCTGTGTCTGGGGCTTCATCGTGCATATCTCCAGATGAGTGGAAGAACTGAGAACTATCTAGATGGGTGGGATTGATTTGCAGTGGGAAGGTAAGTGGTTAATGATAGGAAGCGGTGTGTGGGAAAGAGTAGGAAGTGAAACTCAAGAACCTGTGGTGACCAGTTAAGGAAAAACATTTTAGGCAGTTCATAAACTAAGAAGATAAAGATGTTGTGACAACTGTTATGTTTTGAAAATAGAGAACAGGAGCTAAAATGAGGAAAGACAATTTATAGAAGGCAAGCTGTGCATTATGAATGAAATCCCCTAAGATGATATTATTTTTCAAACATTTTTGAATGTTGGAATATTTTGAATTAATTATTTTAATGTCGCATGACGCTTAGATGGGGCCCCCAAGTGGCTTGGTGGTAAAAAAAGTCACACAAAGTTTCCAAGAGTTTTATTATTTCCTCATTATAACTAATTTAATATATTCGGAAATAAATCAACTTTAAGAATTAATTTTTAATCTCTTGGAAAGGAATTAACATTTGAAAATTTAAAATCACATTCCTATCATAATAAAATTATCCAACAAGCTGACAAGAGTCTATCAAACTCTATAATCCATATGGCTAAACCATTTTATTGAAAGAGATTCCTACCTTTCAAATATATATATTTTTTTAATTATTGCTGTTCTATATATCTTCTGATATTTTGTTGTTGTTGACTGTTTTGGCTATTGGTTAAACAATCAATATCAAATATCATTTTGGGTTTAATATCCACATAGTTCTCAAAAAATAACTATAAGTTAACTGCACAAGAAGAACAAGGAAAATCAACATACCATCAGATCATAGAATATTTTATACTATGAGGTGAAGAAATAGTCTTTTTTCAACCTTAGCGCCATACTAAGATGAATTGTTTCTATTCTGTCTGTGGTTCATACAGGCCTAATTTAAAGTATTTATTATTCCAAATATTTTTATTGCAATATCAATCATAGACTACATTATGTAAGAGAATTGCATATGCGCTATTTATTTCCCGTATTGTAGTATTGGTAAAAATACAATATATATTTCGTATATGGCAAATATCATTTGAACAACTCTAACACCAAATAATATTTTAAAATGAGGATTTGGTATATTATTATGCTGTATTACTTTATTCTCACCTCAGTTGATTCTTTTCAATATTAATAAGAGAAAGTTTTATAATTGCAATATGGGTAGTGCTTAAATGAACTTATCTCCTTATTGCTTTTCTAAAATTACATTTCTGAAAAACACAACTTCTATGCTTAATTGGGTCATTGGGGACTGTTGCCAATTACTAAAAAATCCAAGTGATTTTGCTCAACAATTTTGAGTAAATTATGTCAGAATGTACAAGGAAAACCAAGAAATCTGTGAATTTAGTTTGCATTACAATGGTGTTTTGGGGTGAAATTCTCTACATAAATCTTGAGAAATTCATGTTTTTCTCAAAGTCTCAAACAAGGAGGTAAGGATGAGATGAGTAACTTGAAGAGTTTAACAATGTGTTTAAAAAATAAACATATTTATTCAAATAAAGAAATAGATTGCGAGAAATCACTTTACCAATAATTTTTAAATCTTATTGTCTTCTAATGTGTTTTTAAAAGGAAAGTTTTATTCAAAATATGAAAATACAGAGCAGTTAATCATAGATGTTCTGGAAGCCTTCAGAGTCATTGATAAAGGCAACTGATATATATCTCAAAACACCCAACGAGATGAAACTTGTGTGGAAATAAATAGGTAAAATGGCTGTAAAACCATCTTGTGTTTGATAACGGATCATCACTGTTTTTCATTAGGGCTAGCTTATTTGTTTCAGAATTATACATTGCTTTTTTGTTGTCGATTTATATTTGTTCTTTTGGATATGTGATGTGGGAGTGTGTGTGAATGTGCACATGTGATTTTGTGTGTTTACTTTTCTTCTGACTTAGAGGAAAGTGAGTGAGAACAGGAAATACGAAGAACAAAAGAAAGTGTTTTTGGGCCGGCTCCGTGGCTTAGCGGTTAAGTGCGCGCGCTCTGATGCTGGCGGCCCGGGTTCGGATCCCAGGCGCGCCCCGAGGCACCACTTCTCCGTCCAACGCGAGGCCGAGTCCCACGTACAGCAACTAGAAGGATGTGAACCTATGACATACAACTATCTACTGGGGCTTTGGGGGGAAAAAAATGAATAAATAAAATCTTAAAAAAAAAAAAAAAAAAAAGAAAGTGTTTTTTTTTTTTTTTTTTCCAGGTAAGTCATAAAAGGCCAATTTTCCTAACCGAATGAAGATTAAAGCAAAAGGAAACTCTGACAAACCAATGGACTAAACTTTTTGATTCTTGAAAAAGATGTGAGAGTGTCTAAGAGAGTCAAAAAAGTTACAAACAATCAACTATTTCTATGAAGTAGTTATTTTTGAGTCTACTCACTATGAAATAATAAGGATAGATTATACTTCAATGGATAAAATTATATATCAGTAATCAATTCCACCTAGGTATTTATATCTCTTTAAATCTTGCCATATTTATATCTCTTTAAACCTTGCCCATCAGTTCACAATTATTGAGTAATCATAGTATCTCGCAGGTAGAGGACAGTTTGGAGGTGGAAATTTCTAAGAGAAAACCACCTCCCAAGAAATGAGTACTTTCAAATTTCCTAATAGGTGGGAATTTAATCTCTGCTTGAACAAAAATAGTTTTTAAGAACAAGTTTAGTAAGAAGATGACACTACCAACCATTTAACACTTATATTAATGTAAAATCTATCTCCATGTAATTCCGATCCATTTGTCACATTTTAGATGTTTGAATTACAAATATTAAGTAGAATCACGTTTTTTTTGATAGACTCACAAACACAGTAAAACCTTGTATCCCTTCCCAGATTTCTCTTCTCCAGGACAAGCACTCTTGTTTCCCTCTAGTTGTCTTCATATTCATGTTCAAACTCCTTATCAGTTCTCTCACCATCTTGGGTATTTCCTCTCCAATTAGTCAGTGTTCTCCTTTAAATTACATATTGGGAAGTACAATATTCATTTGTACTTGAGTGACAAAGCAGGTAATATTCCATATGAATCATTTTGACATGCTTAGGCAAAGTCTAGCTATTGGGATAATAATGCTGCAGTTCAAATAGCATACCAAATTTGATCAGAAAAAATTGCATTGGGAGTGTATGCCATGCAAATACTAGCTTAGAAAATGATAGTGATCCTCATGCCTATTACCAGAAGAATATTAATTTTGACATGATTTTCCAGTTCTTGTAATTGGTTTTTACTCTATGTTCTCCCTTATGACCTCATTAATATATTTTTCACAACAAGAATAATAAACAGAACCTCTTTATATTTGAGGTCACCTTGCATAATTGAAACTATAGTCCAAATCATTAAATATCTGAAACTATTCCTTCTCTGGTGTAAGTGACACAAACAGGAGTGTCACCATTCACAGAGCCTCAGAGACAGAAGCAGGGCTGCTTATTCCTGAGTTACCAGCAAGTACCCTCGAGAGGTCAGGAAGGATACTCATTACCTTGGGAACACGTAATAAACTGACAAATGTGTCCCTGGCATCCAGCAACTAGAACAAAGGTAAAAGTGAATAGCTTGAAGAATATCTTTCTACCTCATAGTGGGCAACCTCATTATATAGCTCCATAGCGTCACCATATAATGTCCCAGAAAGGTTTTGCACAATCATATGAGGTTAAGTTTTTACAGTCCTATTTTTGTACAACAGTGTAAGAAAACCACCAGTTGTCATCAAAAAAGATATTAAAACAAATATAAATTATGAGCACCATCTTTCATACGGATTCACAGCGAACTGCAATTATGCCCTTCCCCACCTCACCTCAACTGCTTTGTTGAAATCCTGCCTCTGACATTCAGTAGAGAAAATGGAGCAATGGTTCTAAGAATAAATTATTAGGAAGAAAAAGAGAATCATAGAATCGAGAACCAAGAATAACAAACCAGATGAGAGCATAAAAGACAAACCTATAGACCAGCACTATCAGATAGAACTTCCTGGATAGTTCAAACGTTCTGTGAACTGTCCTATATAGTAGCCAATGTGGCTATTGAGAACCAATATCTGGCTAGTGTGACTGAGGAATTAATTGTTAATTTTACTTAATTTAAATTGAAACGGCCTCATACAGTGGGAGAATACTATACTGCATAGTATAGGTATAGTCTGTGTTCACTTTTACATCACTTGTCTCTCAAACTTGGTATTTATTTAAAAGCTATATCCTACCTATTATCTGTTAACCAGAAGCAAGTTTCCTTCTGTCTAAAGAAGAAATACCAATCACTCAAACAAATATGAAGTTATTACGCCTTACATTTTCCAAGTTCTTTTATAAAATAAATGTTAGAAATATCTAATGGCTTCTAGGTCTCAGCTCTGCCATTAACAGCTATATGACCTTAGGAAAATCAGTAGTGATTTGAGTCTTAGTTTCCTCATTGTAAAATGAGAGGGCAGAACAGGCCATCTAAGGCCCAAGTCAATTGTAAAATATATTTGTTGCAAAATATCGTGTATCATACACAGGGCTGATGGCTGTTAGGAAGAGAATCAGGCACAGTTATGGTGTGCAGTGACTGGTTGTGACATTGCTCCTTTAGCTAGGGTGGTCAGGATGGACCTCTCTGAGGATCAGACACGGGAGCTGCGACCTGAATGAGAAGTCTAACATGTGAAGATCTGGAGGAAGAGCAGTTAAGGCAGAAGTCACCGTAAACGCATAATTTGTGAGATAGGCCTGGGTCAGAAAGAAGTTAAGTGTAGCTAAAATATAGAGAACAAGCGAGAGACGAATAGGACATCGGAGCAGAGATTTAAGCAGGGCCAGATAATCACTGCCTGAGAGCCTTGATTAGGAGTTTGCATTTTATTCGGTCTTCAAGGAGACCAATGAGGATTGCAAGCAAGGGATTTAAATAAACTGATTTGTCTTTTTCAAATAACACTCCAGTTGCTATGTGGCGAATGGACAGTAGGAAGAACAAGTATGGAAGCATGGAGATCACATAGAAGGCTGTTGCAACATGTAATGATGTCTGCATATATTATCTAGTTGAGTAACTAGTATTGTCAGTATATTATTCTGGTTTTCCAAAGGGATTGCGTAGATTCATTCAAATAAGAGACTGTGACAAAAATAGCTAACTGTCTATCAAAGATTTCTACTCTCCTTTCATGATGCAGAGTTAATGCTGGGAAGGGGCTGCTCAGCCAAAGACTGTATTTCCAAGTTTCCTTTGTATCTAGGTACAGCCATGCGAGTAGTTCTCGTGAAGAGAATCTGAGCATCAGTGATGCCTGTTTCTTCTGGGTCAAGGTGATTGAGAAGCAGGTGTGGCTTCACCCTCTTTTCCCCTTTCCTCTCTGTTTGCTGGATGGTCTCCCGCCTCCTCCAGGGAGACACTGGGAGTTTCATCTTTGAAAATGACAGAACCTCCATTCTCCAGATCCCTGAATGACTGCATGGAACAGACCCCCCACAGCTCCAGAAATACTCATGCTAGAATGTTACCTGGCCAAGTAATTTTTTTTTTGTATTAAGCCCCTGAAATATTGGGATTTTTTTTTTACAGTAGCTAGCCTTTCCCTAATTAACAAAGACTCCCTCCATTGCAATGCCTGTACCACAGGTTATAGATATTTTTTAATCAGTACAATTCTCCGTATGTGTGTAAGTGGAGACGAATCTTTAAGGCTCCACTGGGCTAATGACTGACTGAAATCTAAACCCATGGTCCAAATTCTTTGGGGATCCAGTTTGGAAGAAGACACAAAAGAAGATCCCTTTTTCAGTTATCAAAGGTAGAGTTTGAAAAATTTATTATACAGATCTATATAGAGCCACAAAAAACACATAATACAGAGCTTACCTGATTCTTGAGAAAACTAAAGTGTTAGAGACAAGAATGTGCCTTTGTTTTTTGTTTCCTTTGAGGAGGAAGTTTTTAGGTGATACTTCAGGTAACTTTAGCCAATGTAAACTCTACCAGTGCAAATAGCACTGGCCACTTGAAATACTTTCATTCTTAATTATATTTGAACACTAAAATCACAGCTAATTTTTCTCTATGTGAACAACACTTTTATTATAATCTTATAGAAAGAATGCAGTAGGAAATATTCAAGTATTATGTATTTATAATCTGAGGGAACAAACACTTGTACTTTAACCCCTAATTTGCATTAAATTGCTTGAACAGTCATCAGAACTTGCACTGACTCTCACTCTCTTACCTTAGTTAAATTCACATAACAGAAAATTCACATTGTCTGAAAATAAAGTCAACTCTACGGATAAAACTCAAAACTTAGTTTGGGAAGATTTATGAACAATAAGGTTATATTTAGAACAATAAAGTATTTGAGAAGGAGCATCCATTTTCTTTTATGCTAAACAAGCTTTACATTTCATTCGCATTTCTACCACATTTCAGCAAGATTATATGTTCAGAGAGCTGATATTATGACTAATTTCCTTCACATTTAAGGATAAATGTAGCTGGTTTGAGAAGAAAAAAATAAAAACACTAAGTGGTATACTAGAATAGGGAGTAGAAAAGACAATGATTTTCTGCAGCAACCTAATGTAGAAGGTTTTGTAAATCATAGGACAACTGCGGGAGGCAGTTTGCGTTGAGATAGTATTTGAGGCATGGTGTAGCCCGAATAGCAGACAGAGGCTGAAAAAAATACGACCCCAGGCAAAACTGGGAAATAGCTAGTTTTCCTATAGGTTCTTTACTATTTGCCTTTCCCTTTTCTCTATTAGACACAGACACACACACACACACACACACACACACACACACGCCCTTCATGCTACTTCTTGGACACCCAGGGTCGTCCACTGCGTTTCACCCTTCTGTTCTACAGATTCCCATTCTCTAACATCCATGTCATTCTCCCATTATCACTACTCTTTTTATCCCCGCTACATGATCTAATCTGACTATGCCATCAGGTCAGGGATACAATGCATTCCACGTCTCTTCTCCTCCACTTCAGTGGTAGACATCACAACTGATTATAACACTCTTTCCTGTAGAGCCCCCAAGCACAGACTCAGTCTATCATAACACAATATACTCTAGGCAGCCACTACCTATTGTCAGAATTAGTACCTTAGTGTCATAAGATAGTGATGGTTACTACAATAAATGAATTAATGACACAAATAATCCTCCCAAGGGACTTCTATTTTTAAAAATAGTATATATATATACTTTATATATATATAAAGTGAAAAAAACCTATAAAAGTTTAAAATATGCTTGATGGCATTTATTGCCAGACATGGGGTGGGGGGAGCAACTACTACAAATACAAAGTGTAGCAATGACAATAAAAAGATGCACATGCCTATTTAGCCCAGCTTACTGGAGTGGTGGGTGGGAGGTGGGCAAAGATAGGCTTGCTGAAAGAGTAACATCTGAATTGAGTTTTCAATAATTACTAGGAGTAATCCAGACCAACAACAGCACAGAGGAAAAGTTGGGAGAGGAAAAAAAAGAATAATATGGTTTGAGACTACCCAGGAACATGGTAAGAGGTGAGTCTTGAGGGTTTGCAGGAGCAAGATATTTTGAAATGACCAGCTCAAGAAAGAAAGGTTAATTATATTATGTTGGCAAATGAGTATTGTATAGATGGTTCAAAATAAATATGTTAAGAGAGAATATCCAAGAAAGAAAACATTAACAACCACCACCACAACAAAATGGCCTTTTAATCTTATCTTTCCTGTGTCACTGTAAGGTCTTTCGAAGGCTGAATGCTCATTCATATTATACCTATTTGGGAATTTTGCTATGGTATATTTTCTTTTAATGCTTTTATCAAGGTTTTGTTATTGATAAAAACACAAGTCTTAAAGCATAAGCTCAATAAAATGTAATTTTTAAAGCATCTCCACATTTATCTGAAGTATTCACTTCAGTACCCAAGAAAGTGGAGGCCATTATTTAATTTATGGATTTAAAATACATTACCTGGGGAATGTTGGCCATAAACCTAAAGCAGGCCACCTGTTGAGGTCTAAAAACACTGGCTTTATTATATATGGTACAAAAACTTACTAAAGACTGCTCAGTGATAGTTCCTGGACACATATTGATGTTTTGCTGAGAATTTGTCCCAGATTCTCTTTGGGAAAATATCTGAAAAGTAGAATTCACTTTTAACACAAATTATCAATTTAAATGTTAATGAATATTCTAATTTTGACCCATACATTAACAAAGAACCAGAACAAATATAAATAAATCTACTCTGAAGCCTGGAATTTGATTCAAATCTGAGATAACGGAATTGGCAATGCCTGGAAGGAAGTTGAGGGCCATGATGGAGAAATAAAAAGCTTTTTGTTTACTTAAAAATACCAAGATGGCATATGGCTGAATGACTCAAATAGCTTTTAACATTAGACAAATAACAAATTAGGTTAATAGTTTGAGTTTTGGCAATATGAATGTTGGCACATAACTTATTTTCACTCCGAAAATGTAGAAGGGATTACAAACTCTGCAATTTTGTACCAGGACATAACTATCAAAAAGTATCACAATTTTATATCCTGGTTTAGCAACAGTAATGTGATTTCAACACTTTTGCTTCAAATTACTTTATAAAGAACAATTTTAAGAAACTCTAATGAAAATTTCAAATTCTTTTCTTTTTTTTTTTTTAAAGATTTTATTTATTTATTTTTCCCCCCAAAGCCCCAGTAGATAGTTGTATGACATAGCTGCACATTCTTCTAGTTGCTGTATGTGGGACGCGGCCTCAGCATGACCAGAGAAGCGGTGTGTCGGTGCGCAGCCGGGATCCGAACCCGGGCCGCCAGCAGCAGAGCGCACGCACTTAACCACTAAGCCACGGGGCCGGCCCTCAAATTCTTTTCAAAGGTGTAAGTAGAGAATTTGAATTTTTGTGTTTGTGTATCATTTTTTTTTAATATTCAAGTCAGTTAGAGATGATGTTAGGCATTTGAAAAATGAAATAAAAAGCACAATTTTTCCCCTGTTAGAATTCTTCAAATTTCTTTTCTTTAGGATAAGTTAGATCAGACAGGTAAAAGTTCAATGAGAATTTCAGGTTCTTATATGTCGACATATTTACTTACATAACACATTGTCATTATCATTAAATTCATTAGATACCACCAACGGTTTTTAGCTGTTCAAGTAAAAGCAACTAAACTAGAGTTTGGGATTGTCTAAAATGTGTAATATATTTTTTAAAAATCATAATATATTAAGCAGCTTTCTTTTGTATTACATCATGATTCATAGTAAAAATGATTCTTTCCTGTATACAGAAAGTGTTTCACCTCAATGAATCCCCTAAATGATTTACAATTCTAACAAATTAGAATTTCTTCTTCTGAATTGAAATGAATATAGCTTTGATATGAAGTTCCAGGAGCATTTTATACTTATGAAAAGAGAAAAACTCTAAGTAGAGATTTCATTTCTTGTTTCTAAAGGATAAATGACCACAGAGTCATAGGAAATGATAGAGATTATGTAGAAATAAGTAATTTGGGTTTCTTCCTCCTCAGGGAAATGAAAATAAATGCTTATATATAAAATTTGAAGCTAACCACCTGAGGCCTTAAATTCTTAATACAGGTATACCTTGTTTTATTCCACTTCACTTTACTGTGCTTCATAGATATTGCGTTTTTTACAAATTGGGAGATTTATGGCAACCCTGTGTCAAGCATGTCTCTGGGTGCCATTTTTCCAACAGCATTTGCTCACTTCATGTCTCTGTGTCACATTTTGGTAATTCTTGCAATATTTCATACTTTTCCATTATTATTATATTTGTCATGGTGATCTGTGATCAGCGATTGTTGATGTTACTATTGTAATTATTTTGAGGTGCCATGAACCACACCCTTATAAGATAGGAATTTAATCAATAAATGTTGGGTGTGTTCTGACTGCTCCACCCACTGGCCGTTCCCCATCTCTCTCCCTCTTCTCCAGTCTCTCTATTACCTGAGACACAAAAATATTGAAATTAGCCCAGTTAATAACCCTACAATGGCCTCTAAGTGTTCAAGTGAAAGGAAGAGTCACGGTCTTTCACTTTAAATCAAAAGCTAGAAATGATTAAGCTTAGTAAGGAAGACATGTTGATAGCCAAGAGATGCGGAAAGCTAGGACTCTTGTGCCAAATGGTTAGCCAAGTCGTGACTGCAAAGGGAAAGTTCTTGAAGGAAATGAAAAGTGCTACTCCAGTGAACACACGAATGATAAGAAAGTAAAACAACATTTTGCTGATATGGAGAAAGTTTTAAGGGTCTAGATAGAAGATTAAACTAGTCACAACGTTCCTTTAAACTATAGCCTAATCCAGAGCAAGGCCCTAGCTCTCTTCAATTCTATGAAGGCTGAGAGAGGTGAGGAAGCTGCAGAGGAAAAGTTTGAAGCTGTCAGAGGTTGGTTCATGAGGTTTAAAGAAAGAAGCCATCTCCATACATAAAAGTGCAAGGCGAAGCAGCAAGTGCTGATGCAGAAGCTGCAGCAAATTATCCAGATCTAGCTAAGATAACTAATGAAGGTGGCTACACCAAACAACAGATTTTCAATGTAGATGAAACAGCCTTACGCTGGAAGAAGATGCCATCTAGGACTTTCATGGCTGGAGAGGAGAAGTCAATGCCCGGCTTCAAAGCTTCAAAGGATGGGATGACTCTCTCATTAGGTGCTAATACAGCTGGTGACTACACACTAAAGCCAATGCTCATTTGCCCTTCTGAAAATCCTAGGGCCCTTAAGAATTATGTTAATATAGAGCACTCTGCCTGTGTCTATAAATGGAATAACAAAGCCTGGATGACAGCACATCTATTTACAACATGGTTTAGTGAATATTTTAATCCCACTGTTGAGACCTACTGCTCAGAAAAAAAGATTCCTTTCAAAATGTTACTGCTCATTGACAATGCATCTGTTCGCCCAACAGATCTGATAGAGATGTACAATGAGATTAATGTTGTTTCATGCTGCTGACACAACATCCATTCTGCAGCCCATGGATCAAGGAGTATTTTTGACTTTCAAGTCTTATTATTTAAGAAATACATTTCGTAAGGCTATAGCTGCCATAGATAGCGATTCCTCTGATGGATCTAGAAAAGGAAACTGAAAACCTTCTGGAAAGGATCCAAAATTCTTGATGCCATTAAGAACATTTGTGATTCATGGGAACAGATCAAAATGTCAACATTCACAAGAGTTTGAAAGAAGTGGATTCCAACCCTCATGGATGACTTTGAGGAATATCAAAACTTTAGTGGAGGAAGTAACTGCAGACGTGGTAGAAATAGCAAGAGAACTAGAATTAGAAGTGAAGCCTGATGATGTGACTGAATGGCTGCAATCTGATAATGAAACTATTTCTTTCTTTTTTTTTTTGTGAGGAAGATCAGCCCTGAGCTAACATCCATGCCAATCCTCCTCTTTTTGCTGAGGAATACCAGCCCTGAGTTAACATCCATTGCCAATCTTCCTCCCCTTTTATTTTCCCCTTTTCTCCCCAAAGCCCCAGTAGATAGTTGTATGTCATAGTTGCACATCCTTCTAGTTGCTGTATGTGGGACGCCGCCTCAGCATGGCCGGACAAGCAGTGCGTCGGTGTGCGCCGGGGATGTGAACCTGGGCCGCCAGCAGTGGAGTGCCGGCACTTAACCGCTAAGCCATGGGGCCGGCCCCTCATAATAAAACTTTAATGGATGAGGAATTGCTTCTCACGGATGAGCAAAGAAAGTGGTTTCTTGAGATGGAATCTACTCTTTCTTGGTGAAGATGCTGCAAAGATTGTTGAAATGAAAATAAAGTATTTAGAATATTACAAAAACTTAGTTGATAAAGTGGTGGCAGGGTTTGAGAGCATGGAATCCAATTTTGAAAGAAGTTTTACCGTGGGTAAAATGCTATCAAACAGTATCACATGTTACAAAGAAACTGTTTATGAAAGGAAGAGTCAATCGATGTGGCAAACTTCATTGTTGTCTTATTTTAAGAAACTGTCACAGCCACCCCAGCCTTCAGCAACCTTCACCCTGATCAGTCAGCAGCATCAACATCGGGTAAGACCCTCCATCAGCAAAAAGATTATGACTCGCTGATGTCTCAGATAATGGTTAGCATTTTTCAGCAACAAAGTATTTTTTAATTAAGATATGTACATCATTTTTTTAGACATAATGCTACTACACACTTAGTAGACTACAGTAAGTCTAAACATAACTTTTATATACACTAAGAAACCAAAAAATTTCTGTGACTTGCTTTACAGCAATATTCACTTTATTGTGGTGGTCTGGAACCAAACTTGCAATATATCTAAGGTATACCTGTATATTTCTTGGTTGATACTCTTATATTTCATGGACGAAGAAAAACAGTAACCTAGAATTTTATTTTATTTCAGCATTTGTAGAATGGTGAGGTGAAGTTTCAGGCACATAGAGTATCATTAGGTTAAAAGTATTGATTACAATAGAAATTAATTTTAAAAACATAACAGCAGTCCTTTAAACTATTAGCAGGAAGCATACAGTCTCTCATGTTGGAAAGAAGTATAATTAAAAAGCTATCAATAGTCTGGGATTGTCAAAACTACTTTGTCACCTGAAGCACATTCCCTATAATTATCTTTTAGACTTGAAGCTAGATCACCATTAACCTTAGAAAAAAAAGGGTTACTATGCTTTCTGGTGTGAGAAATTGTACCATTATATAAATTAAACCCCATTCGACAGTCAAATTAGATTTGGGAAATGATTGAGTATTAAACCTCCTCATGTATATTATCAAATGACACAAAGTCTGAGAGCACTGGGGGAAAAGAGAGTTTCCCTCCTTTTCAGAGATTTTGAGATTCGTTATGTGCATAGCATATGAGTTTGAGCATACATCAGAGAAATAAAATTGAAGCAATTGAAGGAAAACTCAAAGGTATTTTTAGGCTTTCCCCAATGATTTCTTTTCAGCTCTCAGACAGTACAAAATGAGTCAACACTTAAGTAAAGCCAGAAATAATATAACGAGTCTGCAAAATTACAGCTACCTACAGCTCAGATCTTCAATCAAGTAATTGTTAAAGGCTCACTAGAACGAGGAACAAATATATTCTCGGGTGAAGTTGCTTAATATTTTTAACCTTATTGTCTAAAGAAAGGAGTCATAATTAAGATAGCACAATGCATGAAGCAGAGAGCAGCATGAGTGCATCTTCCCAATGATTAATGCTTATCCCTGAGGTAGTATCTTCAGTCGTGGATGAAGGAAAACCTTGTAGCCTTCTCTTCCTGCATAAAATGTTGGTGCCTAATGCCAACTAATTCACTACTGTCATTCTTGGGTGATGTCCAGCTGAGTACTGGCTGTGAAAAGTTATATTCGTTGATATAAGTGATTATCAACTGTATATAGACTACAGCCTACAACCAAATGTGTACTGTCATATTAATCTAACCTTGGGGACCCAGGGGGCACTGGAGGGTATTCTATTGTGGCTGTTATTTGCAAAGAAACCTGTAAGGCAAGGTTTCTCAATCTTGACATGATTGACATTTTGGCCAGATAACTCTTTGTTGTGGGGCTGTCTTGTGCATAGCGCATGTTTAGCAGCATCCTTGGCCTCTACCCGGTAGAAGCCAGTAGCAACCTCTCACCTTCAGTTGTGACAAACACAAATGTCTTGACATTGCCAAAATTCCACTGGGAGGCAAAATTGCCCCCAGTTGAGAACTACTGGTGCAAGAGCCTTGGAAATGCTATACAGCATAGATTATATCTATATCTATATATCTATGTGAATAGCCACAGACACACATACGTACACATACACACATATACATATATATACACACACCTCTATTTATGCACCATTAAATACACATTTAAATATGGTCATATAATACACATACATCTATATACACGTATATGCATTTATACACACGTATATGTATCCACTTTTATACCTATATATATCCAATTACATATATATTATATTTATAATACACTTACATATACCACTGTATATATAGTAATATACATGTATACAAGCAATATGTACATTATATATATTCATATACAATACACATATATGTACATACATATGCCATAAAACCATAATGTCAGAAAACATGGTATTATTTTAATGTTTTTACAGATTAAAGATGCTTTTGCAAATATTACATATATGCTTCCAGATTTCATTATGGACACTCTTTTTAAATGTGAAGTTTTGCAGGAAAAACAAAATTGAGTGAGAAGATTTTGCACAATACATGCAAAAATCTGAAGGCCTCAAATCTTGTAGAGAAACTGAGTCTATATGTAGGTCAATATGTCAGGAGATTGGATGCACATGAAGGACCAGTGCAAGATGGTGCTCCAGAGATGGGCAAGAGCTACCTCATGTTATCAAGTAAACAACACAGTTTGGAGAGAGGAGTAAAACAGGATAGCTTCTTGATCACATGTGGAAATAAAAGCCAACAAATCAGACAAAAAGAGTGCTCAATGATCAGCTCAAATATTTCACTCCATTTTGACTTTAGCATCAAATTTGTCTTTATTTCCATGTTTCTGCCATTGAGATACCTCAGAGGCTTTATTTTCAGATGGAGGTAACAGTTTCTTGCATGCCATGATATGAGAGATGCTGCAAATAAGTTCCTTTCCAAACAAAAAACAAAAATATGTGGCCTGCAACAATTTCTGAAATTCTTCCTTTTGAGACAGTATTCTTTAGAGTTAAAGAATTTAGTGTCCAGGAACACTGTTCAAAGGAAAAAAGAAATCTTCACAGTGATAGAGTCACATACTTGGTCAGAAACAGGTAGCCAGCTGCAATTTCTGATTCTTCTTTGGAACAGGAGTTCATTGAAAGAAATTCAAAACTTGTAATAATTGGAGTTTGGGAGTTGAGGTAATGAAGCCAGATGGCAGGGAGAGACAAAAGGCCCCCTGAAATAATGCAAAAAAACATGTCACTATGTCTAAATATATTTGACATCTGGCAGAATGGGCTAGTCTCTGTACCTTGACTCAAATGTCCAGAGAAATCAGTAGAGGACACAGTGTGAGACTACATTTGAATCTATACTCACATACTCCATCTTATTCACTGGGAAGGAGATGTCCAGGCTATGAGGTAAAGCTGGAGAGTGTGTCACCAGGGCCCTCCTCTCCAACTATTCTGGGTTCTTACCACTAAGAGCTCTCTGTCCATGAATAAGACTATATTCTCCTAGAAGTTGGTGGGAGAACACAGGGAGCCAAGCTGTAGAAGACAAAGGATCTTAGATATATAGAGAAACAGGAACCCAAGTCCTACACCACCACTTGGATAGCCTAGCAAGAACAGTTACCAGTGGCATTAAAACCCTAGTCGTGAATGAATCTCTCTTCTTGTTTCCTTTCAAGATTTCTTGTGGGATACAGGAATGGGAAAGAGCCACAGTCTTGCCAACTGGCCCATAAAGGAAAATGACTTAGTGAATTGTGAGCAAATTGCACAGGTGACCCTATTGGGGTTTAGATGACACTGGATTATACAAATATCATTTTAATTTTCCCCACATGACACTAATATAGGGATCATTATCCCCATTTGCAGATTTGAAGTGGAAATCAGGCTTAGTGAGGTTAAACGTTTATAGAGCCAGTAATTGATAACAGTGGGAATCATACCCTTGTCTGTTTAATAGCCAAGCCATTACATTATTCTTACTCACAACAGAATCCTACCATCCGTTTATTGAAGAGTAAGGTGCCAACACTGGTTTTCAGGATGGATCATAAAAAGAAAAGTAGAAGTTAATTAAAGACAATTTTATCTTGATCTGACCCCACCTGGGACCTTTTCCTTCATGAAAGTAAAATATGCGAAATTTAAGTCGTCAGCCGTCAGAGGTACAGAAAATAAATAGTATCTTCCTCTTCTGGCTGGCTTCAAGTGTTGATAGGTAAAGTACACTTTGGACCAGTTTGTATGTTGTGGTTGAATGACCCTATGTCTACTTCTGCTTGGCAAACACTAATGGCTAGATAAGCAAGCCCTTCTTCTATCTATATCAATATATCTACATAAATGCTCATTAACATAGGATCCTTGTTATTTTATCATCAATTGGACATATCTAGGCCTTTGACACTAAATTTTAACAAAAAGCACATATCCTTTAAAGTTAAATTGCTAATTATTTGATCCCTAGCAAAAGAAACTTTCCTACAAGAGGGAGTTTCAACATTTTGCTTCTAATTATAAAATGAACAGAGAACTAATTAGATGTTTTAAAACCCAAAGGAAAGAAGATTCCATAACTTTTCTCCTAAATTTAAAATCATCTGAGTTTAAAAGACCTGATCTTAATTATTTAGGGCCTGATTTCTTGAGTTAAGATGTTACTATTTTTATTAGAGATAGAAAAGTCAAATCTGGAGGCAAACGTGTTGTTTTGTAGAGATGGTCTAGGCCAGTTTTTTGTTTTTTGACAAGGATTACTTAATTACCAAAAAATCCAGAAAATTTAGGTTTTGAGATTCCAGTTCTGAACATTTTTATAAACATTTTTTACAACAAATTTTGGCAATACCTTGTAAAGTGATTCTCTAGCTCTATTTGTGTTGAGAAGAGAAAACACATTAAACATAGAGTCTAAAATCCCATGTTTCCGACTTTAGAACTCAATCAAAAATGTCAGCACTGCAGGAAGACCAGTAGTCTCCCTTGGAAACCATACCAGAATACAACAAAGGGTCCAACTTTCTATGTTTTTTTGAGCTAACATACGACGCCAATCCTCCTCTTTTTGCTGAGCAAGATTGGCCCTGGGCTAACATTCATGCCCATCTTCCTCCACTTTATATGAGACACTGACACAGCATGGCTTGACAAGTGGTGCGTGGGTCCACGCCTGGGATCCGAATCTGCGAACCCTAGGCCACCAAAGCAAAGCACACCAACAACCCCCATGCCACCGGTCGGCCCCCAGTCTCTCTCTATTTTTAAGCAGGAAATTAAAACAAACACACAAAAAAACCCCACCTCTCTTTACAAACTATCAAGCAATTATAAAAACTATAATTTCACTAAACATTTTAGCTTTCTGCTAAAATTACTACACGATGATGGCGGTTGGCTGCCAGGGACTCTAGCCTTCTACTTCATTCAGGTTACAGAATGGATAATCGAAGCTGTGAATGCATTAAAAAAGAACATGCATCAACTCTATATAAACTCCTGAAAGCAACAAAGTGCAAAGTAAGTCACTGCGATGTGAATTGCATATGAATGCAATTAATTTGTACAAGAAGAGAAGATTTTTAGTATGCTATTCGCTTCATAACAGTCTCACATACAAGAAGCCAATCATTAGTTCGCTTGCCAGAAGTATGATAAACTGCTTGTTACGCATTTCTTTAAAGATTTAACGGATGGATGTTGTTTTCCAGAATTGTTTGATTAACCCTTCTATTGCATATTTGTAATTAGTGTAAAAATTAATGTTAATTGAAAAACTTCATTGGATTACAAATGACAAAGCAAGAATACAAGTAATCTTGCTTTATATGCAACTAGAAATTCATGAAATGCAAGGATTAAAAGTAAATTGATTTTTTCTAACGATGGAAATTTTTCTTTACTGATATCCTCATTCAATTTTTCTTTGATTGCTGATGGAAGAATTTAGAAAGGAGGGTAGAGAGGAAGGGAAATGAAAAAATACTTCAAATAATTTTTATAACAAAAATTTCTTGCCAACTTTCAGAAAGTAATATCAGCATTGCCAATTTTAGGTATTTGTTCTGTTCCTGTTTTTCCTATTCTCTTATTTGAGCAAACTCTTATTTATTGCAATACTATAAACATGCCACTCTCTTCATAAGGAGAAAAAGCAAGAAAGGGAGAAAAAACAGAATATAAGATAGCTCTTCCCCAAATCCTAAAGTGTCTTTTCTGCTTTGATGATTTGAATTTGGGATATATTTTGTCAAGTAAGTACCAAAAGCAGACTGAGAAAGGTGGATAACTACAGAAATAAAATTAGGCTTCACATATTGAAATGGGTTTGCAAGTATGATAAATTATTTTTAATAAAATCCTTTATTTAAAAAAATGAATTATAGCATTACAGTCACCATAATGTAATCAATAATTCTGGGATTTACATTTATTCATAGTTTTCTTTCATTCATCACTTCATGAATAATATCATCAGTAGTGACTTTTTTCTGAGTAACTGGGCCTGCATTAAATACTGTAAAATTAGGCAAGTAGTTCCTCTGAAAATGAGGGTGCTTCCTGCCTCATTCATATTTTATGTATACTGCCAGTAAGAATACAGTCATGTGCCACACAACGGCGTTTCGGTCAACAAGGGATCCCATGTATGATGGTGGTCCCATAAGATTAGTACCGCATAGCCCAAGTGTGTAGTAGGCGAGACCATCTATGTTTGTGTAAATACACTCTATATTGTTTACAGAAGAAAGAAATTGCCTAATGACTTGTTTCTCAGAACGTATCCCTGTTGTTAAGCAACGCATGACTGTAGAATAACTTGAAAATATCAACTGATAATAGAACACAATCCATAGGGCTTCAGCGAAAACCGTCTGCCATTTAATAACCCAATTTTCTCCTCCCTAAAAATGCCCAGAATGTTATGAAACTGTTGCTAGTCAATTCTCCATGAGCTTATTTGTTAGCTTCCTATATTATTTGAAAACACAATTGTCTGAGCTAATTCCTTTTATAGCTTTACGCCCTTCTACAGCTAATTGTAAATCCTTGAACCTAGTTGTCTGCACTAAATACCATATATAGTGTCTATATAGAAAAATGTATATATATACTTTTTTCTTAGTCATTCCACATCTACCTTGTCCTCCTCTACTCTAACCTTGTTACATATCTTATAACAATGACCATTTTATATCCCAGGTCACTCTAGAATTAAAATCATAGAACTGTCTTTGATTCATCCTTTCTCTCAATTCTGATACTTCTTTAGTCTCTTGCTTCTATTTCCCCATATTTCTTTCAGTTCCGTGGCATTTGTCTCAGTTCTTGGTTCCTGTGAATTTCTTCCTAACTCTCTTGTCTCCAGCCTCTCTGAAGGACATAAATTTTGAAACTTCTTACTGCCACCTAAGCCATATGACCTAGGAAAATAATAACTACTACTAAACGAGCCCTTATTATACGCCAAAGAAGTGTGCTCATCCCTTTGCATTCATTATTTCATGGAGCCCTTATAACAATGTAGTGATATGATATTGCCTTCGTAAGCAGGAGAAACTGAGGCTCTAAAAGGTGAAGGCAACATAAAATGTGGTAGAGCAGTGGTTTGGGGTCAGCTCTTTCTGCCCCCAGAGCCCATGTTCATAAATACTCAGAATATTTTCATGAAGCCTCCATTTTCTCATCTGCAGATGAGAGCTTAAAGAATGTCAAGTGCCTAGCAAAGTGCCAGATTGTGGGAGCCCAGAGTAGCCACCGTTAGACTGTATATCTGGCCAGGGTTAGCTTCTATATCTACTCTCAGCTTTCTATTACACTCTGCCTACATTTCATTGCTCTGCCATGTGTATTGTTTGTTGCCACTGCAGCCACACTCCGGAAAGGCAGTTTTAATCTGCTTCCCTTAGCTAGTCTTTCTCATTCTGATGAAACCTTACCCAGAGTGATTGCTTATGATTGTACAGGGTGGGCAGCAGGAATGAGCAGCAGCTGTGTCACTAAGTCATGCTCCCTGGAACAGGGCTGTGTCTACTCAGAGGGAGGGTTGCCTTTTCTATTTTGCAGAAAACCCTTGTTCTCTCCCCAGCCTTCAGCTCACAAGACTGCATCTCTCTTACAGGAAATGCCTTTTTCTAATTTGCACAAAACTTCCCCATGGTGTAGTCAGACTCTTGTCTCACCTGATAACTCTTGAATTATTATTTTTTTTTGCTGTGTAACAAGTTATGGAAAACTTAGCAGTCAAAAGCAACACATGTATAGCTCACATTCTTTTGTGGGTCAGGAGTCCAGGCAAGGATTAGTTGAGTACTCTGCTCAGTGTCTCATAAGGCTGCAATCAAGGTGTTGGCCAGACTGTGTTCTCATCTAGAGGCTTCTGATTCCAAGATCTCTTGGGTTGTTGGCAGAATTCATTCCCTTGCAGCTGTAGAATTCGTGGAGCCTTGTTTCTTCAAAATCAGCAATGGAGATAGAAACTCTGTTGCTTCAAATCTTTAATTCAAAGACTCTCTATTAAAGGGCTCACCAGAATAGGTCTGACCCACCTAGGATAATATTCCCTTTGATTAACATTAACTTAAAGTCAACTGATTAGGGGCTTTAACTACATGTGCAAAATTCTTTAGCCTTTGCCATATTCTCTTGGCTAGAAGTAAAGGACAGGTCCTGTCCACACTCAAGGGAAGGGGATTATACAAAGGCATGGGTCATTGCGAATCATCTTATAATTCTGCCTAGTATGACTCCTTCTTTATTCTTCTCGCCCAGATACTTATTTTCTATTCTTGGAATTCCTACAGATATTTTGTTTGTCCCTTCATAATTATCATGTGTCACACAATGGACGATTATTTAATATTTACTACTGGAACCTGCCTCTAGCCCTCCTTCCCCTGCTCTTTTTTTTTCCTACAGCACTCATCACATGCTATATAATTGATTTACTTGTTATGTTTAGTGTGCATGGTCTATCTGCTCTAAATTAAAGCTTTTCAAGGAAATTTGTTTTGTTCACTGATGTATCCCTATGTTTGGAACAGTGCCCACTACATTGTTGATTCTCAATAAATGTTAAATGAATGCTGCAATGTGGTATTTTTTCTTGTGTATTCTCTCTATTGGAGTGAAATTTCCTTATATCATTCCTTACTGACGACATTTTTATTGTGTACCCTGTCACTAAAGTAGTAATAATTATGAGCATGCACCTCAATGTAGGTATATTCATTTCTAAATAATATAAGTGTATGCTGTACTGATATATTATGAAGATTATAAAACCAAGAAAAAATAAATATTAAAAGGCTAAAATTATTTTATTCTAAATAAAAGTGCTAATATTTCTCACACTCCAACTTATTGTCTCCTGTGTGATTTCCGCCATATTACAGCAGTAGTGTAGGTGTTTGATAATTTTTTGGTCATTTATCTTTTTTTTTATAATTTTATTTATTTATTTTTCCCCCAAAGCCCCAGTAGATAGTTGTATGTCATAGCTGCACATCCTTCTAGTTGCTGTATGTGGGATGCGGCCTCAGCATGGCAGGAGAAGCGGTGCGTTGGTGCACGCCCGGGATCCAAACCCGGGCCACCAGTATCGGAGCAGCGCACTTAACCGCTAAGCCACAGGGCCGGCCCTGGTCATTTACCTTTGATTAATTATGATTCTACTGAAACTATACACAGATGCTGGTTGAAAGAGTTAAAAAATTGGATCAAGTGACCGAACTCAAAAACTTTCAGTTTTATCATTATATTTTGCAAGTGAAGGATTTACCGGTTGCCTCAGGATTGGGGAATGGTTGGTTAAAGCTAAGAGAAAGAAGAGAGATGCAGCATAGGCAAGCAATTAAGAGTGTGGCCTTTGGAAACACATGGCTGGAGTTCAAATTCTCACCCCAGCACTTAGCTATGTGAACGTAGACAAGTGACTTAGTTTTTATATTTTAATCACTTGTCTGTAAATGACCATAATAATAACACCTGCCACATAGAATTACTGGAAAGACTTAAATAAATCTAAGCACCTACAGCCTGGTACAAAGTAAGCTCTAAAGTCAGTTTGGTTAACTTTTCATAGCTTCAGTTTCCTTATCTTTTAATATATAGATAACAATACCTACTCATAGGATAGTTCTACACTGACCATAGTACCTTGTACATTTGAACAATTATTCCCAGGCAGAATTGGAAAAATCATTGTGCGTGTGTGTGTGTGTGTATATATATATATATAAAATAGTATATATATAGTAGTGAAATGAGAAGGCAGGATAAAATCTACAAATGAGAGCAGTTAGATTGCAATGGCTACTGATTTACTTATTTTGTGAAGTAAATACAAAGCTAAAAATTCAAATTATCGTTTGGGGAAAAAAGGTTGACCCAACTTGAGGAGCTGCTGTTTGACGCACTGGTAGAGTTCACTGCCGTAGCAAAGAGTTTAAGTAAGTAATTTGTGAATCTTGTGACTCTATTAAAAGTGTAAAATAATCAGTTCTAGGTAATTCTAAACATCTATTTCAATAGGATGTATCTTAAGAAATTAAGAAAAGTTCAGGCGATAAAAAAGATTGTTGATTACTATAATAAGTGATCAGATTACTGGTATGTATCACAGAGCCATTGCAGTTTAAGAGACTATTTGGTAAGACAATCCACAAACTTAACTCAAGGCCTAAGCTTGAGTACTGAAAAGCCACAAGGGTTAAGTCTCAATTCCTCGGTGAAGAAACTAAGTTCCAGAAAAGGAAGATACAAAGCTGAAAAAACCTGCCCTCCCAAACCCCAAATGTCACTTAGGAAACGGATGCATGGAAGTTATAGCTGGAGGCTGGCTCTTCCTTACAATTGTCCTAAGTACAAGTCCCCTTGTTCCATTGCTACTCACTCTAGAATGGAGCAAAGGAAATAATATTCTGAAAGGTGTTTCACATAAAACATTTGCGACCTCAATATCATAAACCCCAGTTAGCTCAGAGATCATCTTTTTCAATATTTCCCAGAATGTCTTCGGCAGAACGTTCTTCCTACAGTTGTTCTCTGAAATGAGGATTCTGTGGTCAATAATCTAGGAGTAATGCTACATTGCTGCATTTCCCTTTTGGAGATTTACAGTGCATATTAGCTTATTAAAAGCTGCGGGATGTTCTGAAGGAAAAAACAATTGACTTTAACATGTCACATTCAAAACTTTATTAAACATAGAACTATTTATTTTATTTAGCTTTAGAGTAAATTTCTTCTAACAAAGTAGAACTCAAATGTTCTCACCAAACAAACAAACCAACAAAAAAGATAAATATGTGATGTTTTGGACCTAGATTGGTGGAAATCCTTTCACAGTGTATAACATATATGAAATCATTACAGTGTACACTTTAAATATCTTACAGTATTATTTGTTAATTACACCTCAATAAAGCTGGAAAAAGAAATAAATTTATTTTACTTTAGCTATTTATTTATGTGGCAAAACATCTTCAATAAGATTAGTATTTCTTAGAACATAGAGATAACCACGACAAGAATAACAATAATTGCCACAGGTGGATTTCTAGGCACCAGGTCCTTTGTATAAAATAACTCAATTAGTTCTTACAGCAATCTGATGACATAGGAACAATTATTACCATCCCCATTTCCCCCCACAGGTAGGAAACTGAGGTTTGTTGGGCTAACTTGCCAAAGGCCATAACCTAGTAAATCATTATATCACATCTCAAATTTGGTAATACTGATATGTTTAAAATGTAAGCAAACTGAGACCCAGAAAAGTATTTTAATAACTTGTTACCCAAGTTAATATTGTTATTTAGAGGTAGAACAGGCATTATCTAGCTATGTTCATTACCAGTTAGCTGGTTCTCTTGCAACATACTGTGCTCCTTCCTTTATTTTTTTTTCAGTTAATTTCTTCTAAATTACATGATCTTTGCACAGGTGTACGCATCATCCATATATAGTTCTGTCTGGCTTCTAGGAGCACAGGGTTAGAATGTATATTGACAACTATTATGCATTTGTATTAAATAATTTATACTAACACTTTGTAGAGGGCCTTGCATATGGTAAGTGTCCAATACATTTTTGAAGAATCACATTGATTCATAATGCCCAGTGTCCAAGACCTGGTGCCCTTCAATAACATGTTAGATACCCATAGAGAGAATGATAAGACTATTTGTATTTTTATTGCAATAAATATGCATGATAGCCTTTGATATGCTCTATAGTCATCTGAATTTTTAATAACTAAAAGATGTTTATCACTTGCTTTCAAAAGAAAGGTGTTGTAAGGACTTGTGAATTAAAATCTGTAAGCATGTTCGTATCCTCATTAGAGAGTGCAACAAAAGTACAAAGACATGATCATTTCTCTAAGTGTCAAGATAAAATTCAGAGAAAGAGATTGCACTGCCACTGACAAAGAGTGGCTGGAATGATCTCTGTTCCCTGCTGCCCACAGCATCTCTCTTTTCTTTCTGCTTGGTCTGGGCACTGCAATGTGTACATATCCTTTGAAAGAGTTAGACTTCGCCAAAGTTACGTGGCAAAATGGAACTCCTCTTACTAGCACTGTAAACACTGGCTTTTACAGGACTCATAACTGGGCTTAGGTAGTTAAAAAAGGTATCAGAGAATTTCTGCTTGAATATTATTTCATATTGTGACACTTGGCAATGCAAATTTTGAAAACCTAACAAACAGGTCTCAATGAATTACATGGTATATATAAATCTCCTATATGAGATAGACTTTAAATTGATGGTATCACACCAAGCAGGGAAATAAAAGAGCTACCAGCACCTATCCTTACAGACTAATAGCTTCAAATGATTTTATGAATCGTTAATTTACAGATGTGGTCCTACTCATTTTTAAAACTCAATGTGAGATTAACATATTTTGTCTGTGATATGATGTGAATGGTTTTTGAGAAAAGAGGCCATCTGATGAAGTAAAATTCTTCCAATTTTGTGCCACTGGATTTTTGATAATGTAATTAATATGGTTAGGACTAATTTGAATTCTTGACTGTTAAAGAACAAAACTGATAGCTTGATAGATCAATACTGTTCACTTACTGTCCCAAGATACAATGCTTTTTTAATCATGACACATGCAATACATAATTAAATTTTTAAAAACCTTTTTATATTGGTTCCTATTTGTGAACCAATAAAGTATAAGAGCATAGAAATTAAGTAAACTGGAGAACATCATTTTGGCTAAGGTTAAATAATTATTTTCCTTTTTTAGTTCAATTAATGTTCCCTTTCCTTTGGTAGACACAGTTGGGTGAGTGTTCAGAGTGTTTTGTAGTAATTTCACCATGCAACTACCATTAAAATAAACATGAGCTGCATGGCTAAGTTAGAGCATGCTGCTTTGAAAATGTACCCCACTATTTTCAGCATATTAAGCTGTCAGAACCTGATAAAATTGGGCTCATACTCCTAATTTGAAAGTGTGTTTGTAACGCATTTATATCCTTTTCATCCAAAGTTGGTATGAAATTTAAATGGCAGCATAACATGATTATGGACACATCTATAGTACGTGAAGCCAATGTACATTTTAGAAATATTCCTGAAAGTGTCAAGGTTTAACACATCTCCACTGGAGAATAGGTTACAAAATGTGTCCAGTGGACTTGGCTATATTTCAAGAAAAAAAATCTGAATTTATTTCACCGTTTTTGTCTTTGTTAATGTGGATGGCAGTATATCCTTACTTTTCTTTGAATCTGCAAGGGTGTTTTTGCAATCAGTCCATTGAGTAGCATGCTCACTAATCAATTAACAAATAATTACTAATCAGGGACTGTGAAGCAAAGCCATGTGCTGGCCTTTTCCCTACACTGCGTGGAACTCTCTACTTGACACTCTGATGCTCAGTAAATATTTACTCCTCTGCATTTTTCTTTTAAATTGAAGAACAGAATTTCTAATAAGCAGGCAACAGCCTTAATGCGCAATGAGGATATGAAGCTGTGTTGAGGCAGATGTGTCTACCAAAGACAGGAGATATAGTTAACACCATGGCCTTTGGGCTAAACCAAATTTAGCTCCAATTTTAATTTTCTCCCTTAATATTTGAGTGATCTTGGGCTAGTTGCTTAACCTTTCTCTACCTCAATTTCTTCCATGTAAAACAGGAATAATAATAGAATTACTACAAAGTGGTCTTCTGATGGTTAAATGAATTCACATAAAGTACCGTTCCTGGAGAAAGGTAAGAACAATGAATGTGCTTAGATGTTGTTGTTACTGACATCACCACAGAGCTGGTTTGGGAAACAGACACTATTTTAATTATCTTCTCCCATTTATTAGGTTTGCAATATTGGGTATATTACTCTAAGGCATTGGGTATATTACTCTAAGGCATTGGGTATATTACTCTAAGGCACTGAGTCTGATCCGCGTCTATCTTACTCTTGGTGCACTGATTTCATCATTCTTATTATTTTCTTACAGTTCTTTGAAGTTTGCAGGGTATGCTTTCTTCTAAATATTGAGAGTAATAACTACCTCACTCTTGTGGTGAAGAATAAATGGAAATACGTGGTAAATCATTTAAGACCACGTTGGCCCAGGGTGGCTCAATTACTTGAGACCAGAGAATAGGATTTCCCCGGGCCGCTTTAATAAGAGACTCATATCAATGCCCACAGTGTAAAGGTGATAATCATACTGTTAAAGCAAGAAACACACTCAATGGCAAGTCAATATGGCTAACAGTGCCCTCTGGTCATCAATGCTACTGTTCATTCTCACCTTCATTACATAGACGTTCCCTTCATGGAACCATGTCACACAAAATCCATGTCCTAATCCTTAAATCTTTAAGTCAATCCATGGCCTTAAATCCATGGCTTTAAGTCCTTAAGTTAAGTATGTTTATTATTATCACTTTATATTTGAAAATTCTTAAAGCTTGTGTAGACTAAAATATAGATAAATACTGTGTGTGTGTATGTGAGTGTGTATCTTTGTGAGTATAATTTCTAAATTTAGGGAATTTCTGTAGTCTTAATCTAGAATTTCTTACCACCTTAAACTAGACACAAGATTGACTATTTTAATTACTAAATTAGGGAAACTTTGTATAGTTGACCTTACGCAATTATTTTTAAGTGAAATTTGAAAAAATAAATAATATAGTTAATAGAAATAGTATGTGTGTAAAGCATAGAATTGTTCTCATATATGATTTCTGATATCCTTAGCTAAGACTTCTGCATTAAATGAGGAGTTTCTTGCTTGAAGTTAATGAGAAAAAATTTATTCATATTCCACAGGAGGCTTCTCATCACACAGTTAAAAAGAACAAAATACTCAGTGAAATTAAATAAAAAGATATGACAGACTATTAACAAACTATCCTTTTAATTTTATATGGCTTTAACTATAAAGTCACCTTTAGATCTTTATTTCTTTAACAAAACCCACTAAACCTAAATAAGCCACTGCACTCTTTCGTTACATATAAAAAATCCTCAATAATTTATGGAACTATTTAATCTATGCCACCGTTAATATGGGGAAAATAATGGGTTACTTCACAATTACATGAGCTACTAAAATATTTATAGAAATACTTCATATAAACATATATTCCTTAAAAAGTTAACTTTAACCTTTTTGCATTTTTTTAAGATTCTAAATCAACAGGAAGACTTGAATTTATGTTAATTTTAGAAAAATATAATATACTATATTGGATTAAAATATTATTAGAAGTACAATATCACCAGAGCACACAACTCTAGCCCAAATTTTGTCTGGTAATTGGAGCTCATCTTCACAAACTTTAAAAATTTAATTTGATTTCAAACAAGGACATGGTGAGCTTCAGATCTCTGAGCCCGCCCAGCTATCGGACCCTGACCCGGCCAGCTGGCCCTGACACATCTGCAGAGAAAGGCTCTCAGTATCATCATCTCCAAATTGTGCAGATGATAAACTCTGAGAAGCCTCTAAATCTGACACATGGAATGCAGGTTTACTTCTCTTGCAAAGAGAAGAAATTGTTTATAAGTCAAGATAGCAGCTGAAGTGTCGAATCCACTCTAGAGTGACCTTTGTTTCTCCACACAATTCATTAAACAGTAATTGATTTTTTAAAATTTATATGTCAAAGCACTAAAGGAATTCATTATTTGAGAAAATCCTCTCAGTGAATCCTCGTTTTTCTTATTTTGTTTCACTAGTGTGTAGGAAAAAAAAAAGGAAATTTAAATACAAGAAATATTTTTAAAATTTCAACGTAAGTGTATTACACATGGTTTGAGCTAAAAGTTGAGGACCGTCATGTCATGGTCCTTCTTTCTCTTTTTTAGCCAGATAATGCAGAATTACACCCTGGGAAAATGGGAATAATACTAGTGACGACAAACATTAGCAATTGCTACAGTTTATTGAGCATATATTATGTCCCAGATTATTTTCCCATGTTATTTCATTTAACCAACCACTACCTTGCAAGGTAAAACAATATTAACCTCTTTTACTGATGGGGAAACAGATTCAGAGAGGTTAAGTGATTTAGGGGAGGTCTAGGGAGACAGCTTATAGGTGACATTATTAAATAAAATAACCACAAATAAGAGCGCTGATTCATTCATTCATGACTATTACCATGCAACCACATTTAGGTCTTAGAGATTTAAGATACGAAATAGAGCTATTTTAAAGTAATATTCATTGATAACGTCTTAATGGATCTAAGATCATTAGTACCCTTTCTCTTTCCTCTTTTCTACAAAACTGAATCTTTTTTAACCCACGCTTTAGGCATTTATATGGATCCCCAAAAGAAAATAGCAGTGTTTCTTTTTAATGTCAATTAATTATCTCCTCCAAAATAAAAGCCTTAATAATTCCAAGGCTTTATATTTATATTCTTAAAAATTTCCACCAATAAAAGCTAAAAGCCCATAGAATATTATTTCCTCTCCTATAGAATAAAGCTACTACTTCCTTCCTGATAGGGTTTTTGTGATAAGCAAACAAAACTATGGGAGCATTTATATGTATTATCATCCATACTGACTGTGGCAGGCAGAATAACAGCCTCCTCAAAATGGCCTTGTTCTAATCTCCCGAAACTGTGAATATGCCAGTTAAAAGGCAAGAGAAATTAAAGATTGCAAATAGAATTAAGTTTGCCAATCAGCTGAACTTACACCAGGGAGATTATCCTGGACTATCCAGGCAGGCCCAATGTAGTCACAAGAGTCCCTAAAAATAGGAGAGAGTCAGAAGAGTCAGAGTCGGGGGAGATGTGACTAAGGAAGAGGTCAGAGTGATACTAAGTGAGGACTCAGCTAGCTATTCATGGCTTTGAAGATGGAGGGTGGTGGCCATGAGGAAAGGAAAGTGGGAAGCCTGTAGAAGTTGAAAGAGGCAAGGAAACAGATTTTCCCCTAGAGACTCTAGAGGAACTAGCCCTGCGGACACCTTGATTTTGACCACGTGAGGCCCATGTCAGACTTCTAACCTATGGAACTGTAAGGAAATAAATTTGTGTTGTTTTAAGCCACTCTGTTGGTGGCAATTTTTTATGGCAGTAATAGAAAACTAATTCACTATCATTATTATATAAATTATTATTTTCTATGCTTCTCCCAGTTATAAAATTCCAAGGATTTTCAAACGTGGATTCCTAAAGACTTGGGTTTTGTCCCAACTCTGTCATTAACTAGCTATGTTATTCTGGCCCATGTGGCTCTGTGCCTCAGTGCTATATATGGGCAATGCTGCCCTTTCAACTGCCATACCACTAAGAGATGAGAGCATGATTAAGGCAACTTTGAGATGTCAGGAAAGCTTAATCTCAATCATTATGCATGGCAGCTAATCATTTCAAGTACTAGGAATAAGATAGTAAATTTAAGAAGATCCAAAATGTAAGACTGAAAGAATTATAGAAGCAAGAGATAAAAGTGATGTTACTTTTATATGTGGACAATTCATTGTACTAGGTCATAATGTCATACTGTAAGGCAATAGAGGGATATGGCAAGGTTTCCTTGAGAATATCACTAGATTTAGGGCCACTAAAAATATTTACTTGGGGCCAGCCCTGTGGAGTAGTGGTTAAGATCGGCGCACTCCACTTCGGCAGCCTGGGGTTCATGGGTTTGGATCCCAGGCATGGACCTACACCACTTGTCAGCAGCCATGCTGTGATGGCAAGCCACATACAAAATAGAGGAACACTGGCACAGATGTTAGCTCAGGGCTAATCTTCCTCAGCAAAAAAAATATATATTTTCTTCTGCTTAGTCTCTGATGCTCCCCATTCCCCTTCCAACACCACACAAAATAAATGATATATGACATATATGTGTGTCTATCTATTGTGTTATATACATGTATATATACATTCATGCATATATATATATGTCTCTCCAGACACAGTCATAAAAATATTTGTGTGATTCCCTGATTCTATAAACTCCTTTTTATAATCCACAAAGCACAATAGATTTTTGTAAATTTGCAGAGGCCATGTTTGTCTTCACAAAGAGAAAGGATTTATTTCTCTCAATTATGGAATAATTTTTATTGTGAGATGAATCATTCAGAATACACTTCGGGCCATTCACAAAATTAGCCTGTTGTTGCTAGCTGGCCAATATCACATTAACATCTCAACTACCTGGCGGGTACTTAAAACAACCACAACTCAGGAAAATAGAGGAAAACACAGAATAGACAAAAATGGTGTCTGAAGAGGGACATTTATATACTTTGTTCATGGGGAAAATGCTCACAGGCTGCCACTTAGGGTTTTATTTAGATTTCATCTGTAAAATCTGTCTTTAGAAAATTTGGTGATCTTGGTTCCTGACACACAAGTCATTGTAAAAATTAGGAGCAGTAAGGATATTACTACATGGGTGTACACTGAGAAGTGCCTGAAGTTAATGTTGATTGCTTATCAGCAAGACAAAGAAAAAGAAAATCAGGGAACGTAGACTCTAAAATGATAGCAGTGTGAAATCATCAGCATTGGGACAAGCACCATTCTCCATCTCAAAAGTCATTGAAGGCAATGGTCCCAGTGTAAACACTGACATTCTAAAGTTAACCTTGAGCCACCAAGAAAAAGTTAAATTACATTCAGTTTCCTTTGTTTCAGAAGGCAATAAGTACAAATGGATTTTCCAAAGACCTGCGCCTATACACTGACATTTCTTGTGTATCTATACACAACGGGGAAAACACTGCCAAAGGCACTTTGTGGATATCTTCTCAATGAATCAATGGTAAGAATAAAATAGAATTATGAGATAAAATAAAATAAATTGTGCTGAGTCGTTTCTTTTGCCTCTCTGCTCCATGTTTCCCCTCGAAGCTGGCAACTACATTCCCCAGTCTGCTTTTCCTAGCTTCTTGATAGGCACTGCCAGGTGGAGCCACTGCTGGGAGACTGGAAGATGGAAGGAAGAAGAAAATATTTTTTTCTTCTACTCTTGGTGGAGTCCCCAGCAGCAGCAGACAATAAAGAGCAATTGGATGGGGTTGTGGGCCTCACTGAGGTCCAAGGTGGTCTGAGCACACTTGGAGGGAATGCAGGCTCCTGGATTCCCGCTCAGAGGCCACCCCACATTTCCAATAGCCACGAGGCAGGGGAGCTCCTGTAACTCCAGAGGGTTGGCAGCAAATACTGGCTCATGGCCCAGGAGCAGTAGCAGATTCCCGGTCTTCAGGAAATCCTTGTTTTATTGTTGCTACCCTGGCGCCCTCCATTTCTTCTTTTTACTCTTTAAGCCTTTCAAATAACTTTTTTAACCAATTCTCTGGTAACCTGCTTGAATTCCTATCACCTGACAGGACACTAACAGATTAAAAAAATAATTGTATATGATTTAAAGTATGTTTTTTTAATCAAAATAAAATACAATTAAAATATAAATAAAATTAAATTAAAATATGATTTTTTTATTTAAAAGGTTTAATGCGTCTGGGAAATCCAGCCACTCAGCAGTGCCAGCCAAGTAAAACTTACTGTCCAATTTCAGCATTGGTACTTGCTGAAATTAAAAGAACGATTTAGGAAATTATCAGTAAAAATTCTTCTTAGCAATTAAAACTACGTTAATAGTTTTCTCAGAACTATAATGCGCTGAGCATTGACTCCAGTCATTTCATAGTATGGCCTGGAGGGAAAAAAAGAAAAAGTGGACATAGGTAAAACATCATGCCAGAATCCTCTGGTACGATTAGCAGGTGACAGAGTGGATTAATAGCTTCAACCCAGTTAAGTCTACATTCCACAGACAACATTCATTCCCCAAGTCAAGCAGCACTGCACGTTTTCAATGAGCAAGATCCATGCCCATAATGTACAAGTGCATATGCGGAGCACCTCAGAGATGTCATAATCATGAAGTTTCTTTCCTTTCTTTATATATTTTTCTCTTCAACAAACTGAAACATTGGATCACAGAAATGTGAAATAAAAATTAAGAAGCTACTACATTCATTTTTTTCTAAGAATAGCTTTATCCCTGGGGGGAAACAAAAGGCCTTTGGGAAAACGATCCAGTCTGAATTATGGGGGCAAGGGGAGGCATTAATGTGCTGAACTGATGCTTGCATAATCATTTTCCTTTAGAGTTCTCATCTTTCCCATCTGCTCAGTCCATAGACCCCATTGAAAATATTCCCTTGAGAAGATGAAATCATCCACTTTGAGAGGCTGAATTTATTAAATTAACAACAAAGATATACAATATCGCTCTTCCATTCCATATGCAATGAAGTGTTTCTCAGTTTCCCTAGAAATCATCCCTGTATCTAATAATAGGGAGCAGGTGTTGAATGACCACCATCTACAGAGAAGTATGGAGAAGTAGAAAGCCATAGGCGTTGCAGTCAGTCAACCTGAGTTTGAATCTTCCCTCTGATTCTACCTACCTATGTGAATTAGGTCAAGTAATGTAAGTGCTCTAAGTCTGTTTTCTTGATTCTCAAAGAGGAGCAGAGTATTTCTTGAGAAAAATTATTAAAGCTGATGTATACAGACTGCTGAGTATTGTGTCCCTAACTCCATAAATAAACAGGGTGATTTTATATTATAAATATAATAGTTATATAGTATATATGTGGATGTATGTATAAATGCATGTGTGTGCATGTGTATTAGGTTGAAGTATTTGAACTTGATTATATTGAACTGTTTTTGACCTACAAAAATATATATCTCTCTCCATTAAGGAAATTGTAATCTCTTATAAAAGGATTTGCATAGAGCATAGGATTCTTGCCCATTATTGATGATAGTTGGACATTGCATTTCCTATGTTAAGGGTGATCACAATATGCTGGCCCTAAGTATGAGTGACATAATAGATGTTGAAGGATTTTAGAGATTTTCTTTTAAAACACCAGGTAAGTTTTTGTCTTTTTTTTAAAATTATGGTTGATTGGGAAAAGTTAGAAAATAAATGTTTGTTGTACAGATACCTTTAGATAATGACCAAAAGTTCTAAACATTATGTGAGAGTAAAAGATTCCATTTGTAACTAAATGTTACATGGAAGATGAAGTTAACTCCCCCGAAGTAATCAAACACAAATGAACAAATAATTTGCAGTCTTCATAATGATGTCATGGAACAGTTAGAACATTTACCCTGCAAACTAAATGCTGAAATGAAAGACAGGTAGGGACCAATGTGCCAAATACCCAAAGGAACACTAAACCTACAAGTGTTGTTGGAAAGGTAGCTTTGAATGATCATATTTACTGACTTAGCTTTAAGTACAGTTACAGTGATTATAGAAAATTACTGCCTATCTTGGTCTTAAATGTGTTATTATTAGATGGATTTTTAGTAAAGTGTTACAAGAATCTAAAAGAATGACAGCCAATTTAGTACAACAAGCAGTAAGCTACTTAAAATATACAGTATACACACACACATATATCACATATACATCACTTTTAATTGTTGAAATGTACGCATTTTTTTTTTGCAGGAAAAGATTCACCCTGAGCTAACATTTGTTGCCAATCTTCCTCTTTTTTTTTTTTTCCTCCCCAAACCCCCAGAATATGGCTGTATATCCTAGTTGTAAGTCCTTCTAGTTTTTCTATATGAGCCGCCACCACAGACTGACAGACTGGTGGTATGGTCCCACAACCAGGAAATGAACCCAGGCTGCCAAAGCAGTGAGAGCGCTGAACTTTAACCACTAGGCCATGAGGGCTGGCTTGAAATGTATGCATTTTTGAAAAACATTGATTTTTAATTTTTTGGCTTAATTGTTGTTGTCTTAACCATAAACATATGACCCCTACTACACTGTTTGGAATATCCTAGCTCTGCATGTGTGAGACTACAAAAATAGTCCAAGTGTAAAGTTCAGCTTAGTGGATGTAAACACTAAGATGACTTCTTTCTTTATAAAGAAGACTTGTCAATTCCTACGTGTTAAAAATAAAGACAGTTGCAGAAAGTAAGAAAGTGGCAAATGAAATTTAATGTTCAATTTGAGCAAAGATGACTGCTACAAATTAAATTTTTAAAAACTTGAGCTGGTTTAACTCCCAATGCATAGAGATATTCTGTGTATGATTAATATTTTATATATTAAAGTCTTAGGTATTATTTAGTTTATGAAAAATATACACTCTTTTGCAGAGTACTTTAATTTCTGATCAGTTTATTGTCTTGAACTATTTCTTTACAAGTAGACTATATATTTAGTCTACATGATTAAACTTTATGCAGCTTTTTAATTGCTGAAATAGATAGGGGCAAATCTGTCTCACTTCAGTGGAAAAAGAATGTCTGAGAGCATCCATATTTTAGGATAAAACTTGAAAATGTGTTGAAATTGAAATCTCTGGTGTTGGGGAAACACTGGATATTCATATTTTTCAAAGAATCATAGAATTTCAGTGTGTAAGGGAAAGTGTAAGCATCTAATCAATACATTTAATTCCATACGTAAATCTAAAGAAGATAAAATGGATGATGATCTATAAATTGATTATTACCATGACGTGTCTGCTAAAAGGAATGCAATTGCTGGATGAAGATCGAATATCTTAAAAGAATATGAAATACAGAAATGGGCATATATTTATATATCAAAAATAAATTTTCCTCAAAAAGATGTACCTTAGTGATTTCAATGTTTGGTTTGGTTTGGTTTTCTTGTGAATGGCAGCACGACTTTCTTCTTTCTCTGATACTGAATTATTTCATGACTCCAACTTTTGAATTCATCAGAGGAGAAAAACATGGAGCTCATTAAAATAAGAATATGAGTGAAGCTATTATCTTTGTAACAAAAAAATTACTAAACTAGTATCTATTATGCAAATCATTACCATTTGTAAATTACTTATTATATGGCCAATGGCAGCAAAACTGATATAAAATAAAAGTGCCAAGCAATCTGTTATCGGTTGTTTTATTTTGTTTTTTAACTGAATGCAGAGAATGTTCAGGAGGGTGTTCAGAGAGAAGGGAGATGTGGCAAGATGCTTATATATACTCAAGTGGAGAAACAAGTTTTGCAAATCACTATTATGAAAATTTATCATTTTGAAGAAAGCTAGTTTGTTAACATAGGTATTAAAACATAATGACTGCTAATGGGTGAAATTCTTAACACAGATTTTTATACATATCTACTCAAGGATTCTAATAAAAATATGCATACAGTAGGCAACATATTAATGTTGGATAATTATAAAGCTGTTATGTTAATAACGATATGAGAAAATGCTGCAGAGTGAGAGAACAGACTGGAGGGAAATGAGGACATTCTCAGAATTTAAGAGAGCTCTTTTGCGATTGAGTAATTTTAAGAGGCTATCTTATGTTAATATAGCTCAATGAAATTATATGATTATAATCAAGGGAAAACGGGCTGCTATAACCATGGAGCACCAACTGAGGAACTCCAGAGCCCATTGCTGATACCATCAGATCTACATAAGACTATGAGAGTCTTCCTGGGAGATAAATGAAGGCAATTTTGAAGTAAAGAAACTCTTGCACCAAGAGATGAAGCGATTCATCAGAACACATAGGCAATCTGTGGCAAGATGGAAACATAACCCAAGGCTGGTTACTTACATCTAAAATTAGAACTACTTTGACCATTTCTATAAACTCCAATATTGCCACAGGATAATACACATGAGGATTCTTGATAAATATTACCCATAAATTAAGTAAATAGATCTGGTTTTTATAAAATGTAGACTTTAACATTTTATGAACCAACAGTCTCTGCTAAATACAAGTTGCCAGTTACTGCTTTAATCTATTCTACAGCCAAGGTCCTCACTGATTTAATAAAGACAATAAGTGAAACACGCAAGAAACAAATAATGCATTAACAAAAAGAGCAAAACTTCTTAGCTAGATATGGTCTTTTTTAATTGTTTTTAATTCACCTTACATTTAAATAACTATATTGCTCTTTCTTCATAACATTAGAGTTTGGCAGAACTAATATTTTCTATCAGGTCTTTATTTTGTATAGTTAACTTTCAAGGGCATAGTCTGTAACTTGATTTCCAGAATGGGATATTGATTCTACACCCTTAAGCTTTTTTTAGATAAAAGAATAATTGATCAGTGACATTTAACTGATTTACTCTGGGACAGATGATCAGCAAAGCAATAAGAGAGTTAAGGAATGAAAACTAATAGTAATTCCTGTGCATAGGCCACTCATATAACATGGATATCTGATTAACTATGAAATCATTGCTTCGCATGCAGATTATTTTTTTCTGTTTATTAAGATTATATTTACTTCACCTGAAATAATGGTAGTGCTCCTCACACACTAACGGTGAAATAAGAATTCAGATGCATAAATGAAATGAAGTACCTAATTCAGACAACAGAGAAATAAGCATTATTTTTTCAAAGCCTTATGAAATTATAAGAAAAATACATCTTACGTAAAACATCCATTGGATTTTGGTAGGTATATTAAAAGAAAAAGAAATCCCTGCTGGCTGAACTTCCTCTCAAAATCTAAGCTCTACAGACACAAAGAGAGAAAAAGAAAAAAGGAGCTTAAATCAGCTTCACACCAGTTTTCCGTAAGGTTAATTAATCGTTGCTAATTGCAACATGCCGCAGCCAGAGACACAAGCTTTGTCAGAGATAATGCAGTGGGGAGGAACAGGGAGGAAAGAAAAGTGTTTGTGGAATTTGAACTTTCAGAAGTTACTCTCTACCTCACTGTGTTTAAGATGCAAAAAGAGGTAACACAATATTAGGAGAAGCACACATCCTGAAACAAGATGCAATTAAGCATTTTTTTAACTCCTCAGCAATTGCATATATATCAATTAGCCAAGTGAAAACTTGGCAATTCTTTGTTTATTTGATCAGTGTAAAATTCTATAATTCAGTCTCCTGACTTCATTTTGAGTGTAACAGATACAGTCATAACCTAAGTGCATTATCATTCAACTTGCATAGATTTTTCACACTGGAGATAAGCGTAACGGTGAAAAATAACATTTATAAAAGCTAATGATGTGTCTGACATTGTTCTAAGAGAGCTTTAACTCATTTAATCTCCTCTAAACTAATGAAGTAATTAATATTATTATCCCTATTTCACAGGTGAAGAAACAGAGACACAGAGGGGTTAAATAGCCAACCAGGGTCAGGGAGAATAAGTGGTGGAGCAGAGATTTGAGCCACTCTACCATGCTGCAATAGCAACTTCATCTCACGCATCTCAAAAACGTATTTTGGAAGAGATGCTCTGTGTTTTCATGAAGATCAGCCACTATTGAAGTACTGTTGCTAGTTTTCCAGTTTGGCCAACGTGTTCATTCAGGCAATTTTAGAGAAGGAAATTCAGAAAGGAAATCACTTTTCCAATCCACCCTTATTTACATATTTGTAATTTAAAAGATATATTCATCTGGAAAGGGCCAGCATACATCCCTATTTAGAAATACCCATAACTCTTACAAGGCAAAGCAAACAACTCAATTTTTCCATTTCCATTTATAGTCTTACCCCTAAGATGAGAATATATGTTAGAAGTAAATAGATTTATTGATATATCAAATTTATGAGAAATATTAAGTAGGGATAATTATAAACTTGAGAAAAATTAGGTAAATCTAAAGAAAAAAAAGTATCCATCCAGCCAGATTGCTAACTATTCTCTCTGATAGGTGGAGACTCTTGAAATACATACATTAGAATAAATGGAAAAATAACTGATGACCATATTTGCAGTGCTCATTCTTATATGATTAGATAGATATTTCTTACTTATTTATATGTAAGTATAAATGTAAATAAAACATCTGCTTTTCTAAAAAACTGTTATTGTGGTAAATCATATATAACAAAATTTGCTATTAAAACCACTTTTATAATTTTATTTATTTATTTTTTCCCCAAAGCCCCAGTAGATAGTTGCATGTCATAGCTGCACATCCTTCTAGTTGCTGTATGTGGGACGCGGCCTCAGCATGGCCGGAGAAGCGGTGCGTCGGTGCACGCTCGGGGTTCCGAACCCGGGCCGCCAGCAGTGGAGCCCGAGCACTTAACTGCTAAGTCACGGGGCCAGCCCCATGAAACCACTTTTAAATGAATATGCAGTGGCTTAAGTACATTCACATTGTGCAACCATCACCACTATCCATTTCTAGACATTTTTCATTAACACCTACTTTTAAAGATGAAAGAATGTACAAGCATACCTGGGAGATATTGTTGGTTCAGTTCCAGACCACTACAATAAAGTGAACATCACAATAAAGGGAGTCACACAAATATTTTGGTTTCCCACTGTATATAAAATTTATGTTTACACTGTACTATAGTCTATTGTGCAACAGCATTATATCTAAAAACACAATGTACATACCTTAATTAAAAAATACTTTATTGCTAAAAAATGCTAACCATTATCTAAACCTTCAGTGAGTCATAATCTTTTTGCTGGTGGAGAGTTTTTTTCCTCGATGTTGATGCTGCTGACTGATCAGGATGGTGATTGCTGAAGGCTGGGGTGGCTGTGGCAATTTCTTAAAACAGGACAAGAATGAAGTTGGCCATATCAATTGACTCTTCCTTTCACAAACAATTTCTCTGTAGCATGTGATGCTGTTTGATAGCATTTTACCCAGTTGACCTTCTCTCAAAACTGGAATCAATCTCCTCAAACCCGGCCACTGCTTTATCAGCTAAGTTTATGTAACATTCTAAATCTTTTGTTATCATTTCAACAATCTTCACAGCATCTTCACCAGGAGTAGATTCCATCTCAAGAAACCACTTCTTTGCTCATCCATAAGAAGCAACTCCTCATCTATTAAAATTTTATCATGAGACTGCAGCAATTCTGTCACATCTTCAGGCTCCACTTCTAATTCTAGTTCTTTTAACATTTCTACCACATCTGCAGTTACTTCCTCCACTGAAGTCTTGAACCCCTCAAAGTCATACATGAGGGTTGCAATCAACTTCTTCCAAATTCCTGTTAATGTTGATATTTTGACCTCTTCCCACGAATCATGAATGTCCTTAACGGCATCTAGAAGGATGAATCCTTTCCAGAAGGTTTTTAATTTACTTTGCCCAGATTCATCAGAGGAATCACTATCTATGGCAGCTATAGCCTTACAAAATGTATTTCTTAAATAATAAGACTTGAAAATTGAAATTACTCCTTGATCCATGGGCTGCAGAATGGATGTTGTGTTAGCAGGCATGAAAACAACATTAATCTCATTGTACATCTCCATCAGAGCTCTTGAGGAACCAGGTGCATTGTCAATGAGCAGCAATATTTTTTTTCTGAGTAGTAGGTCTTAACAGTGGGATTAAAATATTCAGTAAACCATGTGGTAAGCAGATGTGCTGTCATGCAGGCTTTGTTGTTCCATTTATACAGCACAGGATGAGTAGATTTAGCATAATTCTTTTAGCATAATTCTTAAGGGCCCTAGGATTTTTGGAATGGTAAACAAGCACTGGCTTTAACTCACAGTCACCAGCTGCATTAGCCCCTAACAAGAGAGTCAGCCTGTCCTCTGAAGCTTTGAAGCCAGGCATTGATTTCTCTTCTCTTGCTATGAAAGTCCTAGATGGCATCTTCTTCCAATAGAGGGCTGTGTTATCTACATTGAAAATCTGTTATTTAGTGTAGCCACCTTCATTAATTATCTTAGCTAGATCTTCTGCATAATTTGCTGTAGCTAATACAACAGCACTTGCTGCTTCACCTTCCACTTTTGTTATTGAGATAACTTCTTTCCTTAAACCTCATGAGCCACCGCTGCTAGCTTCAAACATTTCTTCTACAGCTTCCTTACCTTTCTCAGGCGTCACAGAACTAAAGTGAGTTAGGGACTTGCTCTGATTTAGGCTTTGGCATAAGATAGTGTTGTGGCTGGTTTGATCTTCTATCTAGACCACTAAAACTTTCTCCATTATCAGCAATAAGACTGTTTTGCTTTCTTCTTATTTGTGTGTTCACTAGAGTAGCATGTTCAATTTCCTTCAAGAACTTTTCCTTTGCCTTCACAACTTAGCTAACCATTTGGCTCATGAGGCCTAGCTTTCAGCCTATCTTGGCTTTCAAAATGCCTTCCTCACTAATCTAAATCATTTTTAGCTTTTGATTTAAAGTGAGAGATGTGTGACTCTTCCTTTCACTTGAACACTTAGAGGCCATTGTAGGGTTATTAATTTGCCTAATTTCAATATTGTTGTGTTTCAGGGAGGAGGGAGGCCTGAGGAGAGGGAGAGAGACAGGGGAATGGCTGGTTGGTGGAGAAGCCAGAATACATCCAACATTTATCGATTAAGTTCACTGTCTTATATGTGTGTGCTTCGTGGCACCTCAAAAAAATTACATAATAGTTACATCAAAGATCACTGATCACAGATCACCATAACAAATACAATAATAATGAAAATGTTTGAAATCTTGCGAGAATTACCAAAATGTGACACAGAGACAGGAGTGAACAAATGCTGTTGGAAAAATGGCGCCGACAGACTTGTGTGACGCAGGATTGCCACAAACCTTCAATTTGTAAAAACTAAAATATCTGCAAAGCGAAGTGCAATAAAATGAGGTATGCCCATATAAATATTTACTAATGTTCTTGTCTTTTTTACTTACTTGATATTTTGTGACATTTAATAATTTTTTGATTTCAGGTATTTTTTGTTTTGCTTTGTTTCTAGGTGAGAGTTTGTCAGTGGAGAAGGTCATGATCCAAGAAAAGCTGAACAGTCTATGATTTAGCAAATTATTTAGAATTAATGGAAACAAAAAAACAGAGAGAAATACATTTTATGCAGAATCACTTATTCTTCTGCAAGTACTTGCATATTTTACTAAAATATATTTAACTATAAAACAGTAGGAAAAAGTTGAAAAAAATGCCAAAATATTTATTATTGTTTTTATCTTCAAGGCTAAATTAATCAAATTTTTAAAACCATTTTTTCAATTTAGGTAAGCCTTATTATTTATTTTTACATGATTTTAGTTCCATTTTTTTTAAAGTTGATATTATCCACACAAAGTCAAACATCCATATGGAAACTGAAAATTTTAGTCACATATCCAGATGTTTGGCTATATTAAATCAAATCAGTTTTTACTTTGGATTCTCATTGTGTCAAGAAGATTATAGTCTTCATCTCATAAAATCTATTCTTAGCACCTGATTCTTCACTCAGGGCCGATTTATGATCTGATAGGTCAGATATATATTCTGTGTGGTTTTTATAAAGAAATTGAATTGCAATCTATTCCATGTCATCCTATGATAATGACAATCACAATATTTAGAGCTTAGGGAGATTTATAATTTACCTGTTTCAACATCATCATTTAACTGAAAAGAAAAATAACTCCCCAAGACACCAAGTGGCATGTCCAAGATCGCACAGTTATTTAGTAACAAAACTTGGTGAAGTCTGATTACCTATTCAGTTTTAGCAGTCCACCACACCACTCATATTAATAAGACTATTTGTTTACATTTTTTTACGTGGTTCATAGGATTTACAATCCACTTTTAACCATTTAGCCAAAGTAGATAGAATTTTCAGATTTTGCAAAGACAGGTAAAAGCAGTAGAGTTTCTATAATACTGGATCCAATATTTTCAGTGTAACATTCAATGTTGTCCTTAATCTGTCAGGTCTTTAACTTTTCTAGGCTTCAACCTCTCATCTGTAAAATGGAGCCAAGTTTGGGGATGATTATATGACATGATAACTACAATGTGGTTAGCATGTCCATCAAGAGGGAAGGGTTAGAGAAGGTGCAGAAGTTGAAAAACATTGAGTGGATTTAATAGAAGGAAACAGAATGAATGCATAATCTATATCTTTTTATTAGGTACCTACTATGTGCCAATCACTGTGCTTGTGCTGAGGATGAGGATGCTAAGGCTTTGGATACTAAAATGACTTATTCAGTTCATGTAACTTATGTGGGTGAAAATAGGATTCAAAATCATTATTATGCCTTTCTTTCCGAAAAAATAAGACTGGAATAACACTGGAAAGTGGGGAAAGGGATGAGAAGGGTATAGTGTGGACGTCCTTAAAATTAGTAAACCATAAAGATTTATAAGAAAAAAAAACAAAAAAAAAGAGCTCTGAGAGGTAGATTAATAGAGGAATATTATTATGGAGAATGGTGTTTAATCTAGGAAAAAATGTCACTTCACTGATGATGACAGGAGAAAATAAAATTTTACAATAGATTAGCTTAGAGTCAGGATGGAGAGGGAACTAATATATATCGATCAATAAGAACTATACACGCGTTTAGCATATACAGATGGATAAAAAATTTACAGAAACCTTCTTAGACATGCAATATTATACCCATTTTACAGAAAAAGAAAATCACTTACCCTATATCACAACACACAGCTTGAAAGTGAAGGAAAAGAGAGAGTTTTGAGAACTTTTGAAGAAAGACTTGGTGACTGGCTAATAAGAACCATATTAGAAATTATTATTTATCATGTGAATGGGTTGTATTAGGAATATTAATTGAAGTTTAAAAATAAAACATGAGTGGGGGATCTGGATTGTACAGTAGGTAGGAGAGGGAATTGAAAGAGAAAAAATAATGGAATGTTTGCATTTTCCATGGCTTTGGTCTGGAATTCTCATTACCATCCATTTAGTAGCTTGTTTTTAGAAATGAATTACTGAGTCATGAATAATGATAGAAGAAATTATGATTGAAAATACATGTTTTAGAGTCCATTTCATAGGAGTAATAGTTGAAACTCTGAAAATGAATACCTCACCAAGGGAAGAGGTATGTCAAGTTAGAAACTCTTGTCAGAAACTGTAAATGCCCAATTTCATGTGAAAAGAAAGAAAAGGAAACAAAAAGGGAGCTGTCACAAAGCAGTAAAACCAGGTTAGAGTAGTGTCACAAAAACCTCTTAAAGAAGTGAATGGTTGAATGTCAAACACTGGAAGCACATACAGGACAACGAAAATTGACGGTTATTGAACTCAGCTACTGTGTGGTGATGGTTACCATTTTAAGTCCAGGAGAGAGCGGAGGGCAGAAAATAGAGATTGCAGAGGAGATAGGTGGTGAAGAAGTAGAGCTGGCGAGACGTAGACCAGCAGTCCTCAAAACCCATCTCAGATCCTTAAATAATCTAAGGAAAACATTTTCATCGACCCGGGGTGAAGTTGGGTGGGTGGGTGGGTGGGGAAGCTGAAGGTGAATAAAAACAAATCAAAAGATTGTATGACTATTTATTTCCTACTTTTGGGGGTTTAAATCTTCTTCTAAATAAAATTATAGTAATGAGATAAATATATTTTTAATTATTTTCTTATGGTAAAACAAAATGTTAGCAACCATAACTTGACTCCCTAAATTTTCTTTTATAAATATTACTGGTCAACAGAATTCCAAAATTACGTAAACTCAAGGAGAATATTACCTTTAAGAATGAATAATTGTGGTTATGAACGCAAGAAGACAGTATCTAGATGAGATGGCCGAGTTACTCTAAAGGTTTGTGAAATGGAAAAAAAAAAGTAGAGAAAAATATTGAATATTCAAAATAGAAGAACTGGCTAATAGATATTTAAACAAGATAAGAAGAAGTGATATAAAGAAAAAAGAAATACTAGCCTTAGAAGATTGGCACATAATCCTCTTGAGGCAGGAATTCGATGAAATTGATACCACAATGTAGTGAATGACCCTGTCTTTCCACAAGGTATTTTCCCTTTACTTAATATTCACACAAAAATATTAGAACATGAATTGTGAACATTACTTAAAGTGATAAATAAACCCTTTGTTACAAATATATTCACATAATAAATATATAGTTATATAAAGATATATTAAATAATAAACCATTTTTTCCCAGTAATATGATACATATTGCATTCAAGATTTATCTGATTTTAAATATAGTAATTTCTAGCTGTTTGTCATTGTTCAGTCTTTCAAGTTCCCGCATCCCGTAACAGCCTGGCACATGGTAGGTGCTCAGTAAATATTGTGTTGAATTATATAAAAATATTTGTAAATTGTTCAGTGTGAAGCAACAATTTTTTTATTTGTGTGCATCTATTTATTTACATGCTTTTGCCATTTTTTTAGTGTTTTCATAATTATTCTACTTTACCTTCAAAGCATGAACACATGATAGCAGGGTCTAGAATTTCAATGGTCTATCATCTGCAGTCTAAATAATTATGTGCTATACATAAGATTTCCTCCGCCTTGGAGTGAAAAAGTTAATGCCCTTTATGTGGCTAGAATGAGTTATCAACTAGTATTTATGTGTTTTACAACAAATTGTTTGTCATTTTCTCTGATTAAGTGTGCCTATAATAACATTATTGTCATCATTCTTCTTAAGTTGCAGTTGATATTTAAATCATGCTGTCTCCTTTTCCTGGAATGGCTATGCCATTTTGTAAATAAATATCTCCCTTCAGGTGGAAATGAATAACCCAAAGTCAGCCATATTAGGATGTAGACGCTCAAACTCTAAACTTTATAACAGATGATGGAAGTGTGAATTGCAGTCAATCTATTTGTAATAACTCCCTTTACAGAATATAAAGTTATTCAAATAATAAAAAAGAACTTATTGTAGCAGAATTTTTCTGTTTCTTTTCATTTATAACTTTTCCTTTTCTTATATTGTATATTTTTATCTTTAGATTGCTTCTCCAAGAATAAAATCCAGCCCACATTGAATGCAGCTTTCTGTTTTTTGCCTAATTTTATCTAATTTAAGTTGAAAAAAATGCACCAATCCTAACACAAAATACTTCTCTTTAATAGTCAAGAAGTCTGCATAAATTAGACTTTTATTCATCTCAAAAATGTGCCCATGTCCATCCAGATTAAATCAAATACAGAATTGAATAATTGCTGAATTAGTATTTATATCTAATGAAATTCCAGGCCTGATTCACACTTTCTTCCTCAGAAGTCAGATTTGAAGCTTTCACTATCAAGATAAATGCCTAAATTCTCTACTTTACATCACTTTCTAGATAGATATATCTTACACGTGTATACTAACTGTCTGTAAAGTTCCGGAATTTAATTAAAAGGCATAGTAAAATTCAAATTAAGTTATAGTTTTAGATCACATATTCCTGGGAATGTTATAGCCCTCATATTGCTGGCTTTTCAGTCTTTCATAGAAAAGCTTTATTAAAAAGGCTTTAAAGTCAGATTAATTTAAGTTTAAATTGTCACTTACAGAACTCTTCCAGCCAGCCTGAAGCAAAATTACATCTAATTCAAAATTAGAATAAAATATTTTAGCCCTCTCAAATCTCTTAACTGGTACTAACCCTTATTTCATTTTTAATTTCTACAATCCACGGAGAAATTAACCACATTGCATAGACTATCAGTTAGTCCAAATTACTGAAGAGGAAGGCAAGTGCATGACTATGTGTGTAAGTACACATGTTAGTTCAATAGTTTAGTGGTGGAGAGAAAAATAAGGCAAGTTTGTTCATTATGATACAAGACGACCTTGGCGTGTTCTTTGACTCCTCATTTTCACTTACACCACACATTCAATCTGTCAGAAAACTGCACTGCCTTCTCTTCAATTTTTATGCAGAAAGTGACCACTTCTTATCACCTCCAATGCTACTACCCAGTTCAAGTCACTCTTGTCACTTCCCTGCTTATTATAGTAAACTCCAACTGGACTTCCATTTCCATCCTTCCCCTCTACAGTCTATAGTCAACATAGCATCCAGAGTGATGCTTTAGAACCTAATTCAGGTCTTGATGCTCCTACTCAAAATTCTCCAATGGCTTCCACCTCGCTAGAGTAAAAGCAGGGTCCCTGCATTTGCCGACAAAGCCCTATAACATCTGACCCAGGATGACTCCCTGCCTCCAAGCTACTCCCCTCCTGGATCACTCTGCCCCAGCCAAACTCTCACTTCAGGACTTCTACCTTGAGGGCTCCTCTCCAAATATCCACTGCTCTTCAAATCCTTGCTCAAAGGTCACGTTTTCATTGAGGCATTTCTTGAGCATTGGATTTAAAATCGTAATTCCACCCCCCAACGAAATCTCCACTCCCTTTCCCCTGCTTTCCTTTTCCTATAGCCATTATCCCTTTCTAAAATATATAATTTACTATTTGTCACACTTATTGTCTGTCTCACCACATTAGAATGTAATCTCCAAGAGAACAAAATTTTTTTTTTTTGGGTGAGGAAGATTGGTCCTGAGCTAACATCCATTGCCAATCCTCCTCTTTTGCTTGAGGAAGATTGTCACCGAGCTAACGTCTGTGCTAATCTTCCTCTATTTTTTGTATGTCCGTCACCACCACAACATGGCTTGATGAAGGGTGTAGGTCTGCGACAGGGATCTGAACCTGCGAACCCAAGGCCGCCGAAGTGGAGCGTGCGAACTTAACCACTACACCACTGGGTCGACCCCAAAAGCAAATATTTTTGTTCATTTTGCTCACTGATGTATCCCCAGCACCTACAAAAGTGCTTGGAGGGCCGGCCCCGTGGCTTAGCGGTTTAGTGTGCACGCTCCACTACTGGAGGCCTGGGTTCGGATCCCAGGCGCACACCGACACACTGCTTCTCTGGCCATGCTGAGGCCGTGTCCCACATACAGCAACTAGAAGGATGTGTAGCTATGACATACAACTATCTACTGGGGCTTTGGGGGGAAAAAAAGGAGGAGGATTGGCAATAGATGTTAGCTCAGAGCTGGTCTTCTTCAGCAAAAAGAGGAGGATTAGCATGGATGTTAGCTCAGGGCTGATCTTCCTCACAAAAAAAAAAAAAAAAGTGCTTGGAATGTAGGCCACCAAGGAACGCAGCCATGATAGTTCACAGGAGAAAATGGGTCATAAGCTGTTTAAGAAATGTGTCAGAAATCAAGTGACATTTGACATGGATGCTAAAGATGACGGGAAAGTATAGAAGTAGGGGAGACCCAAAGCATGCTCAGAAATGTCTAGTGCCCCCAGACCCTGGAGTACACACAGGAGTTTTGGAAGATGACAGAGATATATTGGGAGCATTCAGTGTAGAGTCTTGAATGCCAAGGATGAGGGGCTTACACTTCCTGTTTATTTTTTGTTTTATTATTTTCCCTTGTGATAATCTAAAAGATCATATACTATATGTGCAGGCTACCAATCTGGGAAAGCTGTTCAGAATAAAACTGTGGCTACAAAAGGATTTTCTATCTAATTCTACCATCTCCTGATTCATTGCATGTTTTCTGCTTTCTGTCTATTTGCTGGCTCAACTTTTATTTTGTGCTTTTACCCACAGAGAATGTTCAGTGATTAACTCAGTTAATTAGAACTTATTTTAAGCCTATGTATGAAATAGAGTAACTAAAAAAATTAAATAAAAAATAAGCCTTCCCAGTGTGTGAATTCTTGGTTTATGGTGTAGGTTTAATTAGAATTGGATTAGAATCAAGATCAAGGGTGATCATACATCTTCTAATTAATTTCAGGATTTAGCATTTGAACTCTTCTGCAAGTTCAGGTCAATTTTACTTTCTTGTTCTCTTGATTCTTGCGAGAAAAGCAAAGCAGCTAGTAAATGTTCATTCTAGACACTAATTGCAAAGTCGCAAAACCTGCTTCTGTGAGTGACAGTAAGTACATCTGGCCTCCTAAAATAGAGCTTTCTCATTTCATTCCTATAAGTAGTGATAATATTAATATCATAATAAATGCTCGTATTGAGTTATGTATAAAACCAAACCAACAAACCTTTGACAATGCAGAAAACACATGTTCGCCTTTATAAGTCTCTAATACTTGGCATTCTCAGATGTACATTTCATTCTATGGATACAATGATTCACAATCAAGGATCATTATAAACAAAACAAGCAATATTATTAGTGGCACTATCAAATACTTTCAAGTTTATTGACTTTATGTAAACTAAGTCTTGAATAGCTTTTTAGGACTTTTTTGATCATTTTTTTGTGTTTCACGGAAAAAAAAAAAAGGCCCACAACAGTATTATTTGACTTTTTAAGCCCATGTTAAAATTCATAGAGCATATCAGGAATTCCTTGACAAGAAGAAGAGTACTTGAAGACATCTATTTTTTTCCAACTTTTTTCAGTGTTTTATATACTTATGTTAATAAACTATATATTAGTTATTTTGTAAATATCACAGTAGTGAAATAATCTCCATAAAGAAACTAGATATAAGTTTAAGCTCCTGCTCCAAGGAGAGCTTTTATGTATTTTAATTTGATACTTATGATTTGGTGCTAACACTAATTGGAATATAACTTCCTATAAGAAACCTCTGGTGATACATAATTTACTCATAAAAAATTAGCAGCCCTATAGAATGTTGCAATGATATTTAACAGGAAAAATAGAATACAATAAAAACTAACAAAGCTTTATGAGTTTCACTTTGTACAAGATAGAACAAAAAATATACTACTATTTTTGCATAAGGATGAAGAACATATTTAAATATTCTCAATCAGTTGACCTTTTGTTTCACTGCACGATATTTGTCCTTGTTAAGCTCCGGCGCCAAAAGATTATTGCATTTTAAAGCCATTTCAGGCTAAAATATTCAGAATTTCTACCTCATAAAAATGTAAATTTGCATAAAGTGATTTACACTTTTAGAACACAAGGAGCATGAAACTAGATTCTTCTTATTATATTAGGACTTGTGAATGTCAGATCAGAAGTGTATATTTTGATTATTATTTTTATAGGAATATAATGGAAGTTCAGTAGATAGCTCATATTTTTAAGAATATTGGGCCAATCCTAAACCAGTTAAATCATCTTGCTTTGTTTTTCCAAAATGAGCAGGAAAAAAATAATGGAAAGACAGATTCTAAAATGAGCTATTTAAAACATAATATTAAGAAATCAACAATGAAATACTTTTCAATTAAGAATAGATAGCATAATCTCTGCTGTGTTTACACTTGAAAAGTTAATTATATGAATTTGAAATATTTGCATTTTATTATTATTTTTTTTTGCTTTATTTTAAAAGATAAGTAGTTTGTATAAGAGGTGTATTTTTTGTTAACGGCACATACCAAAAGGAACTTTACAGGTCTAAACTAATTCAAGTGTATGACATTCTAGGTATACTCCTTAGTTGGACTTTCTATTTTTGCAGGCTATAGCTAATTCTACAGAATGTTTTCTCATTAAATCATGTTAAAAGTGCTTAACAACCAAATCTCATAATTTTATGATGCTGTGTCTAGAAGACTATAGCTAACGATCCTTGGAGGCCACGCACTGCAATGGTGCCCAAAACCAGCATATCCTATCAGAAGGATTGTAACTGAATCAAATGTGAATTTACCCTTGTTCTATGCCTTTCTTTCAACAACTTCACTCTCACCCCCAATGGCAGCTTTGAACTAGAATTTTCCATAGCTTCTAATTTTTGTGTTTACCCTTGCCCACATTTTATTACATGTAATGAGTTGACTCAGTAAATATATTATCTCCTCCTCAACCCAATGTCAGTGTCCCACCTTGGCCTAGGACTACGTTCAGTACCATTCCTCATTTCTTAGTGTTCAGCTTAATTCTTCACTTCATTGCCTTGTAGTGATTTTGTAACTCAATTCCCTGACATGAAGTAAATGGTTCAAGCTCACACATTCTTTCTTTTTAATGAGGTGATTTCTACTTTATGTCCGGGGTGAAGACCTCAATAAAGTCATGTGCTTATGAAGAGCACATGCACTGTAGAACATGACACACCTGTCCTTTGGTCATTCTGCAAGAATGCTCACCTCTCTCAAGGTAAAATAAGCTAACTCACACTAGGGGCCAATGACTGCATATAAAGGAAAGAAAATACTTTTTCCAAGATCATTCCACATTTTAACATGAGACTACTAAATGCACAATGCCTTGATCCAATGAATAGATCTCTAATCATGAAATTCCAGGCATAATGGGAAGCTGAGGAAAAGAGAGTTTGAGGCTGGAATGGAGAGTTGCCAGATAATTCTTACATCTCATATAAGTAAGTATTTTCCTCTTTCTGTTGTGTGTCAGTCTAGCCCTGCCTCTCTGGAGGATTTTATGCGGCAAATAAGTAGGTACCTTCACCTGCTTCTTCTTCTAGGGTTGGTTTCCACTTTTATAATAACACTATTGCTTCTAACACGACTCTCATATAATATGTATTTGGAAATACAGTCTCAATCTTTTAACAAAGCAGAATATGCCCACATATGATCAATTGAATATGAGTTCCATTTTGGTCCATGCTATCAGGCAGCTGTGCAAGAAAAAAAAATGTGTACATTGCAGCTGTGAATGGAAGAGGTTCGTCTACTAGGCTAGGCAGCTGTATGAAGAGCTCAGGTCTCATCACAGTGTGCTAGGAAGTAATTAATTATATGAATCAGATTATCATTTGGTGTAACCATTGAAATTTACTTGGTTACATTACTGATTGTAATGGCATGAGAAAGAAACTGTAGCAATTTTTGTTGCATTTGCTAAAAATCTAGTCTGTTTTCCCAGCAACAGATGCCATTCACGTTTCAAATATAGAGGGATATGATTTATTTTGGATGAGTTTAACTCATATTATTATTCATGAAGTTATGCTTTTGTTTAAATGGAAGGAATGGATAGATACCCTGGTGACTGACATCAAAGCAAAGGCAAAATACACTAGCCAAGGAAGACTTTGGTGGCAACTGGAAGCTCTTAGTCAAAGAATGGCTCTACAATCCATTTTGCAAACGGCTTATACTTTCACTATGATTGTATTCATTAAATATGCCACTTTCAGACACATCAACAAAGGCAATAGCCACACTGTTGTACAAAAGAAAAATTATAGAATGGAATTAACAGAATCTACAACCTGTATTTTATTCTGAGAAGATTAATTTCAAAGAAGTTATTCAAACCAAAAAACAAATAAAACAAAACAAACCAGCCAATATAAAATATTAATGACACAAATGGACTATCTGAAATGGACTATAACACACCAAGCACATAGTGAATTCCTGTTAGCACACAAGCACACTGGGTAATTCTGGTGCCTGACAAACTGCATTATCACCCCATCACCACCTATATACACTTACAAAGGCATATACAAGCAAAATTTCTAAACAAGGCAAGTTTACTAAAATGAGCTAAAATATTCTTCAGGTTATTATTATCATTATTACAATTAAGTTGAGAATTGAGACAAAATGCCATACTTTCAAAGTACTAGAGAAAACATAGTGAGCCTAAGACAAACATATTTTCTGCCTTTATCCAGTGCAAACTTATTGGCTATTTGAATTGAATTAACTACTTCATCTATTCTGATTATTGGAGAAGAACAGAAAGGTTCCCTGAACCAGAGTGAGAGTGCCTATGATCTCCTCTCTCATCCCACAACCATCCAGCAACACAACCATAATCCTTAGACTTTATAATCACTGCTACGACATCAGCTGTACCCCTCAACAGGGCTTCCCAGAACATGGTGACTGTCCAACAGTCTTCCATTTTGGTGGTATCCTAACTCCTTTCTCAGCCAAGCCTCACATTTCAGTGATTTCAACAGGTTAGGGCATTGGTTCATAATGTTAGAATCCATCAGAAACACCTGGAAGACTTGTTAAAACACAAATTGCTGGCCCCACCTCAGAGTTTCTGATTTAGTAGATCTAGGGTGAGGTTCCCCCAACATGGTAGGGTCCCATCATTTCCCAGGTGATTCTGAGGCTGCTGGTCCAGGGATCACACTTGAGGAACACGCAACTCAAGACCGAGTTTCTCTAACTTCCTTCACTTTCCTCGTATGCTTGCAGTGTCAATAGTCAGCTGATTTTTTGTTTGTTTGTTTTTTGCTCTTGAGCTACAGAATTTTACAGGGAAAAAAAATACTAAACCCTATTTGCTTGACCCTCTACAAACTCATGTAAATTGAGATTATAGAGTGGTAGTTTTTCCGCTGCCACTCTATAATCTGTTTTTCCTTTTCTATTTGATTACCTGTAATTATTCTTCTGATACTCCTCTATAAAATCTACACTTGCCTCCTGAATTCATATTTGGATGTTTCATTCTTCTACTCAGTTTCTCAACAGCTGTTTATTAAGAACCTACCAAATGGAAATAAAGAGAACACAAATAGTGATATAATGGGGTTTACATGCTATAAGTGGGTAGTCGGGAAGAGAAATAGTAAAACAAAAAAATGTTCAATTATTTTAAATATAATGGTAGGTAGTAATATGTGTGGGGAAGAAAAATAAAGCAGGGAAAACTGATGTTTCTTGACGTGCTTCTAATTATACAGTTTTTTTTTTCCTAAAAGAAATTGTCTTTTTTCTATTACTGGGTCCCATTATTCTGTCAGCCATCTTTGACTCTCCTTCTCTCTCTCGATCTCCCTGCCACGCCTCCCCAGTCAGTCGGTCAGCATGTAATTGCTATGTCCACAGAATTTTTTCTATCTATAGTTTTACTACAACCATTTTTGGTTAATTTTTGTTGTAATCTTTTACTAGGAACAGTTTAATAGCTAACCTTCACACCACAATTTCCCGCAGGATCTATTTACCAAAAACCACACTTTTGGATCATGGTGCTACTCCATGAGCATACCAACTCTATGAGGAAAGAACTTTTATTATTCCTATCTATAAATGAGACTACTAAAGTATTTTACTAAGTCATAGAAATTCGAAACCAGGCAGTAGAAGTCCAGAACCTGGGCTTTTAGCACGAGTATGGTAGTGCAGTAATAACTGTGATTAAAAGAATGCAGTAAAAAGCGCTATGACAGCAAAGAAGAGCAGGATATTAACCCCTCCCAGAGGACTTGGGAAGGTTTTATCAAAGAGGGGTCACCTGGGTTGGGTCCTGTGCTACTTGGTAGTCTGAGTATGCCTTAGGTTAAAAATTCCTTAAAGAAGACAAATCCCTTCCTCCCAGAGGAATGACTTTCACATAGTGTCTATGATAACGTATTGATGAGTTGTTTAGTTAATTGATTTCCAATAACATCTAAATAGGAAAAAGCTTTACATGCTATGATGAGGAATGTGCTTCATTTTTTTTAATGGAAGGCTAAAGCAGGTATAGAATTATAGTGATAACAAGGATGACTAGATTTGACTTACGACCTGGCATCTTCCATAAATTTCCACAATCCATTGCCTTATACCCACATAAAATGAACAAGGTAAGCCTAGCTTTTACAAGGGTGAGAAGAGACAAAGAGACAGCCAAAGGAGACACTGAATACGTCTGATAGTTATTGGGCCCATGAAACATTAAAAAATAAAACAGATCAACATTTCAAAACCCTGCCCCAAAAAACCCTCATGCTTATTTTTTGTCTGACTCTTGGGAACTGTCAAGACACTGCCACCTTGAAAACATAGCAACAGCTGTGCAAACTTTGATAGAAGTTGATTCACATTTTTACTTCCATTTTAAACTTAAAGAATACATCCGTTAAGGTATGAGTTTTATGCCTATGCTTCAATCGAGTGGCACCATTTTTCTCTCTCAGCTTATATGCATAACCATATTGAGACCACTGAAAAGAAAAAGCCAATGACATTTTCATTGTTTTGAAGGATAGTTCCTGCGACCAGGCCTGCCATGTCATGTCATAAGGGTCATATTCCAGAGAGAATGAATCTATGTGATAAATAATATCCTGGGTCTTTTCCAAATCATCATTTCTTATGACATGTATTTGTATATATACACATTCATACATATAACACACATACACACTTTTTTCCATCAATGAACCTTAGTGACTAAATTTAATAAGCTATATTCAATTAGGTAAATTTACTGAGAGGTTAACTTAAAAACCTTTCCCCAGATAGTGAAGTGAATTGGCATTTATGTTATAGCCAAATGAATAAAAAGTCCTTCGGGCAGTAAAGATTATATTTTGACAGGAATGGAGAGGGTGCTATTATTTGAAGGGTATAGCCCAATCTTATCTTAAATAACAATATTGCAGAGAAGATTAAAACACCAGCTAGACTATTTACATAAAAATATAAACATATTTTTGTTTCAAATATGTAGCTTCTGGTGCTGTTGGGGCCGGGAATGGGTTATTTTTCATGATATTTCCTCATGGTACATCCTCCTCATAAGAAGAATTGCCTTTCTCCTATGACAGAGAAAGAGAAACATGAGCACTAAGCCAAAATTTCTCAAGTTGACAGCAAGTATGACTTTTATGGGTGTTACAAGAATATGATCTATTCACTTGTAGCAACTAGAAAAGATTTTGTAATTCATACCAGATTGCGAAAGGTCACCCTCACTCAGATGAAACAGATGAGGGGAATTTGCATGTGCTTTGTGTGCAGAGTATGAGTAACATATATCTTCCCATGTGAATACTGTTTCCCACCGAGAGTGGTTAGACCACTATATTCATCCATTATTGATGCACGTATGAGAGTCCCAGACTTAAAAAGACCCAACAGATTGTCTAGTACAATCCTTTCATTTGGTAAATGAACAATTCTGATTTATAGAGGTTATTCCTGTTTCAAATACTATGCTGGAAATAAGTGAAAAAGCAAATATGAGAACCCAGCATTCCTCATTTTTATTTTTGATATTTCCATTACACATTCATGACATATATTTATAGACTATAAATATGGAGATTGTACAGTAAATATAACAGGAAGAACATAATTCCACTTTTCTCTGTCAAAAGAATGGGACAAGATGTATTAATGGCATGTCTACTACAATGTGAAACAGGCTAGCAGTAGTCTGAACTTTATCAAGTGTTTGTTGTGTGCCAGGCCCTGTTCTAACTTCCCCACATGCATTTATCCATTTATTCCTCACAATAACCCACTGAGATAAGTAGTATCAATGCCATTTCTTAGACTAAAAAACAGAGAGGGGCACACAGGCTAAGTATGTGAAGTTCAAACTATGAAGTTTCAAACTTTGAAGTTCACATCTTAACAGTTTGCACCTTAACAGATATATAATACTCTCTCTAGAGACTTTGAAATAGATACCAAATGAGAGAACACTTCTTTCATTTGAAATCTGCACTTTTGCTGATTGACTGAGGGTAATTGTCTTTCCAGGAGTCTGAATTAGATTATGCAGACAGGTACCTGTTTCAGTTTTTGACTCATTATCCCACTCTTGATGCTCACTGATGGAGTGGACTGTGCCTCATTTTATCACCACTTATAACACAAAACTTTAAAAATTACCAATTCATATTAACTTTTAAAATCCATTAAATCATTCATTCACTCACTAATTTACTGAGTCCCTATTATCTCTAAGGATCAGTCTTAGTCCAGGAGCAAAAACAAAGATTGCTCTGGTTCCTCAGGAGCTGGACAGATGGGATATTTTGCCTGGTTAACTTCTTTTTTAAGTTACATCCAAAAATTCTTTCTTTTTTGTGCACAGTTCTATGAGTTTGACAGATGCATAGAGCTATGCTACCACCAACGCAACCAGGATACATAACAGTCCCAATCCCTACCCCTGTGCTGTCCCTTTGTAGTCACCTCTTCCACTGCCCCCAACTCCTGACAAACACCGATCTATTCATCATTCCTACAGTTTTGCCTTTTCCTGAATGTCATATAAATGGAATTATAGTGTATGTAGCATTTCAATTCTGGCTTGTTTCACTTAACTTAATACATTTGTGATTTGTTGCATTGTTCCTGAGTCCTATTGTGTTGTACAAATGGACAACAGTTGAAGGACATTTGGGTTGTTTCCCTTTTTTGGCAATTATGTACAAAACTCCTATTAACATTCACGTACAGATTTTGTGTTAACAAAAATTTAATTTCTCTTAGGTAGATGCTTAGATGTGGGATGTCAGGGTCAGAGGGTGAGTGTAATTTTAACTTTATAAGAAACTGCCAAATAATTTTCCGAAATGGTTGCAACATTTTACATTCTCACCAGCCATGTATGAGAACTCCAACTTCTGCACATTCTCATAAGCACTTGGTACTGACAGTCTCCCCCCACCCCCAGCCATTCTAATAGGTGTGTAGTGGTATCTTACTGTGGTTTTAATTTGCATTTCTCTAATGACTAATGAGGTTGAGCATCTTTTCATGTGCCACTTTCCATCCTCATATCTTCTTGGGCGAAGTGTTGTTCAAATCTTTTGCCAATTTGTATTGGGTTGTTTTCATAATATTGGTTCATCCACTTTTTAACTCCCTCATTCATCACTGGCAATGACTAAATTCTTGAATGACTCTGCTTCTCCTGCCCCTATACTTGACCAATCATCAAAATTACCTAGAGAACTTGTTAAACACAGTTTTGGGGTGCTATCCCAGATTTACTGAATCAGAATCTTCAGAGGAGGAGTCTAAGAAATTTAAAAAATCTCCACATGTTAAAATGCAAATTAACACCACAATAAAATAACATGACACTCCTAATAGAACAGGTAAAATAATAATTTTTAAAACAATGACAGTATCAAATTCTGGTGAGGATGTGAAGAAGCTTTTCTGGAAGTTGAAAGAGGTATAAGTGAATAAATGTCTAAGTCTTGCTGATTTTATGCATCTCAGAACTTACTGATGACTTCTATTTTATCCCATTCTTAGAATTACCTAGTCACAGAATGATAAAGATGGAAAATATATAATACATTCACTCTCAATTTATTTTCATATATAAACTAACAAACAAACTTTGGTCCAGAGAGGTGAAGGAAAGAAAGCTCCAAGAGAAAAACCATTTAGTTAAAAAAACAAAAAACAAAAAAAAGCAGGAAGGGCAAGAATGAACACCCGTCCCTTAGTCCAGAGTTGTTCACAAGTTATTCTGGAAATGTCTCATTTTCAAAACCCCCAATATCTTTCCAGCGTATTTGAACCTCTTGAAAATCCATCCTATTTTTATTCAATACTTTTTTCCCCACAGCACCTTTTTGACAAAGCTCTAATCCATACTTCTCTAACTCTAGATTTCTGTTGGTTTCTGAAGATTGTCCCGTTGTTTTTTCCTTTTTTCTGTTCTCAAAACTACTTGACGCAATTAATTTCTGCTGTGACAGGAAGATTAAAGAGGTTGAATGTATTAGAGGTTGAAATAAAGACCTCTTCTGTACTCAAATGTTAAACATTGACTTCTTTTAACCTTTTCTTCCCATCCATTTTTTACTTTCCCCCACTATCTTTGAAAAATATTCATAATCTTTCATAGAAAACATTCTACAAGTTCTGTTTGTGTCTTTGTTTAATATTTGAATTTTAATGCATCTGTATAATGAGCACATATTTCCATGTGTGTGTATTTCTTAAATGGTAAGCTCCTAGAGGTTGTGACTGGTTAGAATGCAGCTCCTTAAGGCATCTCACATAAAACCAGTTGCAATTATGTTTCTCATCAAAGTTATGAAGATGGCTATAAAAGAATGAGTCATATTAAAAAGCAGTCAATATTTACTTCTCATGTTCATTAAGGCAAGAAATGTGAACTGAAAAACCACTGGTAAACATATTAATGGTTGTAATTTAAGTAAATTTATGGACTAGACTATTGGAGGGCTTATATATTTAGTAATAATTTTCACCCTTTGCTCATTACATAAAACTTTAAATGATAAATGGCCCTAGAATATTTTCACAATTAAGTTGATACTGAGAAAATGATGAAAATGAGATGGCTGATATCTGGGGGCTAGAATATTAGGAAGCAATATTTTGGAAAGAAACACAAGCTTTAGTAGTATAAGACAATTTAAATCCTGAATTACTGAATTTAACCTTCAGAGCATATATTAAAACCAGGGGCCCAACTAATAAAGGCACAGGATAGATTTGTGTTGGGGATGGAGTAGGGTACAAGGCACATATGAGAAAGTTATTTGTGTGGGAGAGATGATATGCCTGAGACTCATGACCCAAAAAGAAGTCACTCTTGACAGTAAGGGCAGTCCTTGGCAATGTTAGTTATCTTGAATTTGGGGCTGGTTGTTCTAAATATTTAATACCAAGCAGCGCCATTGAAGTACTTTAGCTTTTCTCAGCCACAATGTATTAGATATTTGAAATCCAAATGTTCCTCAGTCCCGCTCAAACCTATTTTTATCTCAGCTGAGGTTGCAATTTTGTTCTTATAGACCTGTCAAAGACAATTTTGTAAGGTTGAGGCATAATTTCAAGCTTTTTTTTATTTCTTACACCACCATATATTTTTACTCTGAATCATATACTTTAACTGTTTGTCACATGTGTGCTTTTTACAAGTCTGCACACCAGTATTCTATTTATTCTATTTCTGTGTTAACTTTACCCATTATATGATATGACTTTTTTTTGCATATGCATATAATGAGATAAATGTGCACATGATAGATAGCTAGACATATACCATCAAATCACTAGAATAACTTGTATTCTCATGTTATTGATGAACTAAATATATCTGGTGAAAGCAGATATATTTGGGGAAAAGCTGATTTTACTTATTTTACTTATTCATCAATAGGATTCACTTAATGTATTAGCTTTCTAAAGAACAATGACATATTGTCAGCTTCTCTTCCCATTCCCCACAACTGCTTTTCCAAATTTCCCTTCTTCCATTATTTGGAAGGTTCCATTATCTGTTACAGGTTGAATTGTGCCCCCCAAATTCATATGTCAAAGTCCTAACTCCCAGGAGCTAAAAGTGTGAACTTATTTGGAAATAAAGTCATTGCAGAGTAATCAGTTAAGATGAAGTCATAACTGGAGCAGGGTGGACCCCTAATTCAATATAATTGGTGTTCTTATAAAAAGAATACTGTGTAAAGAGATAGACACACACACACAGGGAGAATGCCTTGTGAGGACTGGAATGACCCTACCACAAGCCAAGGAACTACCAGAAGCTAGGAGAAGGCCTGAAACAGATCCCTCACTAGTACCTTCAGAGGAAGCATGGACCTGCCAACACCTTGATCAATAATATTTATAATGGGTAGCCACCCACACTGTGGGTAGGGAATATGTCATATTATCATAGTAACCATAAACCTAGCAGTGTCTAGCAAATAGTAGCCCTTCAATAATTGTTTTATTAATGAGTTAATTCTTCCATATTTATATTTAAAATACAACATATTTTTTAAAAACTGTAAAAATCTGAAGAAAATAAACAATGTATTGGTAGAACTAATAAGAATATTTGATACGGAAATGCAATTCAATAATCATGGATGAGTAAAGATCTAAAATCCGTTTCATTCATTTACCGATTATATAAAATGAGTAGGGTATACTGTACTACTCCTTTTCAGTGATGTAATTAACGCCATCTATAAACTAATACCAAGCAGACAAATAATATTCACCATTTCTCTTTTATATCCATTTTCTTTGGTTTGATTTGTTTTCTCAAGAAAAAATCCCAGTTACATATTAGTCATAAGGACTTTGATGCTGAATTGAATCACCTTCTCTGTATAGCATGGCAGGACACCCTCAATAGCATCCTCCCCACCAGTAGTAATGGTGCAGGTGCTATATTGAGAACCACTGTGGCAATACTCCAGCCACTTCAAGAAATTTTCCCAGAACAGGTGGTTCTTTAAGTTGGCTGCTTGTCAAAATCACCAGTAGAACTTGAAAGAAATACAGGTACCTGGGCCCTAATTATCAAGAGAAGCTGATTTCAGTATTCCTGGGTAATGGAGCCCACTTATTTGTATTTTTAAAACCTCCACAGATGGTTAAGTGTAGCTTGAGTTGAAAACCACTATAGCACTTAACCTTTACATCTTGACCTTCCTTTTGAAGTCACCTTTCTTTGTCCTTATGTAGTCAGAATAAGCCCCATTGCTTATGGGTTTTGTTTCTGTAACTCATAGCTAGGTCTAGTTGTTTTGGTGACAATTTCATCTCTGGATTTTGTCTTTTAAATTTCGTTTAACTCCTTGCTCTGCAACCCACAGGCCAATCCCACCTTTTTCCAAAATCAGTTCCCAAATAATAGAACCTTACTCCAGGAACACTGCCCCAGATCATCCCTTGATAATATTCCCTTTCTAGTCTGCCCTCACCAAAAGCAAAGATGGTGAGCATACAAGCCTTCAAAATTTGTTATTTTCCTCCTCAGGGACTACTTCATGTGACCTGTCATCAGACAGCGAGAAGCCCAAGCATTTCATGGCCAATTTAAGAATGAGAAAGTCATGTCGACCATTGACATTTGAAAACATAATTCTCAGTTAATAAGGATAGATCTAGTCCAGAGGCTCAATCTTATAAACAGACATTTTTGAAGAATTACGTATTTCTTTTTTCTCTTCCTTGACACTTGATTTCTTAACACTAGATTTATTAATTTCTCTTTACCTACCATTTTGAATGCCTCATTCCTGTTATTATTATACTTAATGAGAGAATGTATTAAGTCTAAAAGATTAAAAAATGTGCATAGTCTTAAAATTTTCAAAACTATCATTGACAAAGAAAATGTTGCAAGAGTAACATTTTCTCTACAATCTTCTTATAAATTAAAATCTGTTCCACAACTTACATGTTGAATTTTCTTTCACTAAAGTAATAGCAGTTAAATTTAAAATGGACACAGCTGCTTTCATGGGTTAATTGTGGAACTTGTATTTTCACGGAAACAATATACATATCCAACTACCTTGGCAAAGTCCTTGATATATCTCTTTTAGTCATGCAGATTCAAAGTGTTGAATTCACTGAGTATTATATACAGCCATATTTTCCTAATGAAAACAAAGATAAAGATTCCTAACCCATTGTGATAATTCTGTTGTATATTCTGCAATACAAATTGCACTACATAGCTCAATATTTTAAAAAAATACAAGGACATAGTTATACTCACAAACTGGGTTTGCAAACTTGGCACTGACGTTCGGTCACACAGATTACTATATGTAACTATGACACGGATGAAAAAAAGACTCATTAATGCTGATAGGCATCAGACTTTTCTTTTTTTTCTTTGTTCATGTTCACAAGTGCCTAAATGGAGGAAGGCTCAAAATAAACACAGAAACAAAAGTCACAGGGCTATTTAGAATTCTGTATTCCTGAAGAAAAATGATGAAAAGGAGACCTATTTTGGATTCACTTCCATACTGCTCTCTCTTTCAGAAAGCCTGGCCTTCCAAGTTCATCCAGCTTAGTGGTTTCGGCCACTATCATATCCTCCAGGGAAAGCTGGGAAATGAGTTACAACGACCGAACACCATGCACACTGTGCTGTTTATGTCTGGTTGAGAACTAAATAAGGACGGGGCACAGCTGCAGACACACAGCAGGTAGAGAATCACTTAAGAGATAATCAAAAGTAGCAGGATAATAAGTTTAGAGGGAGAGAAAAAGTTCGGAACCTGAGGTGAAACCCTGGAGTGACAACAAAGCCTGGAAGAGTAAAAGAAATACAACACTTAAATTCTACGCTGAAATCCCCAATCTGGAAAAAGCAGGATCTGTAGGATATTACTTATAATTAAAAGAGGGTGAAATCTGGTGCAGGGGAAATGACACTGCACTCTGAATGCAGATATCTGACTTCTGGTTCCAGCCCAGTCACTGACTTGTATGTGACTTGAAGGAAGTTGCTTAACCTCTTTTGGTCTCATCCTTAAAATGACAATGGTGGACTAGAAGTTTCAATGATGTATTTTCTACATTTCTAAAAGTTCATAAATTCTAAGCATAAAGATTTTTAAAGAACTATACAGAGAAGAACATCAGATACTTATTAGATAATATCCACAGACTTGGAGCAGAAACTTACAGTGGCCACATTAATTTCCTGTGCAGCATCCCTGAGAGTTGGTGTGAGCTCTAGATTGTTGCGCATCAGTGAGAGAAGGCCCCACCTAATGAGGCAGCTATTATGCATCTGGAGATCTCTTAGGTTTAACTGATACTCATCTTCTAATAGTTTTTAGCCTTAGATTCTGTTCTATCCTCAAAATAATATAAAAGAAATAAATTTGTCTTCAAATATTTAAAGCATTTTTGACCCCCTTAAGTTTTATCTTGTCTAGGCTATAAACATCCTCATTTCTTTCAGCTATTGCTCATTTACATGATGTTGGAACTTGAGAAGCAAACGGATTGCTGACTTCTAAACAGGGGCAAGCTGTTGGTATTTGTTTTAAATGCTGATACCCTGAATGCAATGAATGAGACAGGAGCCCCCAATTTTAAATAATTCCATATGAACTAATATCAAGGGTGGCACAAGAAACTTTAGCTTCTAAGCACAGCTGCTAACAAACTCAGGCAAAGAAAAATATATGAGGTTGAACTACATTAATTGCTGATATTTGATGCATGCAAGTCTCAAGAACTGACAGTGACTATATAAAAAAACCAGCAATAGCGAGAGTCAACAATTATAGAGTCAGGCACTATACTAAGTGCTTTTCATTATTTCCATTATTTAACGGAAACCAGCAATTTGATAAAACAGGTAAATCTCACTTGCTGTGGAAAGGCTGGTTCTTAGGGAAGCAGTCCATTGCTCTGCATAAAGCTAAGTCTGGAGTTAAATTTACTTTGGATAGCATTTCTTCCTCTATGATCTACAGGTTTGGGCCTATCAGAACCATCTACCATCTTTGTGCCATTTTCAATTAGGCAAACCACCCAGTGACAGCCCATTTCTTCCTACCTGTACATATTTCCTTTCCACCTTTCACTTAGGTGAGATGTAGCTTTTTTTTTTCAGTTTTGATATTCATCTGATATATTCATGCCAGACAGTAAAAAAGACTCAACTGTAGCCTTGATACCAAGTTGTTAAATAAAGTCTAGGTCAATTTCTGTCTTTTCCTTGCTCATATATATAGGCTTTATGTCACAATATACCAAGAGCCCACAAGAAGAAAGGATTCGTATCTGAAGGCTTCCATGCACCAACATTTCTGATGCAGCCCACAACTGGTAGGCGTACTTTCTTCCCTCTGTCTTGGTACTATCTTTACAGCCTATCATGAAAAGTGGGTTTTTATCATGGCAGGAGAAAATTTAACTGGGAATGATTGTAAAATGTGCAATCATTAGAAGTTTTCTCATATTTAACAGCCTTGGTCAAAGTGTACCTCAGTGAGCCAGGCTGAAGATAGCCATGGATGGCTCCTCTACATTGCAAATTAGCATCATTATACCAGCAAAATATCTTCAAATCCTGTGATCCTGTGCCACATCAATCTCTGTCACCCTTATATTTTCTTAGAACCTCAGAGAAAATACTGTGATGTATGTAGGTGGCAGGTGACAGACCAGGGGTACTGGAAACAGTAGTTAGGAAGTTCTGGTCCTGAAAAAAAAGAATAGGTGCTAATGAATGATGGTTGCCTTATAAAGAAGGACAGTAAGCAGAACTCTTACCCAGACACAAACCAAATAGAATTCCTGGGGCAGTGGGAAGCTGGTGTGTATGTGTGGCGGAGCACGTCTGACTGCTATATCAGAGTAGCTGGATATGGCGATGACGAGAGGGTCAGGGAAAAGTAGAGGCAGTAATATGAAAATGTGCTTTTATACATCTGAATTTAGCTACTTTATATTTGACTTTGCTTCTGTCTTATTCACCATTCCTCATTGTTTTTGTATCATCTAGAATTGTCAAAAATATTTTCATTTAAGTCATTGCTAAAATTTTTGAAAATGCTTAACCAAAGCAGAGGACATAAGAGGATCCTATAGATTTTCAATTAAGCAGCACTTTTCAAGAAACTTGCTATTCAACAAGTTATAAAACTCAGCTAATTCTATTTTTCGTAGTTCCTCCCTTTGGGTTACTGGGATCCATTAAATTAATTGCTGATATGAAAACATTGCAATTGATATAGTATATCTTCCCAATCCTAATTCTTTTCCCCAGAGCACTCTAATACCATAAAGAATGAAATGAGATTGGATTAGAATGTATTTTTATTTGCTTATATGTTTGGTGAACACAATTTGGTTTTCAGTGATTGACTTTTTTAATAATGCTGCAGCCATCTACTTAATCTAAATGTTTGCCTAGAAATAATACTAAGTTTATAATATTTTTCCTTTTTTAAAAATCAGAAAATTTCCCTGTTTCCAGTCTTCTTCTATATCTCCTGTTTGTTATCATTCTTCAAAGAATAAAAGAGTTCTAAAATAACATTTGCATGGCTTGGGAGGTAAATTTATTCGGAAGAAGAGGCTTGAAATCATTTAGAGAAACTCTGTGTTCTCATATAATTTCCTTATCTCTTTTTTTAGTTCAGTTTCCTCGTAAGTGTTTGTTCTGCCCTTATCATTTGAAAACTTACTCTTCTTGATAGAGATGAAAGCAAAATAGGCCAAAAACAGTTATGCATTATTCCACAGAATCAAAGGGAAACAATTTTAAACCTAGTCTAGAAAATGAACATAAAAAGCTCTACTGAGGATTTTTTTTTTCTTAAATAACCCAACAAGTTCAGTTTGGTCTGAAAATAAGACCAAAAATTCAACAAATACCATTTTTATTAAATAGCCTATGTCTATGAGTGATTCATGTCTATTAAAATGCCAACCACATTTTCAAAGAAAATGGAAGATTGAACTATTTAGCTTGGCAGTCAAATGAGTTAGACCCATTTTTCTTTTTCCTCTTTCTTTTCAAAATGAATTGACTTGTGTTTTAGCTGATTGACAGTCAAGACACATATAACAGAAGTGAGGAATTTTTAGTTGTGTAACTGCAAAGACTTGAATCAAAAGATTTTGGTGAGTAGCTACAACCTCAAGCACCCTTGGCTACTCTCTCTGGCATCGTCATTTTGTAGAATCCAGTGAGACACATCTATAAACTTCAATGTTTCAACAATTAGATGAGCACTTCTACTGAGATATTTCCTTAGCCTGTGAAAATATATTTGCAAATGTCGTGGAATCAATGCCAACGTCTTTTTTCCGACTTATTTCCTTCCTGGACCCATATTTATTTTTGTAGTTGAATTCTCATGCTTTTAGTAAAGACTGAATCTTTGAAAGGGAGAAGGAGATTTGTAACTTGCCTTTGGTAGTAGGTCCCAGAGATCTATCAGTGACAACGAATCATTCTATTAAAGCTCAGAAGACTAGTTGGTCACTCCAAGGCATAGCCACATCTGACTAGTTCGCTACGTGGAAGCTAGACTGAATTTATGTAACCAAAACAACTTTGCATTGGAATAAACATAGGGAAGAGGTGGAAAGAAAAGCAGTTAGGTAGAAAGCATTACATGAAAAGAATAAAGAAAAGAGCAAATGATATTGGCTGAGGCAATAAGTTTGGAAAACTATCTTTGAATGAAGAACAAAACCCTAGGTATGCAAAACAAAACAAAAGCCTTCTTTTGTTTCTTTTTTTATTTGACTAGCTTTGAAACCCAAATAAATTATTTTTTAAACAAATACTTTGGCTTTTGATAAGAGCTAAACTCTATACGAATTGATGAACTTTTAAGAATTTTCAGGATGAACTTTTGTTGTGCTGGCTTTTATTGAAGGTATTCTAATTTTCAGTAACACAGCTCACTGAAGAATGGGAAAGACAAAACCTGAAATTCAGTGCAAGAAGATATAAAAACCATGAGTTTACTTTTGCAAAGATATTTTGTGGATTTTAAATTATATATTCTCCAAAATTTCTCAGCACAATTTTTAAATTTAAAACTTGCATATTACACATATTTTAAACTTATGGAGACCATGAACTTAAATTAAAATTAGTCTACACAATTATACTTCTCTTTATTGTGGGAGAAAAGATGTTTATTTTTTAATTATGGTAAAATAAATGGAGAAGTAAATTTGGAGATGTAATTTCAAAGTAAATGACAAAAAGAATATTGTACTTGTGCATTTTGTTCCTGTAATTTTGTCAATAGTTTCTCCTGCATAATGTGTGCTGTAAGCTAGCCACATGAAATAAACGACTTCGGTCTTAACTGAATGTTACTGTCTGCAGTACATCATAACCCCAGCCCGCTGATAATAAGCCTTATTTGGCAGTAATCTACATCCAGTGGCATTTGGAAAGCTGCAATAACGATGATGAAATTAAAACTCAAGAATTTAAGTAGCACATAGGTCAGCATGCTGTAAAAATGTAGGTAAGAATAATAATGACCTCTAAAATGTTTGTGTTCATTGGTGAAGGCTGAGCTAATTAGAATAGGAAGTTGAAATATATTACTTCTTTTCTGAATTTTCCAAGTAGAATGATGTGAAATAAACATAAGCAAATTCAGAAGTTATATCCTCTTAAAGCAATAATATACCCAATAATTCCATATTTACTTCTGTATATTACTTGACCTCTACTGTCCTACCTGGTTCTAAATTATGCTCTTTTTTGATTTAAGTGTTTATTACTAGCAATAATAAAAATTGGGTAATATTTCTTCAACAGTCCTAGCAAGGCTTACCTTAGCTATATATACAAGATCCAGAACAGCCTTTCTCAAATGTATATGTATAATAAATGTCCCTTAGTAAAAACATGGGAATGTGTTGATCTAACCCTGAATCCCACCCAAACCCCCATGATTTGGAAGTAGTCATGTAGATATTCATTCATCCAAGGAAGGCAGACTCTAGTTCCTTTTTCCTTTTCATGTAAACACAAAGAAAGGGGTTGTTGTGTCTTTTATTGCTTTTAGTGAATAGTGCATTAACCAAATTAAGTAAGTGCCTTCATTCCAGGATTCCTTATTCATGTCTCTATGGAGTGTGATCTTTCAAGAGGAGTTGATACAAGTTAATCCACATATCAACTAATTTCATCACCTGTCATTTTTAGTGTCTCCAGGAATACTATTGTTCCATGGAACCCAATTTGAGAAACATTGGCTTAGTGATAATATGATTTTTGTTTATCTCTGCCAAATCTTAATTTACTTGAGAACTTTATCTTGAATATTCTCAGATGCTCATTAATCTGGGTTAACTGGGTTTAACTGGAATAAGATTCGTCAGCTACGCAAATGAATAAAACTGAAGGAAAAAAGATGTCTTTCAAGAGCCAGACATACCACACACTGAAACATAATCAATATGAACATCCTTTATTCATTATTGTTATAATGACTGCATTGTGTTCAAATTCTTAATGCACAGAATAATTCTTTTTCAAGTCCACCATTATTAAGGGCAATTCCTTCGATTTCCTATGGTGTGATAGCAATAAGCATAGACGGTCATCGGTCATCTTTTAGAACTAAATGACAATTTGAACCTTTATTCAAAGCTGGCACATGGTTTTACACAAAAAACAACAACAAAAACCTTCCTTTTTTTAGGACAGCAGGATAGACAGATCTTAGAATTTAAAACAGAAAACCAGGTGATTATATATTGGATGTCTTCTAGACAGCTCCTAGACACCAAATAAGTGACACAGAGAGAGCCTATATTGTCAGTTTATTTGGCACCATGTCAACCAAAAATTATTAACTGTTTCATTGATCAACTATATTTTTCTTTTACTCAAAATCAGCTGTCAGTCCATTTTTCAACAGCTCAGTGACGTTAAGTCTTTTCTCCAGAAGGTAAGAAACAGCATACAGGTGCACAGTTATTCACTAGCTAAGATCCCATTCTTTCAAGTCCTCCCTAATATTGATATTCAAATGAAAAGGAGTAATTTTGCAGGGTCATATTTTAGCATTCAGTCATATGGAAAAGAAAGAATGCGATTTAAGCAAAAAGGCCTGGCATACAACAGATACTTAATAAATATTTTGAATAAATAAATTATAATAATTATAGACTTCCCCAGTATGTCAAAGTTGTGATTTAACTAGCTCACTACTAGCCTTAAAATATACACCAAAAATGCGTGATTATCTGAGCTATATTTTTAATCTTCAATGTTATATTTATCTAGTATTATATTTTATGTCTATCACAATTTTGCTTTTTCACTATTAAAGAAAAATGTTAGACATGATTTTTATCATGATTTTATACTTGTGTCCGTTATTTGAAACTTGACAAATAGTCCTTTTTTTGCTGTTACTACAAGACACAACAACGCCTTCTTTTGTATGTATATGAAAAGGAAAAGGAAGTATATTCTTCCATCTTTGGGTGAATTTCCACATGGCTAATTCCAAATCACAGGTCAGGGAACCAGGCAATACGATTAGTTCATATAGTAAAGCAAAATGTGAGTTGGTCCATGTAGCATAGTCCAGAAGCAGACTGGCTAGTACCTGCTGCTTCAGGCAGCCAATCCACTCAGATAACTCGGTACAATGATCTATTTCCGAGCTTGAGCTGATCTTTGCATGCTCCTCCTGCAGAGCAGAGAGATGTGCACACAGTAGGCTTCTGAAAAAGGTCTGAGAATGATAAAATACTTATACATACTAAGTCATTCTGTAAACACACACAATGCCAGCAATTTCAATTATTTTATGTAACATAAACCAACAGAGTAATTTTTCAACAAGCAAATATATATATATATATATTTGCAGATTACAAAATCTAAAGCCCCAGGGACACTCATCAACTCTATTTTTTCTTTTCATGACTATTTCTTCCTGCACCCTAAATCATGAAAAGACATCAAGGGTCATCCTGATATAGAAACACTCATAATTATCATAAAATGTAACAGTTAACAGAAAGGAGAGTTAGAGTTGATAAAATATCTCTTAAGTTTGACCCATTTTACTTCTTTCTTGAATGCTAATATTCATATCTGTGCTAAATATAAAAATACCTGAGAGTAGCTCTATGGAGCCCAATTTTCTGTAGGCAGCCTTTTAGTTTCTCCATCTCTATACACATTAACTTATATAAAAATAAGGAAAAGTTAAATGAGTTCTCTTTAAATGTAATTTCCTTTTTGAAACTACGCACATAAGACTATGTATTTTAGTTTTCAAATTACTGACATTTTGTAAATGCATATATGTATTTTCCACATTACAATATTAGCCAAGAAAAAACAACAAAAAAAGAAGTGCCTGGGTAGGAGTGAGCAGGAGAACATTCTCAGTTTTGGTCTATTCCCATAGTGTTTCAGGAATGTCTTCTAAATTTCTACTTTTAAATCACTTCTATTCCTACCACATTTCATATAATTGGGCGAGAATTTGAATCTTAACTTCCTCATTTAAAAAATTCACCTCCCGGGTCAGCCCCGTGGCTTAGCGGTTAAGTGCATGCACTCCGCTGCTGGCGGCCCGGGTTCAGATCCCGGGCACGCACCAACCACACCGCTTCTCCGGCCATGCTGAAGCCGCGTCCCACATACAGCAACTAGAAGGATGTGCAGCTATGACATACAACTATCTACTGGGGCTTTGGGGGAAAAATAAATAAATTAATTAATTAATTAATTAAAAAATTCACCTCCCCCATCATCACCATGCTTGCTTTTCAAGGAAGGAGTCTCATTCCAATTGCGAATGTTGTGATAATTTTTTTATCAATTTGGATTGTAATTTTTTCTTCAACTACCATTAACTAGCATTTATAGTCAATGTTTCTCCTGTACTTTACACATATTGCTAAAGGAAAAAGGTTATGTATGCAATTGTTGATCAACTGAGTTCTGTCTTATGTTTGCTTGACTATTTGGTCAATGTATGAATCAAGTAACTTTACTTATTATTTACTTTGAAACCATTATAATAATAAACTTCCAGCAAGAATAATATTAGCAGTCTGATAGATTGTGCTTAACCTATATCTTGCTTATTACACACAATCTCTAACTTTTAAACAACCCTGCAAGTACGATCTAATTGTTTTCATTCTGCAAAAGAGTTAACAGGTTTTCAGAGATGTTCTGTCACTTGCCCAAAGCCACATAGTCAGTAAATGTCAAGCCTGGAATTTGAGCCTCCATCTCTTTGGCAACAAAGTCCACACTCTTGAGAAAAGGAAATTAAAAGTATGGAACACATGTTGACATTCATTATATGAATACTAACGGAATACATCTGCTTTGAAAATATTCAAAGTGAAATGTGGATAAAACAGAAGGCCATTATTTAAGGTCATGATGCAATGAGTTGCTTCAATTTCACAAATTATTTCTTAAACAAACAACTTGTAAAGCAGGGTCATAACTGATAGGAATAAAAGGAGAGAGAAAAAAAGTAAGTACTAAATGCCTCCTGATCTTACGTTCTCCTGTATCTCCCTGCCTCTTCAGCCACCGCCATGATAAGTTAGTACGTACAGACACTAACTGAATTTCTTTCTCTTTTGGGGGGGTTGGAGGGCAGTTTCTATAATATAGACAAATTAAATAAAGCATATGGCTGTAATTATCCAAGTAATGACAAAGAGAAGAATAAAAGGATTTCTGGACTCTGGGTCATTCCAGTTCCAACATTTGAACTATTATGGATGACTGCAGCACTGTGAACAAAAGACTATAACGCCAGGACTATGACACACTACTAGTAAAAGTGGTTTAAACTGGCAACTGATACAGTCCGCCAGACTCTTTTCTTTAGGGGCAGCATGCCCACAAATGGGAGTGAAGCTTGTTGGTCTACACAAACAGACTCTCTTCCTTCCAAATGAAACTAAGTTTGAGGTGTTACTCTTGTTCTACATGTTGTCACATAAAATGAAACGAAAATTCTACTATAGAAGGCAGCAGTCCACACACTTCAATGGAAAAAAATGCTGGGCCTTTCAATGGAGAAAAGACTCATTCAAAAGATCTGTAGTGGTTTCTAGTTTGGCTTATTGGTAATTCTGTTAGTATATTCAACTTTCATCAATTCTTCGGAGTGAAATAACCACCTTAGGGATGTTATTTAGGTGGTGTTTTTTAGGATCCCATGACACAGAATGAACTCATAAACCATAAAAGTCTGTGACAGAGACAGGCTAGATGTTCACAAACTATTTCCCCTCTTTCCTGGGAAGCAAACTACACTATATCTCAGAAATTTTCCTGTAGTTAGGTGTGGCATTCTGAATGAGTTCTGACCTATAGATTGTGGGTAGAAGTGATGGATGACACTGCTAAAACGGGTCCATAAAAACATACCAGGAGATGCCCTGCTCTGCTTCTTCCCTCATTTGCTGCAGAGAAACCAGGACAATGCCAAGGCCCCACAGGAGAGTAGAGCCAATAGAAGCCCCTGGTACCCCCAGTGTCTACACTGGACTGATTGGACAATAAATAGATAAATATTTGTTGTTCCAATCTACCTAAATTCTGGAGTTCTTTGTTAAGGGAATCTCCCTGCTCTGAATAATCTAAGTCCTATGCAAATGTGAGGGTGGTATTACCACCTATTATTATTAACATAATAGCCCAAATCCAGATTTTCACTGTGCTATCATAAATGACCATTTTGTATTTTGTTGATTATTGTTGTAAAAGTATTTCCTAAGGTTTTCCAGATTTGCTGAAGCACCCCAATTCCACTCACAAAGACTGAATTGCAAATATCTAACTGATCTTTACTTAGCTTACTTCTGCAGCATCAGCAACCACCAAAAAAAGGTTCTTTTCTGAGCATTCTCTTAAAAGAAAGGATGAAACTCTCTCTGCTATGTACATGACTTTTGAGCACGTTAAATGTTACTGAATATAGCCAAGTTTTTGACCATTTGTAAAATATTTTGTCAAAGATATCGATAGAAATTCAAATTGTTTATTTACATTTGATAGCAGCCCAAAGCATACGTCATTGCTATTTGTAGTGCATTTAAAAATTGCATTTCATACTAAAGATTGCTGTAATGGAAAGTTCCTCTAACATTCTCCATTTTCAAGGCAGATGATGTGACACTGAAGTGGATGAAGGAGAACCTTATGGTCTCAGCTGAGTCAGTACTGGGCAATGAAAACAGCATACTCAAAAGATGAGTATATCTGCAATGGACCATTAAAGAAAAGATTCACTGCCTTTATCAAAAAACCTAAAACTATAAATTATCCTACCTGAAAAGTACCCATTTAAAAACAGAATGTTTAATTTAGCTGACCAATTCTCCACTTTACTAAAATGTGGGGATGTTTTAAGGGAGGAATAATTTGTTCAAATCGATAGTTTCTAAATGTCTCAAAGCACTGTGCTCCAATTCTAACAGCATGTACCTAACCAAAGATTACTTTTATTAAACTTATGGAGCTACTTTATTGAAGAACTCCAAAAAGAGTATTGATTGTTAAAAGAAATGACTTCATTTTTCTAATAAAAAGTCTTTGTACTAAGTGCATGAATAACAATCAGGAAAAGACTAAAAGACAACATAGCAGTTAGAAAATCTTCAACTTTTCTATATGTTATGCCATGCAATTAATAAACTTTTCTAATAGCACAGAGATTTCTTAAATATAAAAACATTCATCATATTTTCTTCTAGATGTTTGTCCTTTCTCCTCCTTACGCTACTTCTAGGTATAGCTTTCATAGCTTTGTTCCAACATTTATAAAAGTATCAAGGAACCTCAGTATATATCAACTCAGGACAGGATTCAGAGTTAAGTCAAAATATGACGCCAGTAAGGGTGGCAAATACTATATGACCTATACACTATCAGATTACATTAACATGAAAGTATCTGCCAATACTGGATTGTCCCATATGTCTTACACTGTTAGGCTATGTCCATGTTTGGTGGCCCTTTCTGCTGACCCAGTCTCTTCTCTTTCATTCAATTACTTCAAAATTCTCATGATTGCCAAATTATCTTGAAAATATTTAATCTACTGCTCTGAAAGAGACCTCTCCCCCATCCATTCAATTTACATCAAATGTTTGTAAAAGGAAGACAGATGAACAAGCAACAGGCATTTATTGAAACACTGATTCATTTAAGATGGTCTAAAATCCATTCTATCTTCAATGAAGTAAGAATAGGTAATATTGATGGCAACTTTTCTTTTTTTATTTATTAGTACAGAGATGAAAATAAAGAGATAAAGGATTGCCATTCTGGACTCTTCTTGCCGTGGATAAAACACTTTATATGATAAAAGTCAATAAGCCCACCTAACACACGGCCGCCAAAGCCAGCTCTGTCACTAAGCTTTATGATTGAGGAAATTGGAAACTCCAAAGGTATAAACTTATATGGTCTATGAGGAGTATTTACTCTCTTTGTCAGTTGGGACACCAAGGCTTTCGACATAGTTAGTTGTTTGATTTAGACTGCTCAGGCCTAACAACATCCTGATAGTTCTTTCCTGTTGAACTACATAATTACATATTCTCTTTCTATGTATATGTGTGTGCATGTTTGTGTGCATGTGTATGTGCTTCTGTGTAGGTATAACACATATCTCACATATATTCACGTGCAACTATTAATAAAATAGTAATAAATGTGGCACTTCTCATCAGTTTCAAGCAACAAAAATAAATCCGAGTGCTGTAACAAGTATATTTTCATTTGAAACCCTAATAATTCCAATCTAGGTATACAATCTTATCTTCCAGCTTGCATGTAGATCATAAAAGTTGCTAAAAACAATAGGAAAACATTATTTTGACAGCTGCCATTATGCAATAAATGTTCTTCTATTTTTGCACAGAAGATAACAATTGCCAATCTGAATAAGTGATGAGGGGGAAGTATCAAGACATAAAATCTCCTACAATTCTATCTTTGCTTAAAAATAAAAAGTAAAACCCTCTGTGCCAAGATAAAATTATCGGCTATTTTATTTCTCTTAGAAACTTACTTTGAGTTAAGGAGAATATTTAAAATACTCAATTAGCTCAATTACTTGATTCCAATTTTTATGAACTGGCCAAAGAAATTATTGAACAAATTAACCCATATATAGCGAAGTATGCCTCCACTCCCCAAACACACACATAAAATGTATTGAGGATACTACTGTAAAGAGTGTTTACCTCTTGCTCTGAGGCAGCCATGTTCCCATGAACTCTTCCCAAATAAATTTCTGTATAGGAAATGAGGAGACACCCAAAAATTTCACCTCATTTAAAAATATTTTTTTCACCATGATATGTGTCTCCCAAACAAACAAATATGTGCCAAGAAAATATATGAGTTTATTTTCAAGTCAAGTGACCCAGGAAGAAGAGCAACACCAACATAAAAGTTACGGCCATAAGAAACGTTATGTCAGGATAGTGTCAGCAAACACATTGTTGGGGTATGCGGGAGGCAGAAAATAATAACTCTGAAGATTGGGAGTAAAAGTTAAATTCAGCCTCTAGGACTCAGACTGTGAGTGAGGACATGAATCTATGAAGAGAGCATAGTTAGTGAAGGAAGGGAGTGTGAAGTATTGACTTCCAACAATCCAAGTATGAAGACCCTTTTCTGACCTATACATTGTTAGTGAGGGTTTGGGGAAAAGGACATTCATATATGATGTTGTTGGATTTATAAATTGATATAATAATTTTGTAGAGCAATTTGTTAAGATTTACCCAAATGTTAAATACAGAATCTTCATAACCCGGTAGTTTGACTTTTAGGAAACTAGAGTTAAAAAATACACAAATAATCAAAGATATATAACATACACTTTTGCAGTATATTCACTACAAACTTGCTTAAACATGTGGAATAATGGAGAAAAACCTAACTGACAATAAATATGGGAATAATTAAAGATGTATTCATACTTTAGAGTACCATATAGTCCTCAAAAATGCTTGTTGGATCTCTGGATTTAGAGACATAGAAGAATATTCAAGCATATTGTTGCGTACAAAAATAAAGTTGCAGAATAACGTGTAGTATGATCAAGATTATATTCAAATATGTACGTCTATGTTAGTATGTGCATAAAGAAAAGAAAGTACATATACAAGGTTAATACTGTTTACTTAATAGAGTTCTATTTTTGTTGGAGGTACCTGTTAATAACAAAATTAATACTGATTGACTGTAAAAAGAATAATATTATGAAGAAAACAATTGATTTGAAGACCAAGATAAGGCAGAATGAGAAATTTGGAGTTTTACCCAATTTCAACTTGAGGAGTTGTGAAGAGCAGATATGCCACTCAGCCTAATATCAGTTCTTTTTCAGGGCTTACAGATCTAGAAATATTATAAAACCACATAGAGAGAGGTTACATGTTCTAGGTAATGTTATTTTGGATATGAAACTTTAAAATTATGGAAATAGAAGTGCTTGTTGAAACCATGACTATATCACAAACATACTAGCAGACAGTTCAATAATAACAGAACTGTGACAATAAGCACATGTGTTCTTTACATCCTTACAGTGGAAGGAACTACCAATAGTGATGAACTTCTTGTTGCTTCTCTCGGGCTACTTAAATATAGGATCTATGGAAATGATCAGGAATTTTATTTTATGAGAGAACTCCTTTCCTTCATTTTTAAATTTTTGCAGAATAAAAAAAATCAAGCAACTAAAAATAATCAAAAAGTCTCTTGAGGAACTAGTTTTTAAAGAATTCTTAGGGTAAAGAAACCCCCAAAAGTTCCCCCGATTATAAGTCTAAATAAAATAATAAACGAACATGAAAACTCAACTTTTAGTCCCCCTGTGAACACTTCCCCCTCAGTCCCCAGAGCCAGGGGACATTTGAAAGAGCGTGGCAGGCTCTTTGCCCACACTGTGGTGGCAGGCTGGCTAGGTCAAGAATGGACTTTGCAGAAAAACCTGAAGAGAGAACCCTGCTCTCATTCTCCTTGACTCCAGACAGCCTGATGAGTGATCAACTTCCAGGAACAATTGTCTGCATGCGCCTCAGTTATTCTCATAGAGTTTCAGTAGTCTGTATACATATTTTCCTATCTTTGCATTAATGCTTCAGATGCAGTCCAGCCAATAACTCATTTCTTAAGTTTTCTTAGGAACTGCTGAAAAAGTGCTCCTCCTCATGGTTAATGGCAGATGTCCAAGTATGCTTGCAGGGTGCTGCTCTGATCCCTCGCTGTTTTTATCTATCACTATCATTCCTTCCTTTCTCTCCCTCTGTCTCCCCTGTGCTTTTCTTGATTCCTGTGCTTTTCTTGATTCTTTCAAGCTTCCCTAACTTGTGTGAAGATCCTTCAGCTTACATACAAGTATGGGAATTTGCATGTGCCAAAAGCTGACTCTATCAATACATTTGTTGATGAGAATTTAAGGAGGAAAAAGGTAAGAACTCCACAGGGGTAGTGCTAATTGATTTTCTTTATAAACACATAAGCAATTATAAAAGTGACCATCTGCTTCGTCTGCATGAAGTTAATGAATACACAAAAGGAATTAAATTTAGAGCTTACTTAAATCTTAAATCCAACTGCCTAGACAGTTGCTTAGATGTGTCATAAGGTCAAAGGAAAAGTGCTCAGGCTGCATGATAAAGACCAACAAAAATAAATAGGAGCCGTAGTTTCTTTCACTGAGAAATAGTGAAAATAGTGTTTTGTCGGCTGCAATGTCTGAAAGTACAGACATTAGAAACTAATATCTAACATTATTTTCAAACAAGACACTGATATTTATTAAGCCAAATTGGGCCTATGAAATATAGAAAATAGTTAAAGACAACATCATTGTGGCAATTAGCAATTTTCCTTTAAAAATTTGCTCATTTCATTTGGCTCAGCATTCTAGAAGCACACATAACTATTTCTTGCAGATAATCATTAAGAATAAAAGAGCACAGCAGAGATTAATTCAAAGAATTACTGCTATATGACACTACTCCTAGACTCCAGTGTTAAAAAGCAGATCTTTTTCACTATTTTTATTTCAATGGATAAATGAAGATTATATATATAAAATGAAAAACCGAAGATTTGCAGACACAACATTTATTTCAACTGTTCAAGCTGGGACACTCAATGTGTACAATTGCAGATCCACACACTAAGATCCTTTGATGCGTGAAAATATATCTGTATTAACACGTGGAAAACTCATAATTTTTAGAAGTAATATCTCTGAAATTGTTAGGAAAAACCCAATGGTCATTTATTAATTCCACCAGTAATTACTGACTTGTCTTTGGTACACAGTCTGTAATAGTTGCTGGATATATTGCATTGACCAACAGGGTCCAATCTCACAACACTTATCTTTTAGTGAATGTCGGGATTTGTAAGTGCCACTGCAAATGCTGCAAAGTGTCCTAAAAGACAAGAGATAAGAACAAATATAATTGAGAGTTCTGTTGGACAGCAGGGGCATCAGGGAAGGCCAACCCAAGGAAACTACCTTTGAGCTGACGATTGAAGGATGGCCAAGAGTTCAGGGAAGAAACACTGGATCCCAGTTTAGACTACTGGTTGGAACATTAGATATTCTCAATTCTATTGCATTATAGTTTTTTTTTCTGAAAGCAAATATGTCTTTTAACATAGGAGACGATATTGAAATTCAGGTCATTATCACATGTGAAATAAGGAAATGATGTATTGGTGGATGCCAATTTAAAATCCATTTAAATACAAATGTTTAAATTAATTTGTCCTTTCCCCCAAAGAAAACACAAAACAAAATAAAAATAAAATAATGGATGTTGATAGAGTGGATGGAGTACTAGATTTAAATATGCAGAGAAACCCCAGAGTATTGAGAATTTAAGATCCTCCCACAGGTTGTCCCATACCACTTCTAGTGTTATTTCTTAATAGTTCTCTAAATGTGCCATAAATTCTAGGCAAACTCTTCTACATTCTATCTCCTGAATACCTCACACACTTCCATCTCTACACCTTCTATGGTCTCCCCTCTGCCAATGCCTTTCTTACTCTATAAGGCCGCTTTCCTTGGTGACTTTTCCTTCTACTCCAATCAAATGATTATAGTTCTTTATGTACACATTTCTGATGATACATAGTCAAATTCTGGCTTGTATTATATTGTTTTATATATGTAATTATCAGATTCCACCACCTGACTGGAAGCTCTTATAGCAAGTGGACTTTGTCTTCTTCATCCTTCTATGCAATACAAACTCTGCATTTTATTTAATATTTAGAATAAAAATGGATTAAATTGAATTGAACTGAATTAGTATGCAGCCTGTAAAACAGCTCTTCAGTCTAACTCAAATTTGAGATTTTGTGGCCAATTTTTCTCTCTGACACCACTCACAAAAAAGTGGTATGACTTTTTTTAAGCTCAGCTCTTCTTAAAATTTTGAATACTTTACATAATCTTGTTTAAGAAATACCATGTTTCACACCAGTAACTTTTACAAGTAACTCAAATCTTGTCTCGGAGTTAGTGAGCCATAGAGAAAAGCTCACTGTATGGGGAAAAAACATCATTCATTCCATCTTTCCCTCACCAAATATACATTTTGCCACTCGTAAGCATCAGTAACCATCCTAAGTGCTAGGGAAATAACAGCAAAGAAGACAGAAGAGTTTCTATTATGGAGCTTAGAGTCTAGAGGCAAACAGAGAAGGTGTGATAGATATATTTACAAATTGTCATAAGTAATATGAAATAAATAAATAGGGTGCTGATACAGAGAATAGCAGGCAGAGAGAATGTTGGATAGAAGGTTAAAAAACACCCCTCCATGGTAGGAAATTTAAACTGAGACCTGAAAATTTTGTAATTTGAGGATAGCAAGAGAATCTAATGGCATATTGAAGAGCTCATCATATTGTTTATAGACTTCAGAAGACTATTTGTTGAGAAAATATAATATTAAGGAAAAATAAAAACATGTAATAGGAAGAAATAAAAGAATTAGCAGAAGTATAGGAGGCTCCTGGAGTTATAATTGAAGCTTGATTGCTTAATTAATCCATACAGATATTTAAGCCTTATAAATAACTCTGCTGAATACATTCTTTTCCCAGCTCCTTCACCTTGTGCGAGATTGTTTCATATCTCAGGGGCCTTTGAGAACTTCCCATGTTTGTACCATTACATCAGAGCCTAAGAACAATTGTTACTATTCTCCAACTGTGGACCCTGATGACACATTCCTCACATCATTATCCAAAATGTCCATGAAGCACTTAATATGCCCCCCTCACATTTTATCACCCACCCATGGTTTGCTGAAAAATGATGGCTCCTAATATTGCAAGACTTTACTAAAAGCTTTTATTTGAGTGACTCTTATGGTAGAACATTTCTTATTTTTTAGAAGTGTTCACAATAAAAGAAAATAGATTTTTGTGCTCTTTTTTCCTATAAGAAAACACCATTTGTACTTTTTGTTGTTGCAAATGTTATAGAAATCAACTCTCTTTCCTCCGTCTCATGCAACAGGACTGAGAGAATGGACATTGTGGGCAGAGGTTTGAAAGGCAAACTAAAACTTCTCTGGGCACTGATGATGCTGGAGAAAATAATTCTGCCCTAATTATATAGTGAGTCACACCTGTCATACTAATTTGTAAAATCTTTTATCATTAAAATTTGGAAAGAGTTTGGATGATAAAATATGAATGGAAATAAGTCTATTAGGAAAGGTTGGGCAGCCTCTGGAGATGGCTGAATGTAATACAAAGACATTTAAGGTTTATTCCAGATAGGGAAGTGGTTCAGTAGAAAACAAATGCAAACACAAATGTAAACAAGACCAATAGACAGACAAAAATACTGCCTAAAGGTCCTCTCTATATTTATCAGGAAACATTGATGAAATAAATTTCAGGAATTGCTATAATCCATATTCTTTTCCTTGCTAAGACTTTATGGCCTTTTCAGTAGGTAAAATCTATGAGATCTTTATAATCAGGAGTTGTTTAATTTTATAAAAATTAATATGAGGGAAATTTAGATCTCTCGCATATTTTCCTTCCTGTCTCCCAATATACCTCTCTTCCTCAGCTATGATAATTTCAGCCCCAGCAATCTATTTTATATTTAATATCCTTTTATTGCCACTAAATATTTTTGTTTATACTATGTTACATTTTCACCTAAATTATCTGCTAAATGCATTCTCAATGGGAAAACAGACAACTCAGCATTTTCATATCCCCACAAAGAAAGAAAATTGCATGTTTTACTTTTTATGGTTTCTTATTGCTTTTTAAATTCTGTCATCTAATGGGACTAATGTTCATGGTTTAGGAGTATATTTACCATAAACGGCTTTCGTGGTTATCAAACATCGCCGCTTCATTTTGGCGTTTAACCAACCTCAACCACTATTTATTGCCTCATATACTTCTCTACTGTGAACATTACACTTTAATTACCCCAATCCCTATTTCTAGAACTGATTTAGAAAGCCTGAATGGGAATAACCATTTCTCGTTTCACTTATGTAAGCAGGCAGTGCCTGTGCCCAAGCAATCAGAGATCGGGGCCATGAAATCAGTAGAGTGCATTTCAATGACCTGAAAAGTCCAAGTTCTATGGTACTGGAAATGCAAATTTTCTTAAGTGCAAGAAAAGGGGAAGTAGGAGAAGGGAACTGACTATCTAATATTTCTTCCAAATGCTCAAATCCATGTTGAAGTCTAGTGATATTGAATGCTGCTGGGGAAAACGGGAAAGTGCTAATTTCAAAATTATTGATTAATTTTAAGTAAATAAACACAACTTGGATCTTGTGCTTTAATAATCTATCTTTGCTTTGCCCCTAGTATCCTCCCACACTGCTTTTTCCAATCCTTTTTTAATAAAAATAATACTTTACAAGGGTATAATACTTTTTAGGTTGTAGGACATTGTCTCATAAACAGATGAAATAAGTCCTTTTCTGAGAATCTTTACCTACTCACTACTACAGAACAAAAGAAGCCATCCTTAGAACATCCTTGTGTCTACCCAAATTTCTACAGTGATTACAACAGTTACTTACACTTGAATCCTTGCTACAGGGCAAGGTATTCATCGTAACCTCTTTATATTCAAAGCTGGCATTCAATGCATGTTTGCTGAATGAAAGGGTGTTTGCCGAACTGACCAATAAGACAACTTAGGTTGCTTAAAATGTAGAAATGGGGATTAAAATGTACTTTTGCTTTAACATTGAACTACTATGTCTCTTTTTAATTTAAGTATAGAAATGATGCTTCCTTTACTTTAAGATGTTTAAAATATTTAGAACTACTTTCTCTACCCTCAGCAACCGCAGTTGGCCAGCTGTCCTGCCTCACAGACGAAGATAAGCCTTGTTAATAATACATTCTACTGGGATTTGATGTTAAAGTGGTATTTGCTATAAGAAAACTTCCTCTTAGGATTTCCAGATTTGACTACCTCTGTACTAATCCCACACACAGCACGTCACTTACCCTGTTCTTGACTCCATCGTCATCCATTCCATTGAGTGGTTATTCCGCTGTTCTTTCTCCGTTGAGAAACACTTTAGAACATTTTACTCCTATTTCTCTCCAATGCCTAGCACAATGCTTTGCATATAATTGGTGCTCAGTCTATTTTTATCTAAAAGATAAATCATTAGAGATAAAACTCTCACAACTTTACATCTCTCTCCTCTGCCCTATCCTCTCTTACATTGATTGGTTTTAACACACACCATAATGATTAGGAATACTGGAACCCTGTCTATCTTTAAATCTTGCTCCTTTATTATTTTCTAAATGTATAACTTTGGGAAAGTTACTTCACCTTTCTGTACCACACTTTCCTCATTTGTTAAATAGGAAAAATAGCAGAGAATGATTTATATGGGTTGCCACAAGCATTATCTACATGTAAAACATGGATTTATCAGCTATTTGTTCTCAGGAAGACTGCCTCACTTCTCTGAATGACAATGTAAATGTCTTTGAAAGATGGTTATTAATACTAGGATTCATAGAGACATAAAGTAGATTAGTGCTTGCCTAGTATTGGGGTGGGAATGGGGAATGAATATAATTGGGCATGAGGTTCCTTTTTGAGATGATGGAAATGTTCTAAAATTATATATATAGTGTAAAATTAAATATAAAATCATATATTGTGGTGATCGTTACCACGATTCTGTAAATATCCTAAGTCATTAAACTGTACTCTGAAAATGGGTGAATTTTATGGTATGGAAATTATACTTAAATAAAGCTGTTGATTAAAATAATAATAACAATACCAGGATTCAAATAAGGTCTGTCTGAGTTGAAAGTACATATTATTTATTCTATCCTGACCACCTCACTCCACAAAAATGAGGAGTTTATGTTTAGGAGATCATGCTAAATGATAAAGAATTGCTGTCTAGGGAGGTGCTTAATATAGATGATATAGAGGAAATCTACAGAGTTACAATCCTTACCTAATTGTGCAAAGGAAACCTTTTAGTTGCTTGTTTTTGAGACAGTAGACAATAATAAAAAAAAGTTGTTAGTCATAATTTGATTTAACAGTTGTCTCTGCCTATGGATAAACAGAAGCCATTATCAAATTATACATAGATTGGAAATACATTTTTCTTTCCTTGCCAAGAAATAGCTGTTCCTCTTTCCTTCTTCCCTCTCTCCCTTCCTTCCTTCCTTGGTTCCTTCCTACTTCCTTCCTTCTTTCTTTCTTTCCTTCCTTCCTTCCTTCCTCTTTCTTTCCTTCATCCTTCCTTCCATATGGCTGCTTTGTTTTTATTTCTCAGTCAGAGAGGCTGATTATAGGTGTTGGTGATCAATTCTCTCCATAATTCATGGACAACATTTAAGAAGGAACATATCCCTCATGAGCTAAGGGGAAAGACCCTTGAAATAAAAGTATTAGGATCATCTTACCTTTTTCTTGAACTAATCAAAGTATTTCTTTATGTGTTAAGTATATAGTTGAAGGAAATCTTATTTACAGTGTTAGATGTATTACCCATGCTTATGAAAAAGTATTGTTTTTTATATCATGCTTTTGAGAACATTTTACCTTTTTTTAGAGAAGTTAAAGAAAAGGATAATTTAAACAGAAGATGAAAACCTCAGGAGCTCCTGCCAGAAAAAAATTTCAGAAAGCATTTAAAATCCTTCTAACTTTTTCTATTCAATATCTAAATTCAAATTCCTAAAGAAGACATTTTATACAAAGAGATTAAGGAAAGAGAAATGATGGTTTGGGCTGCATATGTTTGAGATGAATAGTGTCTCTTCCCTCTGTGATAGGAGATTCCATTCCACATCTAAGTTGTGGCTCACACTGCCAGATCTGGGAGTTTTTAAGCCTGCATGCTTTTGTGAGTTGCTGGGTGTCAGAGGGGCTCCATCAGGACTGTGTTGCCTCTGAAAAGGTTAAATGCAAGAACCTCAAAGGCTTTAAAAGAAGAGACTGCAGAAAATCTGTTGTCAAGGAGTATTATATCTCCCAGCTCGAGAGAGTTTGTCTCAGCTGATCCTCCCTCTTACTTTGAAAGTTAGAAAATCCATAAGAGGCGGATGGGTATGTCAAAGATTTTAAAACCTGGTATAGGTTGGGTTTATTTTTGAATTATTCTGGCTTATTTTTCATTGTTTAACAAAAGAAAAATGGTAACATGGCCATCATATCTCCTTGAGGGTAGTAATATAGCTTTGTCTAGACAATATACTGCAGTGAGCATTAGCCTTTGGAAAATTTGTATTTGTGTGTTTATTCCACGAAAAAGTCTCTACAGTTTAAGAGAAGACATATCTAGAGACAATCATTGTCCCTCCGACAGGCAACAATTACACAATAACATGTACAACAATTTCCAATGTGTAAAATCAGTTTAAAATAAGATAACTGGGTTAATAGAGAAATTAATTTGTCAATAAATATTTATTAAGCACTTAGATGAGCACTTTGAGAAATATGACCTAAAATAATGACAGGGTCTGGTCCTAATGAAACTACAATTAAAGTTCATAGATGAATAGAGAGGTGCTGCCTTAGAATGAGCTTTTGTTTTTTTTTTTTTTGTGAGGGAGATCAGCCCTGAGCTAACATCCGTGCTAATCCTCCTCTTTTTGCTGAGGAAGACTGGCTCTGAGCTAACATCTATCGCCAATCCTCCTCCTTTTTTTTCTTTCCCCCCAAGGCCCCAGTAGATAGTTGTATGTCATAGCTGCACATCCTTCTAGTTGCTGTATGTGGGACACGGCCTCAGCATGGCCGGAGAAGCGGTGGGTCAGTGCACGCCTGGGATCCGAACCCGGGCCGCCAGTAGCGGAGCGCGTGCACTTAACCACTAAGCCACCGGGCTGGCCCCTAGAATGAGCTTTTAAGGGAACAGGAGTGAAGTCAGAATTTGAGGTATAAAAGGATTCAGAGAAATGAAAGAAGAACTATATCAAAGGAGAGTAACAGCATGACACAGATATGGAGAGAAATTACATTCCATCTGGCAGGAATCATTATTAATTTCTCTTACAGACTCAATATATATTTTCCAAGAAATATTTTATCTTTTGGATATTACTTTGAAAGAAAAAATGAGTTAAAAAAATAGCTTAGAACAAGTAGCACAGCAATGCTCAGAGTGCTTGTGTGGGTAAATGTATACCAAAAATGTCTGGAGAACTTGTAATGACAATTAATATTTTCATTAAATTTTGGAATGAAAGAATATCATCAGGTGAGGAGTTGAGCAAAACTCATTGGTTTTCATCTTACCCTGGAAATGTGGACACTCAAAAGAGACCTTTCAGGTCTCTTCCTGAATTCACTGCTCTTACAAACTGCAGTAAAAATTTATTTCTAGGGAATATGATAAAGTATTATGCCTCTAATAAAGCATATACTCTATTTAATGTTCACCAAAGAATATAACACAAGGTATTGTTCAGCAATCAAGGAAAAGAACATGGACAAGCCTACAGGTTTAAAACATCTGTGACATATTAGCAAAATTCATTGGGAAACATTCGATTTATGCAACACATTTCAAGGTTCCCTCTGTGATATATTTTGCATTAACATAATCAAGTTAAATGACTATTATATTAGGATAGGCATAAAAATTTAATCAATTCAGAAGTTCAGCACTGGCTATATATTTTCGTCAGTATTTACTGAAACTTTGAGGGCCAACGATAATGAGTCTTATCAATTTAACTCTAAGTAGAATTCAGAACAGAAACACCTACAACACTAAATTTCATTTAGGCTGATATCCACAATCCTCACAAAAATTTCATTGTTATAGATTCAGATTAGGGAATTTCAGGTTTAAAAGTTTGTGGAGGACACTTAGAATGGGAGTTCTGGAATTACTACCTACTTTAATCAACTTTTACCTGCATAGATGCCTCTCACACAGTGACTGTCATTAAGGAATCCTTGATCAAGGGGCTGCTTCTACTTCCCAGGAGTTGGTTATTAGAGATTAGTTAAGAATCTGCTGGGGTGATTCTCACAAATAGTTTCTACTCCAGAAGCTATCTCTTCATATGTAAACCTTTAACAAGTTCCACTACACACCAGCTATGACCTTGGGCAAACTTCAATGGCCCCAGAGAACTAGGATGGTAAAGTGGTCGCCTTTGTTTTTATGTCTCTAGGTGCCCTCTGTATGCTCAGAAAAAACAAAAGGACTATGGAAAAGATGATCTAGAAATCACACTTGCTGCTGCTCACATACTTCACCTCTCTGACCTCTAAAAGTTGCAGCATGAAGAAGTAGTGAGTTAGTGGAGGCAGGAGCATGACCAAGAAAATAAATCTGCAAGGTCTTTGCTGAACACTGCCTATTCGCATCCACCATGAAGCCTGCCAATCATAAAAATATTTCATGATCCAATCCCATTCATTTCTAAAAAGATGATGAATGGGCTTACTTCAACCATAAGATGAAAACTGAGGAAAAATTTTGATGTTGATGTCTACTAGATGGAGCAGAAATAATTAATGTTACTTTATAGCAGCACGATTTATCAGGGATGACACAGCACTTGGGCCACTGTGAACTAAGTGACAATAATTACTATCTTAAAATTTTGAGAACTAAATTTCAAGCATCCTAAGGAATGTATTGAATAAAACAAACTTCTTGAATTATAATAATCAGACAATCACGGCCTTTAATGCAAGACATCACTTACGAATACATTTCTGTGCTTTGACGATGTTTATAAGGGTATGAAAAACAATTACAAGTGTCATATACTCAGTAAAAAGTATCATATACTCAGATACTTTCAGTATAAGATTTTTGTTTCTTAGACAATTATGGGAACTGTTCAAGATTTTCAATTATGTTTTGTTCATCTTTTTTGAGACCTACAAGCATTATGTTCAATAAATACTAGAAAATATTAGGTGTATCTAATAGATAGAAGTATCACAAAAAAAGAAGCTGGGTTTGAAAATAACAGTAATAACAAGTATTCCTCTCACAAATTCCACTTATTGACTATTTAGACGTATTTATGTTTCATGTATTACTACTATCTTCATTTCCTAGATGATTACAGATTAAGAAATTGAATATGAAGTTGATTTTCACCATTTCTCAGTATAAAATTTGTTTAAAGTAATTAGTTGCCATGAATTTGCAATGGATAGAGCTGTACTCTTCACCTTAATTGTCTTTTAGACAGATGGAAGTGGTCTGAAAGCCAATAAAGCTATAAGGCAGGGACTATCAAAAAAATGAATAACAGCTCTTCCATTGCAGATGCCCTTAGAAAGTTAAATTCTCAACATTGAGAGTATTAATGAGTGACACTGACACTGACGTGCACAATTAGTATCAAGCCTTGACATTTTTGTTTGTTTTTAAGAAATAACAAAAAGAAGTTCTGTTTAATCAGCAACATGTCTTCCTCTACCTGACCTTAACAGTGATTGTATCAGAGACTTCTAAGTTATAGTAGACCTCCCAATTTCACAAATAATTGTGAACTAAGCTAAGCTAAAACGTGCAACAAAAATGTATTCCTCTAACCTTGAATCTCTTTAAAACGCTTGCTAATAAATATTCAAAATTCAAAACCTAACCTTTTAGGAAACCAGAATTCCTAGATAACGTGAAATAAACATTAATATTTCAATCCTCGAAAATTAGAGAAATACTGCTAAAATTTAAAGATTACAGTTAATCATAATATCAACGTAGGAGTCATTATAGGAAAGTATATGGGCTTTGGAATAAAACACAAGGGGTAGTCTCGAATCCCATCTCCATCTATGGGTATTTCCTAGAATCAGTACACATACATACCTATTTCTTATAAATTCCTTATGGCCAACAGTGTATGATTAAGATTTATTTCCAGAATGATGATACTTGAGGCACTCCAAAATTTTTGATTCTCATTAAATAATGTATTTCTAGCATACTGTAGAAAGGTTTGGCAAGAACGCTTTAAATAAAAATGTTTTTTCCTAAGTCTCAGTGTATCCAAATTATTAGAACCCAAAATTTGAACAATTTGGTTAATTGGAATTTTTTTGTAGTGTAGAGCACCTTGTAATATTTAGTATTATTTTTACATTTCATGCAGTCCTTCTAGTGGTCCAGCTATCTGTGTCCTATTTTAAAGATCTTAGTGATATTGGACAAAGATTAATATTGCAACTCTCCTGTTTATCACCCATACACCAAAATGGCTTTTATCAGAATGAGCAAAACTAAGTATGGTGCTCTGTATTCACTTTCTCTGACTGGCAACACTGTGATTTCATTCATGTGTGAAGTATTTTTAAATCTAATTATTCTTACAACCAGTTAGGAGAAAGGGTCATTATTCTAGCTCATTAGCTGTTTAATTCGAAGGCATAACAGTGAATCTGTGTTTTGACTCTCTAATTCCAATATTCAGCCCTGCCAGGAAAGGAGAATTGTGTAACATCATGACTCTGAGAACTATGAATACTATGCACACTTCTTTCTCTCCTTCCTTGACTGATACGGCGTCCTAGAACTATTCTGTGCAACATTTGACTTCTATAGTTGAGACTCAACATTACAAATTACATGCCTTATTTTCTTAATATATGCAAACAAAATGTGTGCCATACATATGCACACACAGCACATGTACCAAAAGACTATTTGTATGCACCTTCTTGTTTGCAGATCAAGTAATAACATTGGCTGACTGATGAAATAAAAAAAGATATTTATTCAAAGATATTTATATAAAGAGAGGAAAGGTGACACTGGGGCAGCATTACCTTATTTTTCAGATTTTGCAATCTTCATTTATACATATATATCTCCACGTACCTAAAGGGAACTTCAACCAGTGATAGCAGCAATAGCAGAGTTTGGGGCTGTGTCTTGTTATAGAGAAGAGCGAAAAAGTAAGCCAAACAAAGATAATTAATGTATAGCACAGCACCAGTAGAAAGGACAATCCTGAAACATTTAAATAATAAAATATTTGTTGAAGACTGTAAGTCTGTGATAGAGATTCATTGCAAATATGACTGTCATCATCCATTGATGCCTTTAAGTGAGTCATTATATAAAGGCATTGTACTTGTTTCCTATCACTGCTGTATCAAATTACCACAAACTCAGTGGCTCAAAACACACATTTATTATCTTATAGTTCTGTTGATTAGAAATCTGACATGGATCTTACTAAACTAAGATCAAAATGTCAACAGGGAGGATTTCTTTTCAGAGGCTCTAGGGGACAATATATTTCCTTGCTTTTCCTAGCTTTTAGAGGTTGCTCACTTTCCTTTGCTCATGGCCCACTTCCTCCAGCTTCAAAGGCAAAAATGGCTAGTTAACTCCTTCTCACTTAGCCTCAGGCTGACCTCTTCTACAGTCACATTTCCCTCTGGCTCTCTTTTTCTGCCTCCATCTTCCACTTTTAAATACACATATGATTACATTGGGCCAACCTTGATAATCCATGAAATTTCTCTTTTTTAATGTCAGCTGATTAGCAATCATAATTCTATCTTTCACTTTAATTTCCCTTTGCTATGTAACACAACATATTTACGGGTTCCAGGGATATGGATGCAGACAATTTCGGGTAGAGGGGAATGAATTATTCTGCCCACCCTTTGGCCCAAAGATCCACATTCATTCCAAATGCAAAATACGCTCACCCATGCAACGCTACCCAAATTTTCAACCCATTACAGCATCAACTCAAAGTCCAAACATTACCTAAATCTCATTAGCTCAAAAGTCCTATCAAAATTATCTTAATTATGTATGCGTGAGACTCTGGGTATGATTGCCCCTAGGGGCAAAATTTCTCTCCATCTGTGAGTTTATGAAACTCAAAAAGCACAAAGCACGTCATTTACTCCCAAACTATAATGGTAGTACAGACATAGGATAAAAATTATAGATATTCTGGTTCAAAAAGGATGAAGATGGAAGGAAAAAAAGTCACTGGTCCAAAGCAATTTCAAAATCCATCCAGGCAATCTCTATTTGCTTTTAAGGCTTAAGAATAATTTTCTGCAGCCCAGCCCTGGTGGCATAGTGGTTAAGTTCAGTGCACTCTGCTTCAGTGGCCCAGGTTTGGTTCCCAGGCATGGACCTACACCACTCACGTCAGTGGCCATGCTATGGTGGTGGCTCATATACAAAAAGAGGAAGATTGGTAGCAGATGTTAGTTTAGAGTGAATCTTCCTCAGGAAAAAAAAAAAAAAGAATAATCTTCTGAGGCTCACAGCTCCACTCTCTGAGTCATCTTTTATTTTTCATGAAAAGTAGCACATGTTTGCAGCTGAGTAGTTTTATCTGCCAGTTTCTTACCTGTGGCATTTTGATGGTCCAACACACTTCTTTCATTTTGTACTCTATATCTTCCAATCCAAGCTGGCAATTTTTCTGCTGACATAAAATTCTCAAGAACCTTGTGGGTCTCCCATGTATATCAAAAGATTCAATTTACGGTCATCTGTCACTTAAAGGTGGGGATATGTTCTGAGAAATGCATCCTTAGGCAATTTTGCCATTGTACAAACACTATAGAGTATACTTACACAAAGCTAGATGGTATAGCCTACCACACACCTAGGTATATAGTACTAATCTTATTGATTAGTGATGGACCACATTGTGGTCCATCATTGACTGAAATGTCCATTATGTGTTGCATGACTGAATTAAACAAGAGACTATCCACAGCCTTTTTTCCCAGATAATCCCATTTCTGTTTCTGACTTCTCTTGAAATGGCTAAGGGGATCTATGAATCCCATACTTATTCTCTTCAAGGAGCCTTTAGTGTGACTGAATATTCTGACCTTTTGATTTTTCTGCTACATTAGCAAAATGTTGTCCAGGCACACCAGAGACTTTTTCTCTAGACCATGGTTTCTTTCCAGTGAATCACCTACCTTTGCAGCCTTTGCCATTTGAGTAGGCTAAGGATTAGCAAAATCATGAAGTATTACTTATTACTTTTTTTGTTTTGTTTAGTTTTGTTTGTTTGCTTAATAGTTCTTTGCTTGGTTTATCTTTCTCTTCTCACATTTTACTATAAGCAGTAAGAAGGAAACCTGGCCACACATTCAATAAATTTACTTGGAAATCCTATCTAAATATCCAAGTTTATCACTTACAAATTCTGCTTTCCGCATAACCATAGAACACAATTCTCCTAAGTTTCTGCCATTTTATAACAAAGATTCCCTTTCTTCCAGTTTCCAATAATATGTATTTCATTTCCTTCTGTTCCTTCACAAGCAGTGCCTTTAACATCTATATTTCTGCTAACAGTCCACTTAGGATGATTTAGGTATTCTCTAAGGTGATATATGTTTTTACTACCATGCTCTTCACTTCCTTCTGAGTCCTCACTAGCATAGTCATTAACATCCACATTTCTACTATCTGTCTTTTGAAGACAATCTAACCTTTTTTTTTATCATGCTCCTCAAAATTTTCCCAGCCACTGCCCTTTGCCCAGTTCCAAAGTCACTTCTACATTTTTAGGTGTTTGTTACAGTAATACACCACTTCCAGGTACTAAAATCTGTATTAGATTCCTATTTCTGGGCCGGCCCTGTGGCTTGGTGGTTGGGTGCGCGCGCTGCGATGCTGGCGGCCCGGGTTCGGATCCCGGGTGCGCATCGAGGCACCACTTCTCTGTCCATCCTGAGGCCGAGTCCCACATACAGCAACTAGAAGGGTGTGCAGCTATGACATACAACTATCTACTGGGGCTTTGGGGGCAAAAAATAAAATAAATAAAAAAAAGATTCCTATTTCTGCTGTAACAGCTTACCACAAACCAGTTACTTAGAAATTTATTCTTTTTTTTTTTTTTGTGAGGAAGATCAGCCCTGAGCTAACATCTGTGCTACTCCCCCTCTTTTTGCTGAGGAAGACCAGCTCTGAGCTAACATCTATTGCCAATCCTCCTCCTTTTTTTTCCCCAAAGCCCCAGTAGATAGCTGTAAGTCATAGATGTGCAACTATGACATAGTTGCTGTATGTGGGACGTGGCCTCAGCATGGCCAGAGAAGCAGTGCATCGGTGCGCACCCGGGCTCCGAACCCAGGCCGCCAGTAGCGGAGCACAAACACTTAACCGCTAAGCCACAGGGCCGGCCCTGAAATTTATTCTTTAAAAATTTAAATTTGTAAACCATAAATTTATTATTTTACAGTTTAGTAGGTCAGAAATCTGGCATAGGTCTCCCTTGGCTAAGATCAAGGTGTTGTCAAGGCTGTGTTGCTGTCTGGAGTCTCAAGGGGAAAATCCATTTCCTTACCTCTTCCTGCTTCTAGAAGCTACCCACATTTCTTGGCTCATGGGCCTCTTGCATATCCAAAGCTAGCAATGGTGGATTGAGTCTTTCTCACATTGTATCACCCAAACTCCACTTCTGTCTTCACCTCTGACTCTCTTCTTCTGCCTCCCTCTTCCACTTTTGACTCTTGTGATTACATTGACCCCATCCAGATAATCCAGGATAATCCTAAAGTCTTTAGCTTAACCACATCTACAAAGTCCTTTTTGTCAGGTTAAAATGCAATTCACATTTTTCTGGGTCTAGGACATGGACATCTTTGGGTGAGCCCTTTATTTAGCCTACCAAAAGCATAGACAGAAAATGTTTTCATAAACAATTTGATGTATTCAATGTTATACAGGTTGGGATTTAGTCAAAAGCTAGATTATTCAAATTCAGTAATTTTTCTACTTTATGCACTTATCTCTAGTTTGAGAACAGTGTGTTTTTTGAAAAAAGAGTAAAATGTAGACCAAAAAAATGCTACATGCTTCAATTCAGATTTCAAAAAGTAAAGTAGAAATCATATCCTATTCATTGTCCATCATATCACAAAGGCACCACGGGGCTGTAAACTGTAGCTTTTCCTTGTTGAGATTTAAATATTATTTTTATTTTCTCTTTGTTGGCCTGTATTAACTTTATTAAAGCTGAAATACTCTATTTTGGAAGTGAAAAAATAGGGCAGCTTTGATTTATCACTTTTTTCCGCATGCATGATATTGGCATCTGAAACTTCACAAGTAAAAATCTTCAGACCATAGCACCTCTTCTAAGTATCTAAGACTGAAAAGGTTGCTGTGCCTACTTAAAACTTAGACTAGTGCAGATCAGTTTAGTAATGTTTATTCTCCTACTAGCTCTAAAAACAAAAAATATTTAGACTATTTAGAAATAATGGTAATTTTGCTATTTATTATCATAATCTTTGCACATAACATGGTGCCTCCTGTAGAGAAGAGGAAGGACTTGAAATCAGTGGAAATGGGAACATTCTGCTTATTAGCAGCCCAGAAGTTGGTTCCTCAAAGACTTTAGTCTTTGTTTAGTGTAATGGTTTCCACTCTTGCCTGACCATTAGCATCTCATGGGAAGATTTTTAAAAAATTCAGTTTCCAGTTCTTTCTCTAGACTTAATGAAAAAGAATCTCCAAAGTTTGATCCCCGTGTAAGTATTACTTTATGAAATCTAGCATAATCAAAGTTTTTATTTTATGATGGTATTCACTTTAAAATTGGTGTAACTGCCACTTACATTGGACATACGTATATGCTTTTACATTCACTTCATTTTTCGTCCAAATTTTGTTCCTTTAATAGAATAAAGAGGATTTGATGTTCCATTAGTGGTCAATATTTTTGCCAGCATAGAGTAACAAATATGGGAGTTATTGAGTCTGGAATAGGACCAGGAGAACTTGGAAGAGATGGTTCTATCAACTTTAAAGACGATCCTTTTTATAGGCCAGGACTTCTTCAATGCCCGTGGGATTATGTTGATAGTGATAACCTATGTGTGAGGTTGGCTGCTCATCTATATTTGCCATTACCGTCATGTCCATTTCCTTGTCATGGTGGTACAATTTTTCACAACTTTCTTTGATTTATTCCTCTCCTTTGCATTAGTTAAGAGGTTTCTCAATATGATGTTATATGCAAAGTCCTGGAGAATAAGGATCACACCCCATTTCTCCCTGTTATAGCCCAGGACAGAGTTGTGCCCATCACTCTAATAGGCCCTCAGAAGTACTAACATGCATTGAATGATGTTATCTCATTCTGGAAGCCTAACCCTATGTCCATTCTCCAAAATGAGTCAGTGGTCTCTTAATGGTTATATTTTTCTCTGATTATTTAGAGAATAACAATTATTTAAATAAATAAATAAATAAATAAATAAAACAATTTTTTAAATTGTTTATATTTCTTTTTCTCTCATCAAAACCATAGGTTTTCTTTTTGGGAATTCTAATTCATCCTTGCAACTACAATACCTGAGTAACCGAATGTTACTGAAGAAATATTTGTTGCATGAATATGCTAATGAGAAAAGTCCCACACCTTTCTCTCTCTCTCTCCCTACCCCCGGCTTCTCATCCCTCTTCCCTCCCCCCTCTCTCCCTCACATTTTTTGTCATTAAGTCATGAGACTGTGTCTGATGTACATCACTGTTAAGAAATTTGTTTACTTATTTTTTGGTTATGTGTTTGAGAGAGTGTGTGTGTGTGTGTTCATACTCACAAGAGTGTGTTTAATCTATTGTATGGCTACCAGTTACAACTCTAAATGATCTTGCCAAAATTATGTTGTAATTTCAAAAATGTTTAGGCCAAGAGGCTTAAAGAGGATTTTTACCACTATAAATTCTCCTCTGGTAGACTTCAAGTCATAGTGCAGCCCTCCTGATTTGAGTTTAGTACTATCATTTTCAATAAAAAAGCATTGATAAAATCACATTAATACTCTTGGGAAGACAGTTTCTCTGCCTTAGATGTGAAGAACTGCGAGCGATGACTTCAGAATTGGTTTGTCTAAAGATTCAATAACTACTTCACCTTCCCCACTCCCACCCTGAACCTTATTAATTGTTGCCATCTCCTTAGTCTGACAATCACTTACTTATTTCATGATTTATTCAAACACTGATTTTGGCCTGTCTTTGCAAATTTGATTCTGTAAATGCATGTTCATAAGTGTTAATATAAATCTCCATTAAGGGAAAAAAACCAACAAAGCATTTTTCATAAGGACACAATAAATCACTTCCAATTTGTACATGTGAAAAGAATCAGCATACGAAGTTTTATCTTAAAAATGGACAGGGTTACAAAAGAACGACGAGCCTTTAAGGGGTAAAGAGTTCTATATGATAGAATACTTGCTGGTAGCTAAATTTACATATTTAAAAAGATCAGTGTTTTTGCAGTCATATCTTTATTTCTTTTTTGTTAATCAACATGTTTGTTTTACAGTGCTTTATAAAACAATTTGTGCAGTAATTAAATGTCTAACAGGGATTTTTATGACTGTTTGCTGAACACAAATGTAGTTTAGCTTAGTAGTTTGGAGTTATTAAGTGAGCCATCATAATTTAATGTTTTAAATAAAACAAATTATAGACCTCTTCTTAGCTTTGCAGAAGGTTCATATGACAATGGAATTTATGTGCTTCAAATGTAACAGATTCCACATGCCCAACAACCCATCTGCAAACACGTCAGTAAAACTCTTCTTTTTCATTTTAGTTTGTTCCTTAAGGCAAACGGTCCACAGCAAGTAGGAATAAAGGGCAAAATTGATTTTCTTGCAAGAGGGAATGGAAAGAGAGGAACTAATATTTATTGAACACCTACTGCATGTCAGCCTCTGTGCTTGATATCTTATGTCCTCTCATTTAAGTCACACAATAACCCACAAAACAGCAGTTTATCCACATTTTATAGATAATGAAATTTAGGCTTAGTGAGGAGGTTAAATAACTTGTCCTAATCCTACTTGTCTTTGTCAAATAAATGGCAGAGTTGAGTTCTAACACAAATCATTTATTTCCCTCCCCAAAACTGCTTCACAAATTTTCTTATATTCCTGTTATTTGACGTGCACAAACACACAAATCCACCCAGCACCTTGACTCGATTCTGTAATAGCCAGCAGTATCATCATCACAAGAAATTTGCAATTATTGAGAACCCATTGCAGTCAAGCATCTTTTATAGTCCATGTACAGATGCTCGCATTTTAAAAAGTATCATTCAGTCCCTTAATCAACAGATATTGATTGAGGACTTTATCTATTCTTATCTGAAACCAGGAAAACAGATCATTTCCCTGAGAAAGATTAGAATTCACAAAGGGCACTAAATTACAAATATTTTGAACAGGAGAGAAATAACATTTGTAAATCATTTAAATACACTCTGTATACTCTGCTGGGTGCTTTCATATATGATATCTGCTCTAATTTACCCCAAACTCTGTGAACTCAATCTCTAGCACACGCATACATGTCTTCTCACTTGTTCTCTTTTTCCAACAAATTATCTTTATTTCACAGAAAAGTAAACTGAGACTGGAGAAGTTAATTAACTGGCTATTAATGAGACAGCCAAGAATAGAACTCAGGTTTCTGGGCCATCTAAACTCACGCTTTGGGCATTGGGAGCAGTGGCAGGAGGAGGGATAGAGAATGGGGAGGGATGACATCTTTTCTTCAAGCACCTCTATATTTATTACTTTTATAATGGTAAATGAAGTCGGTATTTATTGAAAACCCCACTTTTCCATGACCTGTAAATCTCAATCAATGATGCAGTTTTTAACTTCTTGGCAGCCAGCTACTGCTAATGTCAGAGCTAACCAACTCAAAATTGTATATATATATATATATATTTATTTTATGTTCTTATTTTTTCTCCTACATTTTTGACCCAATGCCTGTCATTTCCTCTTTGGTTTCTCTTAACAGAAGGTAATGTTCTAGACCAGAGGTCTGTAAACTGTGGCCGATGGCCCATATCTGGCCCACCACTTTTTTTATATAGTACACAAAACTAAGAATGGACTTGTATCGTTTTAAATAGTTGAAAAATCAAAGGAAGAATAATATGTAGTGATAGGAGATAATTGTATGAAATTCAAATTTCAGCGTCCATCATGAAATTTTAATGTGTCACAGCCACGCCCACTCACATGTTGTCTCTGGCTGCTTCAGAGCTACAAAAGCAGAGTTGAATAGTTGTGACTGTATGGCCCACAAATCCTAAAATATTTACTATCTGGCTCCTAACACAAAAAGTTTGTCGACCCTATTTGAGGCTCTCTTCTCACTCTACACATTCCCAGAGCAACCACTTTCACTATGGCTATGATCACCAGGTATACCGCTGCTCACCTTCTCTCTCCAGAAGCTCAGGCCCACAGAACAGGTGGCCAATCGGACATTAACACACGTCTAGTTCAAGAGACTGCTAAACCCAATGTGCCCACAATGGAGCTCATTTTCTTCTGTCCCCCAAACCAGATCTTCTTCCTGTGATTCCACATTCAAAGAAAAGCACTACAGTCTACTCAATCACCCAAACCGGAAACCTGGGCATCCTTGATTCTTTCCTCTCCCTCTCTTATCTCGCAATAAGTACCAGAAACTGTCGACTCCATCTCCTAAGTATCCCTGAAATCTATTCTCTAATTGCACAGATCAGCAGTAGTTTAGGTTCCCATAATGTAATGCCTGCATTATTTCAGCTGTTGCCTAATAAAGATTCCTGACTCGAGGCTTGCTTCATCTACCTCATTCTCCCTACTGAATAGATCTTTGCAAAGAGCAACCTTAATCACGTCACCACTTTGCTTATAGTCCTTCAGTGATTCCTTATTTTCCTTAGCATAAAGTCCGTACTCTGCTCACCATTTCACATGTCCTTACTTCCTAATTTATACTCAGGTTTTTGAATGAGCTATGCTATCCTAAAATTTATTTTCTCTAAGAAATACACCACAGTCTACTCAAATGCCCAATCCAGAAATCTGATATATTCTCCCTAATCCCTCAAGACTGAAATGATTGTCCTTTGTACTCTGTTTCTTATTCTCCTTTGTAATCTACCACACTGGAATACATGATCCTGTTGAGGGCAGAGGCCACTGATCTGTTATCTCAGTCACAGCATTCCCAGACCTACAGAAAAGCCTGGCATAGAAGATACAAATAAATATATATATAATAATATATAATGTATCTAATATATTATATTATATTATATATATTATTTACATATTATATAAATAAATATATGTTGAATAGAATTGAGTGCAAGTCTGACAAATATGCCAAAGGATTGTAGCCAAACTAAATCTTTAAAAACAAAACAAAATCTCTGTGTTTTTATTTCTTTCACAAAGAAAAGCTAGGTAAAGTAATTTTGCTGTTATTTTGTCTGTGAAAATTCTCTAGAAGATTATTCAGCAGTGCTAATAAGGATAATCTTAATCACAGTCAGAAAATATCATTATTCCCCCAGGAAGTCATCTAAAAATGAGAGACATCTACAATCTCAGCACCACTTATAATTTATTTGCTATCAGTATCATTAGACTAATATGCCTTTTATCATGGTTTTTATCAAATAAGCATTAATAGGACTATACTCCTATATATAAAACATTATATGTTAAAAAGAAACCGCCTGGGTCCTTAGGAAATGAAGTATAATCTCTTTACTAGGATTAGGTAGGGTGCATACGCTCAGTCTGAATGTAGGTGTACTATTGGTAACAGGTCTTATAAACTGTAGAGATCACGTGTGAAGCATGGAATAAGAAAAGAATTTATATCAAAATCTTATCTAATACCACCTTACATGCAGTAGGAGTCCCTCAATAAAATATTAAAGTATATCATTAATTATCCAGATTTATTATCCGAAAACCAGATGCTCCAACAACTGAATGTCTAATTTTTTCTTCATCTCCTATCACCAAAATTACTTTCCCATATGACAATCACTGCTTCTTTATTTGATATTGTGTCTTGCTCTTCCATATTCATTTTTTCCACATCAATCTGTTTTATGTAAATTATTTTGTATGTTCATTAACATTAAGAAGAGCCAAAGCCTCAGCAATTTATTAGTATATATTGAAGTTTATCACTTCTCACTCATAAATCCTCAAAAATGCAATTTATTGCCCCACCATTTTATTGAAGCTCTCTCCCCAAAATCATCAGTAAATTATTATTGGCTAAATATAATTGCCTTTTCACTATCATCTAATTCTCCGGCTTTTCCCATTTGGCTTTGCCCAACTCCTCACTTTGGGTTTTCCTTCTACCTCTGACAATGCTCTGTTTCCTCTTGCTTCTTTCTCTCTAATTCCCTCTTTTACCCCTACCCAAGGGCGTTGCTAATTCTCTAAGTTCCTCCAATTTCTCTTTTATCTCTATATTCTTTCCCTTGAGGACAGAAACAAATCCCTTGGCTGTGCATTCTCTTCTATTGAAATGATACCCCAATTTTTTTTTCTGGCCATACCTTCTATTTGGCATTTCCTGTCTGCCTTACATGTCTGTGTGGATGTCCCGAGGGAATATCACATTCAGTATGCTTCCATCTGGAAACCATCTTTTACTTCAGCTGGCTCCATCCCTATGTTCCTATTTTTATTTGTGTAATGACCATCCTCCCATTCTCTCAGGCTCAAAGGCTCCAGGTCATCTTCATGTTCTTTCCCCTGCTCCTGAACCACCCATATTCAGTACGTTGGCAAATAATGTTGATTCTACTTCCAAAATATAATTTGTGTCTGACCCCTTCTCTGTTATCTCATAACGACTGCAGTGGTTTAGAATAACATTATTTCTTTCATAGACCACTGAAATGACCTTATTCATCTAACTTTTCCTCCTATGACCCATGTTATACACCACTTCTAGATTCGTTTTCCTAAATCACAGTTCTTGTCATGTCAGTGCCCATTCCACAGAAATTTCTACCTACCTGGCATTGTAACTTTAGTTAAATAGCTTAGCTCCTCTACCACTCCATAAACTTAAATTGGAGATTATATTTTATCTTTCTATCTTCATTAACACCCAGCACATGTCCTCGCACATCTTAGGCATTCAGTACTTAACCTGAGTTTGCTGCATTAATTAAGAATATTCAATTCTGCTATAGAGGACAAGAAAACAAAAGAGTGGTGGATAATCGTAAGTATTAAGCATAGATAATAAGTTAGGCTTAAGAGATATAGGCAAAACTCATAGGATATGTTAAGCACAGTAATCAGGAAACAAGTAGCATGTGAGACAAAGGCAGAATTTAACATATTTTGTTAATAGAGTAAATAATTTAGTAACTTTTAAGACATGCCAAAGAAAGAATAAACAGAAAATATGATGGAACAAATAAAGGTATTGTTTATGGATACAAAGGGATGGAAAGATTTACTCAGGATCACATGACCTTTGAAGATTTTTTTTATTTATTTATTTTTCCCCCAAAGCCCCAGTACATAGTTGTCTGTCATAGCTGCACATCCTTCCAGTTGCTGTATGTGGGACGCGGCCTCAGCATGGCTGGAGGAGCGGTGCCTCAGTGCGCACCCGGGATCCGAACCCGGGCCGCCGGCAGCGAAGCGCACGCACTCAACCGCCAAGCCACGGGGCCGGCCCCCACATGACCTTTGGACTGACATTTATGTCACATCTAAGTCAGCCACCTACTGGTGATACCAGGCGTAGCCCAAACAAATATAAGGTACCTGCGACAATGACCCACACTCCCTCTTTCAGAGAGGCACAGGGGCAAGTACATGAGTTAGATGGAACAGGTACAGTTCCATCATAATTTCAGGAAGGGTAGATTTACTAGTTTACTAAATGAAGATTTCCTCTAGAGAATATCTGATATGTTAAGATACTTGCATTTTGGGACTTGAGGAAATAGTTAAATTCCTGTGCGCGCTCTCTCTCTCCCATGTCTCCCTTCACGTTAATCAAGAAGCTTACTAAAACTGGGGATTTACCTTAGGGAAGTTCAGGGCAAAGCAGAAAACAGCTTGTCTTTTCAATCACAATCAAAACTCATGAGAATCAACTGGTAAGCCCATAGGGGCTTGACTAAGAAAATTATCTGAATCAAATTTCAGGCTGAATCTAGCCTCTAGGTACTGCTCTGTAGGCTTCAATTAAGGGTTTAATTCTCTATTAGCTGCTGTAAATCATAGCTGGCCACAGAAAGGCATTCTTAACCACAGCCCCCGCCCACATAATCACCCTAAAGCAATAACATTTCACAGCTTGGACATAAAGCACTGACAGGTTTTTGCAATAAAATGTGACCTTTACTGTGAAAAAAATGTTTTACGACATCTGACAAAACATTTTCTTAACAGAAAGATATATATTCACTTGATGAATTAAAATAGCATAAACAATTTAATTTTGTGGAAGATATGAACCACAATATGTTGCAAATGAGGGAAATTTACTTTTATACCTATCTACATTTTCAAAATAATAATAGATCATGCTTTTTTTTTTTTTAAGGAAAAGAACTATTCACACAAACAGCATCCTCAATGGGAAAACTAGACTTATCTATTTAGAAAGGATATCTTTATGCCTATAGAAACATCTATGAATTTGGAGTACTTGAATCTTAATATTACTTACTAAGGGTGCTTTGAGGAAAAAGCAATGTAAGAGAAAATGCCTTTAAGTAGAATCTACTTTCACACTATTGCTTTAATTCATGCATCTCATGCTTTATGGGCATTCAAGTGTGCATTAAAATCACAGAAGAACACAAAGTTCCAAATCAAAGGAAAATGAGAAAGAGTTCTGGAAAACTGTACAAAACTAGTTTTTAAATAGCTCTTCTTTAAAGCAGAACAAGAGAACATTCAGTAGTGGGGATTTTGGTTGGACTTCATCACACAAATGCTGATCAAAGGGGCTTAGAAATCCCTGAAGAAGCATCTTTAGAGGGTTTCTGTAATATTTTTTCTCTTAATATTTATAATTGTACTCTCCAAATGCATTTCTAAAGGCAAAAATGGAAAGTATCAGGCCATGAAAATGACATGCAACATTTCTGGGTATTAGGAATTTCCCTAAAAATATACCTGCGCATATAGCTTTTGAGCATAGTCCTATGACATCATTTGAGGTGTCATGTTACAAACAGAAAAAAACATAGAGATATGATGTGGCACAGAATAACATTTCAGAAGTTTCTTATAACTGCTTACCCGGCACACATCTCATTCATACATAAACATGTAAAAATCTAAGGCAACATATGGCATCATTTGTTTCCACTCCAGAGTCACTTGAGGTGAGAACAGAGACAAGTTCATCATGCAATCTCTTCATGTTTACTTAAAGTAGGTAAACGGGAATCTGCTCAAACTTTTGGCCTGGAGGATGTTGAAATTAACTTGATCTAGGAGTGACTTAGAGGCAACTTGGACATATTCTTGCATGGAGTTAGAATTTAAATATTTTCTGAAAATAAGAGAGACGCTGAACAAATCATTCATTCATTGATGAATATTCTTAGGAAGGGATCATGTCTTGTTTAACTTGACATCACCAAAATCCAGCACAATTTGGGGATAGAAAATATATTCAGCAAATGTATACAAATGAATTGATTTTTTAAAATTCAGCTCTACTTGCAAATACATATTTCTCTTGTATATTCAGAGAAAGAAGTTGCGTTTATAAACTCAAAATGTCTATTATTAAGATTAGAACCTTTATTCATAGTATAGGATAAACATCAATATTTCTATAATTTTCTGTGGGGATTTATAATATAAAGTAACAGTAGTTACCACTTACAAGTTCAAAGTTTTTTTGAAGTGCTAAGAGACAGTCAATGATAAAGCCTTCTCTGCAGGGGAGAGTGTTTGGGAGTAGAGTTTCCTTGGTTCCCTGCAGGATTTCACAAATCTTTCTCTGCAAGGAATTTGTCTTCAGCGATCTCTAGTCTATTACATCTGCCCAGAAGGCCTCAGAAATGCTCCATTGCTGGTGGTAGGTCATACATCCTAGAACAACTGAATTAGTTTAATGATGAAACTAAAATATGTTTGCCCAAAAGCCCCTTTACAGAACCATATTACTTGAACATTTAAACAACATAATTATCTACTGCTTTGAGTAATACTTTGAATGGAAAATCACCCCAGAGACACATGCAATGTTCACTGTGGCCTGAAACACCACTTTTTCTCCTCTGCCAATGCTCCCACCTGCGTGAATAATGCTAAACATTCTTTGTTTTCACAACATGTAATCAAAACATACCCTGCACTTTGCTCCCCATCTATTTCTGTGCTTATCTGCCATGATATAAATGCATCAGATTCATTACAGATTTAGCCTGGTGCTCGAGCCCTCTGCAAACTGATCGAAACCTACACATTTTCAACTTCCTCCACGACAATCAAAATGTCTTAGCTCTCATTTCATGGTTAGACATTTCCTTGCCTTTGCTTATGCTGTATTTCTTGCCCAAGATATCCTCCCTCCCTACTTCTTAAGGCCAAGCTATTTTCAAAGCTCACTTCATGTCAAATATCTTCAATTGTCTTTCCTAACAGCTGGAGACCACAATAATTTTTGTTTTCATTGATCAATGGTATAGCATGTTGTTGGTACTATTATCTGCACTAGATTTGAGGTCAGAAAACTCATATTTGAGATTCAGGTTTGGTACTTAATAGTTGTACAATCCTACTAAATTATTTTAACCTCTCTCTTCCTCAGTTTCCTCCCTTGAGAAATGAGAACAGCAATATCTATAGGATTAGACTGTTGCTTTAACTGAGAAAGCTTTGTAGAAACACCTAGCAGAGTCGGTGCACTATTGCTGTTAACTTTTTCAAAATCTTATTTTCTCAGAAATCTAGAAGCTCTCTTAGGAATCTACTCCTTTTGTAGCTTTAGCATCATGCATCATAATTATTATTATTAATAAATAATAATATAAATAATTAGGGCTTAATGATAGATTTTTAATAATCTAGATAGCATATATAATAAATAGCATAAATAGTATAGTGCCTATACAGCAGTATTTATATAGTATCTATATACTTGTAATCGAGATGCCATAGTATAATATATAGTAAATACATGGTTTGCAATCTATACCCCAGTGTAGTAAACAGCTCCACCCCTAAATAAATAAATAAGTTGTAATACTTTTCAATAATACCTGTTTCTAATTTCAATTTAATTCACACATTCCATCAAACATGGAATTATTTTAATATGATTTAAATTCAAAATGCATCCCATTTAAATTAACATCCATATAATCTATTTTTGCAAAATAGAACTTGCCACTAGATGCTGGATTATATAGCTGTAAGCAGACAGCAAACTATTAGACTTTAAGTAAAATATTGAAGGTATTTGGGAGAAAGACTTTTTTTTAATGAGCTATAGGGGAGCAACACAATTTTTCCACATGTACATATATCTAATACTATCTGTCGTGTGTTTTAGCTGTTTTCTCAATTAGAGCTTTTCTGAATATCATTATGTTATGAAAATATCTACAGATATAAATATACATTAGAAACATAATTTACTAATAAGGCGTAACCTCTTTATTTACCCTGGGATTTCAAATTTCAACTAATATCCTCTCAGGTTTGGGAATAGCTAAGTATTCAAAATGTGATTCTTCCTACTTTCAGTGTTTTTTATATTTTTCTTAATACATGTTATAAGCAGATTTAATTTGTTTTTATTTGCATTTCTTCATAACAGAGCTCTGAATTACTGTGTTTTCAACAAGCATATGAAATAATCAGCTATCTTCTCTACACAGGAAAATCAGAATTAAGAAGTAACAGGGTACTATGAAACTAGTTTCAATTTGATTCATTTTTACTTATTTTAATTTTGGTTTACTTTTATATAATGAAAAGATTAGGATTATTCTCTACATTTTGGACAAAGCCATGTTAGGCTTAATTTTATCATGGGCGGGCCCTCTAAAAAAGCCAGAAATAAAGAACATCAACAAATAAAATCCACTACAAGATCCACACGTATCTAATAAAGACTTGGTCTAGGAAAATTGACTGCTACATATCTTCCAGATTATAGTTATGATTTAACTACAATACTAAATGTGTCCTTTCACTTTTGGAAATAAAACGTGCTAATTGAATAGCCTCTTCTGAGTGTGTTCAAGTGTATTTGGGAACACAGAAGTTCACTATAAATGATCCAACAGAAAAGAAAACATGGCTGAGCCTGAGGGTCATGGTTTTCTACGTTTCTATGGAAACAGTGGAAATTGTGTTTTTTATGGATTTTTATTCACATTTTAGTTGTTGTCTTTAAATGATTGCTTTATTGCCAATCAAGCATTAAGAAATGGAAATACCAAAAGGGTTGAGTTTGTAAATAATCTATTTGGAAATTAAATTAGGGGTGTTAAAATGATTCAGCCCAGCTTCTTAAAAGCAATCGCCAATTCTTAATGCTTCAAGTACAGTGTTTACTCTGCAATCACAACTTTCTCCCAGCTTTGCATGATCAGATTCATGAAAAGCATGTCTTAATAATGTATCATTCAGAATTTTGTATTTTCGGTAGGAGATTAACTCCTCCTCTTCTTTTGTTCCTTCTAGGTCTAACTTCACCCACCTGAAATTCCTAGACACCATACTTACCACAGGTAAAACAATGACACCTTTCTTGCTCAAACCTAATGTATACCATCTTTAAACTTTTACTGTTTCTGAGTCAATTGCTATTGCTTTTCCCTGCTTAAAGTTCTGGTTTAGTTCTCAAATGGCTACTTCCAGTAGGATTTCAGGAGAGAGAGGAAGAAAGGAGGATTGATGGGAGAACACTGGTTCCAAAGTTGGGAAACATGACTTTCCCTCTAACCGAGAAATCTTCATAAATTTACATACCCTTTCCTTCTTTCAATTTCCTCACTACCAATACTGCCTAAGTCCAAGGGTTTGGAATTAAAGTGAAATAATAAATATGAAAGGCTATGGAAAAGTTATATTTTAATACAACTAAAATAAGTTGCAAAGCCTCATTTAAAAAAAAATACGTGCTCAATGGGGCCTAAGAAATGAGGGTATAAGAAGAAATAAGAATAATCAGGAAGCCCCAGAATGGGGGAGAAAAGATTTTGTGAAATACTTATGGAATAAACCAATAATAATAATTCCCATATTTGGTTAGAAATGAGAGAGATTATTATTCAATCCCATATAAATCTTCATCATGGGTTCATGATGTACCAGAAGTGCTACAAGTCCCTAGAGATAAAAATGTGATCACAACATAATTTATGCTCTCAAAGATCTTCTAGTCGAGTGGTAGAGAACATCATGGAAACAAATCAAGCCATTGACTATAATAGGGACCAGAAGAGAGGGTAGAAAAAGATGTATGGATGAAATACAAAGGAGAGAACGATAAACTCTGCCTGGGGAGGTAGAATTAGGGAAAACTTAGAAATTAGTTTAATTTAAATTTGTGATTACCAATGTCAGGATATTATCTATTTTTATTTTATTTGACAGATTTTTATAAATGGTGTTTTTGGAACTCTCAACCCATTTAATCCTTGTTACAACTCTGTGAGTTGGTATTATTCCTATTTTACAGAGGAAAAAAACCAAGACCCAGAGAAGTTAAGTAACTGGCCCAAGATGGTGCAGCTGGTCCGTGGTAATGTGATGTTGCTTTGTTCAAAAAGTTGTCATACGCTGACGCTCAATTGTTTATATAAACTTTTTTAATGCCTGAAATAATTTTGCAGCTGTTTAAAGTACATTTTGGAAGTATAAAGTCTGAAGGTTTGAGTTTTTTACATTGTCCATGGGCAGTAATCTCTTTTCATGAAAATACAGCAGAAAATAAATGAGGATGTTAGTACTGAAATTCATTTAGTACATCAAGAATGCCTGAATTACTGCTCGTGTGCCAGTATGTGATACGTTTTCTCATATGCAGACTAAACTCCACTCTACCAAACACAGGGGAGATGAATCAAACTTTTAAAAAATTGCTTTGGCTTTGTTCCCAGGTAGAAGTTAACTTTCAGAAAAGCCCACCAAATATTATACTAACTGCCATCACTGAGGAGAGAATTATGATTCCCAAGAAGCAATATGCATTTAGTGGTATGATCCAATGAATGCAAATCCAGCAGAGCCAAGTCAATCCTAAAATGACAGAGAGCAGCCACCAGCTAGGATTCCTTGTTGGGGAAGCCACGACTGGCCACTGCCAACCGGTGTCCCAGGTGGTCCTGCCAGAACAGCCCTATCATTGGAGTATAGTGGTCCAGAGCAGCTGCTGAGGGTCAGATGAACCTGATTGTAAGTCCTGTGACACAAGACAAGTTAAATCACTTCTCTCTCAGCTTCCCCTTTTGTTAAATGGAATGGTCAAATCCATTGGAATCCAAATGGAAAATGTGAATAATCAAAATCTCATGGTTACACACACTCACACACACACATACCTACACATATATACATCATCTACATATATCAGGAAAGAATGTATATATATTGCATATATGTGTATACACACACATATATAATATATATATATATTTCCTTCCTAATAAATATGTATTGGGGGCCGGCTCCGTGGCTTAGCGGTTAAGTGCGCGCGCTCTGATGCTGGCGGCCCGGGTTCGGATCCCGGGCGCGCCCCAGGGCACCGCTTCTCCGTCCAACGTGAGGCCGAGTCCCACGTGCAGCAACTAGAAGGATGTGAACCTATGACATACAGCTATCTGCTGGGGCTTTGGGGGGAAATAAATGAATAAATAAAATCTTAAAAAATAAATAAATAAATAAATATGTATTGGGACATCTTGTGCTGCCCCCCAGTTGGCACCTGTTCATCGTATGGAAAGTTTTTCAACAAACAGTACTAAATTCTATACACAGTTGAGTGACAAGAATCTAGGGATTACCAATAGAGAGAAGGTTGTGGGGGTGAAGGGACAATAAATGTTACAGAGAAGAGAAGAGGTGTGGGATAGAATCAAGGTGGAGGTTCATAAAGCCATGCAGCATGACAGTAAACTTAGCCTTAAAGATGTCCAGCAAGAAATATCTGAGGACACAAATCGCAAAGGGGTTTATGTGTCTAAATAACTAAATCAAGTAGAATCTTCTCTCATAGCCTCACTACTTCCAACCCCATGGCACTTGTGGTACCAGCCCTGTTGGTTTTTCTGACCCTTCCTCACACTCAGCTTTCCTGATCTTTCTTCTGCTTATTTCCCAACGAACTTCTCTTCCTCTCAGTTATTGGTCCTTAAAAGTACAGTCTTTGTAATGCAATTATTAAAGTCAGAAATCAGAGGGCCGGCCCCGTGGCTTGGTGGTTAAGTGAGCGCGCTCCACTGCTGGCGACCCGGGTTCGGATCCCGGGCTCGCACCGACGCGCTGCTTCTCCGGCCATGCTGAGGCCGCGTCCCACATGCAGCAACTAGAAGGATGTGCAGCTATCACACACAACTATCTACTGGGGCTTTGGGGGAAAAAATAAATAAATAAAATCTTTAAAAAAAAAAAAAAGAAATCAGAAAGAAGCATCTTTTTTTGCAGGAATGCAGTACATTTTCTTGTATTTAATGAATATCCCATAATGCCTCTAAAAAGGCTTTTAGAGTTTATCATGTAAGTATGTGTAAACAGATAATATTTAAATATGTATTTTATGCTTGATAGAATATAATTTCTCTCTTGAGGAATTTAGATGCACACACAGTATATATTTAGTTCATTTTAAACTGTAAGTTAATTTCCTGATAGGCTTAGGAACTTGAATAATCTATCCTATAAATATATGCAGTATGAAAAGATGGTTTAAAACAGGTATCATTTAAATTCTAAAGTTCATTATGAAATTGTGCTAGACTGTACATTAAACAGGGCAAACAATCTTTATCAAATGTCACGACTGGGTCTGTAGTAAGCACCTTTCTAATTTAAAATCTGTTGTGCAAACAGGAGTGAGAAAACTAAATGAATCTATAGTGTGTTAACGTGTTATATAAAAATATTCTAAACAATATTTGGATGGAGACATGTCTGGTTAAACCTCTGTGCTGTATTTAGCACTATTATTCTTATCTCAATTTTCTCTACATTCTTGTTTTTCAAGATTCACGCTATTCTGTTTCTCCTCTATCCTCTCTGATCATTACCTCCTTCTCCTCCTCTTTGCCCACTTGAACTTTCAATTTTGACATTCTCTACGCTTCCATTTTCTTGCTCATTCTCCACCTTGTTCATGCTCTTGAAGGTGATCTCATACACCTTCAGGATTTTACCTCTGAGTTGATAAACCCTAATTCATTTGTTCCAACTTAGACCTCTCTCCACATTTTCACACTCATATCTCCAACTTGGTGCTAGACATTTCTCCATTCCTTGTTCACGCATCTAACCAATCACCAAGCCCTTCTAATTTTACCTCTATAATATTTCTTCAACCTGAGCCTTCCCACCTCCCCACCCAACCAATCTTAACAATCTTAACCTTACCACCCTTATCATTGCATTCTTGCATTATTCTCATAGTTACCTAACTGGTCCTCTCGCCTGCAATTTTGTCCCTTTCAGATCCATTCTCCACATAATTGGCAAAATGTTCCACCTAAATTGCTTAAAATCTGTCAATGGTTCTCAGTGGTTCCCAGAATAAAGTCCAAACTCTTTAGTCTGCCATAAAATGAGGCACTCCAACTTTTCAGCTTCAATTTTTTGTCCTCTCTGCATTAAAATTTATACCTCCAAAGTATTTACTTCAGTGAAGTTCACAACATTTACAGGGCTTCTCACATTGAGCCCTGTGCTCATAAACTCTCTCTCTATCCTCTCCATTTTTTCACCTAGGTTTCCTTGGATAACTCCACTTAGTTTAAAGGTCAACATTCTCAGGATGCCTTTCTGGCTCCTCACAAGGGTGGATTATATGTGCCTTCTCACTTCTCCCAGATTAGCATGTGATAATCTCTAACATGACACCAATAATATTGTACTATTTTTGTACCTTTCTATATCTGTCTACTCCACTGGACTATGAACTCATTGAAGGTAAGAGATGTATCTATTCATTTAATAAATACTTTATTGAGTACCTATAAGTGCAGGAACTGAGGTAGGTAGTAAAGAAAAATGTTAACCAAATATTTTTTCCCTTCCACGCATATAATTATTGCATACAAACTTATGGCACATATTAAGTAAAAGTCATTTTCTCTGTCTTATGCTATATATTTACATCTTTATATCTCATTGTACACCTTATTATTTATGCATGTTCTGGTTGATAAAACTACCCAGCAGCATGTCTTTCTCTGTGTGTTTATTTGTGACTGCTTGCCCATATGCATTGGGGCTATAAGTGGGGCTATGTCAATGCCCAATTTAATTTGACTTTTATTACTTTTTGACTTTTATTACTCAATATTACTTACTGATTTAATTCATGCATTCATTCCCTCAAATTGTATATGAGTATGGTTTGATGATGTAAATATAGTACTATGCATACATTAAGGATAAATTGTAATCACACAGTTATCCAAGAGAGGGCTGAAGCCACTGGACTGTATCACCCTCCTCTGGACATTTGGCCATGTGTGTCCAGAAGCCACTGGTTGGTTGAGTGTACCCTGTCTGTCCTCACTCAATGGCTATACTCTTAGTTACCTTTTAACCTACTACAGGTGATCTGAATGCTAAGGAAATAAAAAGTTGCATGAAAGTAGGATCCCTTACAAAACTAATAAGGTCCAGAAGTACTACTTCAGCAAAAGCCAGAACGTGTCATCTTCTGAGAGTAAAAATTTAATGCTATTACTCAACCTCTTCATATAACATATCTCAAAAAGAGATGTAAGTACTTAGAAAGACACCCACTTAGGGTCCTTAGACATGGATCCACCAGTAGCACTTTTCCCTCGACTGTTGTATTTCACAGAAAACATGAGGTGGAGAACATTTCTAGCAGAGTTAATCTCAAAAAGCAATGTGTCTCCAGATAGGGTTGCTAGACTTAGTAAATAAAAATACAAGACTCTCGGGTAAATTTGAACTTCAAATAAACAACAAATATTTTATCTGAAATTCAAATTTAACTGGGTGTCCTATAATTTACCCATCAACCCTATATTCTAGGTGATATAGACAAGATTGAGTACAATATCATATTTACATAACAAAGTTAAAAATCTCAGTGTCATCAAGAATTTCCTTTCACTCCACCTTACATTCCTTTTTTGCTTTGGTGAAATATTTTTTTTTTCCATCTTTCCTCTTCCCTTTTTGCCCAGTCTGATTAATTACTCTTCTGTGATTTTCCACATTTCAGGAGAGTGTTGAGCGCTCATTAGTTTGGTTATTAAGGCCAGTTTTCTTGTTGAGTAATAACAGCTATCTTGTTTCAATAAAGATAGTCAAGAATGAGAGGGTACTATGGCGCCCTGCAGCTTTCTATTTCAGGTTTCTACTGTCAGAATGTTTATTCCCTGGTGATTGTAAGAGTTTATAATAATTGCCCCATTATCTCAGATACCATCTTCTTATGGATTTGGGGTGGGGAAAAAGAAACGGCAGGCTAGGAAGAAGGGTATTTAAATAATCTTCCTGTTTATGTTGTTTTCAGTAAATTACCCTTTATTTGATTTGAGCTTCATATATACCTAGAATTCTGTAGGCTTCACATGTCTTACTTTGGCAGTAATTTTAAAAGGGAATGTAGATGCGATATTTAGGATTATTTACATGAATTACAACAAAAGGCCAAGTTTTTCAGTACAGATCTCCAAAGAGGAATTATAAAAACAAAACTCAGAGGGTGTTTTTTCCCCACTGAGTCTCTACCACTTATTAGCATATAAACATATTCCAGCAATCATTTTTATTTCATTAGTAAAATATCACACCTTCTCAGCAAATTAAGAATAATAGCACATAATTCTTTTCTGCCTAACAAAGACAAGGAACCACAGAGAAAGATAAAGTGTCTATGAAGCTAGATCTTTTGTAATTACCACTGTACTGAATATAGCAGCTTTTCTTAAGCCTAAGAAGAGATAATTCTGTTTCCGGCAAGAGATAAGCTCAATTAGCACACAGATAGCAAGCTGTACTTTATAGGAACACTATCTCTTCCTGCCTGAAATGACCTTTTACAAACTAGTTTCAAAATTAAGTACTCAGATATTAATTTATTTTTCTCTTATCCTATCTAGAGAATTTATGTGTGTATAAAATATGTTCATGCACACAAAAATCAAATTGTACAGAACATGCAAATTAGTAGGTAATTAATGCTATATCAAAAGTAATTCACCAAAAGATTTACTACAGCTTTCCTTCTAGTTCTGACACTTAGAGCAACTTAAAATTTTAATTTAAGACATTATATACATATATATACAATCACCACTGAAAAATAACTGTTCCATAGAACAAAATTCATCCATGCCCACTTTCAAATTTTGCATTAAGGATATCAGCTAATACTGCTTGATATTTAAAGGCTAAGGATAGGACCCCTATATTAGCTATGACTCACAAAAAACACAATTAGATTAGATATCTATTTCTGCCTCAACAATTGGTCCTGAATAAATCTTCTGAACTGCATTTAGTCTACATACACTCTTAATTAGTTTCAGTATATTGTCTAACGTGATGAGTTTTGCATTGTAAATCGTATATGAGGAATTAGAATAAAATGGCTAACATAAGCCACAGATTTGAGTGAAAACTCTACCAGTCGAGGTGTAGTGAACTATAATTCAACAACACTAACTGATGTTTAGATGTGGATAGTACTTCAGCTATCAGTTCTTTTAATATTCTTTCAAATCAGGACTTCCCCTACCCCCATAAAAAATGTTAGGCATAGAGGGTCAAACAGCCTCTTAATAATATTTTATTAGTATTATTAAAATGTCAATATTTAGTGAAATAGTCCTAATAGTGTATTTGTTTAATGGTTATTTGACTTATATACATGAATGTATTATCATAGTCAAGAAATATTGAGTGCCTCCTATGTTCCAGACACTTCTTTACGCACTGGGAATACATCAGTGAGCACAACAGACAAAAATCCTCAAAGCACAGAGCTTACATTCTTTTAAAGGGAAAAATTGTGCCAGGAAGATATAAGCGTTAGTTATTCGAACAATATTACATTAATTTTTAGCTCTTTCTGCAATGATTTATTGAGAAGCTACAATATTCTTTGAGAGATACTGTGGAGCGTACAGAAAATTATAAAATATGGCCTGTCCTCAAGGTGTTTGTAAATTCATGCATGAGACAAACATAACTATTAAAACATAAGGAAGAATGAAATGCATAGATCCAAAATGTCTTGTGACTGAAGAGAAACAAAAGATTATAAAAATTTAAAAGGATTGGAAAGGGCTTTGTGAAAAATATTTGATATTTCAATGTGTTTTGAAGGTTTGGTATATGAAGAAAGGTCATTCTATGCTTTGATGCTTCAGGAACTGAATGAGCACAAACAGGCCAAGTCTTACATTTAAAAACTTTGGAGAAAAGAAGGAGGGACCCATATGACAGGAGCATATGGTTCATGGACAATTATGATCCAAGATAGGGGAAGGAATGTTGGGTTGACGGGAGATTATCACACACCTTAAATGTAATAATGGGAGTTTTTTTTTAAATTTCTGCTTTATTAATAACAGCATTTGCCCTGTTCCAGAACATTCTAGGAACATTATATATTATATTCTATGTTTAAGTCTTTACAATTCAATTATCAGTCCACATTGAAATCGTTAAATTATTACTATTTTATTTATTTTTCCAGTAACTTGAAACGAGATCATAATGGTTTATGACATTGTGTAATTTCAGGCGTACATTATTATTTATCAATTTCTGAATAGACTTCATTGTGGTCACCCCAAGTAGTCTAATTATTGTCCGTCACTGTACATATGTGTCCCTTTACCCCTTTCACCCAGCCCCCACCCCCCTTCCCCTCTGGTAACCACTAATCTGTTCTCTTTATCAATGTATTTGTTATCTTCCACATATGAGTGAAATCATGCAGTATTTGTCTTTCTCCACCTGTCTTATTTCACTTAACATCATACCCTCAAAGTCCATCCATGTTGTTGCAAATGGGATGATTTTAGGTGTCACTCTATAAGCAGTAGGGAACCAATGACAATCTTCGAGAAGGAGTATGACATGTTATTCTGATTAAAGAAACATAAATTTAAATGTAACTGGCATAATAAAAAGAGCAAAGTTTAAGCCTACTCAAGCACTTATGTTCGAGAATATATTTTTTAGAAGTCAGTTATTTATCGAATGAATTATCGGTATTATACATTAAGGTTCACATTTATCTAACACTTCTACTTTTGGAAAACAGGATTTTATTTTACAATTTGGTTTTTGGTGTGCTGTTTGGTTTTTGCTTTTTTGGTTTTGTTTATTTTTTTTCTTATCTCTTATAGTCAGGCATGCTTCTAGTTGCATTTCACATGACTGGCTTCATCATATGTCCAAAATCTTTATTTGTGAATTACTGTCACAAAAAAGCAAGGTGTTAGGTGTAATTTCTATCTCCATGGATAATCAGAAAATATGTAAATATGAACAATTTCTCTTTTCATATTATATTAAAAGCAATTAAAGCATGATTTCATTAATCACTTAATAAAAAATTAATCTTTGTCAGAGACAAGGCAAAGTTGAAAATCTTATTTATAGATGCCTTAAACCAAGTTATTATTTACTTATAACATTTTTTTTTTTTTAAAGATTTTATTTATTCATTTTTTCCCCCCAAAGCCCCAGCAGATAGCTGCATGTCATAGGTTCACATCCTTCTAGTTGCTGCACGTGGGACCCGGCCTCGCGGTGGACGGAGAAGCAGTGCCCTGGGGCGCGCCCAGGATCTGAACCCGGGCCGCCAGCATCAGAGCGCACGCACCCAACCGCCAAGCCACGGAGCCGGCCCACTTATAACATTTATACACAGAGTTCTGAGCCTCAGTTTTCTCACCTGTAAATAGGAGTGATAACAGCTCAATTTCAAGTTGTTATGAGGATCAGATGTGCACCCTTTACCTGTGTTCTATCTAATCCTCATAACAGCCTTGAACTATTATCACTACTATTTTACAGGTGAAAAAGCAGGCTCAGATCTGTGTCCAAGAACAAAGCCTTTTCCATCTCAGACCCCATACTCTCTTCCCTCTATCATGCTGATCCCCCAATTGTAAATCATACACACATTGTGGATACAGAGATGAAAATAATTATACATAGGAAAGATAATGAGAACCTAATGTTTTAAAAAAATATTCAAGTCTTTCTTTTACAGAAGATGTATTCAACACTGGAAACAAAAATACTCCAAAGAGTCTCCCACAAATTATTTCCACATTTTGAACCAAGTGTGTGAATTATTTATATGAGTCATATGGAACTGTGAAACCAGAATATGCAAGTTGACTTAATAAAAAAATGAACTAGCAATACAAAGTACTATCCACTCGGTATTCTTGTTCCTAACTTATTCTTAGCCTCGAGGGGAATTTCATCATATAAAAATTTCACCTTTCAAGAATTTAAGTGAATGTATGGTTCCTAGGCTATAACTACAGTTCATTTATGTGCAAAATGCACTAATATTAGAAGCTAGAGAAATATCAGGATATGCTAAATTTTAACTAATATGAAGAATATTTTTTTTAATTTAAAAATAATAATTTCAATTTTACTCCAACAGTCCTCCCTTAAAGAAAATATATAATTATAGTAACCTTCGTAGATAAAGCTAAAAATTCTATATGGATTTCCTTGAAAATTTCTTTCATTGGTGGGGTTGGCCGCATGGTTTAGTGGTTAAAAGTTCAGTGCGCTCCACCTTGGTGGTCCAGGTTTGCAGGTTTGGATCCCAAGCATGGACCTACATCACTCGTCTGCCATGCTGTGGCAGTGACTCACATACAAAATAGAGGAAGGGTGGCACAGATGTTAGCTCATGGCTAATCTTCCTCAAACAAAAAAAGAGGAAGACTGGCAACATTTGTTAGCTTAGGGCGAATCTCCCTCAACAACAACAACAAAAAATTCTCTCAGTGGTTATGTTTTATTTTTTGATTAACCACTAAGTAGATAAAATCTGCCTTAATTATCTGCAGTATCATCTGTAATTTCCTGTTCTTTAACCAAAGAACTGAATAAGAAAACTGTTCATTTTGAAAGTGAAGTATAAATGTCATTTCATATTTATCTAACACTTCTATTTTCAGAGAGGCAAGCTCATTTTTTAAACTTTGGCAAAAGTATTTACATGTTAAAGCTGAAGTGTTTAAAGAACACTGCGAAGTAGGAAAACACACTCACACCACTTTGTGATGTGATAGGTGCTATTAGTGATCCATTCGCATCCTGGTCTCTTTTTATATGCCTCATACAATAAAGAATAAGGTTGGTTTTACTTGTTTTGAACTTTGGAAGTTAACTTATAGCCTAAATTGACACTTCTTAAAAGTACAGAAATGTCCTCTGAAAATAACGGCATGAAGACAAAATTGCCAAGCTCTCCTTCAAAATCTCTTAGGTGTTATGGAAAGAGTATTTGGACTTGAGTCTAAAGATGTGGACTCAGGACACAATTTTGCAATTTATCTATGAGAACATGGCTACCTTTCTATCTCTATATGAAAGACACTAGCCATTAGCCAATTCACTGCCCCTGCCCCACGCCACCAATGTCCACCTTAGACATTTTTTCTTTCAAATTACTATTCTGTCTTTGTTCAGGAAAATAATGCATTAAGCTCAAAAGGATGCACTGTAATTGGTCTAAGCAAGTCCTGACTAGCACCCTCCTCCTTTCCAGAAACTTTCTTCCCAGACTCCCTGACAGCTAGAAATGAGCATGTGACCTAATTTTGACCAATGAAATGTTAGCAGAAGACTGCTGGAGAGATTCTAGAAATTTTTTTTACTTCCATGATACAAGGTGAGAGTCGCTCTCAGAAATTCTCCTCTGCCATCCTTTCTTCCTCCTTTCTTGCTCTGAATAGAGAGGATATCTAGAGCTACGACAACCATCTGGCTTTCAGAAGGTGAAAAGCAAGGGGATAAACACCAATTTTGAGAATGGCAGAGGAACTGAATAAAAAGAATACGGGTCATCATTGAACCCAGGGCCATCTCTAGTCTGGAATAAAAAGAATACGGGTCATCATTGAACCCAGGGCCATCTCTAGTCTGACTTCCTCCAGGTGTCTAGTTTTATGTGATAACTCAATGTCCTTTGCATACAGCATTGCAAATAAGATTTTCTGTTACATGCAGCTGATCTTTGGATCCCTTATCTTGTGAGAAAGTGACCAGTATATTGGTTACTTAATAAATTCTCAGTAATTATTTACTTAAAAAAAAAAAACTTTCTGGCTTGTAAATAAGCAAGAATAGTGAAAAAAATCCTAGTTTTTGTAGTTTTAGTCTTTTGATTTTTTTATACATTTTAGTATTCTCATATAAATTATGCATTGTATCTATTTGCTTACATTGATATTTCATGATACATCTTTAGGATCTTCTCAATGTTGGCCTTAAGGTCCATGACTTGGTGAGAAAATATCCCATAAGGAAATTATTTTTAGAAAATAATAGATATGGTGGACACATACAAGAAGGAATGTCCAATGACATCTAGGCACAGAAGCATGAACAATCACGAAGTGAATTTAAAAAAAAAAATGCAATCTGACCCCTTTGAGAGTTGAGATAAATTTATACACAGTCCTATAACTATTCTGCATGGGACTTTTACATATTCTATAGGTTTAAAAGGTTTAAACATAACAGTTCAGTGAAAAAAAAAAACCTGCATAATGCTTGTTTCTGTATAGATGATTAACTTTTCCACTAAAACAAGTATTAACAGCAATTTCTAATTTGAATAATTATATGTTCAATTTTTCTTGTGGATTTCTAGACAAATTATTTTCCTAATAAAGTCATCATAATAAATTTTCTACATTTATTTTGAAAACATGTATAAGAAAACACAGTTGTGGGGGCCCAGCCCCGTGGTGTAGTGGTTAAATGTGCATGCTCCGCTGCTGGCAGCCGGGGTTCGGATCTCGGACGTGCACTGACGCACCGCTTGTCAGGCCATGCTGTGGCGGCGTCCCACATAAAAGTGGAGGAAGATGGGCACAGAGGTTAGCTCAGGGCCAGTCTTCCTCAGCAAAAAGAGGGAGATTGGCATGGGTGTTAGCTCAGGGCTGATCTTCCTCACAAAAAATAAAAGAAAGAAAACACAGTTGTGAAGTAAACTATCTATGCTCTAATAATACTAAAATCACATATAAGAGCAGAAACCATTTACATAGACCATGTGTGCTGTCCCATCTACAAATCTGTGCTCCACTTTTCTCATCATCTCCAAATCCTCTGTCTTACATTTTCACATTCTGTAAGGCATAGCTCAAATTTTTTCCTCATCCAAATGAAAATTGCTCTGAATACCCTCTTCATTTAGTCACTATGTCTACATTTTTCCTATAGTAAATTAAAACTCATTATTATTATTATTTTACAAATCTTATCATTCATAGTAGATCATGAGTTTCATGAAAACAAAGTCAATTTCTCCTCCTCTTTCTTCCCCAATCCCTAGTCAGTTGTTTATTAAGTTCCTTGAGGGCAGGATCACTTTTATTGACCCCAAAATGTGTGAAATAATACCTTACATAGGCTTCACATAAAATCATCCTTCATTTCACTTTGATATAACAAATCAAGTGTAATGAATGGAGAGTTAGTGTAGATCATTCCCTTTTTAAGAGCAAGAAGCTCTTGAAAAAGATAAAGGAATAAACGTAATAGGTAAAACAAAACACAGTCTTGAAAATTTGCCTCTCTTCCCACTGTGCACATCACATATCCATTGAATTCGTGAACCATAGAACTAGAAAAGACAGAAAGGTAGGACAGTGGAAATATAAAAGAGCTACCAGAGGGAGTAAAGCAGATATCCAGGCAGATGTATGCATGAGATGTGTGCTGGCGGTACAGGGGTATGTGGAAAAGACTAAACCTGTATGTTGGCTAAATTAAAGATAGAAAAAGTTTGGAGAGGGCCAGTCCTGTGGCTTAACGGTTAAGTGCGTGCGCTCCGCTGCTGGCGGCCCAGATTCGGATCCCGGGCGCGCACTGATGCACCGCTTCTCCGGCCATGCTGAGGCCGCGTCCCACATACAGCAACTAGAAGGATGTGCAGCTATGACATACAACTATCTACTGGGGCTTTGGGGAAAGAAAGGAAGAGGATTGGCAATAGATGTTAGCTCAGAGCCAGTCTTCCTCAGCAAAAAGAGGAGGATTAGCATGGATGTTAGCTCAGGGCTGATCTTTCTCACAAAAAAAGGAAAAAGTTTGGAGAGTTTAGCACAAGAAAGGAGGGAGGGTTATAGAGTAGGTGGCCTGCAAGTGATCAGTTTCTACACAGGGAGCAGGAGGAATTTGCAAATGGCTCTCAAGAAGATATGGTGCACGCAATGCAACTCTTCTTTTATAACTTTTCAGAGACGTAGGTAATGATTTAAATTCCTTTTCAATAATTTTTGGCTGTTGGGCTGTTTCTTTGACTACAACTTCTTGTTTGAAGTTGGCTTCAACATTCAGCCCAGCTTAATTTGGGACCCACAAAGACAAACTAAAGTTTCAGATGGTCATAGATTATGCAAGATCAACAATATGAGGGACCACTTGACCTTGTGCAGTTGAAAAGACTTAAATAGTAAAATTGTGGGATTCTTCTTACTAATTTGAACTTAAGTGATAGAAATGTATGCAAAAAGAATCAGTCCAATAGGCAAAGAAAGTAGATTCAAAATATCTCATTCAACACGCTTGTTTTAGGCTATAATATTATTAGTTAATATTATATTAATTATTAGTTTAAATAAAAAACTACAGTAAAATTTAAAAGAAATGAGTTTTTGTCTTGATTTTGACGCTTTGTTTTATGGAAAACAATCAATTTACTTCTCTAGGTTTCAGACTCTTCATCTTTAAATGAGGACAATTTTTGACATATATTAATAACTGGATATAAATGTAACTAAATATATTCAATTATTGTGTAATAATATACTTTTTAATAAATAAGTTCCCTTCCAGTGCTAAAATTTTGTGATTCCATAAGTGAATAGATAATTGAAAACAGGGGAAAATAATTCAGAAAGAAAAATAAATAAAGATTCCATCAGATGTCATGTTTCTTCCAACTTAGATATAGTCAAATGCAGCTAAAGCACAATGAATGTAGTATCTAAGTAATTAGCCACACTTTAGGTATCACGGTTAGGTAAGCAATTTGTTAATTTCAAACTACAAAATGTTGACTAAAATGTAAAAATTAGTCTTCTGTTCAGAGAGAACAGAAAAAAAATAGATGCCATATGCATATATAAAAAGGCTGTTTTCAAATCAGCAGATGGACCCCTATATTTTAGAACCTATTCGCAATGGGATGTGTATATGTTTTTAGCAAGATGTGAAGCAATGCACAGGAGTAAAAGTTACCAAACGTGTATTATGCTACAGCATACTCTTCAGCACTTCGTAGTTTAAAAAAGTCCCTTAATAAGAACCTGTGATATGCCATTACTGTAGGGTAAATTGATTTCAAGGGAGTAAGTAGTTCAATAGACTCCACACTTTATAGTTCCCTAATATTCATTAAGTACTTAAAATACCTAGTATAGTTTATATAAGCAACCACTTAGCTGCAGCATGTATGTGTGTGTATACTTTAATTAAACTTTTTGTTTCATTATGTTTTAAGAAGAAAGCAACAACTAAGGTGACCATACAAAGGAGTCAGATGTAACCAATAACTTAAATATTTTGGGAGTACTCATACGGGTATTACAGGTCTTGGTTAATTAATATCTCCAGGCATTAAACTGTACTCCAGTTTCCATATTTGCCCCTTTTGAAAGCAGAAAATATCTCTTTCAACATGTATTTTTTTGAACTGGAAAGGAGTTTAGCTAATGCTAATATTTAATATATGCAATGATATATTCACCTTATATAACTTGGTCATTTTTACAAGTAGATTAGTAAACTCAGAGTTTTGTTGCTAAATTGCTGTATATAGCATCTCTGGATTAAAATCCAACCCCAAAAAACAGAAGGATATTACCATGTCAAGATCACTCAGCATCCAATATGAAATTAGTTTGTAGTTCCATTCAATTCCTGGTAAATAGTCCTATACATCAGCAATTGTGAAAACCAAGGTGACATTAACCGGAATTCAGTGTAGGTGCCAGATCTTAGTCCACTTAACTATCTTTTCTGTGCCAGGCTTATTCCTTCTAAACCCAAATAATAACATTTGTATTATACTCACATCTTCTTTTGGGGAAGGCCACAGAATTCTACAGACTTATTTTATTTAGTTCTAGCCACATTCTCCTGCATCAGAGGGCAAGGATATTGTCAATTATATTTTACACAGAAGACATTGAGATAAATTTACCAATTTTGTGGGCTATCAATGGACTAATCAAAGAACCCAACCTTGTTCTGTGTTATTAGGACTAGATACCAGAGAGTGTTTACCCAGAAAATAGTCTCTTCATTTTTACAGGTGAAGACAAGAAAGGAGTTTAAAGTAAGGCATAGGAAAAGTAGAATGTCCTAAGTACGTGCGTGCTACATTAATCTGGGAAGCAAGGCAATCACGTGACCCCCAAATAATACGGACTCTATAAAGGTCCTTTGTACCAATTCCAATGTGATATTAATTATGCCTGTAATGATTTACCTTTATGGTATAATCTATTTGTTCCAATAAATGAACCACAAGCCTCATACAGTGATGGAGGAAAAAAGTCCTTGACCACAAAATTCAGTCCCCGATTCCTGGCTCTGAAACTAAATGTTTATATTATTTCATTTACTCTTAAGTACCCATTCCACAGAGGCTTTAGGAAGTCACATAGGACAGCAGAAGTAAACTTCTCTTTTAAAAAAATCTGATGGAGTGACCATACAATTATTGATTCTTATAAATTCTTATGTCGATGTTTAAGCAGACCATTAGAATATCCCAGTCCACAGTTTGCTTTGATTATCATTGCAAAAATCTGTTTTCCAAAGAATCCTGCTGTATCTATTTTGCCTAATGCAAAGCTGGGATTTCTAATGCTAGCAATTCCTCCAATAAGACATAAACGCTTTGAGGGAAGGGATGATGTTTCTTCATGGTATAAATCAGGGCCTATTTTATTAGAAATTCTTCAAACGTATCTGAAAAAAATAATCAGTGAAAACTTAATTCACTTTTAAAGTTCTTTCTTTCTTGCCTTTAAAATGATGTGGGTCCTTGATGCTTCAGTCAAATGTTTTTGACCCATTTCAAACATGAAAATGGCAATTGAGTTAATTTGTATTTATAAAGAAAGCATCACATTTTCTCGTACAATGTACCACATGTGCAAAAAAGGAAGCAGCAGTTTAATCTTACATACTGTTTGGATTAGCAATCAACATGTTAAAGATAGATTACTGATTTGAGAAATTACGTGGAAAATCATATCTGGTGCTTTTCTATTTTGAAGGCACTGCACGTGGAGCTAAATAGATCTCCGCATTCCAAAACTTAAGTAAGCTCATAGGTATCTTGAAGGACAGCAAAACACTTTAATGTCAGCATACACAGAGCTATCTATTGAGAAAATAAACCTCAAAAAAAAGAAAGTACATTTTAAAACCATTTACCACTAAACTAAGAAGTTGCTTGTTTGAGGTTAACTCTCTAAATCTTTATGAAGATTCTATATTCCCATTTTGAAGCTCAAGTATATATTCAGAATAAAGAAGACATCTTGTACAAATGTAAATAATGTAACCACAACAGATTGAGATTTTGTATTTCTTGTATTCTTTATAACCTTATCATGAGAATAAATCACATGGTGTAACTTTTTCTTCTCACAAGTCTCCTCTGAAAATGAAGCATCAAAGTCTAATATTCTTTCTTGTCTAAATTCTCTACTTTTTAACGTTTTGGAAGAATAAGGATAAGCTAGAGAAAATCTTGCTCTCTTTCACAGTGCTCTAACAACATCAGCAAATCAAGAGTGTATAGTTATTCTGTTCCTGCCAATATTCCTCTACCCCACCACATTAACTCCAACCTATTGAAAAGTAGAGAAAGACGGAAATTTGCTTGAAGTTACATCTAGAAAATATGCTTTAAATAAACATTTTCAGTAGTTTCAAGGACATCATCAAGAATGCCACATATATTTAGATATTATTGAGTCTGAAATCTTCTTTGATGCTTTGCAATGGGAGAATTGCATTTGTAAATATAAGAAAATGTTTGCAACAGTTCAAAGTGCATTGATGCATTTTAAAAGAATGTTTGAATTACTAAGACTGTGCCATATTTAAAGAATTATTTAGAAGTGGATATTACAGGCAACCGTCTAATTTGGGGATTCTTAAAATGGCTCTTTTAATTTCTTTTCAGCTTAGAGAACATATTTTACTATTATCATAAAAATACCCAAATGTGTATTCATTTTCAATTTTAAGACCCCATTGCAAGACTAAATATAGAATAAACAAAATCTGAATTCTACATTTAAAGGTCTAAATTGCCTTTAACAGAGACAAAGTTAGTAAAACAAATAAAATTGCTCTTTACATTATTATCACACAGAGATGTAGAACTAGAATAAATAGAGGAATAACATATTGAGAGAAATTATACAGTCAACCTTAAAGTTAAGTCAACCTTAATTTACTTGGGGCCTCATATTATTCTGAGCAATCTAAATGGACTAAGTCATAGCTAAATGGGGAAACAAAGCAGAAATGTATTCTAAGCAGCACTACTGATAATTTTCAAAAAATACATAATTCCAAAAGTTGGAATTCACTTTTGTTAATTCAAGTAGGTCTTCTTTAATTAGAACTCTCTTTTCTCCTCTAAACATATAGTGTTGACTCTTGCTACTATGGATGATTCTTTAATAAATTAACAGGCAACTAGCTCTCAGACAATAACTTAGTGCATTTCTGCCTGAAAGCATTATTCATGTAGAAAAAAATGAGAACAATGCAAGTTGATATCCAGTGCATAATGTATACTCAGTCTAATCTTCTGTCATATGCCACATCCATAATGGTGGAAAACTCATTTTCCAACAGTAATGCATGCACAAAACCAAATTAAACATGGTTCCTTGATCTTACTGAGATATTCTAATCATATTTTCCCTTTGGTGGCCACCATCCCAGTGGGCTTTACCTTCAAAGAGCTTATAACCTAATTGGCAACAGTAGCTTAGAACAATGGCCATTAGGCAATATAGTTCCATAAAGCTACAAACCCATTTTATTCTAAAGCCTATATTTAATATTACAGGTATTATAATATTAACATGATTTGGAAGATAAAATATTTTCTGCTTAAATCTCAAGCAGAAATTTGACAGTTAATTGATAGTTTAAAGATAGGCAGGTTATCTTTCCTATATTTCCTTAGCAAGCTTATTTATTCCATTGTATATAAAACATTTTTCATGCTATTTTAAGTCTTAACAATCCCAAATCAAATCGATATTCATTAAGATTTGCTAACACTGGATTTCTATTGGTAAATTGCATTTGCCAGACCAAACTCTTCTCTAGCCCTAGCTCTTAGCTTTATATCTCAAACGGTACTACTAACAAGCCCCTTTCTTCAAGTTTCAAAATAATTAGTTCCCCAAGTGGTTTATTTCAGATAAAAGAATAATACACACCGCCCCACAGAATTTATTCTGTTTCTAAATAATTTTAAAATTCTAAATTTGCATTTAAGTTTCCAATAGTAAAAAGTACATCAATGATTGCAAAGTTTCTATGGCAACAACCTCATTATAACACCACTCCTGAGATAGTAACCTGGATTCTAAATGTTACAGAGATGTCAATTATAATGGAGCCTGGTGCACAGGAGAATTAATGCACAGTCTATATATAAAAGAAGTGGTTAAATTTAATTTCATAAACAATGCAAATGTGTACAATGTTACCACAATGATTATAACTGGGATTTTCTACATTTGTAAACATTACTTTTCCTTGAGGAAAACATTGTATATTTTTAGACTAAATTTAAGGACACTTGATTTTGTATTTATCTAAAATTGGATCTACATATGAAAACCTTGAAGGAAGTGTAGGGTCTGTTGTTTATAAATGATGACTTTGCCTTGAGATAATCAGGTGACCTAAGCACCACACTGAAGTGGTTAGAGCACACAATGCTCTGTGAATTTACCATTACTATACTTCAGTCAAAACGCCATTAGCATCGACGCGGCTTTGTCAACAAACATTTCATTCCATGGAGAAAGACAACACCGACATCCAGAGTCAGTTTCCGAAGTGAATACCAGCTTTTTAGAAACTAACAACTGCTGAGGCCCAGTACTCCAGCTGCCACGGAAAGCAGATTTTCAAAAGTAAATCTGCCCCATTCATTTCTTCCCGGAAGTGGGCATTCGGTGACTGAAATCAATTAATGCTTATTTGTGACTCATTTTAAATCTATGATTTAGAAACTTTAATTGACAGAAATAATGAATGACTACAATACATTTTGGAGGCTGCACTGCGTTTTAAAACAAGTGAAGATAATTGTAAGTGAAAAATGAAAGAAAACTGCATACCTCAGTAAATGAATCATTAACCTTTCACCTTTCAAACCAGAGAAGACATCTTGATGATAATAACCAAGCTGCTTTAATGATTCTTCAGGATGATGATAAAATTAAACTGATAGTTTGAGATTGATTTTGGTTCTTTGTAAGCTATTTCCAATTTAGCGTTCCTCTTACAAGGACTCACTGCCCCACCACCCACATATTTCTGCCTTATTTTTGTTTGTTTGTTTATTTTTGTTTTTTTTTGGGAGGAAGATCAGCCCTGAGCTAACCTCCATGCTAATCCTCCTCTTTTTGCTGAGGAAGACCAGCTCTGAGCTAACATCTATTGCCAATCCTCCTCCTTTTTTTTTCCCCCCAAAGCCCCAGTAGATAGTTGTATATCATAGTTGCACATCCTTCTAGTTGCTGTATGTGGGATACGGCCTCAGCATGGCCGGAGAAGCGGTGCATCGGTGCGCGCCCAGGATCCGAACTCAGGCCGCCAGTAGCGGAGTGCGCGCACTTAACCGCTAAGTCACAGGGCTGGCCCCTGCCTTACTTTTGCTTTGAGTGCAGCGAGACTCAAGGATGAAGGATGAGAGAGGAAGGGAACAAGGAAGAGAAAAAGGAAAGGAGGGACAGAAGGAGGGATAGGTATGCTAATGAGCTGCAGAATTTGTATTTAAAGAAATAAAGGATCAACGTAGCCTGATTCATTCTCAAACAGTGCTGATTGCTCTGGGGATCTGGACCACAGTCAGGCTGGACCTCCTCAGCATCGAAGGTTGGCAGTTGGACCCTCTCAAAGGCACTTCATAATCATTCACTAAGTAACATAAGTCATCCCTTCAGGAGAAGTCTAGGTAATATCTAAGTTTTATAGGTGATTTGCATGATTTGGATTGAAATTGGCCACACTCACATTTCATAAAATTGGAATACAAGATGTGTTAGTGTGTCTATCTCTCTGCATATGTCATACATATTTTGATATAAGGCATATGTTAGACATAATCTGCATATGTTATATATATTCAGATATAAAACATGTTATATATATCTTGATAAAAGAGAATTCTGGATGACTCTTTCAGTCCTAAAGAATCCAAATGAAGCTATCTAACCTTTAGGGTAGACAGAGATAGGATACTTAATGTTCTATTGACACTATTAAGAAACCTATTTTTAAATATTTCTCTTGGCGTTACCTTTAGATACAACCTACCACGTAGCATCAGGTTCAAAATTTGAAAGTCAAAATCAAAATAACAAGTCTAATCTATCACTTCATTCACAGATCTTACCTCTATATGGTTTCTTTTTTTTTTTTATTTTTTGTGAGGAAGATCAGCCCTGAGCTAACATCCGTGCCAGTCCTCCTCTTTTTGCTGAGGAAGACCAGCTCTGAGCTAGCATCTATTGCCAATCCTCCTCCTTTTTTCCCCCAAAGCCCCAGTAGATAGTTGTATGTCACAGTTGCACATCCTTCTAGTTGCTGTATGTGGGACGCGGCCCCAGCATGGCCAGAGAAGCAGTGCGTCAGTGCACGCCCAGGATCTGAACCCCGGGCCGCCAGTAGTGGAGCGTGCGCACTTAACTGCTAAGCCACGGGGCCGGCCCTATATGGTTTCTGATTATGTCAAAAAATCAAATTTACACTTTACAAATCAAGATTTGAAAGCACTGAGTTTAAAAGGAAATGCCATAGGCTTTTAAGGCAATTCCAAAATAAGAATTCCAAAACTGTTTTAAATGCATAAGCCATGATTAGAACAAGTTTTTAGCCTCCCATGGGGTTCTAGATAGTATAGAGAGAAAAAAACACTTACATGATGCTTTTACTTCTGAGATATTTGTTAAAAAACAAAACTCTGCTAATGCTTTATTGTAACACTATATTTTATTAAATATTAATACAAAATATAGCTTCTCTGGGAAGCTACATTATGATATCATAGTTAAAGAAACAAAGGGCTTGGAGATTGAAACGTCTGAGTTCCAGTCTTTGTAGAGCTTTGACACTTACTAGTTGTTGGACTTTCTGTGGGTCTAAATTCCCTCCCATGTAAAATAAGAGGTAATATTTTTTCACGATTGTTGTTTATAATGATTTAAAGCATGTGAAAATGCATTTTAAAGCCCAAAGCAGTGTCTCAAGACAGTAGCTATGGACATGTTTACAGCCACATGCATTGTGAACCACTTTGCACTCCAATCAAAATACCTTCTAATTTCCCTTTAAATGCCTAAAAACAGAATTAAAGGAAAACATGGAGCCAGCCCTGATGGCCTAGTAGTTAAAGTTCTGTGTGCTCTGCTTCGGTGGCCCTGGTTAGTACCCCCATCTCGGAACCACAACACTCGTCTGTCAGTGGCCATACTGTTGCGGTGGCTCACATAGAAGAACTAGGACTTACAAGTAGAATATACAACTATGTACTGGGGCTTTGGGGAGGAAAAGTAAATAAAATTAACAGAAAACATGAACGGTACTCTAGAGTACTTCATTCTCATTAACTTGAGTTTGCTCCACACAAATTCACTTAACAAGATCTGGGTAGCCATTCCTATGGAGCCAAAATCAGGTCTACGTTCCTCTTGCCTCCTGGGTGGAAAGAATGGAAATGCTGATATAAATATTTTGAAAGCATCCAAAATTAATCATATGGATTGCATCCTTATAATTACTTACAAGAAATGCTGGTTCATAAATTGGCTACTGATAATAAAATTTAAAAGGCAAATCTTTAATTACGAAACTTATGCCACAAAATTGGACCATGGAAGATATAGAAAACAGAATAAGATCTTCCACATATATGGAAAAGAAGACTCTCTCTAAATTTATTTTACGTATTTTTAATCTGGTATAATGCGAAACCCGATAATCATACCAAAATAAAAATGTTAGCAAAAATTGAAATATACAAGTTTTAAAAGCTAAAACTCTTACATTTAAAATGTAATTAATGTGGAAGAAAAAAAGAACTAAGAGTAATTTGGTGATTAACCATTATTTTAATTACTCCTTGAATTTTTGGGCTTATGTCTTCTAGGTATAAGTGTGTAAATATCACTTTTTCTTTCTCAGTCATGGAGAAAGGATACATATGATCCTCTGGTATCCTGTACAAAGTAGATCCTGTATTTGGGGAAGCAGAGTTTTCCTTCAATCTTTCACAGAAAAGATTTGTAGAGTCGAGGGTTAATTAATTTATTTTCTATTTTAAATACCATATGTTTTAATATTTGAGTGATTTTACTAGCAAATTATCCAAGTTGTATTTTTAATGTCTTAATTTTTATCTTGATGAAACTAATTATGCTAATTACACATATTAATTAAATTATATAAATCATTTGGGCAAATTATTTGCATAAAATTGTTTTGTTGTTATGTATAGCTTTTATTCCCTGGAAACCCAGAAGACCAAACTGTTAAATCAATGGAGACACAAATATATAAACTGTTCCTTAAACACAGAAGTTACTATTTATCATTCTTTCCTATCAGTTATAAACCTGGTTTCTTCATGGGCATTCTTATAGTCATGTTTTCGTTAATAAAGAAACCCAACTCTATGTTCTTTGTGTTCATTATGTTCTTTGAATATATAAAAGAATGCACGTTGAGTTTAATGTGATTATTTGCTATTGGCAGCCACCTAGGAAGCTCACCAGAATCATGTGCAGTGTACAAATTTTACAGTTTAGAAAAAATGAAGGAAGAAGCTTTTGCCAAACAATTAATGAAATGACACAAGGAAATTTTTTTCTTTCACAAATACCATTTAACATTCTAACCCTGCAAGAGATGGCCCAATGACTTTTTATAAATAAATATACATTGACTAGCACAATATTTTAAGCTAGATTATGTCACAAACTCTAATGAACACAATATGCAAAATAAATTGCATCTCTGACCTCAGATATTGGCTGATTCTTACCTGCTGTATATAAGGAAAAGCCAAAATAAATATTGTGCCAATCTAGGATTCATTAGCAGGACCTGTCAGCTGTGTAAAAGCTTCCTCCCAAGTATCTGATCAGTACTCTGGTGCATACTTGTTGAGTTTCATTTACAAGATTGTCAGAAAACTAAATGTATTTTCACAGCACCTTCCAAATCTTTAATCAAGCAACATCTAATGAAGCCAAAAGGCAATTTCTCAATTCTTTTCCACTTCCTTTTTCTCCCAGTAGGATATTTACAAAGATAGCAAAGAAGATGCCACACACCTCAGTGGTACAGAGGAGGGATATCTATAATCCACACATTACCAAATGAAAAGTTCAAGAGCCATTCTTCACTTCAAGGGGAGCTTGAAGGAGGGGTATGTTTTATTACAGGGTCCACAAATGCCAACTCTAAATCCTCATCCTTTCATAAGAGAGTATATAAAATCCCTCCTCCATTTGTGAAAAGGAAACTCTCACAATACTGATGCACAAAATAACCTTTATTGACATTAAAAGCCTCATCAGTTGTTTCTCGGCAGTCTTTATTCCTCTTGCAGAGAGGTTTATTGTGCTGTTTGGCATGAAGGAAACTGGCACCCTTTGAGTTTAGCAAAGTCTGGCCTGCAACCAATGCTCCAAATAGTTTCTTTGAAGCTGGGCATTTTCCAAATACTGGATTGAGTACTGTGGCCGTCTATACGGGGCAGAGATGAGTTTGATACAACAGAGTCATAAAGACTTTCTGCTTTGCACTTAAATCATTAGTACTGTATTTGCACTAGAGCCTATGTTAGGCTGCAATGCATTCAAAATCTGTCTCTTCTCAGCTCACCAGGGCTACCTTACTTGGGTCTCATCCCAGGAAAGAGTGGCCACATACTTTCTCAATCATTTTCTCAGCCTTATACTCAATCAATCTTTAAAGAAGCAAGCAATGAACAATTTATGTCTTCACTATTTAAACATCTGGAGAGCTTCATAGAATTAGTGCCTACACTTATAAGAAGCTCTCAAATAGAGCTTTTTCAAGACTAGTTGGGGAGATAATTGGTTTTATTTATCTGTCTTAATCTTCCTACCATATTCCAGACACTACACATTGGAGATAGAAATAAAAAATATCTTCCCTACCCTCATGGAGTTCACAGTCTAAAACAAAAAATATTAACACCAGACAACAACCACAAGATTTCTTGGCAAGTGCTGTGAGGAAAATATTCACAGGATGATTTGCAAAGGCAGGAAAAGGCATCAACCCCACCTTACTGGAGATAAACCCAGAGAGGAGAGCAAACTCTGGGGCATCTCTATTGCCAGTGCCTTGCCAGGGAGGTTACCTTTCATTCTAAGGACAAGTGGAAACCAATCATTGCAGGAGTTTAGACAGAAGGTCTGTAATTTGGGTTTTTCGAAAGATCATTCTAGTAGCAGAATGGTAAATGGACTGAACTTCCTGGTTCTCTTCAATTAACAAAATTATACAAATATCTACTTCTAGCTTTGACAACAATGAAGATATGTTATTCCTTCATTGGTACATTCCATTAAATAGGGCTAGTACGACTAGGATCATACTTTTCACTATTAACTCTTATACAGGGCTATGTAGTTTGCAAAATGTAGAGTTTCAAGAAAAATCAGTAAAGAATTGAAATAACTATTTTCTATGGAATTTTCTACATATAGCAGGTGATTTGGTAGTTATTTCAGTATAAGGGATAAATCTTAAATTGTTAAACATTTGGTTCAACAGCCGATCAATCAAAATGATAGAATTGGTACAAGCTCATAGATTTCTAGAAATAATTCATTAACACTGAAGATGTGTTTTGTTATAAACCAAAACTTTTTCCGGGTCTAGAATTTAGATTAAATCTACTGCTTATCAATGATTCATATTTTATACTATTTTATGTTTACACTTCAATTCTTAATGTGACTATTTCTTTTCATGAAACTTATTTCAAATAACAGTGTCTTATTTCACGTGTGTCTTGGGTTATACACTGTTCTAGTAATCTAAGGTTAAATTAGATAAAATATCATTTAACCTTATTTTCTAAAAGTACCTAAATTTATAAAAAATGAAAGCTAAACTTCCACAGTATTTCATTTCCGCTTCTGTTAAGGCACTTACCATCACAAAAAATGAGCTGCTGTGTTACTTGCATACATATTTGCTACCCCTCTAAAACTCTGTTTGCCACACAGGTTGGACATTTCAGCCTGATTTTTTTTCTTTCTAACACACAAATTATGGCTTTTCATTACTGTGTCACTCACTTTTTTCCAAAGTGCAATTCTATTTAGCATATCCACAATAAATATTTTTGAAATAATAAATTGTCACTAAACTGTGTTTTCCTGCCATCCATAGAAATTAAAGAAATGAGAATAAAACAAAAGAAATAAAGATTCCAAAATTGGTAATTTTAAAAAACACAAAAATAAACTGACTTTCATTATTACTATTGTGGAATAATTTTTAATTTTGTGAAGTACTGTAGAATTTGTAGAAAGTATAAAGCATCTTATTCAGTTTTAAAACAACCCCATGTATATATGTATATACACAATGGAATACTACTCAGCCATAAACAAAAGACAAAATTGTCCCATTTGCAACAGTATGGATGGACCTTGAAGGTTATTATGTTAAGTGAAACGAGCAAGACAGAGAAAGACAAACACCACATGATTTCATTCATATGTGGAAGATAAACACATGGATAAAGAGAACAGATTAGTGGTTACCAGAGGGGAATGGGGTTGGAGGGTGGGTGAAAGGGGTAAAGTGGCACAAATATATAGTGACAGCTAAAAATTAGATGACTGGTGGTGAGCTCGATGCAGTCTATACAGATACTGATAAATAATAATGTACACCTGAAATTACACAGTTGTAAATCCTTATGACCTCAATAAAATAATTGGGAAATAAACAACCTCAAGTAATAAGTTATCATTAGTTATATTTTGCAGATACAAAAACCCAGTTTCAGAGAAATTAAGTGACTTGTTCACAGTTACTCTGCTAGGAAGTAGCAGAATTTGGAGCTTGGATACAAATCTAAATGTTTGGCTTCAGGGCTAATCCACATTACCTTGTAACTTGTATGCCATTAAGACACAAAATACACCAGACTTTAAAACGTTCCATTTTTTGTCACTTGGAACATGCCATTGCCCAGTGCAATCATCCTTTCACCTCCCCACATCTCACTCTCGAATACTGGATCATTTTACATTATGCTAAGATAAATTCTAGAACATAATAATCAGTGGTAATAATGATGTCCTTGAAAAGTTTGGTAGCAATAAAATATTTTAAAAAGGCCAAAATTACACTATGTCCAATATCTATTAATTACTAAGCAGCAATTATTGCATTCTGCTTCTTTAAAAATTGATCACATTTATATGTTAGCTCTCATTTAGCTAAAATAAAGAATTAATGGAACAAATACATGTGAGCATAAGGAGGTATATTATAAAACCAACATAAAACTTTATATTTAAGCTGTTAAATTTTTTTGCCTTAATTAAAATAGACATATGCCTTAAATTGTAAACAAATATCTCTTTCTGAATAAGTTCCGCATAGTTGTTTAATTCTGTGCAAAGATAAGAAAGAAAGAAAGGAGAAAGAAAGAAATTTGTATACATTTATAAAAATAGACTTTTTAATTTATAACATCTTCTGGGCTAAAATAAAATTATACTGCTCAATAAGGTTGGTATAAGATGCATACATAATCAATAAAGATATACATTTCTTTATGAAAATTTATATTAGATTATGTTCCTAAATAATTTGCTTCATTCTACTATTATAACTTTTAGAGAAGTCTTACCCTTTAAGGACTGAAAGCTATAAATATATCTTAATGGCTGCAAAGAGGTTTCTAACACACTGTTTTTCTGAAAATCAAATATCAATTCTTTTTTTAAAAAAATATGAGATATGAGATGGCTCAAATATAAAAATTAATATATAGGGAACTCTCCATAAAGAATAAAGCAGACACTTTCTCTGAAGTGAATTTTTCCTATGATTTTAGAGCCTCTATCACTATCCTTAATTACTTTTCTCAAATAAGCTACTCTTCATTTTCAATTCCTGTGAAAGAGCAACGCTAGATTTAAGGACAGCTGAAAAACAAAAGGCAATATGATCAGTCTTTGCATATGCTCTGCTAAGAGTGTAATTTTCAAGTAATTTATTAGTAGATTTTTAATAATTAAAATGAAATATAAGAAACTCACTGAAGCATGGATTGCCAATGCCATTTCTACTATGCCCCCCTTATGGAAAAAAAAAAAAATCCATCAATGAATGAAAATAGAATTCACATTTTTAGAGTCCTTGCCATTTTAATGATTATTTCATGGCACCATTGTTCCAATTTCCTATAATTGCTTCCATTTGAAACATAGGCTTTATGAGAATCTGTAGGATTAAAAGACTGAAAAGTGACAAAGCCAAATGAGGACACTTGGACATTCAACACTTTTTTAATGACTATCAAGTAGTTGGGAACAATTTTTTTTTCTTTTTCAAATATGCCCTTTAACTTATCATTAGTGCATTTTCACATCAGCTTCCAATCACTTCTGATTATTTTATATAGAGAGACAGTAACAGGATGAATTAATTATTTTTTAAAGGCACAAAAGCACCCTGTGCATGTCTACATTGCTCCATACACCTGAGATCTAGTGACTACATTGTTGGTTCCAGTCTTTGGCTAAAATTGACTTGTAGAATTTTTATTCACCAAGGTCACTGGAGTCAGGTCATTTGTATATTTCCCCTAACTTACTCTAGGTGAAGCCAATTGAGTATTTCGAGTGGTGGGTGTCTCATTATCTCAGGACAATTTATCACAGAAACTACTCTCACCCAAAAACTTCCCTAGTGAGTCTAAAGCAGTGGCTTTCTTTTCAATGAATCTGTGAGAGACAAATATCTCAATTTTTATGTGACAGTATTCTTCTGTTACTTGAGGAAATCAGCTTAAAAAGACTCAAAAAAAGAGCATGATGACCTTAGAAGCATCATGAACTTCAGTGGACTAGGAAAGAGTACATTTAGAATGGACTTTGGGAGGGAACAACCGTTTCCCCAAAGATTGTTCTTGCTTAATGAGATCCGTGACCACACATCCATTATGTGGGATAAACATGGCTCCCTGCCGGCTCCCCAAAGCCTGCTGACAGTTGGTGGTTACGATGCTAACTCACTTTAACACCCTAGAAATGCTTTAATGTCTTTTTCTCCTATTTCTATAATATTGGAACAAGGCTTGAATTCACCATGTAGAAAATACAACAGCAATATTAAAATAGTACAACTTGGAAAGTCCCTATAGCTGTTCTGTGTTGCTACTATAAGTAATGCTTATTTTAAAAGGCCATCTTCTTCCACTTTCAAAAACATAATTTTAAGACTATCTATAAACTTAGATATAAAGAATTTTCAACCATTGGCTTACTCTAATAAATTATATCCCTTTAGTAAGGGAAGCCCAAGATTAATATTGTATATATTTTGCCTAGAACTAATTGTTTTTATTATTTTGCAGGAAAGCAAAAGTATAACATTTTTGGTTTTAAACAGACAAAAATAATGAAAAAATATATTTCTAAATTTTAAAATTATTTTACATAAAGAGTAGGTCTTCGTACCGAGAAGGAAAACATTATGTCCATCAGGCGTTCCTCATAGTCCTCCTACCCGAAGGGAAAATAATAGCATCAGCAAAGTACAATGTCAGCATTCAAAAGTGATATCTGGTTCCGTTGTTTTCGAAAGTTGTATAGAATAGAATGATATGTGTAGTATTAAAAGACACAAAACCAACCCTTTATTTTAGACTTCATTCTGATTTTTTGACAGAAAATCTTTAGCATACAGACTCTGATGAGAAAGCAAACTATCCCTTATGTAAATGTATCACTTAGAAGCATTGAACATTTACTTGGTATTATACGATGACATCATTCTTTCTGGAAAAAAAAATTAGTATTTTTCAAGAAGTATAGTAATACTTGTGGAGCATAAAAGAAATAACAGATGCTCCTCCTCCCTCCACCTGTTTATTTTTTAAGGCAAATGCAAAAGCCTTATATAGATAAAAATAAATAATAAAAACTTGAAAACCTTTGTTTATAACTTATAAAAGCCAAACAATGCCATCTTTAGTAAAACCGTCAAGATCAGAAAAGTATTCTAGGTTGCCAATAATTTATTCTTTCCACTTTCAGATTCAACATAGCAGTGTATTCCCGCAGGACACTCAGCATGAAGGCAAAGTCATGACTTGAAGAACCACCAATAAGTTAGTAAGTAGTAGAACAAACTCTTTGTTCCAGTGTGAAGTGTCATTTTAAACTATTTGAAGAAAAAATAAATTATATTTCAAGTGACTAACCTTAGGAGAGAATATGAGAATCTATGTTGAAATGTATTCCTCAACAAGTATCTTTTCTCTTATTATAAAGAGTTCATTAACTATATTTAGAGATTTTTGTATGATTTCTTTTAGAGATAACTTCAAAAGGCCCACCTTGAATTCACTGACTTATAAAGAACAACATCTTCCGCACGTCTTACTGTTCAAGTGTTCATCTTGCATTAACCATAAGGAACTACAGAACCACTTATTTCCTCTGCTTAGAAGGTTCCCATCTGAGGCAGCAATAGCCTACAAGGCACCTTTACGCTAATTAGAAAAAGGAACCCCCTCTGGGCAAATGCAACCCCATACATGAGCACAAAGCTTGGTCAGTAAAGTGAGATCTGGATGTCATTCCTCCCTACCATTCCTCTGCTTGGTTCCTTTGCAGGCTCTGCAATAGCCCTGATTTCTCCTACTAGAACTTAACTAACTGGTTTCTAAGTGTTAATAATTGCCCACTGTCGGCATTAAATGTATGTACACAATAATAAAATTATAATAATTCCTAGCATGTATTAAGCAGTGATTTTGAGTTGGGGGTTTATATATTTCTATTCTATACTTATGATACCCTTTTGAGCTTTTTTCGCAAATTAGTGTGCAGAGTTCCAGAGAGATTATCTATTACGGCCAATGTTACACAGCTAGCAAGTGATAAAGCTTAGATTGGAATCCAAATGGACTGACTTCAAAACTTAATCTCTTAACCTCAACCCTAACAGTGTTTTTTAAATTCCTGGGAACAGCTCAAGTGTAGGTTCCTGGTCCTTGTGTGTACTTTTATCCTCTTGCATTAGAGTGGTAAAAAGCACTAGGTGATCGTGGGGCAAAAAATTCTCAGTCTAGAGAGAGAGGCTTTTGTCTGTGGATAATGTTTTAACTTTGTTTACTGAATTATTTATAACCTACTTCATTCTGGAAAGGATTTAAGAATGGTGTCTTCCATTTATATCACACCACATGGGGCCATATTAAAACAGACAACCAAACAACCAACAACCAAACAAACAGGAAAAGTTCATCTGTTATAATGGGGATTCTGAGATGAACAGTATTGCTTTTCTGTTCATAGAATGAGTGTCTTTCTTAAATATTTTCATCATACAGGACTGTGACAGAATATAACTACAAATACAACCATTATTACTATTACTGGTACTAATAAACTTCCATTAATTGAGTGCCTACTATGAAATGGACACTTAACAGGCATTTTCTCAAAACATCAAGAGTTTATGGTAGGTATCAGCATCTTCATTTCATAGATGAGGAAACTGAGACCTGAAGAGATAAAGTAATTGATCAAAGGTGATACAGCCAATAAGTGCAGAGTCTTTCCTTTCACAATGATACACCATGTTGCCCCTGAGCGTTGCAGCAAAGCAGAAGCTATAGAGCACTACACATCAGTGCCCTTTCCGTCTCTCCTAGTAACTGCGATATTAAGTCTGTCTTATACACAGATACCTAACATCACAGTTATTAAGTATATCTTACACAGATACTCAATATCACCTAAGAACTATTCTGTCCAGAAATGTCCAATTTGAATCCAGTCTAGCCTGTAGATCTAAGACTGAGTTTATAAAAAATACTGGTGATACAGGACCAAGACTGATGAAATAATGAAGAAATAACACAAATTCAGAACACAGGATATTCTGCAATTGACGAATCATTTCAAAAGGTCAAGGTCAAGGTCATGAAATGAAAATAATATGAAGGGGTATTGCTCAATATGAAAGGAGAATTAAGAGACATAACAACTAAAAATAATGCATGATCCAGAATTACTTACTAGTAACTGGAGAAAGGTAAAATGAGCCAGCAAGATCAAAGAAAAGAGAAGGAAATGAAGGAGAAGATCGTTTTTGCTGGAGGAATCAGGGAAGATGTCATAGAATAAGAGGCATTTGTTCAATCTATTCCAAGACATTGCTCTGTGATTTTCCAGCCTATATTGATTTCTCCACTGTCTAAACTCGAACTTGAACAATAGCATTTTTGAATAAATATTGCTAGGTCACATCACCTAGTAGTTTCTTATGGGTAAGCTTCTTCTCCCTAGGATTCCATTTTCTACTCTTTTGATGGGCTCTGCAGTGCTCAGTACAAGACTTCATAGCTGGCAATCAAGTAGATTGAGGCAACAAATATTTTTGTACACACAGGATCCACAAGTCGTCCTCCTAGCAATGAGTGTATTAACACGAGGCAATATGTACTGCAATAAAACTCCAGTGTAAATTAAAGGATTACAGGATTCTTTGAAGTTAGCTGTAGCTCCATGCTCTCATTGCAAAATATAATCGAACTAGATTCTAATAAAAATAAGTTTGTCATTAGCCGACAGGGGAAAAACGATCCCTTCAGTGGTTACAGAATGCAGCCTCAACACATCTTGGGGAGGTGGGAGTCTTTATGCATTATTCTCCTCATTTTACCAGGCAGGAAGTAGACACAGAGAGAGGCTAAGCGACTTGCCCAAGGACAAAGAGTGAGTCAGATGCAGAGCTGGGAATTGAGCCCACTTCTCCCGGTTCTCAGTGTACAGCTTTTCTCAGCAAGCCATACTGCCTTTCAGATGGATCATTTCCTAAAATGTATTAAGTTGTTAAAAATTCAATATGGGTGTTGCATTGCTTTCCAACTAGCTCTGTTTCTCACTACCTTACGAGAGCTATTATCAAAAGCTAAACTGATGGTCAGATTAGTGATCTCATATCTATATTTTTAGACAATATGCCACTAAAACTGGATATATCCAAACACCTACAATGAATCAGTCTCTGGAGAGTGTTTGTGCTTGGCTCTTTCAGCAGGTGGGGGAGGATTCCACAGTGAAAAAAAAAATTGCAGCTTCAAAGTTAGGAGGAACTAGAAATGATCATGAACAACAGGACCTCATCAACTATCAGTAAGAGTTAAAAAGAACAAAACGAAACAAAAAAACCACAGCAATATGGTGGGCACTAAAAAAGCAAGGAAATAAAAAAGTTGTGTACATTGAAAAAGTGGATATTTTAGGCCTTTTGAGAAGATTCTAGACACTTGTTTTTATATAAAGCTATGCTTGTTTCATTAGCTGGGACTTTACCCATTGGTTCGTTGGGAATCATGGGCAGAAACAATCCTTTTTAATGGCAATTAGTGGAGACTCTTATTGCGCTAACTAAACCAGAAATAGTAAGTATGTAGCTCAGATGCTAACATTCCTATATGTCCTCTGACTTTGATAATTAGAAACACTAGCAACTGATCACTGTGCCCTTTACCAAAGACCACAGACTCAGCTGTAGAATCTCCTTCAATATAGCAGTCTGGACAGCTACCAATCAGTCAAGATTCATCCAAAGTTCAAACCCATTCACTGTCTCCGGCATATGCTTTCCTGTTCAATCCCCACCCAAAAGACAAGATATAGAATCACTACAGGCCCATAGCCTCACCTGCCAGGTGTGATCAAACCCTTTGTAATTATTTTTTATATGTCTGGCTTATGTTTCTATAATATTTCTTGTCTGAATTAGACTGTCAACTCCTTGAGAGTAGAGATGCCTTTTTTTAGTCTCTAACAGAGTTTTCCTGAGAAAAGATAAATAAGTATGAATCCATTTTATAAAATATATCTACATTTTTTTTAGAACCTTAGGGACAGTGAAATTTTGAATGCCTAAGCATCACCACCATACTCACTCTAATTCAGAATTTTAGTCAGCAGATAATCAATCATTGTAGTGAATACTCTACTGAAGTTCAAGTATGAGCGAAATGATTTCTTTTAGAACATTAAAATATATTAATAGAGAAATTGTTCTTGCAATTGTTTATCCCCCTTAAGATAATCTTGTGACATTTATGAGAGTGCATCCAGTTAAAAGTTTCTGAAGTTTCAATAAGTTATGAAATTCCTTAGAGAAGTGGTCGATTCCAGGGCAGAAACAGAAAATACAAGATGAGCTTGAATCATCTGGCAGTGCTAGAAAGTAAGAAAGTGCTCCAAAAAGGATGGGTATGTCAAAGGGCAGAGCAGCGAATCAGAAAGTACTCCCAATAGCTAAAGGTGGAACAATTTGAGCAAGAAAATAAACAATGATAGTATTGGATTATAACACAAATAATAAAATACATATCTGTGAATCTATACTGATATAAACAAATAAATAAATAAGGATAGCCCTTTCTTACAGAAGAATTTCAATTAATAAACGTAGAAAGAATGAGAAAGGCACCACCTCACCCAAGTGATCAAGGTTAACATCACCAATGATAAGATTTATTGACATGTATCTCTTGATACGATACACTGAAGGGGGCATATTTCTTGTGTGGTATTATTGTCAAAAATATATACCCATAAGAAAATATCAGACAAACCCAAATTCTGGGACACTCTACAAAATAACTGACCAGGATTCTTTAAACAAACTCAGGTCATGAAAGTAAACTGAAGCCAGAGACTGTCACAGATTGGAGATCTAAGGAGATACGGCAACTTAATGCAACGTTGAATCCTGTATTGAACGCTGGGATAGAAGCAGGTCATTAGTGGACAAACGGTAAAATGCAAAGTCTATAGTTCAGTTAATAATATTTATTGTACCAATGTTAACTTTTTGTTTTGATAATTGTATTATAGTTATATAATATGTTAACACTAAGGGAAGCTGAGTGAAGGATATATGGGAACTCTGTACTAATCGTATACATTTTTCTGTAAGTCTAAAATTATTTCACAATAAAAAGTTTTAAAAAAACGCTGTGGGGAAAAAAGACTGGTTCGAATAATCAGTTTGGATATACTAATTCTTATGCGAACACTGGTATAAAACCTAAAGACAATGTGTGGTAATAGAGCGCACAGTTGGCTCTTGTGAAGTCACAGCTTTCCCAAGGAAAGGGAAGATGAAACACAAGCCTACATGTGATCCCATTTGTGTCTCAGCATGAGAATTTGTCTACTCATCAGGATCATCTCTCTGCCATCTTCACTTCACTATATTTGTCTTCTCCCTTTTAGTCTTTTTTTTTTTCCCTTCCATGTTTCAATAATGATCTGTGTGTGGCACAGCAATGTTGTTTTCACTATGTGGCTGTTACTTATCACGTAGAATATTTTTCATGAGGTCCCTGGAGTGCTGAGGCTGACTGAGATCATCCACATAGCATTTCCTCACCATTATTCAGAGAGTTTTGTTTCTTAGATGACTTTGGGTGGCATGTTCCTGTCCCAAGTCACTATTGGGTTGAATATCATTAACTCTCTGCTGAGTCATTAAGAATTTCCTCTGCACTCACTTTCTCTACCCCAATTCTGCCTTTATGTCTCCAGGGGAGACGAAGTTGTGGAGGCAGAGATACAAGACACTGTTGAAATTCATCTTTGGCATCCTTCCTCCCAAAGCCATGACTTGCAGCAATAATGCACTCCAAATTTCAAGGCATCATGCTCAGCTCTCTAGGACTGCCTTTTGTCTGCAATGCACCAAATAAAATGTCTTCATTATGACCCAGTCCAACCTCCTGTTGATACCTGCAACTGAGGGGCTCCATAGTGGCTCACAGGCTGTCAGCCTGAGTGTTAAATCCACCAGCTTGTGTTTTTGACCCCCCAAATACTACTACTTTGTTTTTTTGTGTTGTTTTTTATCTTGATTTGCAAGATCTAAAACTTAGGGCATTGTGCATAAAAATTCAGCTTCAGGGCCTCTCTTCAATTATCTAAAGGTCTGGCAACCCTCAGCCCACATTCACTCAAGGCCACAGTCTGCTCCAGTTGAATATCAGCTGCCCCTTTGGACAACATGGGTGTTCTCTAATTTACATGTCACCCAGGGCACCTTCTGACCAGCCTGGGTGCTACATGTATTTGTGTTTGCAAAACTCGCCCTATATCTTGCCCTTTAATTCATAAAGTTCAGTCAAATATGTCTGAGTGCTGTTACTTAACATGATGAGCAAAGAAATCTAAGCATCCTTTTCTCTGACTCCAGGGATATCAGAAGCCATGGCCACCCTATTCCTCTCCATGTAACTGCAGAAGAAATGCTGCCTATCATCTTCCCTGGCCTGCAGAAGAGAGGGAAAAGGGCAAGATTGCCGCTTCAGGATCCTTTATATGATTTCCTGCTTTTTAAGGAAATGTTATTATTCTTACTGCATATTGAGCTCAACTCCCACCTATGTAGTGACTCTCAAGCATGGGCTTGACACGCGGCGATAGAGCCGTTACTGCTGTATTTCACACGGAAGAGAGTTTTACTAATCCTCTTTGGCATTCATCTCTAAATCTTGGTGAACTCAAGTAGCTTCAATCTCTGAAAGTTTATTTTGGATTTAAGCGATTTTCTTGCTATTGCTAGGTTTTTCAGGTGTCTCGCCAGCTTAACTGTGATCTGAATAAGCTTTGTTTATTTTCCTTGGCTCTTTATAGCAGGTCTAAGTCTGTTCCAAAGGGTCACAACATTTCCTGCCCAAATGTCTTTTATTCTGAGCATGCAGTTAGTAATTATTTTCTTGCTTTACCTAAAATATAAATAACCCCCTTATACTCATTTTGAACCTTTTCCCACAGTACTTTCCTTATGAAAGAAAACAAGCCCTTCAGCAGACCTCAATGTGATGTGAGCAGAGTTCTAGTCAGGGAGCATAAATCATGCCTCGTACTCACAAATATACAAGTAACCCTTCCCCTTCCTGCTGTTTTTAATTACTCAGATTAATTTATTTCCAAACTTTCTGGCACCCTTCTGCTAAAGTACACAGCAAACAAATTTATAGGGAGTCCCAAATTAAATAGCAATGCAAAATCCTCTAGCCTCAAACTACATTTGGTTCAGTCACTCTAAAATTTAATAAAATTTTGGTGTTTATTTTATATTTAACTTATTTTTAGGCATAATGTTGATTTTAGTCCTGAAATTTTGGAGCCAAATTAGTAAAGGGGCTTTTGACAACGTGAATAAAAAATGGACTGAGCTTAAGTCAACACACAAATTAGATTTCTGCACATGAATCTAGCAAATGTCTACTAAACCTGCAGGTAAGCTCTTTACACAACAAACAAATTGGTTGAGATCTTTTGCTTCAATATCTTATTTAAGCATTTCTAAAATTATAATGCCTGAGCTTTGGTTCTCTTTTTATTTTAACCTAATGTCTGTTTAGTATATGTTTTCCCTTCTTACATTTAAGACATATCATGTTTGAAAATTAAGAAAACAGGTTATCATTTTAAACATTACTTGTAACTACTATGTGGAATTTCTAAGGTAATTTCTCTGGAAGAGGTGAAGTATTTCCTCCATTATGCTGCTGTTCACCATATAAATAGCGTCAAAAGGGTTGATTACACCAAGTTGCTTTCCTGGCACTAGATGCCCAGCACAACTTAAAAAGAAACTGAGTAAGAATATTTTGGGGGCTAAGCTTGTACTTTGGAATGGAGATTTGAATATCAAGTTTTAAAATTAAACTTCGACTTTTTCTCAAGGTAGACAACAAGAAAGAGAGCCAAAAAAGAAAAAGAGCAATAGAAAAAATCAATGGGATCAAATCCAAAAACAATCTTCAAATAACTTAGGACCTAGAGTAACTCAATTAGCTTAATATTAACAGTATTTCCTTCAAACGCTGTATTCCTTTCTTCTTTCTCACAGACTCTCTAGGCTCTAATATTGTTCCTTTTCTATCAGTTTTATAAAACCTCTCTCCTTTCTCTTTCTCCTCCTCTCACTTTGTTTTTCATTTTTTGCTCCAAGAACTCAGTAGACCCAAACAGGTTTGTTTTGTAGCCATAAGCAATCTTTCCCTGAAAATCCAAAGTTGTACGATTGCTAGACGAGTGTTTTATTGCCTGTTGTGGTTTTTGTTGTTTAGTTATTTCTTCCTCCAGTCTATAAATCACACTGGTACACAGTAGTCACTATAACATATATTCAATGAATGTGTGGATAAATACAGAAGATAATCCAAGGGCCCTGATTGACCAAGAGGAATACCCATTAGGCCATAAACTTTTACCCAGTAGGGTCTCCCCCATGTGCTGTCAGCATCCCTTTTCTTTTCTACAGTTTTCTTGGAATTTCCAGGAAGGGTTATGAGTACAGCCAATAGCAGGTCTCTTACAATTTCTTTCCTTTAATTAAATATTCATAAATGGGAACTTGACTATGAGCACAAATTCTTCTCAATCATGTCAAAGATTTGGGGATAATGAAAAAGGAGTTCTTCCTTGAAAACACTGAGGATTTCCTCAAGAAACAAACACAAACAAGTCTTCACATACGCCAATGCCTATTCCTTCTGCTGTTATACTGGTTTAGAGTGTTACAAATAACAGAGAAGTAATTGCTGCTATCTTTGCCAATGCTTAGAATGTTGCTAAATGTATTATTTTATACAAAGAATAAAGAATACCTACCGTGAGTCAGACTCTACAAATACCATTCTGCAGACATGGTATGGGTAAACATGGGGTAATAGGAAAGATGGTATTAACAATTCTGAAATATAAAGGAAAAGGTAATAAGAAGGCACACAATATTGCAGGTCCACAGATGACCATCATGTGCCTTACACTGTGAATCATGTTTAATACAAATCAATAAGAGGTACTACAAAACAGAATGCATTCATTTTTAAATAACCTAGAATGTTAACTCTTACTTCCAAAGATAATAATTTGAGGCTTTACTTCATGCGTTATCCTCCTAATATATCGAATGGTGCTGCATTCATCATTACAGGAAATTTTCCAAATTAAAGATGTGAGTCTATCCTCTACCTTGTCCTCATCTGCACTGCTACTTCGTTGAAGGCACCAACATCTCGCTCTGGGACAATTACGATAACCCCTTAACTGGATCGCTGTATCTCTTCTTGTCTTCCTCCATTCAGCAGCAAGCACGATCTCTTAAATAATTAAGTTGTGTCATGTCACCTCTGATTAAACATTGTATTGCTGTTTATTGTAATCAGAACAAAACCCAAATGCCTCACCTTGATCTGCATGGTCCTACCCACTCTACTCTGACTTCATCACAGATATGCCTTTCCCAACTCTTCCTCTCGCCCAAACACACACAGTTCACTTCAGACACACAGATCTTCTTTCTTTCTCTGAAATGCCAAATTCATGACTTCCTCTTAAGGGTTTGCATGGAAAGCTCTTCCCTCAGAACTACTCATAGCTTGTTCCCTCTCATCACTTTTGTCTCAGCAAATATGTCATTCTTCCAAAAAGGCCTCCTGTGATTACAACTACCAATCCCAGAGCACTTCTCTCAATTATACTACATTATTTTTCTTTCTTCTTAGCACAAAATATTATTTGTTTATTTATTTATTTGCTTATTGTCTGTCTCCTCTGCACTAAAATGTAAGCCCCATCCGACCAGTTACATTGTCTAACTTGCTCACTTGCCTCATTTCCAACACCTAGAACAGTACCCAGCACATAATTGTTCCACTTTGTTGAATGAGTGGATAGATAAATGAATGACTGCTAACCACATGCATTGCTTTGGGGGTTATATGACTTCAGTAGGAAAAAACTGAAAAAAATTAAAGTGTCCTGAAAAAGTAAGGGAGTTCTGTTGCTATTAGTAATTTATCTTAAGTTAATGGTATAATTAATAAAATAATGGGTATTTATGTAATGCAATACATGGTGCATGTGTTTTCACATACATTATCTTCCTCACGCTCGTGGAAGGTGTTAGGGTCATTGCTATGTCTCTCTTTTTCCAGTTGGCTGGAGCAGTTTTCTGTAAAACTCTGGTGGTGTTTTCACAGGCACCCAGATTAAAACGTACACAAGACAAAACCTTCATGGCCTTTATAACCTTACGTTCTCCCAGCAATGAGACCACCAAAGGGAGTAGAAAATGTGCTAAGATTTTGGTTCTTAGGCTATCAGGATTAATTTCAAAATATTTGACCATATCATTAGCAAGCAAAAAGAGGGGAAAAAACCCATCCTAACAGGGGAAAGAACTATATCCAAGATGGACAGACATAGTATGTTTAAATTCTAAATTGTACCTATTTTTAATGTTGGTCAATGTTGAATTAAGTTATCATATTTCCCCCCAGATAAGATTTGCATGCCACTAGTATTAAGGGCCATCAATAGGGTGCTGATGAACTGCTAGATTTTTGTTAGAATGACCACAATACAAGGACTCAGCAAAATGGTCTGAATTCTGAGTTAGTAATTATATCTATAAATCTTAGTTATTTTTTTAAATGAAAAATCTCGGAAATTTGAATGCCCAGGAGGCATCATCTGTAATACTTGCACCTGATGAGGCAAAAATCTCCCCCATGAGCTGGCGTCGTTATCACTGTACTTTCAAGGGCTTAATTACGAGAAAATGCTTTAAAAATTAACAGAGTTGAATAAAGTAGAATATTTTAATAGAGCATACTTGCTATTTTAACATATTCATACCAACAAAATATACCATTAAAAGCTTTAAAAAATGCACACAAGTTCTTAGATAATCTAAAAACCAAATCTTTTTTAAATCTCTAGAATTTATATTTTAGCAAAAGTTTGAGGTTCCTAATTGCCTCAGTTACTTAGTCTATGTGGATTGAAGCGTCAATAAATTCTTACTGTCAATGTTCTCTCTCTTTTGGTATCTTTATCCTTCTTCTTGTAGAACCTAATTTCTATAGAAAACAGATCATTCTAAACCCATTTCTGTTATCAGCCTTATACCTACAGTTTTTCTTTTTCACAAATATCTTAAAATACCCTAAGAACACTCAAAGCAAGCAACCACAACCAAGTTTCACTTCTCTTCTTCTCCCCCCTCCCCATTTTTAGTTCTCTTTTCTCATTTTAAGAAGAAAGGCCTAAGATGACAAATTGTGGTTAAAGAAAAACTCAGCAGTAGAAAAATTCTTAAGGAATTATGTATTTGTATTTCTAAAGTTACAGCTGTCTTGGAAGTGTTGAAGGATGTCAATGCAATGTGGAAGTTAGGAAGGAATGTCCTATCGATTGTAAGAATAAAACAAGAGACGATCTGTGGTACCTTGATCTTACCTAAAGAAGAAACGTATTCTTTCGACTTAAATGAGATCGTGTTTCAACAATACCTGTCTTTGGTCTGAAGGCTAAGCCAGCCAGGACAATGAGGTGCATGCAACTCAGGAAGAGATGTCTGACTGTTAATAAGAATGCATTGTGAGATAAAATGTAACGCCGCCGGCATCTTAGCAAGGCAACACGCTCTATCTTCTTCAAGAAGCTCTTTTTTTCTCTTTTCTCTTACTTAACAAAGTTAGAAGGAATCTTATATGAAAAGATACTTTCTCAACTCGTCTTCTATAAAGGACATAGTTATAATATTATTCACATGTAAAGGGAAACTTTCGTATATACATGACTATATTCAAACTTACATGTGAGAAAAATGATTAAACAGATGATTCTATAGTAAGAATATATTAATTGAAATTACTTTTCATTGTTTCTATAGGTAAAGACACCATTGACAATTGTTGTATATTTACAACTATTTTGTATTATTTGAGAAATCCCAAATGTAGGTAATCTATTATTATTCAACAAATATGAGTGGCAGACTTATTGAACAATATAAGTAACACAATCATGACCAACTTAAGCATTAGCCTTTTGCACTGAGAATACTTACAAGAATCTGACCTACTGGGAAATCAGCAACAAATGAGTGGAGCCATTTATTTAATCAAGCCATTGCATTTTTTAACTTTAATTGGACATCTAATTGCAGACTAAAACTAAGTTAATGTGATTGCATGAGAAAGTTATTATAGTCATATTTAAAAGTACACTTAATACTGTTATCCATTTTATTACTGCAATGATTTCTACTACATATCCTGTATTGAGAGAAAGTCTGGACTTTGAAATAACATTTTGGAATATCAATTAATTTTTAAAAATATTTTGTAACATGAGAAAAATAAATTCAGTTAATAAAGCCAATAAAGAAAAATTATAAATTTCTACTTTCTTTTAATAAAGTAACATTTGTCTGAGCATGAATGAATTCAGAGCATGTATTTATTCATACTCTGATAATGTTTGAAACTCTTATGCTATCCCATGATAAATATATAATTACAAACATATTTAATTTGCCTGATATTATGGGCACAATGGGAAGGCATATATGATTTACTCTACAAAGTGTAGCTAGAAAATATTATGCATAAGTCTTTCAGAGAAATGATTTATTATTGTTGTTTTTCCATAAAATTCAACTTTAGGCTTTTTATGCAAAAATGGTCTTACTATTTTACCAGATCTGACTGGCTACTATCTAATAGTTTGATTCCCATTTAGTTACTAATCAGTTTCATCAATTAGTTTAGTCAAGAGGCTCAGTCAAAATAATGGGATTTGTAGAGAGATAGGCTAAATCAATAGAATGGAGAGAGAGAGGAACTATATTTTAGTATCACTGAATTCAGAACAGAGCAATAAATAACACATATTTTCTAACTTGGCCTTGTAGTTATGCCAGGGGAGAAAAGGGAGGCCACCAAATCATTTATGAGGAGAAAATATAGATCTAAAATTGTGAAGGCAGCTTATAGTAGAGAAACTTCTAATAGAAAAAAACATAAATTTTGAAGGTCTAAGCTTACTTGTTCTGATGTGTTGCAAAGTCTTCTGAAGCGTTCATTCCCTTTTTTTACAATACAGAGAGTTCAGATGTACTTGGAGAGATTAACATTTTATTCAAATGAAACAGCACAGAATAGTGAAAACAGTGATTATATATTATTGCAAGCATAATAATTTTCAAAAGCAAGGGAGGTAAATATACTCATCGGCACATGTGTGAATTAGACCAAAAAGTAACTTTTTAAAAACTTAAATTAATTTTTAGAGATATTTTCATGCTTTTATATTTAAGGTTTAAATAATAGAACTTGTTTTATTCAAGGAACTAACAAGCTACAAATATCTCCTTCCAAAAAAAAAAAAAAAAATACAACTGGAGAATGTTCCCAAGGCCTGTAGACTGTTGGATTTGCGATGATATCTTGCGATTTCATTCCTATGCCTCTAGTCAATGGGTTGTTATATAGGTTAAATTTGGAGAATAACAATCCCTCTGAAAATGTAATGCAACTTACAGAAGAGGATAAAAAGTATCACTTGAGGCTTTTCTGTTTGGTTGGTTAGATTAATTTTGCCCTCCCTTTCTCACCAAAAAAAAACCCCAAACAAAAACCTTGTTACTTGCGCTCTCTATGCATCAAAGTAGTTTTTTGCCACTATTCTTAGATTAAATATGGGGAGCCAGATTTTTTCAAAGAATAAAGGAAAAGTTTTTGAACTACCTAGGGTAAACATGACTATGTCCTAATAGAAGTTTGGTTAAGTATATATTCTGGTTAACTCATTATCAGAGTAGTCAACCTTTTGCTTTACTTTTATTTAGCATTCCAGCCACTAAAAAGTTGTTTCAAATCACAAGCATTGGGTGCATCATAATTATAAGTATTTCAAAGGCAAATACATTTTGACATTTATTTCCTCCACTGTCATATTCTGTTACAACAAAATATTTGTTATATGGAAATTCTTTCATTAGAATATTGCATGTTGGGTGTTGAAAAGTAACTCAAAGTTTTTTCATTTCATATTTTTGCTTTTCAAGGAGGCAATCATCACAAAAACAGACATACATTGTCTGGAATTTTTAAAAAATAAAAGTTTCATTAGAAAACAACGTATCTCCAATTTTCAGGCTACAGTGCTGTTTTTATAGGTGTTTCTGTGCCCAGGCAGCCATTTTAAAGAAGATATCTTGATATCTTCTTTAAGAAGATATCTTGTTTAAAAAAGATAGATATATATATATATATATATACACACACATACATACAATGAGTGAGTTCCACTTACTGCTAAATTAGTTTAACAAATGACATCATGTTGGTACAATCATGTTTAACTTTAGTATTAATTTTACTTTCTTTGAATGCATCCACCTAGAATGAAGACAAGTGTTTCCTTTGTACAAGAATTGTTTTGACAGACAGCCACAGAAGACAGAGAAATCTATCAATACATCTGGTTGGTACTTTTTGCTACACAGAATCCCTATAACTGGGAAGGAATTGAAGAAATGGGAGTACACATTTCATGTAAGATATAAAAACTGATAGCAGAATCATGGAAAAAAAACCCAAAACCCTGAATTATAGTAACATACAGGATGGAGGGAAGATGTAGAGATCCCTCACCATTGTAATCCTTATGAAAGACCAAGTCATGTTCAGTCCAGGTGACTTTAAATGGAGCCTATCTTTATGGTATACCCTAGGCTCTAGAAAGAACTTGACAAGGCAAGTAGTAAGAAACTAATGTCCTGGATCCAATACACCTGCAAACTAAAAATCTCTGCATGTCTGTACCATGAATGATAAGTAGCATTTAGAAAGTGTCATCTCAGTCTTAAAATATATTAACTATATCACTCATCCCTCACCCTTTCTAAGAAGATTTCTTTCACATTCACTTAAAAAAATCACTTGCATCTTAATAATTCTAGCAAAGCCAACATTTAAGTTTTCTGCAATATTCTTATGTCTCTCTCCATTCCTAGTTTAATTATACTCAGCTTCACATTGCTGGAAGTTTCTTTAAATTATTTTTATGCTGCAACCATTTTCATATGACATTTATTATGAAATCAGAGGAAAATATTTATTTAAAAAAATATTTTGTCTAAAGATACTTTAATCTCCTCTTTAGAAACACTAATTTGGATTCAGCCTCTTCGTTTCTTCTTGCTTTAACACGCTGAACTTTTTTTTTTATTTTTCCATCGTCTCCTTTCTTTCAGTTTCAATTTGAGTTTGAGAAAGAAAGAGAGAAAAAAACTCAAAGATTACAGACTTCTTCAAAACAAAACTTTAACGATATTTGTGGAATATAAAGAGACATGGATTGCAGTTCATTCTTCTTTGAGGGAAGGAAAATTAAATTTTTGACATACACCTGATTGCCAGTTTTGGATGGTTTTATGGACATACACATTTAAATGATTATAACAGCATGAACTTTAATTATTTGGAAATATGTTTCCACATCTTATCAGACTCAAGAATTTAAAAGAGACTAGCTTTAGGTCTCTCAATCCCTTTTCTTTTCAGAAAATTTGACAATTTAAAATACATTTCCTTTTAAGTCTTAATCCTTGTCAAGAAATACTTTGATAGGATATGACATTGTTATATGACACATTGGTTGCTTCTAAGTGAATATGAATTATCCTCCATGTTTTGCTGTTAAGAGTTACAAAGATGTTTCCTTTTTCAGCTGTGATGAAATCTAATAAGAACTGACATGTACATTAGCTTAACTATGTATCAACATCAATATAAACTACGAAAATAAACAATAGGGAATTAAAGAACAAGTAGATGTGTGTAGATTAAACACAAGCATACAAGTTGGTTTCAAGTCTTTTTCTGTTTAAAAAAATATTTGAGTTTATACTCATAAACTTACAAAGGGAAGCACAACACAGGTAGGGTAATACAACCATTTCTATCTAGTCCATACAGTTTAAGAAGCTACCCGTTACCCAATATGTATTTGGAGAACCTGAAAGTGACTGCTCCTTTTCTGGCCTGAAGCTAGCTCTTGCCCTACAAAACACACCTGCGTAATTCACATGCCTGTTTTCTTCTTCAAGGACAATTGACACAAGCCTGTGTGGAAAGCTACATCTCATTAACCTCTTCCTTGAGTTTATATCCCCATATCTTCTTTTTTTTTTTTTTTTTTTAAAGATTTTGTTTATTCAGTTTTTTCCCCCCAAAGCCCCAGTAGATAGTTGTACGTCATAGGTTCACATCCTTCTAGTTGCTGTACGTGGGACTCGGCCTCGTGTTGGACTGAGAAGTGGTGCCTCGGGGCGCTCCCGGGATCCGAACCCGGGCCGCCAGCATCAGAGCGCGCGCACTCAACCGCTAAGCCACGGGGCCGGCCCTATCCCCATATCTTCTGTTCCAGCATTCCTGGAAGGGAAGTTTGTCATAATGCAGCAGCACTTTCTTTTTTAACTTTCAACAAGATTTCTCTTCTTTTCTTTTTCCTTTTTCCAAATGGGACCCACCCTTTTCACTTTTGATAGCTAGCTGTGAATTTTAGCTGTTTTCTAACAGTTTTGAAAGTTGTGTTAAATATATTTAATAGTGGCAAAGTGTTGGTCTGCAACTATTTTTACTTGTGCTATCTGCTATAGTACTTTTTATGCTGTCATGGTGATACAAGGTGACACTATTTCAGTTTTAGGAAAAAGTAGCAACCTTTTTCCATGTGCCCTGTTTATATCTAAGATGTCTCTCTCCCTCATGGAACTAAATTGACACCAAATTGTAATCCCTTTAGTTATTTAGTTTCCTATCTCAGAATAAAGTTGAGGGTCTATATGTCTAACTTTTTATTATTTTTAAAATTCTCTTCAGGCATTCATTTCCATCACTGTAGCAATAGCCCTGTCGCTCATAAACACATATAAAAGCTCTGAGGACTCAGCTTGAGATGAGGTCAAATTTCTGAAGATTGAAGACTCAATCAGAAAGAGCCCAATAGCAGGAGTCTGCCAGTGCCACTATATTTTGCTAGCACACAGGGCTGAAAAGCTTCATTTTGTTCATCTGCTCTGGTCCAACTTCAAACATTCTTCCTAAGAAAGGTTGAGAGCCGATTGTTCCAGATCAAAGACATTATCATTTCAAGTTAGAGCTATGTGCTTCCATTTTATCAGTATAGTTTTCAACCATTCCAGACCAACTTCAAGGCAAGTTAAGGCAAGTTCAGAAGCTATATGGCTAGGTGGCAATGATATGTTTAAAAGATTATCACTCAGTAAATGTCAGACTTTCTAAAGGAACTCATATTAATCTCACTACTGGTAAAGGAAATGACATGTGTGGGACGTTGTAAAAACTATAATCTGCTTGCCAACAGCAGGTTGGATAGAAACACTACAATTCATTCCCCTGTTCTTTCCTATAATGAAGCAGTAATTTTTAGTCAATTCATAATTGGCTTCATATAAACACACTCAGTAAATCTCCCAATGCAGCATTTTGCCTATTTACTTGGTATCGGGATCCGGATATCTTTTCTATCTTTCTTACTTCTTTTTTTCCTAATTAAACCAAAAAACCTGAAATATATCAGTCAATATGAACTCATGCTATGATAAAAACAAACAAACAAAACCAAAATTAGATCTAGGCTACTTTTGATTTTACTTTAAGCAGTTAACCATTCCAATGCCAGCAGCCCAAATATTCAGCTACTATTTTTTTTCCTCTTTTCACTCGTGCAACTATTGTCACATATTATTAGACTTGCACAGGGATTCCTGGGTTTCCAGATCAAAAGTTCACAGAATCCAGGTTTATTATAATTCCCACCTCCTCTCCCCTCTGCTCCCCATACCCATCCCCGTTTAAACTTCTACCATTCATCAGCTATTTGGAGAAAAAGTAAGGGCAGAACGCCAGTGGCGGGTTAGCATCTCCAGGTACCATGAGGTATGTCACAGACCTTCGGAATCAAAAAAGTCAAGTTCAAGCAGGTGCCTGCGCCCAGAAACGCCCTGAAAGCCTTAGCTTCTCTGCTAACAAGGCGAGTCTCGCCCGAGTCTGCCCAGGAAGGGGCTACAGAAACGAAAGGGGCTTCAGTGGGCGCTTTCTCCTCGCCACAGACCCTGGGTGCTTCAGGTACAGGAAGCTAACCCAGGAGCTAAGTTGACGGAGCACACACTTAAAACGCGAAGAATCCGGAGCCTGCAAAGCTCCAAGCTACGAGAGTCAGCGCAGAGGCAAGTCTTGGAAAAGCGAATTCTGATCCCAACATCTGCAGCGCTTGGGAGGCGCGGGCAGAAGCGCGCAGTCAAGTCTAAACGCTCCCCGGGGGAACAAAATCAGGACTGGTAAATGGCCAAAAGAAAAAGCTATGGGGGAGCCGAGGACTCTGGCACCAGGTTCAGAAATCCCCCACCGCACCTCTCACCCCCCCGGAGGCCAGCGCACAGTGGCCAACCGGTCCCGGGGAGCGGGGCCGCAAGGACTTAAGTTTCACACTCACTTATCTGCCAGCATCACCCCTCAGGAAAGCCTAGGAAGAAAGGGGGGTGGTGTTCTCCTTACCTCGGTCGGCTCCCACGGTCAGCACCTTGGCGATAGGCAATAATCCCGAGAGAGTGAGTAAGGCGAGGAGAAACTCGGACATTGTGGTCGCCCGGTAAGGAAGCCTGCGCTGCAGACTGCTCCGCGACACCCTCGGCCCGGCGGCGGCGGCGGCGGCGGCGGCGGCTCGGAGCCCCGAATCGAGCAGCGTCATTTACAAATGTCACTGGAAATTCTTCAGCTCAATGAGCCCAGCCAGTCCGCCTTCTCCTGCCTGGAGCAGGATGTGGAAGGTGTAGGGATGCGCGCGTGTGGGAGAGAGAGAGCGTGTGTGAGCGCGAGCGAGCCGCTCGTGTGTCTTGACTTTTCAATGCAGGGTACGTCTGATCTTACATCACGCAAGAGGGGCAGTGAGAGATGCCAGTGGATGGGAATTCACTGATTAATCACCGAATCCACCACACACCCCTTCGTCGTCCACATAAAGCACGTCTATTACTTAGAGCCATTTAACACAACAGGAAAATACCACCGCGAACTGAGAGCGCCGCAAATCACAATTATTTCGGTCTCCTTGAAGGGAAAGTAACTCCAAGCTGGTTCTGTAGGGATTTGGGTCTTTAGAAAGGGAGAGACTTCTGCACTGGGCTGAGCCAGCCAGGCGCCTAGGAAGCTCCGCATTTAACAGCCAGCTGGGAATTATCAGCTACAGCGCTGGGATGCTTCTCTTGGCAAAGCAGATTTGATCCCTTCGGTCCCTGGAAGCCTCCTTCCCGGGAAGGAAGGATAAGCAAGTAACTGAGCTTCTCGTAGGGAAATGGTTTCCTCCGCTCGACCCACCAATGCAATGCTTTCTGAATTGCACTTCTAACTTTTATGCTGAGTAGCACCTGGGGACAAAGATGCAAAACTTAGTGACTCAGCAGAAACAAAAAACAAAACAACCCTAAGTCATTACCCGTTGCATAAGAAGGGAAGGTGAATGGAAACAGGTCCCCAAGCAGAGGACCATAGAGCAAGAAATTGGCGATTTCTTTTGCAATGGATTTCTCTCTTTAAAAGGGTACCTCGAACCATTTTAAACATGTTTTGAGGATTTTTTTGTTGCTTTTGTTTGGTTTTGTTTTTTCTTTTTCCACATAGAACAGTGCTAGTTTAGAAACTTTCCCGAACCATCTGAGGCATCAAAATGAATCAGTGAAATCAAAAAAAAAAGAAAGTTGTTTATATGACTACTTAAGTGTTTAAATATGATCATCCAAGTACCTAAAATTTTAGTTAGCCATTCAAAAATGTATGAGGAGTTAAAACTCGGAAATCTTAATAGTTGAAAGCTTACTTTTTTCCTTGTAACATCAATAATTCTTGCCTAAGAACAAAGGTTGAAAAATGTTTGTATTTAATACTTTAAAACCTGAGATGGGCATAAGGGAAAATTATAAGAAAAAAAAACTAAGCAACAGGATGACTGAAAAGAGAAGGAAAGATCCTTTAAACACTTTATTCAGTTTACTGGTTGAAACTTGTTATAGATGAAGGCCAGCACTATGAGCTAGCTGTTTATGAGAGTAGAATTATCCAGAAACATATTTGGATCCTCCTTAGAAGCCATTAAAATTAGACTGGATCAAAAAACACAGAGGTGACTCTGAGGGACATTGCTAAGAATCTGTACAATTCACCTTTTCAAACTTACTCTGTGATTATAAAATATGTCCTTTATGTCAGTTTTGCCATATTTTAAATTTTAGTTATTTTCCCTTGTAAATCAAATCATTTAGTATCTAAATGATGACTCCTTCCACATTTAAAATTTATTATTTTTCTTCTAAAGTCATTACATGTATAATCTCACCTAGTTATTTTTATTGTTTCCTAATAAAATGCACCATATAGGAAACATAAAGAGACATTTTTTCTATTTTAGTTCATACTAAAAATTCACAAACTTTGGAATGTGTGGCAGAGTTCAACGAGTATGAGGGGGGTGGGAAAGGAAGGGTGAGTTTTGAATGATTCTCAAAATAATAAATATTTCTTTCTCAAGGGTCCACAGACCTCTGCATTCTATGAAATACTTGTCCTTTCAGTGGGACAAAGTAAGTAGGTGTCTTTCTGACATGATCCCATTCAGTCAACTAGGAAGTCGGCTATTAGGAGAACGATAACCACTTAAGTCTTGGCAATAAAATGAGGAGCGCTCACAAACCATGCTAAGGACATCCAGATTCTTCCTCTTGTATACAATTACCACCAATTACGCCTCATCTCAAAAATTGCAAGGTAGAGGAAAGCAGCCAGAAACAGTACAACCAACCAAAGACTCTTACCATGTACCAAAGTGCTATGATTGAAAATCAGTGACTCACTCACTTATGCAGTATGTATAGCAGCCCTGGACTCCACTATCAGCTCTTAAAAGGCAAAAGTTACAAAAGATCATCAGAGAAGTAAATACTCAGCAGATTTTGTATTCTAATGTATATTCTAAGTATGCTACATTCTAAATACGTGCCTCCTAATCATAAAACTTTTAAGTGAATTAGGGAGAGTAAAAACTGTATGATCTCTTTTTGATCATCTGGTTTGACTTTTTAACTGCCCTGAATGGAAGAAAATCAAGGATGTATTGTCCACACATTGTGAGAGGAATAATAAAGCAAAATAGAATTCCTTTTTAGTAGTCACCAATCAAATTGCCATATGTGAATGACACATGACTCAAAATAGTGGTATAAAATAGTGGTAGCAATTGTGGAAGTTTAATTACTAAGGTATAGGTTAGCATACCAATGAAAGATGATGACATATTTAATATGAACTGTGAATGATTCTCAATTTTATCTATAAAATAAAATTGGGGACTTATTTTAAGAATGCAAATAGATATTATTAACAAAGACCTAAAGGATATAAAAACTCTCCATAGCAATTTGGTGAAAGAATGGATGCCTAGGTATGTATCAGTGGTCAAGTGAATACTACATATGCATTGAAATGCATGTCAAGCAGATGTTTGAAGACAAAAATTATAATAAGGACATTAGTTCATACCATAAAGCCGTGATAATACATAATAAACAGATTAAACTTAATAGATACGTATTTGCTCAAAAACTAAAATAAGGCCAGTGTTAAAATGAAATTGGATAAATCAAATCACTTATATATGGTTGTTCTTCTTCCAAATACCCATTGAAAATGACCAATTCACCAAAAGAGAGTTTTTATGAGCATCAATGAGATTGATAAAAGTATAAGCCAAATTTGAATTTTAAAATGAAATAATTTATTTATAGGTTTTGAATGACCATCCAATTATAATGGATTATAAATAAAAGGGAAAGCATAATTTCCTATGAAATACTTTTATTTGTCATCATATATGCTTTAATGAAAAAGGAAATTAATAAAGTATATTATTGGTGAAGAGAGCATAGCTAGAGTTACTGCTCAAATTCTGTTTGTTCTTATGGCCCATTATAATTTCTTCATTCTAATCAGAGTTATTAACACTGACAAGTTAAATAAGTTAATTCATTAAACTATAGAATGTTATGAAATCCTCATTGAGATAAATTAAACAAAGTAGAACCAATCATTCTTACTTTCTGGTCTAAAACAACACAGGAATATTAATTATCAGTCAGTAGTAATCTTATACCTGCCAATTAGAGCCACACTTTTCATACATGTGATCAAACATCAGATTTCATTTCTGTTAACAATGATTTTCCTCGTGCTGTTGAGTTTTTTACCATAGATAGTAACAATTCATGTGATACACACCTGAAAGTCATGTTAGGAGGACGGCGTGTGTCTAAACAAACCAAGACTGATAGTCTGTCTCATGGAAGCGATGTGTGTGAAGGAGAGTTGGCCTGAAAGTCAGGTTGCTAGAGAGTTCTGCAGCTATCATTCCAAGGGTTGCTAGAGTTCTTACCCTGCCTTTCCACACAGAAAAGTTGCCAAGCAGCAGCAGGCACAGGATGAGAAGAAAAAGAAAGAGGGGCCAGGGCAGGGGTGGGGAGAATGAGGGGTGGGGGATGGGGTTGAGAATTATTAAAGAAACATTATCAGTACTTTAAAATGGCAACAAAGTTACTCTGGAAAAGCTGCCAAGAAAAAAAACTTTAAATTCATGTTATTTCTCAGACTGCAGCATTTCAATGCACATTTTTAACTGCTTTCCTTCAAAGTGTGCTATAACTGTTTGGTAGCATGCTGTTTCAACTGGGACATGGGGAGTTAGTTGAGAAATATAAGATTTTGATGCAACTTTAATTCCCACTATTTGCAAAGTATTTGGAGGTATGTACACATGAAAAAAAAATGAGTGATGCAATTATCTAATTAAGCCTGGAAAACAAAAATATTTACAAGCAAATTAAGTTTTTTCTTTATATAAATCTCAGCTTATCTTCACTATCATTATCTGTAAATGCTTTAAGATATACATATTACAGGGAAAAGCCCAGCTGATAGTCAATTATAACTTTCAAAGAATAAATAATGAAAGCTCTTAAAACTGATTTGATTGTTTTACATTTTCTCTGACTCTTGTTTAGTAAACTTTTGACAGTAGGAAGGAAAGGAGTTTACTGATTTAGATAACCTCATCAGGCAAGAATTGACTTCCATTAAAAAAATAGAGACTCGAGAGACAAATCCTATTCTGCTTTTTGGATGTGTCTCCAGAAAGCACAATCAGTAATAATGCAATCCATGTGTGGGGGGAAATACAGAAATGCTAAAAACTCATCAAATCCTTGTCACTGTACTTGTATGAAAACAGTCCTTGAGTTCCAAGTAGGTTGCTGCTTAAGACTTGTTGCTGTTGATGCTTTTTGACAGTGACATACTTGCGGTCATGATGACCTCCACATCTCCATCTCCAGCTGCTACAATAGAGTTAGTGTTTCATGCTGGGGGTTGGTTGTCAGTGGTCCTTTGTCAGGATGCACTTTGTCTGAATAAGCCCTGGAGGCCTTTTCCTACCTGCTGATATTGATCTTTGTCCTTTTGGTCATCATCCTTCTGCTCCTTAATTTTAATTAGAAACTCTTAGATTGCTGGACCTGAAGGAACATTCAAATCATCTCTTCCAATTTACTACCTTTTACAGATGAAAAAACTTGAAGAGGTCATGCATTTTATGAATGTGAGAAACAAACCTTAAATAAAGTTTCCTTACTTTTTCCTGTATTATGTAGTGAGCTTCGTTGAAATTCCTTTAAAGATTTTATTTATTCAGTTTTTTCCCCCCAAAGCCCCAGTAGGTAGTTGTATGCCATAGGTTCACATCCTTCTAGCTGCTGTACGTGGGACCCGGCCTCGCGTTGCACGGAGAAGTGGTGCCTCGGGGCGCTCCCGGGATCCGAACCCGGGCCGCCAGCATCAGAGCGCGCGCACTTAACCGCCAAGCCACGGAGCCGGCCCTGAAATTCCTTTAGATTTTTCCTACCTCAGAGGCGTTTTAGCCCAGGGGGTTTGAATTCGTTCATTCACTTAATAATTATATATTATGTAACAGCCACTGCACTCAGCAGTGTGCAAATAACTATGAAGAAAATCGACATGGTCCTTGCACTAGCAGAGCTTACAATCTAAATCAAATGTCATTTCTATGCTAATGGGCTGAAATCTTGTGGGAACTCTGCTGTCGTGAACCATAGCATAGGCCACAAAAAGGCCACTGCCAAGACCATCCACTAAAATCAGGGCTGCATCTTTCTTGGAAAATATCTTTACAAATAAACCTTGTAGAGAAAGCTGAGCCTTCTGCTAGACTTAGACTCTGAATAAGAAATCCAAAATATATATTCAAATATCTTGAGAGTCCATATCAGCATTTAGTCAATCAGCACATCACACCTCCTTTGATCTTGAACTTGGTAGAAAATTCAGAAACGTTCAGAATTCAAAATATTCAGAAATGTTTTCAGTAATAACTCACAGATTAATCAGAGTCTATGGATTCTATTGTGTTGTGGATTCACACAGAATCAGAGGACAAAAAAGAGAACTTGAGAAAGTCTGGTTCAACTTTTATTCATTTGTTTATTTTATTATAGCTATTATTTGGGACACTTTCAAGTGTTTTACCCACTTTATATTTAATAATTTTCTACTTTATATCTAAAAGCTATTTTTCTTAAGCTTTCTTTTTATATTGTGTTTAGCATTTCACAATTTCTAACTCCCCAAAATAAGATATTTTCGCATAGCCTTTCCCCTACAATAGGTACCCAGAAACATTTGTTTTATTGTTGCTTAACGTATTTTCACTTCTTTCCTTGAACTTATTTAATCTTTCCTATATCTACTGTTCTCTGGCCCGTCTGTCATGGAACATATCCCTATATCTGAAGTAAACAGGATAATACATTGACAAAGATAGAGGTTAGGTATTAACAATTGACAGAGAACTGAGAAGATAGGATACCAGGATTATATTAATTGCACTTTATATATACTTTAATAAAATGAGTTGCTGTTAAAATGTAATAAGTACTTTGGAGCTACAATATCTTTGGCCAAGTTTAGGAGGTTTTTCGTTTCGTTTTTTACTTTAGGGGAGGAGACTGTTTTGCTTTGTGTTGTTGGATTTTATAAGGAAAGTATTTTTTTCCATTCCTTTATCGGAAATGGCCCTCATAAAGTAAATTAAAAATAAAAAAACAGTAAAAAGAAGCAAAAAATTTAAAAAAGGAAGAAAAAAGAGAAAAACAAACATTTCTTCCAAGTGTACCTTACTTAATTCCCGCTGGGAATGGCTCTTCAGAGGTTGTCAACAGCTCTATTTGGGCACGGTGACTGTCACTAGGTACTAAATAGGTATGTGGTGAATGGAATACACTTAGTGTTGAATTTTTACGTTTTTTAAAAGTCTGCTTTAAAGAAAACTTACAGAACTAACTTTTCCAAAACATTATTTTTGCTAAGTAGAAAAATTCATTTCTCTTACATAGGAAATGCCTCTTGCCCTCTAAAAGTGTTTTTCTGTTGTGAAAATTATACTTTTTAATCACAATAAAAACTCAAATGCAAAAAGGACCTTTCTAGTCCAGAACAGAATGCCCTAATTTTATGTCAAGCTTCTCTTTGTGGGAAGAAAAATAGTGACATTTGGACCTAGATATATTTATCAAGATTTGTGAAAATGTGTGATATTATGCATGGATACTGGCAAAGTTAAATTATAGTTGAAAGACCATTAAATGCTTTTATGACTTTCCATTGCTACATTCTGCATTGTAAATAGACTTTACCAATGGTATCATTCACATCGATCTGCAAACCCTACTAAATAACAACAACAGAAAGGAGTGTTAAGACAATGTTATTCACAAGTACACAATAGAAAAGATAGAAAAGGATGAATAGCTATGCTTGGACATGGGATGATCAAGAATATTTTTGGTTATTCAGTCTTTCTTCATGATTAAATGCATTTATTTCTAAAAGAAGTATCAATTTTGTACTTTTAGTTGGATAGAAATCTTAATTTATTCCAATTTAACTTCTTGTTTTTTTCTTACCAAAAGAAAGTGAATGAAAATGACAAGAAATAGTTTTTATGTTCTTTACTGGGCTTTGCCTGGAAACTATATTACAATTATTTGAAAAAGAAAAAATATATATGTTGTATATAACCACGAAATGATCTACATTCAGAGAATATACAAGATTAGTCAAAGGATTGTTGATATTAGTGTTCACTTTTTATCCAAAACAAAGGAGATTAATCAGTTTGAACGTTTTCACAAAGGTACATCTAACCACTGAGAAAATAGCTCAGAAAAAGTAACATACACTGTTGTTGAGGTACAATAAAATATATTAAAGGAGAAATAATTACCAGGTCTGAATTTGGCTGGAGAGTTTCTAGAATCAACCATGCTCTAGGCTGTAGATTGCAAGTGAAAGCAAATTATGGCTTCAAGGATGTTATGGAGATGACTGCCAGGCTGGCTTTCTAGCTCGGAAGCTGGTTCTCTCTGCCCTCTATTCCTCCACACACTTCAGATTTAGTCACAGTTTCCAAACCAAAATTAGAAAATGTGGCCTAATAAATATCATTATTAGGCAATAGGACAGAATATTTCTACTCAAGACTGTTCCAGAAAATCCTATCTCTTTGGCCATGATAACTATGTTAAATCCAAGAAATCTTAGTTACAAATTGTTTGTCTCTTCTTATTTAAAGTTTGATGCTTTCAAAGTACATCAAGAACCTGAGATTCTTCTCAAATCACTGTTAGAGATTACTGACATATAACCCAATTTTATGAATGCAAATATTTAGGTAGCGCTAATCATATAGGAAGCATGGTTAATATCTTGCTTCATAATTTGAAGAGGCTGTAGTACTCAATCATACCTGTATACAGGTGTCTCAAGTTATTGACTTAAATGGTACTAGAAGTGATCTCATTATTTGCAGCTGTGATAGTGGTGATCAAGCTAATGAAAGGAAGTGCTTAGCACTGTACCTGCCTATCTTAAAATCAAAAGCACGCGTTAATCTCCCCTGTGTGAAAATAACAGAAGTAAAAGACACGTGCTCTGAGTGCTGTGCACTATGAAGCGCTTCAATGGGAAATTCAATGGGGAGATTAGTATTTACCGTGCTTAATGAGATTCATATCACGATCCTGAGGGCATCTAGAGGTTAATTTTTAAGCTACCATGATATTGACCATGTTAAAATAAAAAGCAACTTCTTATCTGCAGTTTCAACGCCTAAATGAAACATTTTCCCCATCACTTTAAAGAAACCACGTTTTTATTTCAGTTACGTGACATCACAGGTTTTCATACACATTTTAGTTAAAATAAAGTCTTAGCTACCAAAACGTGGTTCGATTGAAATAACATCTGGCACACAAGCTGCTTGAGTAGACCTTAGTTTTGCTCTCATCTTCTCCCATCTTCCACCCCCCCCCAAAAAATCACCATCGTTTGTTACAACTTCTCTGTGCAAGTGGTAGACTAATTCCTCCTTAGGAATATTATTTCAAAAGTATTTAAAATAGTTTCTCATGTTATTCTGCCTTAAGACCCAGAGAAAATGAGGCACATGACTCTGCTTTTTATTGTTTTATACAACTAAATGTCTCTAGAAGAGAATGATAATTATCTCTGGCATTGAACTATGATGTAGAAGAAAACTTGTTTGGAATTTTGAAAATGCAGACCAACTCAGCTGTCTACACTATCCTACCTTTATGCTTTTAGAATAATAAAGCTCAGAATGCCATCTAATCTCACCTTTTAATATCCTTTAGTCTTTCATTGGGGAATAGTAGAAGCATGACAAAGAGTATTTTCGTTTATTTTACTCAGTTTTGTTCTTTATATAAAAGATAATATGAAAATGTGCCCAAGGGTTTACCCCTTTCCATCTAAACAAAATCTGACTAGAAAAAGCAGATGCTTCCGTTCATAGTACTTGAGTGCCCCCTATGGGACACTTTTTATATTTTTGTTCATGTTCTTAGATAAGCTTTTAAAAATTACTTGATAGACTGTTATTTAAAATAGAAGTAAAATGATAGAAATATGCATCTTCAAAATAAGCGGTCCATGATGTATTTTCCCTTCCCCATATATTCCTATTTAAAAAGCCAAGTCAAACTATAATTTAATCACTTAGTTGTTTCTCTGCTTTTGCTAAAAATTTCCCCTACTTTAAAGTTCTGATTTGCCTACTTTCCTATTGTATGTCTGCATTTGTAGTATCACTTATTTTATTTCAAAATATGCATCTACATTTTTTTGTGTTTATTGGGTACAGATATTTTGCTTAAAACATAAAAGTATTGTGCAACTAGCTATAAGTTTTAGAAAATAAAAATAGAATATCCTTGTGCGAAAAGAGGATAATTGTTGATCTGGCTAGGAATAGAATCAATGAACTCCTGAAATTCCAACTTAACATCTATGAATAATATTGTAATAGGAAGAAAGGAAGCATATACTTACATATTCCTATCAGTTTGATGTTATAAGCTTTTTGTTATTTGGGGTTGAAGGTGTAGATGGGAAGAAGAAGAGTTAGACATATATTTTAACCACAGCCAACGATGTCATGTTCATTGTGGCTTTATCTAGTTAAAAAGATTTATGCAGTACTTACCAAGGCTGAGACTTTGTTACATTCAGCGTGGCCCACTTAAGTGATAGGATTGTAATTAGATCCTTTTAAAAATAGACTACCGAGTTTATGTTCTGTGTAATGTACTTGGATCCAAAAAATGTTATTAATGTCCTTGGTCTTGAAACAAGATACACATATACATACACACACCGTTTCTGGCTAAAACCTTTTTCCTTTGCATCAGTTTATCTCTGAATGAGAAGCAGATGTAGCCAGTGGTGAGGAAACAATGACATAAGTAGGCAATGAAAAGGAGGCCTCAATTTCCTTTCTTGCCTCTCACCTTCTGCTCTCATATATTTATTGTGTACTTGTTATTTGAAAGGCGTTATGCTTGGTGTTGCGATCACTCCGGTGGAAAGTCACGGCCCCTGTTTTCCAGAGCTATATGTGTAATGAGAAAATGAGTCTGAAGAGACTATTAAAAAGTATCCTGCTAAGTGCTATAAAGGAACGTATGCATAATGCGTAGTGGAGGCTTTGATACACATATATGTCAGTTCTTGTGGAGCAAAAAAGACTTCACCAAGGAGGAGCCTTTTAGATAACTCTTGAATATGTTACTAGGAAGAAAAGTGAGGGACAACCATGTGTTAAGGCATGTGGCTTGATGATAAGTGAGAGATGATTATCTAGAATCTAGAAAGATAAGAAGTTGTCAGATAATGTAGCATTTTGTAAGGCATATTAAAGAATATGCACTTTAGTCTGAAGGCAATGAAAATGTCTTATTTGAACACATCAAGAACTATCCAGGAAAATAGAAATCCATCCAATATGTAATTGTATTGCCTGAGACCCTATTACCTTCACATTTCTGCATAAACCTGCTGGGATCATGTCTCTCATTTCTCCATCCTCCACAGCCAGAAGCAGCCTAAATTGCATATTCTGATCCCAGGTTATAAAAATAATCCTTTATTCATTAAAGAATAATTTAAAGAATCCTAGACCAGTTAATCCAATGATTTGGTACCAAGTCTTCCTGGCTGCTTACCCCAATTTATAGATTCATTTCTAAATTCTGCCACCTACAATCTAAATGATTTGGGTCAATTACTTTAATTCTTCAAACCGTAATGCCCACCTCAGAAGACTAGAGATAATAATGACAGGATCTCCAACTGTACCAATTACTGGATCACGCTGACATCTGCTGTCATTCTGCCAGGCCCTTCATTTGTATTTCACTTGTGGGTTCTATTTAATGTCTAATCTATTTAATGATGCCACATGATCTAGCCAGATCCCCTGTCCATTAAGCCATGTTCTACAAAACTCACTGATGCCCCCAAATGAGCAGATCAATCTAATTGGAGAGACAAGACACAGATGCATTAAAAACATATAGCCGGGAAGAAAAGACATGATATGAGAATGACAAAATCAGAAGTACAAAGTAAAAAGATAAGTACAATGGATTTTGGGGAAAAACTACTGTTTTAAAGGAACTGTCGGAGATAGAATTTCAGTTAAACCTCAAAATATATCTGGCATTTATAACAATAGAGAGATTGAAGCTTCTTTCTGTTTGGAAAATGTAACATAAATATATAAAAAATCATGCTTGATCTATTATTTCAGGATAATGAAAATAGTCTGGTTACAGTATATCAGGAATTTTTAACCAAAAGATTATTTGGAACTATAGAAAGAAAAAATTTTGTCACATTTCTTACTCTACACAAAGGTAAACCGCTGATAGATGCTATCTTATTTTTGATCTTTTAAAAATGTCAATATTTTTTAAATTGCTAATATCTATCTATACCATAGCTACCTATCTATAAAACCTCTAAATTTCTAAGACAACAGAAATAAAGAAAACTTGATTACTAAGAACAAGTAAAAGAAACAAAGGAGAGAGGGCAAAGAAATATGTTTTCAAAAGGAAGATGATTGAAATAAGGACAAATGTACCTATTGCCACAATAAACATGAATGTATTAAACACCTCAATTAAAATGCATTGATTCTCAGATTGAATTTTTAAATCCATCTATATCTTGTTTACTTTAAATATTTTTGTCCAAAAATATTTATTGAACATTTTCTACATAGCAAACAATGTGCAAGGACCTGAGGATGTAATGGTTAACAAGATATTTATAGTTTTTTCCTTCAAATAAAAATAAAGAAATATCCAATGATAAAAAAAGAGTCAAAGATAAAGCTAAATAAATCAAGGGAACAATACTGATATCAGAAACAACTGAATTCTAAGGAAAGAGCACAAATTAGTAAATAGAGGATGTAATATATTGATAAAAGTTAGATAAAATTAATCATTACTCCATATATATCTTTCAATATAGTTTAAAATGCAAAACCATGTAAAACAATAATGAAAATAGGAGATATTAAGATGCTTCAAATAAAGACTTGATGGCTTTGTTTTAAATATAACTGAGGTCACATTTATTTGCTCAAATTTGTGAAATGTGGTACAAATCATTTTGATTTTGATGAATGAAAACTCGACTATGTGTCTGGAAATAAAAATGTCATTTCTCCCCCAATTTCCCTAAAATGTAATATAATCTCAAATTATATTTAAAATTATTTATTCATTTGGATCTTGACCAAATGATTTTAATATTAAGTTGGAAAAATAAATACATGAGAATAGCTAAGACAATGTTTACAAACAACAGTAAAGTGGAGGGAGATAGTATTAGCACTAGAAAATAATACAGGAAAATACAAATCTATACTAATTAAAAGGTATACTAATGATGTATAAATAAACAGAATGACCAATTAAATAGAATAGAATTCCCATAAGCTTCTTTAAATAGAGGAATATATTAGGGCATACAGGTAGCTTCAATACAGTGTGCAAAATATACTCGAACAATTTGCTAATTATTGATAGTATTCTTCACATAAATATCAACATGTTCTCCACTTTAAATGGCCACATATTAGAAAAATGATTAAAAAATATTCCTATGTCCCCCATAAGAAATCAGTAAGGGTCAGGTACAAAAACCAACCACAGTAGAAAAGACTTGTAGAATGCCTTGCAAAGAGATTTCAAAGCTGGGTTTAGGAGTTTCTTAAATATATTAAAGGCAGAAAGTAAATTGGACAATCATTTGGATCATTTGTGGCCATTCTCCAAAAACTGCATTAAGAAGTATAAAGAAACTTGGTAGCAAGACTAAATTAATGTCTTTTGCCTAAGTCATTATTAGCAAGAACTTAGGAACATTCCAACTGTTGGCTAAATATGCAACCTGTAGTTTCAATTAGCTTCTCAGTCCAAAGACTGCCTGACTGCAGGCATTACATCAACTCAAAATATCCCAGAACTTGGAAACTACAGAAATAATAAATTTTATTTTCAATGTTGGAATTTACTGAATAGAATCAGTAAATAATTGGAGGCAAAGCAAGTAGGTTTTTACATAAGGAAGAGCTACTCATTAATGGATTTCAGTATTTGAAAGAATAAATAAACCTGAAATAGGGAACTTAATGTAATTTCTCTTTCAAATTTTCCTTCAAAAGGCCTTTAAAATATTTTGATTCAGAAAGCAGCTAATGTGTCATAGCAAAGCTTTAAGGAGGCCTATCTTCCACTAGAAACAGAACAGCAATGGTAAAAGTACACATTTGATAAACAGTATCAATCTCTGAATGACACAGTCTTTCAGAATCAAGTTTTCAGATGGTATAAAGAGTTTACAGGTAGTTAAACGCTCACTGTGAAAATAAACCATAAGAGGTAGTCTTTAGAACTTTGTGAGTAAACAGCAAATGATCGATCTATTTTATTATGGGAAGAGCAAGGTCATTGAGTGAAAGAAGCAAAGCAATATTTGTAGAATAATGGGCTCCAATCTTTCAGTCTTGACCCTGAAATTTACCTGGAAAACACGACTAATGAAAGAGAGTACTGGAGTAAGAGCCAAGAAATGTGGTTTTTATTATAGATTCATTAGTATGACTTTAGACAAATAATTTAAAATTTTGACCTTCAGTGTTCTTACCTGTGAACTGAAAATAATATCTATTTGATTGAGTTTTTGGTATGAGATAATGAAAATGAATGCATGTAGTATAGTGCTTGGTACATACTTGGTTGAATTCTGGGCCAGAAGTATTTCTTGAATCTAAAGTCACTAGACACATCAAGCCACTGTACCCCTTTAACTAAAAGCACCAAAATAGGAGAGTCCTATTAGTCTCAAATATAAAAAGATCATTGGACCTCATAAAAAGCTATAAAGAAATAGATTATAGCTCTGTCACATATTAAAAACAAAAACTACTAATAACTGTCTGGATGGGTCATGGTTTTCAAACACGGCTGCACATTAGGATTACCCAGGAACTTTAAAAAAACTGCTGATGTTAGTTCCCCCAGAGTTTCTAAAATCCTTGTTTCAGGATAAGAAGCTGTCTGGATGATTTTAATATGTACCTTGGTAGAGAACACAGAATGAAGGTAGGAAGATTCAAGCTAAATATAACGAAAAAAAGACAGGGAGGCAAAAGATGTAGGATGTAGGATGTAGGATGCTACAGAATTATAGTGAAGTTTGGATACTATGAAGAACTAGAAATACAAACGTAAGTATCTCTCTTTAAGTAAAAATTACATATGTGGAAGGGGGAGGGAAGAGGAAGAGGAGACCACAACTGACGGCAAATGTTACCTTATAAAGTGAATTACCTCATGAAACTCACTGCCCCAAGTAATGATACAAAAAGAGATTCAACGTAAACTTCTATCTGCTAGATTAAAATTAGACCATTACGTGTTCTAGGGAATTTGGGCACATGCAAAACGTTTAATTCAGCACATCCTGCATTAATTCTCCAGAATAAATGAGGGCTGGTAGGAGAGCCTAGATGACTATCACCAATTCAGTCCATAAGAGTTTGAGGAATGTGCCCTTGACCACAATTTCTGGTCCTGTGAACAGCACCAGAGACCGATTATGAGCAGTATTTACCTCACTACACTTTTGTAGAGATTCTTCTCTGGCTTGAGGAAGTTGCTACTGTTTACAGAGCCTGAAGTTAAGGTGCTTCCACCTTTTGGAACCCTAGTAAGCCAGAATTTTGCTTAAAAAAGCTGTTTTTTTGTTTTGTTTTGTTTTCAATCTACTGAGCTAGAGCGTTTGCTGCTGCTTTTTGCCAGCATGCTCACAGCTGTGCCACCTTATTTGAAGTTAGACTTCAGCGTTCCCTTGACATGTTCTGTTTTGCACTTTTTGCTCACAGTTGATCCTCTTCAGTTTCACATATAAAATCTGGTAAGGAAGTTGTTCAGCTACCGTTTATCTCTTGCACAAGTCCAGTCCGAGGGAATGACATTAAAGTGAGTATCATGTCAGTGCTAACAGACTGAGTAGTACTGAAGGTGTTTCTGGGAAGTCCAATATCCATGTCTCCACCTTAGAGGAGGCAAGATGCAAAAGCATTTACAGACACAAATGATTTTAAAACTGGAAGGGTTCTTAAGAGACTTTCTCTTAGGGCTCCTCATTTTACCAAAAAGAAATATAAATACCCAAGACTTCTGGGAATTTTCCAAGCTTACACAGCTAGTTAGTAACAGGACTGACGCTAGATTCTAGACGCTGTGCCAATATCCCAATCCAACACCACATACTGTTACACCACATTACTTCCTCACTGGCAAATGCGTTATGAGAGACAATGAAAGAAAGTTGTTCAAGTGAATGTCCTTTCTTATTAAGCATTAAAACCTATTAGTGAGGGCAATGTTCAAACACCAGTATTCAATAATAGCTTGAAGTTTTCAAGAGAACTTCCTACCTAAGAATGTGTAGCAGATTGACTGACAGGGTTATTACAGTGCTGAGACATCCTTAACAAGAACTAGATTTAAATAGAGTATATGGCAATTATGATGTGTCAGTGGCTAATGAGGCGTTCTTTATTCTAAAGAAGAATCAATTCTGGGAGTCTCTAGTAAAACTGATAAAGCTGTATGTTCACACCAAAATCTGGTATAACTTGTTCTATCCTTGGCATAGTTATGCTGGTAAAATATCTATTTTACCAAATCTATAGATTTTTCAGTGAAATTCCAATTTGGTTAGGCATCATGGGTCAATCTCTGGACCAAAAGAGTAAATCAGTCTTATCTGATCTGCACTCTGCCCTATATACTTTTCTGGCCAAAGAAACGCTTAAAAAATATTGGGAATAGCCGATATGGCTTCAAGGAAAGATGGTGGCAATGATGCCAATGTGATTATAGTTGGCATATAATTCTGATGTCAGTATAAGGGCATTTGTCCCAGCAGTGTCAGTCTAATGGATCTATCATATTTACCAAAACTTCCATGATTTTACCACCTTATAGTCAACACTCATCTCTTTTCAATCTTATATCCCTACCAATCCACTGAAACTGCTCTCACTGAAGTCACTGATATCTTTCTAATTTTCAAATCCAAACATTATATTACATTCAATCTCTCCGTAATATTTTTTATCTTTTCTTCCTTGAAATTCCTTCCTTCTTTTACTTCTATACAACTCTTTCTTTATTATTTTCTTGCTTCAATAATGGCTTTCTCCTTCCGAGATTCTCTTCCTTCTTCTACCATTTATGTTCTGGTGCTCCCAGAAGGCCACAGTCAGACTATTTTTTTCTTTTCTTTTTCTCGTTTTACTTTATTTATGCTCCCTAATTTATTATTATCATTTCCACATCCTAGGCTTGCATATGTCTGATGATTTTCATATAGTCTAAATATGGTCTAATCATCTCTCTCTGTCACACACTATCATCTATCAAATATATATTCGTATCAACATCTTTAGGACAGAGATTTTTCCTAAACTAATCATTTTAACCTCCTATCCTATATTTCTCACATTCCCTATCACAGAAAATGCCATTTATGCAGTTCCCAAACCAGAGATCTAGAAACCATCTTAGATTTCTCTCTATCCTTCACCCCACATTCAATAGATCAAATGGGTACTCAAAGTTGGTTAATTCTCTGTCATGAGTATAATTTGTATGCATCCTTTACACTCCACACCCACTACTACTACCTTATTTCAGGTACTCATCATTGCTCACCTAGTTCCCCAAATAACCCTTACCTATCTTGTTTTCCAGGTTAGTCCTTTTAAATTGGTCTACTACATTACTGCTAGCAGCATCTTTCACTCTATGAGACAAACCAAGTGAGAATCCTGGGCTCAAATCTCGCTTTATTTACTCACTGTGTGACCTAAAGGAGTCACTTACATCCTCTTGACATCACTTTACTCATCTGCAAATGAGAATAATATTATATACTGGAAGTATTGATAAATATGTTCCTTGACTTTCAGAGCTAGAAAAAAACTTAGGGATCATCCCATTTACCCCATCAGTCTATGGATGAGGGAAGAGTAAAATAGCCTTTGTTTGCCCAAGGTCACTGGATGATTTAATGTAAAAATAGAAATACATTGGTGATCTCTTGGCTTTCATCCAATGTTCTTTCAATGTACCAACAGACCTCTAAATGATATCATATACATTGTATCATGCTATTAAAGATGTATTGAAAGGTTATTGTCAATACGCCATGATGAAACATTACAAGTATTGATTATTGAATAACATATGTATAAGAAAATTCTTTGAAATAATCACACTAAGATGACAGTTACATCTTAGTCGATCAACTTTTGTCTCATTGCTATGTTTAGCTTTTGTCCAAGGGAGGACAGAATGTTACACCTATCTTTTGCCCAGTGTGCTGTGTAGAAACAAATACTGGATAACGACTTCTGCCGAATGAGTGGAACATGCCAGAGGCATGCTGGAAGAGGATCTAGGAATGCTTCACCTTGCATCACCCTGCCACTGGGGGGCTGGTTTCAAATTTGATGCATTTTCTCCCTATGTTCCCAAGGCTACAAGAAACAAGGGTATTTGACAACAGACTTTGTTCAGGGTTTATTGTATTTTATAAACTAGGGATAATCAGCATATTGAAATCAACCTTCATTGTGTTTACAAACAAACAAACAAAATCCACTACCAGTAGGGAATAGGTTCAGGAAAAATGCAGATACAATAAACAATTCACTCGGAGCTCTCACTAAATCTGCCTGCCTCCTTGAATAATTATGTTTCTTTATGCTGAAACCCACTCTCCTCCCAATACACATACGCTTCTTGCAGTATTACTTTAAGCCAAAGTCACTATAGACTCAAAGTGGAAATCTAGCTTCAAAGATCACAAAGGTTAGAAAAAATGTTAAAATTCCCTTTCCTTCTCACCATTGTCATCATCATCATCACCTTCATCTTCATCATCATCATCATTGTCATCATCATAGATACTATTTATTGAATACTTAGCATATGCCTGACTCTGGAGCTGAGTACTTTACACGCATTTATATAGATAGCCTTTTAATGTAGGTAGTATCCATATCTCTGTTTTAAAAATGAAAAAAAAAAAAGAAAACTAAGGTCAGGAATATTGCATGTGGACATGCAGCTAGTAAAGGATGGAGCAGGGGTTCAAACCATTTCAAACTCTTAACTACTATGACTGACCTGCCTCTCTGTCTCCCTTTCACCATTCCCAAATATTAGTGTTTGGTTATTTGGGGGAAAATAACAGCTTTTAGAGGGAATTTATCTTAAGAAAATAAGTTTTAATTCTATATGCAGGAAGGTACACATTTTAGCAGAATATAAAACTGATAACATTTAAAAAATGAAAATGCAGAAAATAGATGATTAAAATATGATACATTAATGTTATTAAATAAGTCACTTTTAACTATTGTAAAACTTTTTTAGCAACGTGAATACCTGCCTATGATATAGTAAATGAAAAGTGTGAAATAGTTATGCCAATGCTAAAAATATAACCATTGAGACTATATTGGATATTTAGATAATAAATGAAGAGGAACATGCAGGGAATATATTCTGGCTTCCTGCTCTTCTTTTTTGTTATTTCTGATACTCTTAAAATACAGTTTTTGTAATAAATACTTTAAAAATGTAAATGTCAACCTGATAGTTGGATTATAACAGGTGATAAACATATTTTAAAAGATTTCCGAATAGAAGCAACATTTACAAAGGAAGCATTTTTTTAGAGATATCAGTTCTTTCATCTTTTTCACAGAGACAAAGAAAATTACTCTAAATCTTTAGTTTAAGGTAATCTATTGTCTTGTTCTAGCGTCTCTTTGTTTTTATATATCCTTGGTTCAGACATTAAAACTCTTCACTGTATTTCAAAAAGGTGGTGGAATTCAAGGGAACTTCAAAGTTTATAGTAGTATTGGAGTCCCTGAAATAATAATATTTTACACTTCTAGTTTTCATAAATAAATCAAGGTTATTGTTTGAAAAATGTTTGATTTCATTTGGCAATGACTCTCATTTTGAGAATGCATTTTCTAGGAAAATGAAGTAAAACAATTGGGTTGAAAAAGTGGCATGATAACTTATAAAATACAGATCCATAGATTTGATATCTGTCAATTTGAGTAGTGTATCATTTGCTAAAAGTTTCGTCCATCAAGGTACCCTCAGATACTTACAAATGATAAATCTTCCCTGAACTATTCCAATTACTCACATACACCCTTAGATTGAATTGTTCTTGTAAAACATAGACGATACTTGTCAGAAAAATGCAGAGGACTTGATGAAGTACTGTGTGTAGCAGTAACAATGTGGATAGTGAGATTTGGAGATCGTTGGAACACCATGATGACTGACAACGGAACACTGATCTAAGGCCTTGGGTAAGCCATCTGAGCAGATACTAAAATTACCAAGTCGTAAATTTTCCTTTGAAGAAAATTCGCATCACCGTGTCCTCCTGCACATTGCATTCACTAACAAATTGTTAAGCCTAAACCAAAAAATCAGTTGACTGTTTTAGTTTCCTAATGTGGCTTTTAAAAAAGTGTTAGGTAAACAAAGTCAAGGCTGAAAACAATATGTGAACATCTTTATTTTCTGTGTTTCAAATTTTACTCTATCCTACTTACCTGCTTTTTCAAATACTTTTTAAAAACAGCAGTTTTATTGACATAGGTCACATACCATAAAATTTATTTATTTTTAGTATATAATTCAGGGTTTTTGAAGTGAAGAGTACCTTCACGGTTTTTTGCAACTTTCACCATTATTAATTTCAGCCCCTTTTGTCCTCTCAAATATAAACCCCATAACCATTAACATTTATAATTTTTCCAACACCAGGCTCTGGCAACCACTAATCTACTTTCTATTCTTATGGGTTTGACTATTCTGGACATTTCATTTATTGTACACATGAATACATTCATTTATTGTATAAATGAAATTATACGATAGGTAGCCTTTTGTGACTGGCTCTTTAACTTAGCATAATATTTTCAAGGTCCATCCATGTTCCTTGCCCCATTCCTTCTTATTGCCAAATAATGTTACACTACATTGTAAAATGGATATACTACATTTTGTTTACTCATTCATCAGTTGATGGACATTTGGGTTGTTTCCACTTTTTGGCTTTATGTATAAGTCTGCTATGAACGTTCCTTAACAGGCTTTGTATGAACATATGCTTTTAACTCTCTTGGGTACATGTAGGAGTGGAATTGCTGGGGCCTATGGTAACTCTATGTTTACCTTTTTTGAAGAACGGTCAAACTGTTTTCCAAAGTGGCTGTACTATTTTACAATCCCACCATCAACGTAAGAGGGTCTCAATTTTTTCACATAATAATCAAGGTTTTTTTGTCCTATCTTGTTGATTTTAGTCATCCTCATGGGTGTGAAGTGATATCTCATTGTAGTTTTGATTTGCATTTCCCTAATGTCTAATAATGTTGAGCATATTTCCATTTGCTTATTGGCCATTTATTTGTAAATCTTCCTGTACATGTTCTATTCAAATAATTTTCACATTATTACTTGTGTTGTCTTTTTATTATAGAATTGTAAGATTTAAAAAATTATTTTAGATACAGGACCCTTATCAATTATAAGATGAGTAAATATATGCTCCCATTTTGTGGATTGTATTTTCACTTTCTTGATGGTGCCCTTTGAAGCACAAAAGGTGGTAATTTCTATGGAATTCAATTTATCGTTTTTTTTCCTTTAATAGATTTTATTTTTGCTGTCAAATCTAAGAAATCATTATCTAATCCAAGATCACAGAGATTTAGTCCTGTGTTTCCTTCTAAGAGTTTTGTAGATTTTAGTTCTCACAGTTAGGTTGATAATCAGTGAACAAGTCCAATTTCATTCTTTTCATGTCACGATCCTATTGTCCCAGTACAACTTGTTGAAAAGACTATTTTTACCCTATTGAATTATCTTGGTACCCTTGTCAAAATAAATTGACTATAAATGTTAACTGTTAATTTCTGACAATTCTATTCCTTTGATATATATGTCTATTCTTATGCCAGTACCAAATTGTCTTTATTACCAAAGTTTGTAGTAAAATTTGATCAGTGTGAGTCTTCCAACTATGTTCTTTTTAAAGATTGTTTTGGTTGCTCTATGTTCCTTGCATTTCCATATGAATTTTAGGATCAGGTTGTCCATTTATGCAAAGAAAAGCAGCTGGGTTTTTGATAGGGATTCCATTGAATCTGTATATTTTTAAGGGAAGGATTGCCATCTTAAAAATGCTAAGTCTTCTGATTCATGAAAACAAAATGTCTTTCCCTTTATTTAGGTGTGCTTTAATTTCATTCAACAATACTTTGTAGTTTTCAGTATACAAATCTTACTTCTTTGTTAAATTTATTCCTAAATATTTTATTTTCTAAATATTTTATATTATTCTTTTGTTTGCTATTGTTTGTTGTTAGTGTATAGAAATACAATTGATTTTTGTATATTGTTCATGTAGCCTGTACACTTTCTGAGCCAGTTCATTAGTTCTAATAGATTTTTTGTGAATTGATTAGGATTTTCACTGTACAAGATTATGTCATCTGTAGAAAGGGATAGTTTTACTTCTTCCTTTCCAATCTGGATGCCTTTATTTATTTATTTTTCCTTGCATTATTACTATGGTTGGAACCTACTGAACAACGTTGAACAGAAAAATCAGTTGTCAATTTTATTGAGGATCCCTTGTATGTGATGGGTTGGATCTCTCTTGCTAATTCAAAATTCTTTCTTTGTTTTTTGAGAGTTTGATTATGATGTGACTAGGTGTGTATTTATTTGAGTTAATCCTAATTGGACATAATTGAGCTTTTTGGGTATAATTGAGCTTTTTGGATATATAGATTAATGTTGTTTATCAGATTTGAGAATTTTTTGGCTGTTATTTCTTCAAATAGTCTTACTATTCCATTCTCTCCTCTCATTCTAGATCTTCCATTTTGTGTATATTGGAATGCTTGATGGTATTCACAGATCTCCTAGGCTCTGTTCATTCTTCTTTCTTTTTTTTTCTTCTCTTCCTCAGACTAATAATCTCCATTGACCTATCTTCATACTCAGTGATGTCTTCTTCTGATAGCTGAAATCCGTTGCTGAGCCCTCTATTTAATTTTCCATTTAAATTATTTTATATATAAATTCCAGAACTATATGGTTCTTTTTTGTAATCTTTCCTTCTTTGTTGATATTCTCTATTTCATGAGGTATTGTTCCATACTATCTTTTAATTCTTTAGACATGATTTCCTTTATTTCTTTGGACATATTTATAATAACTGTTTTAAAGTCTTTGTCTAGTTAGTCTAATGTCTGGGCTTCATCAGGGACCAATTTCTATTAACTTTTTTTCTTTATATGGGCTATACTTTTCTGTTTCTTTGCATGCCTTGATTTTTCTTTGTTTGTTTAAAATTAGACATTTTAAATAAATATTGCTGCAACACTGCAAATCTGATTAGATTCCCCACCTTCTCTTGGGTTTATTATTTTTACCTGTTGTTGGTTATGGTTGTGGTAAGATGTTTTTGTTTTGTGACTTTCCTAGACTAATTATCTAAAGTCTGTAGGCTTTGTCATAACCAGCACCCGAAGTCTTTGCTCAAGTATCTTAGTGTTCAGCTAGTGATTGGACAGAGACTTCCTTAAATGTGTTGAACCAGTATGTCTCCCAGCCTTTGCCAAGGTGCTCTATATATGTGTTGGTGCACACCTTCAACAATCCGGCAGACAGTATCCAAGTCTGCCTTTAGCCTTTGTTTCTACTTGTGCAGAGCCTCAAGTCAGCTGGGAGAGCAGGTTAGGGCCTTCTCAGGCTTTTCTTTCTAGATACCCAGGACAATATTGAAGCTTTTCAAAGCCCTTTATGGACATCTAATTCCCTAGCTTTGTTTTTAAAAAAATTTGGATAGCTTCTTGTTTGCTGCAACTGTTGTCACCATCTCAGGGGGATTTGATGTTAAACAATTGTAGCTCTCATTTTTGACAAATGTTTCAGAAAAAGACTGTTCACAATAAGTGAGTACTGAGTCAGGTCAGAGAAAGTCAAACCCTGTTGAGTTCAATTTGCAGGGACCTGCCAGACAGGTTAGATAATGACTATTCTCTGGAACAGGGCCTTCTGTGGAGATCCATATGGAAAAAGAAAAGAATGAAATCTTTCCCTCACAACAAATGAATTGTCATATCCAAATGGATTAAACTCTTACATGTCAAAAACAATAATTAAAAATTCAGTGAAAAATTTAGGTGATTATCTTTTAATTTTGAAGTTGGGAAAGTTTTTAAAATAAAAAGCAAAAAGCCTTACCATGTATGTATGGTGACAGATAAAAACTAGAGTACTGGAGGTGAACATGATGCGTCTATACAAAAACTGAAATATAATATTGTACACCTGAATTTTACACAATGTTATAACCCAATATTACCTCAATAAAAAGGAAAAAATGCCCTAACTATAATTGTAGGAAAAGAATTTTCTCATATAAAAATCAAAACATGCCTTAAAAAGAATGAAAAGAGAAATTACAAACTGTGAAAATATATTTCAGTTCACATAATTGACAAAGGATTGGTATAAAGAATACCAGTCAAAATTAGTGAACTAGAGCAGTGTGAAAAAATATGAATGAATATAAATATTAAGTGAAAAATGTAATTCCATAAATATTGTACAGAGCAAAAATATCTTTATATAGTGTTAAAAACAACTGAAGTCCATTAGAAACGCTTAGAGCACAGATGAAGCTATAGAAAGGGAAAGCAGAGGCATAATGAACTTAGGATTCACAATGTGGTTCCTCCAAGGGGTAGCTGGAGGATGGAATTATTGGACACCACATAGGTAGATGTAAGTGATTTTCAAGGCCCAGGCTTTGTGTGGGATGGTGGATTTATAAGCACTTATTACATTACAAAAAATTGATAAACAGACAGATACATAATGATCGTGTTCAGAGTGTGTCCTGAACGAAGGATTATGATCAATCTCATGCTTTGCACCCCAGACCCATAAGAACAATGGGAAAAATAAAATGAAAGATATAGCATTATGTATGCCTGTTAAATTTTAAGGATAATCATAACAATAATAGAAATGTAATGGTTGACTTCCAAAGCAATAAAAGAAAAAAAATAATGAAACTCTCACAGAAAGCATGAAAAAAGGAAAGAAAAGAAGCAAAATAAAACCTTGGTTAATAGCAACCACAGAGTAAAATCATAGAAATGAATTCAAATGATGGATAATAACCTCAAATGCTAATGTATTATACTCACGTAATACAGGCTAGAGATCGCATAACATTTTTATCATATATAATTTAGAGAAACATTAAAAACAAAATGAAGAGAGAAAGTTATACAGGAAAATACTAATTAGAAAACATTTGGAGTACTGATATTAATATCAGACAAATAGAACCTAAGTCAAAAGCATTAGCAGGAAAAACAAAAGGACATTGAGGATAAAGGGAATCATCGCTTAAGAATGTAAAGCAATGTTGTAATTGATGTAACTTACAACATAGCATCATGATATTTAAAGTAAATGTAATAGAAATATAAAAATTGACATATCCAAAATATACCCACTTAGATACTGATAAACCAAATAAATGAAAAATGATCAATTATGTAGAAGATGTGAATAATACTAAAAATAAGCTTGATTTAATAAGCACATATAAAAACCCATATCCGTTTATATAAAATTAAGTTTTTTTTTAAAAACAAACAAGCATAGATAATTTACAAAAAATGAACAGGACATATAGCATTTCTTAATAACATACAATTCTTTGACTTCCATGAAATAAAATTAGCAGTTAACTCCACCTACTAGTGTATATTTAGAACCTTCAAAAGAGAAGCTGTATTTGCAATATATATAAAAGAAAGATTCTTATCCAGAATATATAAAATCTTGTAAATCTTTTGTTTCAGTTTTATTGAGGTATAATTGACAAAATTGTAAGATATTTAAAGTGTACAACGTGATGATTTGATATATGTACATATTGTGAAAGGATTCTTCCCATTGAGATAATAAACACATCCATCACCTCATGTTTACCTTTTTTTTGTGAGAACATTTAAGTTCTATTCTCTTAGCAAATTTCAATTGTACAATACAGTGTTAACAACTATCATCACCATGTTATCCATTAGATCCTCAGACATTCGTCTTCTAACTGAAAATTTGTACCCTTTTACCAACCTCTCTCTATTTCTCTACTCCCCAGCTTCTGGAAGCCACTTTTCCACTTGCTGTTTCTATGAGTTCAACTCTTTTTTTAGATTTCACATATAAGTGATAACTTGCAGTATTTGTCCTTCTCTGTCTGGCTTATTTCATTTAGCATAAAGACCTCCAAGTGCATCCATGCTGTCGCAAATGACACAATTTCCTTCTTTTTTTAAGGCTGAATAATATTCCATTGTATATATACACTACATTTTCTTGATCCATGCATCTGTCTAAGGAAAATTAGGTTCCATACTTTGGCTATTGTGAATAACGCTGCAATGAGCATGAAAGTACAGATATTTCTTTGAGATAATGGTTATGTTTCTTTGAATATTTATCCAGAAGTGAGATTGCCGTGTCATATGGTAGTCCTATTTTTAATTTCTTGAGGAATCTCCATATTGTTTTCTATAAGTGGTTATACCAGTTCGCATTCCCACTAACAGTGTACAAGGGTTCCCTTTTTTCCACATCCTTGCCAGAATTTATCTCTTGTCTTAGTCATCCTAACAGGTATGAGGTGGGGAAAGTAAACTCTAGAGAGTATATTCAAGATGGCTACATTCACACATATATGAAACATTGAAAAATAATGGGAAAACAAAAAATGTGTGCAACAATATTTTTCAATGGACTGGATGGGTATATATTGATTCTATGTTAGTGGTTACTTCAGAGAAACAAAAGACAACAGGCTGTAGAGAACAGAATAAATTTTAACTTTATATTTATTTATTAAAAATTAATGCAAAAAGGACAAATGAATATTGTCAAGGTATTGGTTATATGAAAGTTTATTACAAAGTCTGTATTTTTAGTTTTCTTTACTTTTTATATGCCTATAGGTTTTCAAATTAAAAAAAATTTTAACTGAAAACCTATTTACACACATCATGTCATCCATCTATAATTTCTACCCTTCATTTTTCATTGTTGTATTTTTCTTGACAAGGAAAAGTCATATAGAAATGCAGGGATCAACAGTAGATCAGCTCACCTCCCTAAACCTTGAGGGACTGGATTAGATGATTTCTCAAGTCCTTCCTAGCAATATGATGCTATGAAATCCTGCAGGAAGCAGCATATTTCTTTCACTACAAGGAGAGCCTCTCTCAAACAATTAATAATAGGTTCTTTCCTCGTGGTAAGCGGCTTTATTTTCATCATCTTCGTATAATACCTGACCTGTCTGTGTATGCCAAATACTGCTGTGAAAATGAAAAGACCCTTCTAAGGGCTTAGCATCCTTATAGGGTTCATGGATGTGGAGGTGTTTAAATATTACCAGCATTGCATTGGAATAAATAATGTTAACCTTGACTGTCTTTAGAAAGCAGAATTGGTTTATCAGCGCTCTAGGTTAGTATTTGAGTGAAAGAAAGTTTAAAGATAAGAAACTTGGGGAACAACAACTCAATTAACAAGCGAAACAAAAACAACAGACAAGCAAAACCCAAATTAGCTCCTTATTCATGAATCTGGGAGAAATGGGAAGAATTGTTCTCATTTCATGACTTAAAATCATTGAATGAGTTAAAAGTTTGGGATGGAGAAGACTCACATGGGAAAAAGAATGAGCCAGCATTATGATTCTTTCTCCTTGAGAGACAGTATCACGTGGTGATCAAGAGAGAGCAGGTTTTCGTTGCACAGGAGCATGAAGGAGGCTGTGGGACGCTGGAAATATTCTATATCTTGACTCAGACATTAATCACTATGTGGTGTTTGTATTATAGCAACTGGGTAAATTATACAGTTATGTCCTATGGACTATCCTGCATAAAATCTTAGGTAGATAGATAGATAATTGAAATATATACATATCTACCTAAGATTTTATGCAGGATAGTCCATAGGGCATAACTATATAATTTATCAAATTACATTTTTATTGTACATAGATAGATCAATTTATAGTATAGATAGATAGCTATGCATATATTTTGATTAGTGTGCATAATTTAAATTAATATGCATAATTTTTAAAAGCATATTTCTTTCACAGATTGTCAAATATTGAGAGAGAGAATGAATAATATCAAATGTTGATAGAGTATCAAAACAGGTGAATTGCCACACAATGCTGGTGAGAATATAAATTAGTAAAACCAATTTGGGAAAACAGTTTGGCATCATTTAGTACAATTGAAAATGTATGTAGATTTCAATGTGGCAATTTCTCCCAGATTCTTGTACTTCTGAATCCACCCATTGTGCAGCCAACTCTCTGAGTATCAAAATTAAACTACCCGTCATGTCATTCAATTTTAGCAACCTGATACTAAGGAAGAGGCAGGTGGAATAACCAGGGAAGGGTTAAAGATAATAATATCCGAGTCTCAACTTTAGCAGCTTAAGTGTGCCGTTATATGTAATAGCTAATTTGCTTGCATTCATCTTCCACTAGACTCTTTAAGCTTCAGCGAGCCAAGAATCAGGTCTATTTAATTGTCGTATCCTCCTTGCCTACAATATGGATAGTACATAATAAGTCCTCAGTAAATTACGTATAACATTTTGAGAAATATACTGAGAGAAGACTATATTCAAGGTGGCTTTGGTTCATTGTGGCCTCTAGGGGGCAGTGCCTGTGACATATTAGTACAACAGAGGTGATGGAGGAGGAGGAGGGGATGTGCTTGCCCTGGGTAAATTGGCCCGGTGGTGGGTCCCAGGAGATTGGAGAAGTGCCTTCTTGTAGCTGCAAAGGTAGGAGAGACCTTAGCATGGACATTCCTGAGTGGCACTGGAGCAGACAGGAACAGAGACAGCCCATGACACTGGATTGGACATATACATAGGTGCAGGAGACAGCTCCTGGAGATCCCACACCCAGACATAACTGTGAGGGAACTTGCAGTTGAGTTGGGACCTGAATAGACAGGCAATGCAAGTGCAAGGAAGAAATGGGTTATTTAAGTGTAAAATGCAATATGTGATTTTATAATGGAAATGTGCGTTTGAATAGACAATTTTCTTCAATAAACTAAATCTGCTTTTCAAATAAAGCTCTCACTGAAATATTTTAGAGACATATTGGTATTCTTTAACATACTGCACTGAAAGTAATTTAAGTGTTTTTTAATGACCCAAGAAACTTCATCATAAAATAATATTATTTACTTTATTTTACTATTTTCATTCTCATAGGAAATATTAAAATAGTGCCATGTCCCTTACATTAAGTGGTCTCAGATGACCCAGATATGTGAGACTTGGTAATTCTTGAACACTTGTCTATATTATCTGACAGCCATTTATCACTTATTCCTTCTTTGGAACTATGCCTCTACCATGTCTTTCTTTTTTTACTCCCCTTCCTCTTAATATACGCCTAATCATATTGTTTAAGCTTTCTAATTTTCTATGTGCTGTGAAATCAAATATAACAGATATTTATTATAATTATCTCTATGATAAAAAAGAAGTATCTGAATAAGGGGCAAATGGTTTTTTTTTTTAGTAATGATAGTAGTAAAAATTGCAGCTAGAATTTATCAAGCACTTATTAAATGCCAGGCACTGTTCCAAGTTCTTTACATGTATTATCTCATTTAACCTTCATAATAACCCTTTTAAATAAGCACTATTTTCATTTTCATTTTCCAGATAAAGAGACTGAAACACTTCTAGGCCAAGATTAAACACATGATACATCGTAGGCCTGCATTTCAAACTTGAGCAGTTTGGCTCCAGTGCCTGGAATACTTTTCTTCCCTTCTATAAATAAAATATAGGAGCTTAGAAGAGTGTCTCCCAATTTTTTAATTATGAGGACATTTTTCTGAAATGAAAAAAGTATACTCTACTTGATAAAAAATGCATTTATGAATCTTTAAGAAAAAAATATAACTATAATATAAAGACTCAAAGACGATAATCAATCAACCTCTCTAAAACGAGGAGTTGCTGAACTATAATAGTCTAGATCCTCAGTTCAAGATTGTCTGAAGTCTTATTGTACTCAGTGATGAAACTCTATGTGGCCGAGGGCACACAACTTCTCAGCCTTGTTCTGTCTGTTTTACTGAAGGACCGGCAAGCCCTCTTCCTAGTGGAGTGAGGTGGCAGGTCTGACTGGTGTGCTTAGGCTCAACTGTGGAGCTAAGGTAGGTTTTCCATCATCAGAGGTATTTTGATTGCTGTTTAATTCCGCTGGGAACTCAATGTTCTCTTGAGATAAAGATCTGTTGTCCATTTTAATGCCAGAATATGCTGGAACCTCCAGAAATGATGGGTGCTACTTTATGATGCTATTTAAGCAAAACTAATTTTAGATTCCTTTTGACCCTCAGAGACATAATATTTCTCATTTCTATACCCAGCAACACATTCTGACTTGTCACTAATGCCAGAAATGACAGCTCAAGAATCTTATATATCAACCAGTGAGTGTGAACCAACGATTCTAAGACTTTGTGTATGTAGTTGATTTTAAAAGGGTGCAAGAGTATTGCATATTTTAGACTTCTTAGGATACTAAAGATTCCATTATAAACTATAAACACTTGAAAACAATTCATTTCCTTCGGAGTGGGATACAAAAAGGAAGATTAATCTTAATTATCCAGAAAGATCTTTATTTATACTATAATTTCTCTCTTGTGGTTATCTAAATAAGAATTTTAAAAATACCTGAAGTAAAGAGACACTAAGAAGACAATTTAATAGCATCTATTGTATTCAAAGAACTGTGTTATTAGAAAATAGAGTTATATTGTTAATTAGCTTGGCCAATTCACTTATGTTCTTTTATTCTATAATTTTATTGTAGATTTATCCTCCCACATGCTTCCATAAAATGTGGACTTTGAAAAGGATAAGAAAGCCTATATACATACT